>NC_139149.1:44916879-45516879 GCF_964270905.1 Leucopleurus acutus
GGTTTCAGTGCCTATGTACAATGCATGTCTAATGATTTTATTTTGTCATTTAATGTCAGCTTATTCTATTATTGATGATATAGCAATCACAGATATAAATAATCTGTAACTAACTCATCAACCTTCTTGTAGCACTTTGTCACTGGCTTCCATGCCCTGAAGTGGAACTGACCGCAAACTTTAAGCTCTCTTTATGATTCACATGGAGTGAAAATGTCTACTTCGCAAAGCAAACATATAGTCCAAGGGTCAGAAAAACAGTTTTATTTTTTCCTCCTTGTTATTAACTTACATATGTTTTATGCTCATGTCCAAATGTCTTGTCCTATGAACATAAATTTTCTCTTCTGCAACTTGGATGCTCAAAAGTAACCAGAATTTTACTAGTTTTCTTTTCTACAGTTATACACAGACACAGATAACTTAGCAAAAATCAGTTCATCATGGTTCCACAAGCACTGACGGAGAACAGAGCTGTCTAATTTTTAAAAACAGATGTGCATCAGGAAAGAAAGTGGTCCTGGGCCACAATTTGGATCTATTTGGAGAAGTCAAAGCCATTAGAATCAGTGTATCTGCTATTGTTATTTCCTCAAGTCTTATCTTCCACATTTCTTCAGTTTCAAATGATTTAGATAGGTTTTTACAGTAAGGAGAAAGTTTTTATTCCTACCTCTTTAGTGATCGTATGAAACAGTCTGAAACAGGCATTGTCTACCTGAAAAACTGGCATCTAACTTGGCTGTCATCAAAGAGGCATAGACACGCAAGCCAAGGGCCAACTGTGACCTAAGGAAAATTCCTATAGAGAAGGCCAGTGTAATGTTGTCACACTTTGTACAGTATTTACCTTCTTATTACATATATTTTCTCATTTCATAAATATATGTATAAGAAAAGATAGAGATTTTTACACATACATATTTTTAAAATATTAATAATATTTGTCAAATAATTTTTTTAATTTATAAAATGAAATTTATAAAATAATATATAAAAGCCTTTATCTTCTTACTATATGTATATCTTCTTACTATATACAAGTACGTAGTCTGTATATAGTCGATATGTACTTATGTATAGTATCTAGAAGATATATACGTATATAGTAAAAAGATCTTATTTCTTACTTATTATATATCTTATTACTATGTATGTATAGTGTATAGTATAAGTGAACAGTACATAAAGTATACAGAACATATTCTTAATACATATATATGTATATATACAACACATATATACATGCATATATATAGTAAGAAAATAAAGACATATTTTACTTTGTAAATTTTATAGATATGTAAAAGATGTATATACAAAAGTTCTCTGACATTTGTTATTATACTCTGCCTTTTAATCATAAAACAGCTGTTGGGTACCTAAACTTAGGCCTGTAGACTGTGAAAGAGAAAAGAAGCAGGGTGGGTCCCCAGGGGCTTATAGGACTCACATTTTTGGTAAACATTCAAGCTCCTTAATGGCAGAAAAGGAACTTGCATTTGTGTTTGCTTCTTCCATTGTACAAATGTCCCCAGTAAGGATTTGTGAGGTAGGGATAGATTGTGAAATCCAAGTGCTTTCACCATTTAAGCTAAAGTAGTTTAGGAGCCTTCCCGTGCAGGGGCCTCTTCCAAGTCCTTGGGAGGGTCTCTAGCAGGATGTCACTTTGTTTTTGTAATATTTTTGCAAGATATTTTTAATTCCAATTCATTAAGACTGCTGCCTTGCTCCAATTTGAATCTCTGTTGCCATATGTTACACTAAGTGTGGGCAGGGGCATTGGAAGGGCCACCGGAATTTCATATCTTTAAATTTGTATCATTTTTCTTAAAGAGGAACACAAATGACAAAAGTTAACGGCACCACAAATTCTGGACCTTTTATTACCTTTAAAGTAATCTGGCATAGAATTTCACTTCTACTCTGAAATAGGAATCTTAACTACCTACGTACAATACTGTGCAAAACTGTGGGCTCAAGTCAGCTTCTTACAGGACCACAAAACTTCAGTTATTTATTTTGACAAGGCAAAAGAAAGTATTTCCCCAAGGAAAAGAAATTTCCCTATCTAACCCTAATGAAGTTAATATTGCATAAATGAAATCTTACCATCTTTCTAAAATGATAAAGATGCTAACTAAAGTGCAAAACCGTTTTAGCTTGAGTTAGAATCCTTGTCTGTTCAAAATATTAACGTAAGCCAAATATATATATACACACACACACACACACACACACACACACACACACACACACACACACACGTATATATATAGTGCTGATCAGTGTCTGAACTAAATCTTTTTGTCCTCCTAAACAATTATACAACAGTTTATAAAACCAAACAGCTTGTAGAAGGATATCTTATTTACAGACCCAGAAGTTAGGAAAGGGCAGGCACTGAACTAAAAACCTGTGCCATAATGTAAAGCATCTCTAGTTCATGTAAGCAATGATAAGTATAATGAAAGGAGAAAAAAAGCCAGGTTAAACTTCAAGGACTCTTGAAAGCCCAGAGTATTCCTTACTGAACCTCATACCCAGTATGAGGCACCTCTCATTCCCAAACAATGATGTGTCCTTCCATGACACACTCTAGGCAATTCTTAAAAGGCCACATAAGCCACCTTAAAAAGGTCTTGGATTTTATCTGGCCTCAAATGGAAAAGAACATTTACCCTTTACCATAGTTGCAATCTTTTTCTTTGGGGGAAATAAAAGATGGTGATTTGCATCAGAATTAGCAACTTTCTTAAGAGAATTAACAACTGAGCTTCCTTGGATTTATCCTAGAACCTTCGACTCTCAGATTCTATCCTTATAGGTTGCTAAATGAACCATCACTACATTCAGAATGAGATGAGAGAAATTGTGTGAGAATACTTAAAGATTATATTGGAAAGCTTAGCTATAAATCAAACAGAGCTCCCTTTCTTGCTCCAGAGAGGGTGAGTCCCAAATATATGAGGAG
The DNA here is from genome assembly GCF_964270905.1 of Leucopleurus acutus. NCBI lineage: Eukaryota > Metazoa > Chordata > Mammalia > Artiodactyla > Delphinidae > Leucopleurus > Leucopleurus acutus. The sequence goes on from NC_139149.1 coordinate 44,919,854, forward strand.
ATATTGGGACGTCAATGCCACAAAGAAATATCACATAAATCTACCTATGCAACATGCAGACTTGGCTGCATTTATTGTTACTCTTTAGAGTTATTTTCCATTTGAAAAGGAACAAATCTGCAAGAAAACTTTGAAACTTGCACATACAAAAAAGAGATTATCAGTTCAATTGCAAAGAACCACATTTTTTGTTTATTTTTATTTTTTAACATCTTTATTGGAGTATAATTGCTTTACAATGGTGTGTTAGTTTCTGCTGTATAACAAAGAGAATCAGCTATACATATACATATATCCCCATATCTCCTCCCTCTTGCATCTCCCTCCCACCCTCCCTATCCCACCCCTCTAGGTGGTCACAAAGCACCACCGAGCTGATCTCCCTGTGCTATGCGGCTGCTTCCCACTACCTATCTATTTTACGTTTGGTAGTGTATATATGTCAGTGCCACTCTCTCACTTCGTCTCAGCTTACCCTTCCCCCTCTCCGTGTCCTCAAGTCCATTCTCTACGTCTGCATCTTTATTCCTGTCCTGCCCCTAGGTTCTATAGAACCTTTTTTTTTTTTTAGATTCCATATATATGTGTTAGCATGCGGTATTTATTTTTCTCTTTCTGACTTACTTCACTCTGTATGACAGTCTCTAGGTCCATCTACCTCACTACAAATAACTCAATTTCGTTTCTTTTTATGGCTGGGTAATATTCCATTGTATATATGTGCCACATCTTCTTTATCCATTCATCTGTCAATTGCTTATTCATTCATTGCCACATATAATAAGCATTTACTGTGTTCTGTATGTATCATACATTGTGCTATGTCCAAGAAGCAATGTTTTTAAATCCTACCCTGTAGGAGCAGACAGTTTAATGGAGGAGACAAAAACCCAAGAGTAAACAATTAAAATATAATAATCACAATTGCTTAGAGACATGCATACTTAGTGTGTGATTTTGATTTGTCCAGGTTTCAGGAAGAAAAGGACTGCACAAGGAGTCATGAAGTCTTCATCTGGTGTTGGTTCTGCCAATAACTAATTATGCGACTTGTAGTTCTCCTTTCTGGGACTCTGTTCCTTCATCTGCAAAATGAAAGTTTGACCAGATGTTCTCTACAGTTCCAGGTCTACATTATCTTATTTTGTGGGAATTTCCCTAATTATTTCCCTATTAATTCTCTTCATTATGGATGGTGTTTAGTAACTACAATAACACAACTTATTTACCCTTCAACGGGCCTGATCTTTCAAAGAAGGCCATCTATATGTCCTTTTTTCATCACCTCTCTTCTATTGATCATCCCATTTGCTTCTTCCTTCAGAAAAGGAAATGAAGCACTTTCCAGGTGCTACTCATCATGCCCAACAAACAGGTAAGGAATTTTTTGCTAGAAAAAGATGCTAAAATTGCCCTTCATTCCTACAAAATTCTCCATGCCCTAAAGGGAAATCCTGGATCCCACAGTACATCACAACACTTTGCTGGAGGAGACTGTTTTGCCAGTATAAAAGAATTACTCCATGTGTAAGTGGCAGCTATATCTGTGATTATTTAACATAGGTAGGAGAACTGCAACTTGCCTTGTTCTTAGGGGGAAGGTAGAAATAAGTCCAGGGCTTTCTTTACACAAATCCCTCTATAAAAGTACAAATTTCCACCATAAGATTTCTAGTAGAAGGGAAGATAAGTGTCCCTGCTGAGGAAGAGTGAAAACAGAGAATGAAATAAATTCAGGAGATACTTCTATTCCCTTTATTCTCCTTGCCACCATCCAAGTTTGGCTATAGTTATCTGAGCCCCTGGCCCAGTGAGTATTAAAAACCTCTCTCTAGCTGGTATATTGTAGGTTTCAAAGTAGATTCAGAAGATGCCAAAGACTGGTTTTCAGACAGTAGTCTAAAAATTTGGTGATTTCAGTTTGTTGCCTAATACTCTCTTCATTAGAAACTCATCCACTGTCACAAATTACAAAGTTTTTGTTTTTCTTTTAGCTAAATCTTAGAATAAAGCTGCTTCTCAGGTGAGGATAAAAGAATCTTTTCAAAGAAGACCTAGGATAAGTTACATAAACATTGAACTGTGATACTTAATTGACCCTTCTCTCTTTTATATGTATTAAAGACCTTATCTTAAGCCTAAACTTCATGTCTGAGCAAAATTAGTAAATAAGGGAGGACGACTGATTGTAGCTGATCTTCTTGTAACTGAAGGACAATATTTTGCTACATTTAGTCCATAGACAGTAGAGATGATAAGTGGAGAAGTCAGAATGGTGTCTGTTCCTCACTCAACCTCACTGAATGACACCTGAGCTAATCATATAAGCAAAGATGGGAAACTTTTTTCATAAAGGACCTGAGGTATTTGGGGGGACCATTAACATTGCTGCTGAGCCCATGACAAAGCTTGTCATGGAGTAGAAGACCCATACATTCTTATCATTGCAGTGAAGATCATAGTAGTGTTCTGCAAAATGAGAACGCTGGTATTACTATGTTAACATCCAGCACAGCAGTGGAAGAGACCTCAGTATCTCACAAATGTGTTGGTACCCTGAGGACATCTCCAGGGTATGGCAGATCCACAGCAGTCATGGATACAGAATGATGCAGTTTATGCCTGGCAGGAATTGATGGCATAGATAGCATGAGAGCTCTTAAACCCAGAGCTAAAATGTTTTTGTGAACTATCTAGTTTCCAAGAAATTCTTGGAGATGAGGATTACATAGTTCAGGGTGCTTAAGTACTGTATTAGATGGGAGCAAGAGTTTGTTATTCAGCTTAAGCAGGGACCTTGTTGAGAAAAATTAAAAAGGACATAAAAGTCTCTTACACTGCCACACTTTACCCTCAGTTCATTCATTCATTCATTCAACAAACATTTCCTAAGGATCCACAATATCAGGTACTCTTCTAGGGTTAGGGTATACCGTGGTAAATAAAATATACTTGGCTCTTGTCCTTATGGAGTTTACAGTCTAATCAAGGTCACAGATATGGAACAAGCAAGCAATGAGTTAACATATGATAACATTATAATAGATGCTATGAAGGAAAATAGAGAGCTAAGAAAGATAATAATGGAGTGTTGAGATATACTTTTGTTTGTTTAGTTTTAAAAGGGCTTTCTGAGGAGATGACATTTAAGGGAGATGTGAAGGAACAGGGGAAGCCATGGTTAAAGACGCAATGGTGGAGAAAGGGTTTGTGTGTCTGGGAACGGAAGTCAGGACAGCATAGCTGGAGTTTACTGACAGATTTCACCAATCTAGTTCTTAACTTGAATACACGTAGCTTTGATACATCACCTCTCTTAATTTCCTCCAGTGTCACAAAGTGAGAAAATGCTTATCAGGAAAAACGTTATAATTGTCGATGTGCCAGAAGTATATTTGACAAACCCTTTTTCAACTTTTCATTAAAAAGTTTTATTGGAAACAAAAGAAAAGAGACGAGCTTATGTCATAAAGTATAAGTTGGCCTAGGGAGATAGGAAAAGTAAAAACATAGTATCTAGAGATGGGACCAAAGGTATTATTTTGTTCTTCAGTATCATAATTGGAGTAATATTGATTTAAATGTGTATAAGATAAAGACATAATTGGTAGAATTTAAAACAGAAGTTCTCTCTTTTAAATCTCTTTCAAAGACAAAAGCAAACAAAATATGGTCCAAATATCAAGAGAGGAAACATAGAAAATGGCAAGGAGGCACAGAAAATAGAATCTATAAAACAAGATGACAGAAGTAAGACCAAACATACCAGCTATGACAATGTATGTAAATGTGTTGAACTCCCCAATTAAAAGGCAAAGACTCTCAGATTAGAGTAGAAAACAACATTCAACAATATGCTGTTTACAAGAGACAAACTTAAAACAAGATTACTTGGAAAGGTTATAAATAAAGGATAGGCTAAGCTATATGGGTAAAATGCAAACAGAAGTGGCAATATTCATATCAGCCAAAGTAGAATTCAAAATAAAAATTATTAGCAATTCAAAGAGGATTATAGTGTCTTTATAAAAGAAGCAATCTGAATGCAGTCATATTCATTATCAAATGTATGGGCCAAATAACAAAGAATCAAAATACAAAGGACAAAAACTCATATAAATAATTTTTAATTAAATCGTCATTATGGTAGGAGACTTTGATACATCACATCAATTCATGCCGAAGTAGTTGAATAAAAATAAATAAGAACCAAGAGAATTTGATGTATATTAAAATTCACTCCTTTAAGACAGAAAATAAACAAGTTCTTATTTTTAAAGTGGCAATAGCCTAGGACATGAAGAGAATGGAAATAAGTTCTCCAAAGCAGAAATTATTCAGAATACACTCTCAAAACACAATGAAAATATTGTAAATTATTTTTTTAAGTTTACACAAAGTACTCCAACAACATAAAAATTTTAAAACTCACTCCCTAATACAAATTGACTCAAAGAAGGAGCATAAATGAGCCCTATAGACTAGAAAACACCAAAAATCATAAAACCAATGAAAGCTAACATTTACTGAGTACCTAAATGTGATAGGGACTCTGCTAAGTGCATTCCATGCCTTAGCTCATGTGATTCTCACAACAAACCAAAAGGTAAGTAATATTTTATTCCTATTTGCATTCACAGAAAGTGAAACTTGGAACTATTAAATCATTTACCCAATGTAAAATATGTAGCAAGTACCATTGTAGTATAGTTAGTGGATGGAACAATGCTCTAGTCAGAAGCAATTATTAAACTTAACTCATTTTATTTACATTAAAACAAATTAAAAACTTAAGAAGTTAGAAATAAAGTGAAAAAGAACTCCTAATACATAAGAAAGAAACAGAAAACAAAGGTAAGAGCAATTACCAAAAAGACTGAGAGGCAAAATACAAAACCGAATCCAAGATCTTAGTCTTTGGAAAATATAAACATAAAATAAATAAACACCTGACAAATACAAACAAGAAAATAAGATGAAGAATACAACAAATTTGGAGATGAAGAGGGATGTGTACAAACACACATGGAGGAAGTCTTTATATATATGAGAATATCATGATATTCAAGCATAAGAGAATTCATTTGAAAATATGGTCAAATTGAATGAATGTCTGGAAATATTGACTCTCAACAATTACAGTATGATGGAGTTATAGAATTTTTGCATAAATTAATATGAATGTTTTCAAAAGAGAGAACTTATTTCTGGCTTTTTTGAGGGAGGGAACAAAGAAAGTTCAAAGACTAGTGTGTTTAATAATTAAACTCATTTCCTTTCCTTTCCTTTTCTTTCTGGGCACACGAGAAACTGTATTTTTCAGTCCCTTTATCATTTAACTTCTGGCCAATGGAATGTGGGTGTTAGCATGAAGCCACTAAGATTTGGATGTTTGTGATAATACTTAGCTTTTCTTGCCCAGTTTATATAGAAGACTTAGTGGAAGTCTTTTCTTTTGAAGTTAAGTAATGAAAAGGATGTGGAAATAGAGAAATGGAAATAAAAAGAATTTGAAGCAGAGGAAAGAAATTGAACGAAGGAGCATGGCCTAGAAAAATGAAAGATATGTATGGGAAGATCAAGTAGTTCAAGTGCCCTCTAGAATTGTAGATGAATGTTGCATAAGTGAGGATGGAGAGAGATGAAGCTTTAGTTTATAGTCAGACCATGGGTTTGAATTTTAATCTTAGGACATAGCGAGTCATTGCAGGTGAGTGAACGAATCATGTCATCACCGTAATTATGTTTGAGGAAAATTACGCTGGTAATTACTTAAACAATGTACTGGAAAGATAAGTTAAAGAAATAGCTAAAGGAGGAAAGTCCATTGAAGACATAAAAATCTAGATGAGGCAATGGGGATGGGATCAGTAGGGATGAAGGTAAAAATAAAGAAGGGGAGATTGATGCAGCAAAAATTGATGCAAAAGAATTGATGGGATTTGGAATCATACATAGAAACAGAATGACAGAACTGGGAAGAACTTTGGAAATTATCTATTCCAGTCAGCTCATTTGTTAGATAAATTGAAACTTAAAAGCAATTAAATGAATTGTTCAGTGAATTCACTGAAGCTGTTAATTGGTGAGGCTAAAACCAAGACCAAATTCTTTCAGTTCCCCGTTCATTCTTTCCTCCCTACTAATTTGGATATAGGGAGTCAGGGAAAGGAAAAAAATTAGATATACCTGGGGTTTTGAACCCATAGTAGGGTATTGCCACAAACCAAAATAGGGAACCCAAGTCATGTTCACTTTTGGTTCTAGTGAGACATTGTAACTGAAAAGACCTATCAAACAGGTGAAAATTTATGGCTGGGGTCTGAGAATCAAGAACAGAATTATGTATTAGAAGTCATATTTATAGTTACTACTTGACGACTATAGGACAGGAAGATAAAGAAGAAAGGGCAGTGGGGCAGAAGGGGAAAAGGAATGAAAAGAGATGAGAAAGTAGATAATTCTGGGTACATGTTATTTGGGAGACTGGAAGAAAAATAGGAACTAGAGAAGAATACTAAAGAAATGTCAGTGACGTTGGAAGTGGCAGACAGATTCTAGATCCAATCTCTCAGGGATGATGTAGAAAGGTTTTGTGCATTGGGAGAAAGGTTGAAGTATTTGACATCTGAGTTCTTTCCAACTCAGAGACTCTGACCAATTATTGTGGCAAAATGTGAAGTGAATTTTGTTAAATCTGACTTCAACATTGGATTTTATGTCTATGCCATTGACTAATGAATTCAGAAATGTAGCTTTTGTACGTGAACACTAAATGTTAAAACTACTAGGACTACAAGTTCTTTTGGCACTGTTTTATATTATGGGAGTAGAGGCCAAGTGTAAAACCACATACACACGTACACACACACACATACACAAAGCACGCATAAACCACACGTGCCCTTTGATTATTGTGTGTGGAGTTTGCTGCATTGCAGTGACCTGCATATATATTTATATTACCTTCATAGGTGATTTGTGACATTTTCTTCCTGTGTGCTACGACCATTTGGAAAGTTGCTCTCTGAAGAAGGAGTAGGTGGTAGTTCGATGTGCAAACCACCTACTCACTGTTTTTTAAAGGGTCTGATAGACAACGTATACACAATAAATGTAAATGATTGACAGAAGCTACCAGCAGAATCTGTAAAGAATGAGAGGTCAAAGGTCAATGCAACATCATTTCATCATATAGCACCCAAAACGAGGCATACACAATTCTAAGTTGAACTACTAACGTAAGTAAAATGCAAAAAAGGAAATTAATTAAATTGCCTTCTTATCCATAGCACATTTTATTTTAACTTTTCTCCAAATCACTTCTTCATTTCAGCACTTGAACATTTTCAGTGTGTTCAGGCCAAATCTGCTCTCTCCTCTGGGCTCCCACTTGATTCTTCTGTCAGAGGATCTATCACATTGTATAATATGCAGTTTGTGCAACCGGAAGGTCCCCCAATTCTCATGAAACTGTAGGTACATTTAAGGTCGTATTGGAAGACACAGACATATTGTCTTGCAAGCCCTTTCCTCCCCTCCCAGTACAGAACCTCTGCCCTCTCCCCTTTACAGTTCTTCTCCTACTTCTAGAATTTTTGTGGGCATCCGCATGGCAGAAGAGAGTCCTGCAGGTGCTCCCACGATAGGCAAAACTGCTATCTTAGCTGTAAACCTGCTCAGACAGCCTTCTACTAGACGCCTTGCTAGTAGCAGTCTCTTGGGTCATTCTGCTCCCAAGATCACTGCCTGTCACCAACCCCAGGGCAGTTGAGCATTCCACCAACCTCAGTCCCTGTGCCCGAATCACTGATGTTCACTGATGGCTTGTGCTTCTGCATCACCCCTGCTCTCAGCTGCTGTTCAGTTTCTTTGAGCTAGTTCCTGTACCACCCTGCCAATGCATTCCAGACTGGGCCTACTGTCCCTTTCACCTCTCATTGCCAAGCCACCAAATGAAGCTTCTACTGCTCACTGGCTCTCCAGGGCTTGCCTCTCATCTGCAAATAAAATAGCAGCTTCTCTTTCTTTGTGCTCTGGTCCTTTAGAAAAGCCCCACAGTCCTTCATCCCAAGGATATTAATAATAGCTACATTTATTGAATGTTAAATACGCATCTGAAACTTTTCTGAGTGCTTTAGAGATATTGATTCATTTCATCTCTACAAAAGCTCTCTCATATAGATACTATTACTAATTCCATTTTGCAGTCCAGGAAACTAAAGCACACAGAAGTAACTTACCCAAGGATACCCACCTACCAAGTAACAGAAGCAGGATTGAACCCAGACCATCTGGCTCTGGATCTTGTACTCCTAACAGCTAAGTTACTCAGCAGGAGTTTGGGTCATCATGGGTCCCCTAAAAGCCACATGTCTTTCCCCTCTAATTCCCAGGCCCTGCTGGTCACTCTGGAATTTCTGTTTAGTCATCATTTTCCCTCTAAGAAATACTTTTCCTAGGGATTTTCAGTCAAACCTCTACAAGTTAGCACCTCATCCCAATTCAACTAAGGTAACAAGTATGTCACCTGTTGTGAGATCAGAATCCAAGACTTTTCTCAAGAACTTTCTAGCCCCATATAACTCTAGGGATATCACTAGCTGGTGGAGAAGGTTTGCCGACCCACCAGCATCACCTATCCTAACTGGTTCTCTGGCTCATCAAGAACCTCCTCCCATTTGCTGACTGCCATGACTCCCCACATGGACCATGAGAGCTTTCCATACTTTGTCTTCTGTGTTCTGTTGCATGCATACCATCTAGTAAGTGCTCAATAAGAGTTCAACAGATACGTTTAAATGAATTGATTAGGTCTATTAGTTATAATGAGAGGAAAATGTTAAATATATCTAGAGTTTCAGTTCAAGGCCTACAAGGATGAGTTAAATATTTACTAATAGATATGTAAATATTTGCTATAATATCATTAATATGTAGAAGTTGCACAACTGGCTCTGAGGCTCTTCTAAGCAGATGTGAGACAAACTATCACAAACATAAAACAGTTGAGCCAACAATGGAAAAAGAATTCGAAAATGGGTGTACAAGAAACAGATTAATATTTTATTATTTATTATGAATTTTGCTTCACAAATTCTATTATTATGGGAGAAATCAGTTCTAGTGACAAGATTGAATTTTTTATGCATTAAAAATACTTACAATTCAATTATAATTGCGACTCTTCTACAAACAGTAAAATGCCAATATACAAACGAATATCTTAGAATGTGTACAAAAATAGTTGTTAGCCCCAAGACCCCCTTGGAAACTATCCCAGGAAGTCGTGCTGCCTGCATTTGAAAACCACCAATAGAAGTACATGAAGAGTGCATATGACATTGACTTTCTCAAAAAATAAACAAATGGGACCTAATTAAAATTAAAACCTTTTGTACAGCCAAGGAAACCATATACAGGACGAATAAACAGCCCTTAGAATGGGAGAAAATATTTTCAAGCAAAGCAACTGACAAAGGATTAATCCCCAAAATATATAAACAGCTCATGCAGCTCAATATCAAAAAAACAAACAAACAAATCAAAAAATGGGTGGAAGACCTGAAGAGACATTTTTCCAAAGAAGACATACGGATGGCCAACAAACACATGAAAAGATGTCCAACATCACTAATTATTGGAGAAATGCAAATCAAAACTACAATAAGGTATCACCTCACACCCATCAGAATGACCATCATCAAAAAATCTACAAACAGTAAATGCTGGAGAGGGTGTGGGGAAAAGGGAACCCTCTTGCACTGTTGGTGGGAATGTGAATTGATACAGCCATTATGGAGAACAATATGGAGGTTCCTTAAAAAACTAAAAATAGAATTGCCATATGACCCAGCAATCCCACTACTGGGCATATACCCAGAGAAAACCATAATTCAAAAAGACACGTGGGCTTCCCTGGTGGCGCAATGGTTGAGAATCTGCCTGCCAATGCAGGGGACATGGGTTCAAGCCTTGGTTTGGGAAGATCCCACATGCCACGGAGCAACTAGGCCTGTGAGCCACAATTACTGAGCCTGCACGTCTGGAGCTTGTGCTCCGCAACAAGAGAGGCCACAATAGTGAGAGGCCCATGCACCGCGATGAAGAGTGACCCCCACTTGCCGCAACTAGAGAAGCTCTCGCACAGAAACGAAGACCCAACACAGCCAAACATAAATAAATAAATAAATAAATTTAAAAAACCAAAAGACACATGCACCTCAGTGTTCATTGCAGCACTATTTACAACAGCCAGGACATGGAAGCAACCTAAGTGTCCATCAACAGAGGAGTGGATAAAGAGGATGTGATACATATATACAATGGAATATTACTCAGCCACAAAAAGGAGTGGAATTGGGTCATTTGCAGAGACGTGGATGGACCTAGAGACTGTCATACAGAGTGAAGTAAGTCAGAAAGAGAAAAACAAATATCGTATATTAATGCATATATGTGAAATCTAGAAAAATAGTATAGATGATCTTATTTGCAAAGCAGAAATAGAGACACAGACATAGAGAACAAACATATGGATACCAAGGGGGAAGGGGGGTGGGTGGGATGAATTGGGGGATTGAGATTGACATATATACACTATTGATACTATGTATAATAGATAACTAATGAGAACCTATTGTATAGCTCGGGGAACTCTACTCAGTGCTCTATGGTGACCTAAATGGGAAGGAAATCTAAAAAAGAGGAGATATATGTATACATATAGCTGATTCACTTTGCTGTACAGTAGAAACTAACACAACATTGTAAAGCAACTATACTCCAATAAAAATTAATTTAAAAAATTTTAAAAAAGGGGAGAATGTAAGCTGAATCTGCTTCTAGGGTTTTAGGAACCTAGTCTCTGGCTGTATAAATCCTTGTATAGTTTATTCCCATTGTCTCCTTTAAATGTGCTTTCCCCGTGTTATTTGTTACTTGGTTCATTAGTTTTCTATTGTTGCAGCAACAGATTACCACAAGCAGTAGCTTAAAACAGCACAAATGTATTCTCTTACAATGTTGTAGGTTTGAAGGGTCTCACCAGGTATCAGCAGGCTGTATTCCTTTCTGGAGTCTCCAAGGGAGGTTCCATTTCCTACGCACTGGGGCTCTGGACAAAATTCAGTTTCTTGTCATTGGGGGACTGAGGTCCATGTTTTCTTGCTGTCGGTAAAGTAAGGATCATTCCCAGGTTCTAGAAGCTTGACTCATGGACAATTTCCTTCATCTTCAAAGCTCTTCTTTCTCCCTCTTCCATTTTTAAGGACTCATGTGCTTAGATCGAGTCCACTTACATAATCCAGGATAATCTCCTCATTTTAAGACCCTTAACTTTAATCACATCTGCGAAGTCTCTGTCTCCATGTAAATTGACACGTTCACTGGTTCTGGGGATTAGAACGTAGATGTCTTTGAGAGACATGATCCTGCATATCAGACTTGAGCACCAAGGATTCTTGGTACCAAAGGCCATTCTCTATATCGATGGTATCACACTGTATCGCCTTCACATCTCCAATGCTTTCCATGTTTCCCTATGTTAGAAAAATGCACTTGTGTTCATATATTTTTTTTCACTTAAAGGCCAGAATTATGTGATGCCCTACTTGGCATACTCTGCAGTTTGGCATTTGCAGGTTTACTTTGTTTGCTTAGGCACAAAGAAGACATTTTTATTCATCAATGTGTTTGAGATTGTGATCTTTAAGTGGAACTGTGCAAACAACCACGAAGTCCCTAATATCACCCTGGAAATGCAAAAAGTTGATCTTTATTTTCAGACTTTAAATTGCTTATCAGACCCTATAAAAGACAAAGTAAAGACAATAAAAACAAATGTAGGGCATTGTTATCTAAGGATGGAAAACTAGGAGAAAAGAAAATCACAACACAATTTTGTCAGCAAACATTACTCTGAAATTCATTTATGGACTCATTTTTGAGTGATTACTTTTTCCTTTCACTGCTATGTCCTATTCCCCTACACAAACCATTAATTTAGAAATATAAATAAAACTTTGGAAGCCATTCTTAAAGCATCAGAGAAAAATAAGAAAAAATAAAGAAAATCAAAACTAAATCTGCTTAGATAATTACAATAGGAAACTCATGAATTAAGAACAGAGTACTGCAAACAAAAATATGGATCCTAAAGAACAGCATCATTCCAGTCTTTATTCTAGGTTGTATTTTTGTTATCAACCTGAGCAATTCTATTCCTTATCAGGTTGGCTGTGATCAGGAGATGCTCCGTAAAATGAATATTTGTCTATGCCTGCATTATGGCAAGATTTCCCAGGCTGATTTTGTATAAAATACTATTGCTCCATGCATGTACATAGGGATTACTTCTCTAAGAAATACAACAATAGGGAAACTCAATGTTTCCCCAATTTACTGAACTAAAGCACTTTTCATTTTAATAAGTAAAATGAATAGACAAGAGTTCTTGGATGTATTAGAAGATAAAAATTTATTGTTTGAACAAGGGAGTGATATGATGAAAGTAGAGTTTATGGTAGATTAATCTAGTAAAATGTGTGAGATAGATAGGAAGCAAGAGAGTTGATTCAAAGAAACCAGATAGGAGAACGTTGCAGTTAATATATAAGGGCTTGATTTAGGAGAGAAGACATAAAAATTAAGCATGTAGTCATGAATCTAAAAGACCCATATCCATGGTGCTCTGTTTCTGTCATTAATCAGGTTTCACTTATTTTACTCTATTAGCTATGTCAGTACTTACTAGACTCTATGATATCATTTAGAAAACTTCATCTCTCTCTCTCTCTCTCTCTCTCTCTCACTCTCTCCCCCCTCCCCTTCCAGGTAGAATTTGATTTTACTCATGTAAAGCTCACTCAAATAGGAGTACTCCCTGTATGGAGAAGAATACTGACAACTTAAAGGGGGCTCAATTTAGAAAAAATGCTTTGATCAACTTTCCAAGTCTGCTATGATATAGAGGATAGCACGAACTGTGGTGCAGCCATACCATGTATCTGATATCCCCCTTTTTTTTTAACATCCTTATTGGAGTATAATTGCATTACAATGGTGTGTTAGTTTCTGCTTTATAACAAAGTGAATCAGCTATACATATACATATATCCCCATATCCCCTCCCTCTTGCGGCTCCCTCCCACCCTCCCTAACCCACCCTCCCTAACCCACCCCTCTAGGTGGTCACAAAGCACGGAGCTGATCTCCCTGTGCTATGCGGCTGCTTCCCACTAGCTATCTATTTTACATTTGGTGGTGTATATATGTCCATGCCACTCTCTCACTTTGTCCCAGCTTACCCTTCCCCCTCCCTGTGTCCTCAAGTCCATTCTCTATGTCTCTGTCTTTATTCCTGTCCTGCCCCTAGGTTCTTCAGATTTATCTTTTTTTTTTTTAGCTTCCATATATATGTGTTAGCATACAGTATTTGTTTTTCCCTTTCTGATTTACTTCACTCTGTATGACAGAGTCTAGGTCCATCCACCTCATTACAAATAACTCAAATTCGTTCCGTTTTGGGCTGAGTAACATTCCCTTGTATATATGTGCCACATCTTCTTTAACCATTCATCTGTCGATGGACACTTAGGTGGCTTCCATGTCCTGGCTACTGTAAATAGTGCTGCAATGAGCATTGTGATACATGACTCTTTTTGAATTATGGTTTTCTCAGGCTATATGCCCAGTAGTGGGATTGCTGGGTTGTATGGTACTTCTAATTTTAGTATTTTAAAGAACCTCCATACTGTTCTCCATAGTGGCTGTATCAATTTACATTCCCACCAACAGTGCAAGAGGGTTCCCTTTTCTCCACAGCCTCTCCATCATTTATTGTTTGTAGATTTTTTGATGATGGCCATTCTGACCGGTGTGTGGTGATACCTCGTTGTAGTTTTCATTTGCATTTCTCTAATGATTAGTGATGTTGAGCATCCTTTCATGGGTTTGTTGGCAATCTGTATATCTTCCATGGAGAAATGTCTATGTAGGTCTTCTGCCCATTTTTGGATTGGGTTGTTTGTTTTTTGATATGGAGCTGCATGAGCTGCTTGTAAATTTTAGAGATTAATCCTTTGTCATTTGCTTCATTTGGAAATATTTTCTCCCATTCTGAGTGTTGTCTTTTCATCTTGTTTATGGTTTCCTTTGCTGTGCAAAAGCTTTGAAGTTTCATTAGGTCCCATTTGCTTATTTTTATTTCCATTTCTCTAGGAGGTGAGTCAAAAAGGATCTTGCTGTGATTTATGTCATAGAGTGTTCTGCCTATGTTTTCCTCTAAGAGTTTTATAGTGTCTGGCCTTACATTTAGCTCTTTAATCCATTTTGACTTTATTTTTGTGTATGGTGTTAGGGAGTGTTCTAACTTCATTCTTTGACATGTAGCTGTCCAGTTTTCCCAGCACCACTTATTGAAAAGGCTGTCTTTTCTCCATTGTGTAATCTTGCCTCCTTTATCAAAAATAAGGTGACCATATGTGTGTGGGTTTATCTCTGGGCTTTCTATCTTGTTCCATTGATCTATATTTCTGTTTTTGTGCCAGTACCATACTGTCTTGATTACTGTAGCTATGTAGTGTAGTCTGAAGTCCGGTAGTCTGATTCCTCCAGCTCCGTTTTTTTTTTTTTCTCAATATTGTTTTGGCTATCGGAGTCTTTTGTGTTTCCATACAAATTGTGAAAATTTTTGTTCTAGTTTTGTGAAAAATGCCATTGGTAGTTTGATAGGGATTGCATTGAATCTGTAGATGGCTTTGGGTAGTATAGTCATTTTCACAATGTTGATTCTTCCAATCCAAGAACATGGTATATCTCTCCATCTGTTTGTATCATCTTTAATTTCTTTCATCAGTGTCTTATAGTTTTCTGCATACAGGTCTTCTATGCCCTTAGGTAGGTTTATTCCTAGGTATTTTATTCTTTTTGTTGCAATGGGAGTGTTTCCTTAATTTCTCTTTCAGATTTTTCATCATTAGTGTATAGGAATGTAAGAGATTTCTGTGAATTAATTTTGTACCCTGCTACTTTACCAAATTCATTTATTAGTTCTAGTAGTTTTCTGATAGCATCTTTAGGAATGTTGTATAAATATCAACTAAGTCCATCTTATTTAATGTATCATTTAAAGCTTGTGTTTCCTTATTTATTTTCATTTTGGATGATCTGTCCATTGGTGAAAGTGGGGTGTTAAAATCCCCAACTATGATTGTGTTACTGTCAATTTCCCCTTTTATGGCTGTTAGCATCTGCCTTATGTATTGAGGTGCTCTTATGTTAGGTGCATAAATATTTACAATTGTTATATCTTCTTCTTGGATTGATCCCTTGATCATTATATAGTGTCCTTCTTTGTCTCTTGTAATAGTCCTTTTTTTAAAGACTATTTTGTCTGATATGTGAATTGCTACTCCAGCTTCTTTTGATTTCCATATGCATGGAATAACTTCTTCCATCCCCTCACTTTCAGTCTGTATGTGTCCCTAGGTATGAAGTGGGTCTCTTGTAGACAGCATATATACAGGTCTTGTTTTTGTATCCATTCAGCCAGTCTATGTCTTCTGGTTGGAGCATTTAATCCATTTACATTTAAGGTACTTATTAATATATATGTTCATATTCCCATTTTCTTAATTGTTTTGGGTTTGTTATTGTAGGTCTTTTCCATCTCTTGTGGTTCCTGCCTAGAGAAGTTCCATTAGAATTTGTTGTAAAGCTGGATTGGTGGTGCTGAAGTCTTTTAAGTTTTGCTTGTCTGTAAAGGTTTTAATTTCTCCGTCGAATCTGAATGAGATCCTTGCTGGGTAGAGTAATCTTGGTTGTAGGTTTTTCCATTTCATCACTTCAAATATGTGCTGCCACTCCCTTCTGGCTTGCAGAGTTTCTGCTGAAAGTTCAGCTGTTAACCTTATGGGGATTCACTTGTGTGTTATTTGTTGTTTTTCCCTTGCTTCTTTTAATAATTTTTCTTTGTATTTAATTTTTGATAGTTTGATTAATATGTGTCTTGGCGTGTTTCTCCTTGGATTTATCCTGTATGGGACTCTCTGCGCTTACTGGACTTGATTAACTATTTCCTTTCCCATATTAGGGAAGTTTTCAACTATAATCTCTTCAAATGTTTTCTTATCCCCTTTCTTTTTCTCTTCTTCCTCTGGGGACCCCTATAATTTGAATGTTGGTGCGTTTAATGTTGTTCCAGATGTCTCTGAGACTGTCCTCAATTCTTTTCATTCTTTTTTCTTTATTCTGCTCTGCAGTAGTTTTTTTCACTATTTTATCTTCCAGGTCACTTACCTGTTCTTCTGCCTCAGTTATTCTGCTATTGATTCATTGTAGAGAATTTTTAATTTCATTTATTGTGTTGTTCATGATTTTTTGTTTGCTCTTTAGTTCTTCTAGATCCTTGTTAAACATTTCTTGTATTTTCTCTATTTTATTTCCAAGATTTTGGATCATCTTTACTATCATTACTCTGAATTCTTTTTCAGGTAGACTGCCTCTTTCCTCTTCATTTGTTTGTTCTGGTGGGTTTTTATCTTGCTCCTTCATCTACTGTGTGTTTCTCTGTCTTCTCATTTTGCTTAACTTACTGTGTTTGGGGTCTCCTTTTCTCAGCCTGCAGGTTCGTACTTCCCATTGTTTTTGGTGTCTGTGCCCAGTGGCTAAGGTTTGTTCAGTGGCTTGTGTAGGCTTCCTGGTGGAGGGGACTGGATCTTGTCTTTCTGGTGGGAAGGACCGAGTCCAGCGTATGTTTTGGCGTGTCTTTGACCTTATTATGACTTTAGGCAGCCTGTCTGCTAATGGGTGGTGTCGTGTTCCTGTCTTGCTCTTTGTTTGTTATAAGGTGTCCAGCACTGTTGCTTGCTGGTTGTTGAGTGAACCTGGGTCTTATCATTGAGATGGAGATCTCTGGGAGAGCTTTCGCCATTTGATATTATGTGGAGCTGGTAGGTTTCTGTTGGACCAATGTCCTGAACTAGGCTCTCCCTCCTCAGAGGCACAGGCCTGACACCTGGCCGGAGCACCAAGACCTTGTCAGCCACACGGCTTGGAAGAAAAGGGAAAAAAGAAGAAAAAATTAAAATAAATAAATAAAATAAAGTTATTAAAATAAAAATAAATTATTAAAAATAAAAAAAAATTAGGAAGTAATAAAATGAAAAAAAACCCAACAATGGACAGACAGAACCCTAGGACAAATGGTGAAAGCAAAGCTATACAGACAAAATCACACAAAGAGGCATACACATACACACTCACAAAAAGAGAAAAAGGAAAAAAAATCTATATATATGTAAAAAAAAAGGAAGAGAGCAACCAAATCAATAAACAAATCTGCTAATGATGATAAACTCTAAATACTAAACTAAGATAAACACAAAACCAGAAACAAATTAGATGTGGAAAGCAAATCCTAATTCTACAGTTGCTCCCAAATTCCACTGCCTCAATTTTGGTTTGATTCATTGTCTATTCAGGTATTCCACAGATTCAGGGTACCTCAAGTTTATTGTGGAGATTTAATCTGCTGCTCCTGAGGCTGCTGGGAGAGATTTCCCTTTCTCTTCTTTGTTCTCACAGCTCCCGGGGTTCAGCTTTGCATTTGGCCCCACCTCTGCGTGTAGGTTGCCTTAGGGCAACTGTTCTTTGCTCAGACAGGACGGGGTTAAAGTAGCAGCTGATTAGGGAACTCTGGCTCACTCAGGCCAGGTGGGGAGGGGTACGGAATGCAGGGCAAGCCTGCGGCGGCAGAGGCCAGTGTGATGTTACACCAGCCTGAGGTGCGCCGTGTGTTCTGGGGAAGTTGTCCCTGGATCACGGGATGCTGGCAGTGGCGGGCTGCACAGGCTCCCGGGAGGGGAGGTGTGGATAGTGCCCTGTGCTCGCACACAGGTTTCTTGGTGGCTGCAGCTGCAGCCTTAGCTGCTCATGCCTGTCCTCCTGCCCGTCTCTGGTGTCCTCGCTGATAGCCGCCCGTCTCTGGAGCTCATTTAGGTGGTGCTCTGAATCCCCTCTCCTTGCACACCCGAAACAATGGTCTCTTGCCCCTTAGGCAGGTCCAGACTTTTTCCCGGACTCCCTCCCTGCTAGCTGTGGCACACTAGCCCCCTTCAGGCTGTGTTCATGTAGCCAACCCCAGTCCTCCCCCTGGGATCTGACCTCCGAAGCCCAAGCCTCAGTTCCCAGCCCCCACCCACCACGGCGGGTGAACAGACAAGCCTCTCAGGCTGGCGAGTGCTGGTTGGCAGTGATCCTCTGTGCGAGAATCTCTCCGCTTTGCCCCCTGTACCTCTGTTTTTGTGCTCTCCTCTGTGGCTCCAAAGCTTCCCCCCTGCCCACCACCCACTGTCTCCACCAGTGAAGGGGCTTCCTGGTGTGTGGAAACTTTTCCTCCTTCACAGCTCCCTCCCAGAGGTCCGGGTCCTGTCCCTATTTTTTTTTTTTTCTGTCCCTATTCTTTTGTCTCTGTTTTTCTTTTTTCTTTTTCCCTACCCAGGTATGTGGGGAGTTTCTTGCCTTTGGGGAAGTGTGAGATCTTCTACCAGCATTCAGTATGTGTTCTGTAGGAGCTGTTCAACATGTAGATGTATTTCTGATGTATTTGTGGGGAGGAAGATGATCTTCAAGTCTTACTCCTCCACCATCTTGAAGGTCTCTCTGATATCCCTTTTATGAACTGATTTCTCTTGGTAAGTCTTTAGTTTCTGGATCTCAGCTGCTTTCCTTTACAAAGGGTTTTGAAAGTCCTCCAGAGAAGTCTTGATTTTATGCTGAACAAAATAAGGATTCATGAAGACCGTGGGGCAGAAAATTTATCTTCTCTTCTTTTCTCTCTACTTTTCCTCTCTTTATTATTCTAAGAAAACACCAAGACAACATGCTTTCGTATTTTTTCTTTTCCTTTGGTCTCTTGTTCAAATAGACTATTTTTTCTATCATCAAGCATCTGTGGAATGTACAACTCACTAATTTTCAGCTTGAATCAAGAAGTATAAGATTGGCTATAAAATAAAAATTCTGCTGCAGTTTTGGCTGTCTCTAGTCAAAGCTGCTTCTAATTCAAGCTATTATTGAAGCAAGGATTGAAAACAATGAGAATCAATATTGGTCCACTGATATTTTGTTTGGCATAAATATATATATTTTAATTTTTATATGAATATATTTAAACAAAACATAAGCTTTCTATTTTACCATAGTTCTCACCATTCCCTATCGCTTAGCTGCAATCATGGAATTGCTGTAATCACTGAATTTGTTTGTGTGGCCACTGAAGACATATGAATACCAGTAAAGGCTGGTAAAGGCTCAAGTGATTTTCCATCTTCTTTACATTTAAATTCCTTTAAAATCAACTTATTGGACACAAAATAGTTTTTAAAAAAACATGGCGCTAGACACACAGAAGAATATAATGAGGATAAAACTTGAGGTCCTGCCTTAAAAAATACTATCTTATAGAACAATACTAAGCTGTTTTTTAAACATTGCTATTTTGTGGCTTAAAGTGAAGTCTGCTTAGAGTAGAGAAATGGCTTTGAAACTGTACTTTGACACTTATTACCTGAGTGATCTTAGTTAATCACAACTTTACTTAAACTTCACAAGTAATGTTGAAAGTTTCATTCGTTATGCAACAAATATTTAATAAGCAGTTAAAGTGTTGAGCAGAAGGAAATGTGAGACTGAAGGGGAAACATGGGCCAGTGCTGAAGGAGCCCGTTGGCCCTGGAAAGCATCACACCTCACAAATGGAAGCTGCAGGATTTGAGAGCCATAACGAAGTACCAGAGCCCTGGGAGAGGACATAATCATTCTGGGAATCTGTGAGGAGGAGCAAACAGTAAGGGATAAAAACACTAAGGAGTGGGCAGTGGTGGGAAAGATTTCCAAAAAAATTGAGGAGCAGCTAGAGTTGTAAAAGCCAGGAGACAGCAGTCATAGGAAAACGGAGGAAGAGAAAACTACAAAGGAAGTGTTTGTCCATATAAATGCTCCCCAGAGGTCAGACGAAAGAGAACAGAAAGCTCTCTCCTTACTGAGAACAGAGTGATGGTATGAGATCCTAATAACACAAAATGAGCATAGAATTGAGGTAAAGACAACAAAAATGTAGAAAATCTCACAAAAATCCAATAAGTAAAAGAGAGAAAGGTGAAAAGCTTTAGCAAACAATGTGGGCTTATAAAAGGTTTACTCTTCTTAATGGAAGAGATTACTTGTATTGGAAAAACACACTGATTTCCTCCCCTACTCTCACACTCACAATACTTCTGACACCAGATGTATGGGTTTCCTACACCAAGCTAACTGCCTGCAGTTAGTGTGGACCAGGTTAAGGACTCAGTCTCACAAGACTGCCCACCACTTCAGATGTCAACCTCAAGCAGTAGGTCCCCAGGTTACCTACAGCTTGTCTTTGAGTTAGCTACAAATCAGAGGTTCCCATAATGCCCTCTTTGATTCTACCATTTTCTAGAACAGTGCAGAGAACTCAGGAAAACAGGTTTACTGGTTTATTATATAATAATCAGTATGACGAAGGGTACAGTTGACAACCAGATGAAGAGGGCAAGGTCTGGAAATGTCCCAAATGCAGGAGCATCTGTCCTTGTGGAGTTGGGGTGGGCCATCCTTCTAACACGTAGATGTATGTCCACCCATCTGGCAGCTCTCCAAACCCTGTACTGTGGGAATTTTTATGGAGGCTTCATCATTAACTCAGTTTCTAGCTCCTCTCCCCTTCCCAGAGGATGAGGGCTGTGGTAGAAATTTCCAACCTTCTAATCATAGCTTTGTCTTTCTGGTAACTAGCCCCCATCCTGAAGCTGTACCGGATTCCACCAAGATTCATGTCATTAGAATAAAAGGCAATCCTATCACTTAGGAAATGACAAGAGTTTTAGGAGCCCTGTGTTAGGAACTGGGGTCAAAGGCCAAATATTAGAAATCCTAAAAGGGTCAATAAACAGTGTAGAAGAAGTAATTAAGTGAGAAATCCAGAGGCATAGGAAATAATGAGAGTTATATATCCTGTTTCTTTTTTTTTTCTTTTATCCAAAGGAGACTGGATATACAAGGAGAGCCCACTTTGCTTGAGCAAAGATGGTCCAATAGATTCAGATATTACAGGAAGAGCCATGTTGCCCTCACTGATGTGCAGTCACCCTGCCCCTGGGCAGTGGGGTCTGCTAATGATCTCCTCATTCTGATAAGTAATTTCTCCATCAATAAAGATGGAGAAATTACAGTGATAGACATTGTCTTCATCAATGAAGATAGATAGAGGAGATACATATTCAGAAAAATTCTGTGTATTTATTTGTAAATGGGAAAGGGCAAATTTGATAACTATTAGAAGTAGAAATGTGAACTCGTTTTTCTGTTTTGTGATGCATGTAAAATTCGAATAAAGAAGGTGTCCCACTGGTCACCTGTTTGCTGTCAGATCCACTCCTCATCCTTCCCCTGCTCATCTTTATACCATAGGGAACAATATTTCAGGCTTTCCCAATAACTGGTTTATATTATGTTCAACTCATGGGAAGCACTGATGGAAGATCGGAAGGCAGAGAGGCAAGTCAGGGTGCTGCTGCTTCCTTGCTGTCTTCATCTTCTTTCTCTCTCCCTCCCCCGATTCCTATCTGCCATAGGTGACATCCCCAGCAATGGACATTTTTCTTCTATGGCTACAGGTCTGCTAGAGAGTCCCTCCCATGGTGTCCACACATTCTACCAGGTAGACTCAGATCTTGGTCTCTCTTACACTACCTCCTATTTTTGAATCCCCAGCCCTGTAGATACAGACACTTCCTGGCATGGCTGAACTCTAGGTTGCCTCTCCCCATTTCCTTTAATTGTTCGTTACTTGTAGAACCAATTATTTGTATTGAATTTTCTCTGTTTATAATATTTAGGGTATTTCCTGATTTTTCTCATTATATTCTAACTGACAAAAAGGTTAAATCAATTTAAGGTGTACTGATGGACTGACGGAAATAGACAGACTGGATTGAGAAATAGCAGTCCAGTGTTCTACAGTGAACAGACCACACTTAGATTCTTTGCTTTAGCTCATTTGTAGAAACACATCTCTAAACAATGTGTCCAGAGACAATTATGGGATTGACTCTGATAATGAGGGATATAGAAACCTCTCTACATGAGACAAAATAAAAGGACTTAGGGGTGTAGATATAAGAATCATCTTGACTATTGAATGCTTGGTCACACTGAAGAAAAAACAGATACATTTTACACTGTTTTACGGTGAGAAATGAGGAGGATCAGATTATGAAGAATTTTCCAATAAATAAAAATGAATGGACTGCCTCATGAAGTTTGTGTTGTTAGTCATTGAAAATGGCCAAGCAAAGACTGTAAGGCCATTTTCAAGAGAGTCCTGTACTAGTGCAGGGCTGTACTGGATGATACATAAAATCTTTTCCAAAGTGAAAATACATAGCATACAACACCAAAGGCACAATCCATGAAAGAAATAATTGTTAAACAATTAAAAACTTCTCTGAGAAAGACAGTGTCAAGAGAATGAGAAGTCACAGATTGGAAGAAAATATTTGCCAAAGACATATCTGATAAAGGACTTTATCCAAAATAAACAAGGAACTCTCAAAACTTAACAATAAGAAAATGAATGGCCTGATTTAAAATGGGCCAAAGACCTTATCAGACACCTCACCAAAAGATATACAGATTACAGATAAACATATGAAAAAGTGCTCCACATCATATGTCATCAGGGGAATGCAAATTAGACCAAAAATGAGATATTATTACATACCTATTACAATGGCCAAAATCCAAAACACTGACAACATCAAATGCTAATGGGGATGTGGAGCAACAGGAACTCTTTCTCATTGCTGGTAGGAATGGAAAATGGCACAGCCACTTTGGAAGACGGTTTGGTAATTTCTTAGAAAACTAAACATACTCTTACCATATCAGTCATACTTCTTGGTATCTACCCAAAGGAGTTAAAAACATATATTCACAAAATACCTACACACAGATATTTATAGCAGCTTATTCAGAATTGCCAAAACTTGAAAGCGGCAAAGATGTCCTTCAGTAAGTGAATGGATAAATAAACTTTGGTACATTCAGACAATGGAATATTATTCAGCACTGAAAAGAAATGAGCTATATAACCATGAAAAGACAAGGAGGAAAATTAAATGCATTTTACAAAGTGAAAAAAGCCAATCTGAAAAGGCTACATACTGTATAATTTCAACTATATGACATTCTGGAAAAGGCAAAATTATGGAGACAGTAAAAAGATCAATGGTTGCCAGGGATTGGGAGTACATGGCTTACCCAGGTCCCTGCAACCAGATCAATTATAGTAGCAGAATGAGAACACAGTACCTCTGAATCAGGAAGGTCTAAAATTTCCTCATTTTAAAGATACCTATTTAAGCCAATAAAATTCAAGTCCACACATTTCCGAAGCTTCTCACAGTTAGCAATTTACATTTGCAAGAAGACTCAGATATGGCTCATTTTACATCATGTTCCTCTCAAAATAAGCTCTGTTGATTTGTGGTGTGTTATCTGAGTGGAAATTATCAAGAAGACTGCTATTTCAATAGGATTGACACTTGCCCATCTGGGAAGATCCATATCACAACAGTTCGCTGATAGACATATTTTGATATAAAACCTAAATCTTGTTTTACCTCTAAAGATTTTTTTCACCTCGCTTTTTCCTTGATTTTATCTCAAGTATTTTGAAAATGTTCCAATTTTTAGATCAATCCAATTGCAGAGAACTCTAGCATAAAATGAAGAAAGACACATGAAAAGCTTAGCATTAACCATATAGAATACATTCATGCTACATTTACAAGGCAGTCAGGGAAAACATGCTTACATACCTAAGATATACAGTCTAACATGTGTGACATTCTATCTGATAAAGAAATAAATATTTCATTTATCTATGCTGGTCAACTAATTACATATTTGCTATTTTTTTTTTTTTTGGCCATATCACGTGGCATGTGGGATCTTAGTTCCCTGACCGGGGATCGAACCCGTGTCCTCTGCAGTGGAAGCACAGAGTCCTAACCACTGGACCACCAGGGAATTCCCTTACATATTTGCTTTTAACAATAACGAGAATTTAAATGACATCTAATTGCTATATTTTCCATGTTGAAACAAAAAAAAAATTCTTATGTATCAATTGCAATAAACTAGCTATTTATATCTATTTTTCTTGATACCTTTATTATAAATGTCTTTCTTCTTTGGGTCAAGCCAAAAATAAAAATAAAGTATTTCTATATATAACATAATAACGCTGCATGATAAAACGTGGCTTAGGATAAGCCTTTACTTAGCTTACAGAATTCGGTGGCTTAGGATAAGCCTTTACTTAGCTTACAAGCCTTCACGTCAGCATCAAGCTAAACTTCGGGGCTGGTCTCGTCTGGGCTTTACTCACACTTCTGATGGTTAGCTGGCTATAGTCACAGTAGTGACTAGGCTATTTGTCTTTCATCATTCAGCAACCTAGCCTGAGAGTATTCTAATGGTGAAAGCTGAGAAGAAGAGAGAAAATAGACATCTGCAAGTGTTTTTCCAAGACTATCTTGCCTGAAGGCTGCCACCAGCCCATTGATCAAGGAAGTCACATGGCCAACCTCAGAGTCACTGTTGAGGGTACAAGCAATTCGTACTTGCTTAAATTAGGGCCATAATTCCACATAAAACAAATAAAGAAAATGTTCCTAAGTGCACAGTTTATGCAATTATACCTGTGTAATAACCAATGTAATAAAGGCATAGATGTATCCTCTTGTGCTAAATGTTTTTATTTAGCAATATATTAAAAACTTAGATGCCATCTATTTACAATATTTTCCTTGACAGAAACCTTAAAATATTTCGTATTTACCATTTGCTGATGAGCTTCGTTATTTACATTTACTCTACTTGATTTCCTTATTGTAAAAGTCTTTTCACTTTCAGCTCAATGAATAAAAATGCAAACCCCTTACTGGTGTGCTATGGGTTTTGCTGGAGAGCTTCTATCCTTGAATCAAGGTGCTGACTCTTTATTTCCATGAGTCAAAAAGAAAAATTTAGACATATCAAGTTGTCCACTGTTCATGATTGGATCTTTGGCAAACATAATGCAACAATTTAAATATGGCTATGGAAATGGTTACTGATGTTACATAGAGAATTATTCATCATCAGCTCATGCGAAATTTCTGTTCTTTCTCTACCTCCTGCCTCTCAGGAATAAGACTGATGACCATTAAGTAGCCATCTCTGAATTGGTAGTCATAAGCCCCTCCCCCTTTACCAAATAAGTTTTTAAAAATAATTTTTTAATAATTTAAAAATAAGCAATCCAAGTAACTTCTGTTTTCTGTTAAGTCATAATTTTATTAAGGATTCCCATAAACCAGTACCTCCTCAAACTTCTGAAGCAATTGAGTAGGTTATATTACAAAAAATAGGCAAATACTATTAAAAGACTTTTTTTTTTCCACCTTCAAAATGGCTCTTTAGAGAAGATGCTACAGTAGTAAATAGAAACCAAAAAACTATTTCATGTGAAATTTCCCTTTTGCTTTATTTCCCTGCATTCAAAAGAACACTCATACATGGGCATGACTATCACTTGTCTCATTACAAATAAGTATCCAAACACATGAGCACATTTTAAAACAACAAAGGGTGTACAAAAGTTCAGTCTTCTGGAAAATGTTTGAAAGATATTGTGGATTTTTCCATTTACAGAAGCCTTATTGTTATTTTCCTTTCCGCGTCTCTGTTCATTTGAAGGACTTCCCAACAATTCAGTGAATAAAGGTGCCAAAATGTTGCTACTAATAGTTCTCAAGAATCTTCTTCCTTTGCTTTTAAATAAAAGACCTTCAATACATAGAAAAGTACTCAGTTTCATGTGGACCTGGATTCGGATTTTTAACTACAAATCCTTAGTTTTGGTGAACATATTTTGTGGAAATATGGTGCACTGGCAGTTAGGGGACTTGAAGTGTAGGAGAGATACAAAGCGGGGTTTAGTTTGTACTCTCAGATCAGTTAAACCCAGGAAACTAGGATCGGTTCAACCTGGGTCTCACAAAGATTGCTGTGAAAACTTAGCAACTTCTCTAAGCCCTAGTTTTCTTATCTGTTTATAATTTTTATAACCATAACTATGACATAAAGGTCCCAAGGAAGCTTACTTACTAAAAAAGGAAAGAAGGAAGGGAGGAAGGGAGGGTGGGAGGGAAAGAAAGAAAGAAAGAAAGAAAGAAAAAGGGAAAAAAGAAAGCAAAAAGGAGGAAAGAAAGTCTAGAAAATCATCCAGTAAAGGACAGTATTTTGTGACACAAATTCCCAGTCTCTCTCTGTAAATGTGGATTTTTGCATTTTGATTTTCCTTGAAAGGAGGCACACCTATATTTCTAGAATAAACAACCACAGAACTTCCTTAGTTTCAGGGCTGAAAATATGAAAGTGACAATGTTTTTGTCCCACTGGCACAGATGCTTTAAGCTTTAAAAGAACCTCCTACTTTTTAGTCCCTCTCTCCGTATTCTTGCCAAGCTCTCTGGAAATCTGAGTTCTGGACACCCTCCAATACCACATCTCATCCATATGCCTGCCCCAGAGGAAGACATTCTGCAGGCTCTTTCCTTCACTCTATGAATGATTCATGTGTTAAGATCTTAAATACTAGCTGAACCAAGGATCTAATGACTTGAAAACCTGATCTGACGTCAAGGAAATGCGCTGTTTTAGGGACATGCTTCTAAGGCTGGTTGTTGATACCTGTTCAACCCAGGATCAGAAAGCCCTGTATTAGGCAAGCAGAGGGCATGAAATTTTTTTCTTGAGACACATTTCTGATGAGCACGTCAACTCTGATATCAAAGTGGGGGAGTGGGCTTTTGCTGACAACAATATATTTAAGTTTATACTAGGAAAACTAAGTGGAAAGTTAATTATTTTCCTCCAAGAAAAATAAGCCGTACTGAAAAGTCCCTTTCACAACGTTTTACAGCAAGATTAAAAATTAAAATGTGTCCGGGGAGAGGTTGATAACTGAAATGAGTGGTCAAGTAAGAATGATCCAGCTAGAGTGTATGTCCAGAGTGTATGGGGGCTGCCATATTTAGCAGCAGGTCAATGGTTTTTCACTGAACACATGGAACCAGAGTTCCCAGAACTTCCAGAACCTGAATAGAAGCCAGTCCTCTTTATTCTTATTTGAAATCTCCCAATTTTAAATGTTGGCTATTAATTGAAACAAATGTGAAGACTTTAGAAGCCAACCATACACATGTGTAGGGCAGATTTAGCCTGTGCTGCTAAGTTTGCAGCATTCGACCTACAGCTTACTTCCTATTATTTCACTTAAAGGTGTTTTAAGTATTTTGGAGAAAAATAAAATGCAGCTCAGATTCTTTAAATAATCAGTAAAACTCTGTTGCAAGACTATAAAATGGTGAGAAAATATTTTACTTCGTAGAACAGGGAAAGAATATAGACGGTTGTGAGTTAATATCTTGGTTCCGTCTGCTAGCTGTGGGAACGAGAGGATGTGACCTACACTCTCTAACCTTCAGTTTGTGAAATGTTGATAATAATATTCACTTCATGCCATTGCTGTAAGAAGAAAATGTGCCGTTTACATGAATTTCACAGTTGTACAGTGCCTACAACATGGTAAGAACTTAGTAAGTGCTACCTATTCTTATTTGTACAATTTTCATAATCATTTTGATGATAAACCTATACAGGTTATTTAGAAAACTAATTATATTAGCTTATATCTATTGAGCCCTTACCAAATAGCAGGCACAGTTCTAATTCTAATACTTTTAATCATTAAAGCAATCCTATAAAGTAGGTTCTATTTTTTTTTTTTTTTTGCGGTACGCGGGGCTCTCACTGCTGTGGCCTCTCCCGTTGCGGAGCACAGGCTCCGGATGCGCAGGCTCAGCGGCCATGGCTCACGGGCGCAGCCGCTCCACGGCATGTGGGATCTTCCCGGACCGGGGCACGAACCCATGTCCCCTGCATCGGCAGGCGGACTCCCAACCACTGCGCCACCAGGGAAGCCCAGGTTCTATTTTTAACTCCACTTCATACATAAGGAAACAGGCCCAATATTACTGATTAACATACTCAAGATTTCACAAATAATAAAGTGATGGGTGAAGGCAGGGCAGGATTTAAACAAAGGTGCCTGCCACCAGCATCTGAAGTCTTTTCCATTACACTAAATTTAAAAGTATGCTACGTTCAAATTAATCTTTGAAATTGTTCCAAGCTATCAAGGTCTTGGAATTGGGAAAGGCATTTGAAGAAAGAGGAGACACACTCCTTTCTGACTGCAGAAGACCACCCCAAACAATTCAGTGTAAATGTTTCTTTTTTAAACTTGGAAGAAAAATCCAGATTTACTCTGAACAGTGCATGATAACCCCTGGAAGTAAGATAAATATCTCTCCTTTTTATGCATTTAGATGACTCTAAATCTCTTGCCTTCATGTAAATTGAATCATTCTTTATATGAGTAATTTGTAATCAGTTAATAGAATTCTTTGATAATAGTTATGCATAATTAGTTTTATTTAGAAAAAGCACAGGAGCCTGCAAAAAGTATACATTATATATTTATTAAAGGCAGAAAAAATGTCTCTTCCACTTAAATCCACATCATTTATCATTTTGAAAACTTCAGGTTTTCAAAACCTAACCAGCTTCCACTTCCTCTGTTTTTTCTTTCCGTCAGGAACTCAATTTTGTTCAGCTTCCCACCACTTCCTATCATGAAAGGGAAGATGAGTTTATTCCCAGCTCCAGAGATGGAGTCTGGTTAATCCATAAATGGATTTCTCCTACAGTTTCCTACTGATTTAGACATAGGCGCATGACCTGAGTGGGCCCAATCAGACTAAAGGGAAAGACTTGCATTCTGTGCTTCATGTGAAAGATTTGTCTCTCTGGCTCCAGCTTGCTGGGAGCAAGGCTTTGGAGGGTCAGTTGACACAGGGAACCAATTTCCCCTTTGCAACCACAAGGAGAACCAAACTCAAGATAAGGCCACTGCTTAAGACAGCAGAACAGGTCAGGAAGAACTGAAGTTTTTCGTGAAATTATTGATTCACTTAGAGTCCACCAATAGCCTTACCTTTTAATTTTGTGTGATAATAAATCACCTTATTATTATCAGAGGTTTTTGTTACTTACAGTGAAAATCATTCTACCTGATAAACCACAGTTTTCGTATACTATATGATTAATAAATATTTTAAATCATTCAATATATTTGATTCAATATATTAACTCTGCCTATGGGAAACTGAAGAATTCAGATTCTGTGGCTACGGCTCAGTAACCACCATCTTTCTTGTGGTCATATGTAGTCACAGAATCTAAAGGGAGCTTAAACAGCCTCTGCAAAGTTAGGTTACTAACTTTTAGCCTTAGCCAGTGCCAGGAATTTTCTCTCCATTCAAATTGATGTGCCCAGAATTGTAGCTGATACCTGATTTCCTTGGAAGCGAAAATATTTATTTCTGTTAATTAGTAAGTTCCATGAGGTCAGAAATCACATTTGTGAATATTTGTCAAATGTAATTAATGCTTTCTCTTTTGCATTCAAATGAGATTAGAAATCAAATACATTTTCTTAGTTTCATGCAAAATAAAGAGATATCGAACCAAAAATTTTATTAATAATTATCTTTTAGTTTAATCTGTCATTCTCAGCTTTAGTAGACAGAAAAATTATCTCTGGAGCTTTTAAAGAATATCTATGCCTTCCCCCATCCCCAGAAATTTATTTTTGGTTGGTCTGAGTTGGGACTTAAATATAAGAAATTGGTTAAAGTTTCCAGGTGATTTTAATTGCAGCCCAGGTTGTAAGGTAGTAGTTTAAATTACCTAAGTAGAAGTGTCAAAGCTATATTGCTCTTGCTTTTTCAGATGAAACTTCAGCAGTATCTCCATGTAAGCATAATACATTTCTACCCTCTGTATTTTTCAAAAGTCTCAAATAATTCCTGGCATAAACACATCATTTTCAAACAATTAGTTATAGCATCTGAGATACTGAATGATTATTTAAACATCAAAGGTTTTCTTTTTTCAGTTTTGAAAGCGTAGAAGAAATCCAGAGGAAATTTCATGAAGATTTTCTTGTCAACAACTATGTGAGTCATAAAAGAAATGCTTTGCTCACATTCCTGAAAAAAATTCAGAAAAACACTTTCAAGGTAAATAAATGACTCAAGGAAGCTGAAGTGCAGATTGACCTTTGAGATCACCTCTTCCAGTATTTCTCAAAGTGTGGTCTTCAGCCCACCTGTATCAGGTGCTTATTAAAATGCAGATTCTGGGGCCCCATCCCTGATCTACTGCATCAGAGTCTCCAGGACTGGAGCCTAAGAACGACATTTCAAATGAGACCACATATGATTCTAATGTACACTGATGAACTCTAAACTTTGAGAATCATAAATAATGCCATCCAGTCAGATTCACTGTTCAAGAAATTCTTGAAATCTTTCTTTTTTTTTTAAACAGAACCCCTTTTGACCCATTGAGACTCTTACATTTGATTAGGGGGAAAAAATCCCTTAATCTCCCCATAACCTTTGATGCTAGCTTGGCAGGAATTCAGATTACCTACTCTTGGTGATATCCTCTATATTTAACCACATTTACTACAATATAAGAGCACTACACAAATATTTTTAGATTAGTACCCCAGGAAGGCAGTCATTTCAGAAAGAGAAGACACACAAATGTTCAGATCCTAAAGGTTTACATTTGTCTCTTCAAAATGTATAATATACACATAGGCTTTAAAAAAGCATTAAAAACTTATCAAAGTCCTTACCATGATAAAATAGACTCTTCCAAAATAAGCATTAACATTGACACTTTTCAACTTATTTTTTTTTATTAGAGTATAATTGCTTTACAATGTTATGTTAGTTTCTGCTGTACAACAAAGTGAATCAGTTGTATGTATGCATATATCCCCTCCCTCTTGGACCTCCCTCCCACCC
Organism: Leucopleurus acutus; assembly: GCF_964270905.1. Taxonomy (NCBI): domain Eukaryota; kingdom Metazoa; phylum Chordata; class Mammalia; order Artiodactyla; family Delphinidae; genus Leucopleurus; species Leucopleurus acutus. The sequence continues at coordinate 44,950,933 of NC_139149.1, forward strand.
ACCCCCACCATCCCACCCATCTGGGTCATCACAGAGCACCCAACTGAGCTCCCTGTGTTGCTATACTCAGCCATAAAAAGCAACAAAATTGGGTCATTTGTAGAGATGTGGATGGACCTAGAGTCTGTCATACAAAGTGAAGTAAGTCAGAAAGAGAAAAACAAATATATATTAACACATATATGTGGAATCCAGAAAAATGGTACAGATGGACCTATTTGTAGGGCAGGAATAGAGACTTTTCAACTTATAAATCACCGTATAAATCATTCCACAACACCCAAGAAGTAGATGCTAGTTTTCGATTAGTGACATGACTTGTCTCAAGCCATGTAGCCAGTGTGTAGCAGAGGTGGAGACCTACAAGTTCGTGTTTCCTAATGGCTACCATCTCAAAAGTATTTTCTCTAATCTTTTGCCCAGTTGCCAAGGGATTCATTCTGCTCCCACTCTGAGAGCTTGCCCTCTCCACAGTACCATGTAAATGAATTTTTCTCTCTATGGATTTCTCAAAAGCAATAATCACACCTCCCTATCATTTGAACAAGAAGAGAGTTACAACTTTTCATCAAAGCACACTTATTACAACAGGATGCTTCCTGTATAGCAAAGATATAAGGGTTCATCTCTGGACCCAGTAGATCATTGGTGACCTCCCTAAGCATTCGCTCTTTTCTGTCACTACCTCATCACCAAAGACCACTTTTGACCCCAATTATCAGGAACTCCTTACCATACAATTGCGCAGTTGGGCTGTTGCACCCTACGTAAGACATCATTAGCCAAGAGGGCACCACAGCAGTGGGAAACCTAGCCCAGGCTCCTCTCAGCCAGCCTTGGGTCAAACTAAGACACAAACATCGTTTTGTAATTGGTACACCCAGAGAGGGGCATCTTTTCAAAATTTGTCCGCCAGGGGGCAGCACCTTCTCCTGAGTTGCGTTAGAACACTGCGGAGACCCAGCCTATGTGCATCCCAGGGTGGGAGAAGGCTGGTGCTTTATAAGGTTAAATTTCATTTTCTTTTGTTTTCTAGGGACAGTTCTATAGTTTGTGGAGAACTGAAATCTGCAATCAAAGAAACATTCAGTTCCTTATTTATTGCCCAGTCCAAACTCCTGATGGAATTGCTCCTTCATTCACTAAATTTCACATTAAAGATAATGAAATCAGCCTTTATCCAACTTCAGGCAGCTATAAAACTGGGATTTGCAGCTACCACGGCAAAGTTGGTGAATGTCATAAGAGCCATGGATGAAAACAGGAATTAAAAAAAAAATCTATGTAATAATAGGAAGTTCCAGGGTTCAGTGTTCTCAGACCTTAGTGTTGCATAAGACTCACCTGGGCAACTTGCGAAAATGCTGATTCCCAGTTCCACTCCAGCTGTCCTGATTTGGATCTGGGGTAGGGCCAGCTCCAACTCCAGGATTCTACGAAGGGTAGGGCTTAGGGGAGGCCATCTGGTTGGAAGAGGAAGCTGGGAGTTTTGCCACGAGGCTATGTTTGCAAAGCAAGCGCACTCTTTTTAACTTAGTGTGTATGTTACAGAGCAATATCGATATTAAAGTTTCCTAAATACACTTCTATTCACACTTTACATAAGAATGATTAAATTGGCCGTATTAAAAAAATATTTTTATTTGAGAATAGAGGGAGCTGATGGAGATCACAGTGGCTACAGCCCTTGGCACTAACAATGAATGGAGCCCAGGCATCTGCCTTTCCAGGTATCGCCATAGAATAACCTTGTTTATTAATTTATTCATTCAACAAAATATTTACTGAGTTACCCATATGTGCCAGGCATTGTTCTAGGTAAGTTATTGGGATATAGTGATAAAATTAATTAATAATAATAAAAACTACAAAAAGTACTTCCTTATGGATTACATTTTAGTCAGGGAAAGTAGGCAATAAACAATAAACATAGAATATCAGAGAATCGTACAGTATGTTAAAAGATGTTTCTCATCCTTGAGAAACATGATCTTAGGAAGCAACACATTCCTTAGTGAGATACACCCCAATATATATATATTTAGATCGTTACTAGAGCATTTCCCTAGGAGGTCAAGTTACTAGAACTAGAGGCAAACTAGATGCACCTCCCTAGGCTTCAAAATGACAAATGCTAAGCTTGTGTGGTTTTGGAGGGGGCATGTGTATGTATGCATACAGGTATAAATTTAAACACCTTGTGGACAACTATCAAATCTTACCTATAGCTCTTTAGACTATATATCCTATCCCCTTTGCCCCATACAGTGCTGGCTTTCCAAGGAGTTAAGCAAGCCTTGTGGAACCTTTGAACTGTGAATTGGAGCAGTTCCATGCCTAAATATTTATGCAGGTAACGAACACACAAATTGATATAAGTATAAAACAGGTCGATAATTCCTTTTCCTACATGGGAAAATGTACAATTCATTTAGAAAGCTAAGGAGAAATAAAACGACTTTATACTAATTCCCTTAATTTAATCAGCCCAAATGTCAGGACAATGTCATTTAAAACCCTTTAATGATTTTAAAACAAATGGTCCCTGTAGCAGGAAAATAGTTAAACTAACATTGCTAAAATTAATTTAATTTCTTTGGAATTGAAATATTAAATGAACCCATTCTATCCTATTTACTTTTCAAATAGTGTTGGAAAATACCTGAGGACCTCCCAGCAAAATTCTAACAGTATCCTTTGGTCTGTTCATCAGTTCAGTGGAACTGTAATTGTATGGGAATTTAGTCGTTAAGTCAATTCTATTTTGTACATAGAAAAGAGTCTATTATCACTATATATGTCTCTCTACAACCTTCCTTTGTGAAGATTCCAGGCTCGATTTATCAACAGCAGAAACTTACTTAGCATGGTTGTGTATTCTATATATATTTTTTCCAACGTTAATGTGAGTCATCATAGCATATCTCCTTAACCATATGTGCTAGAGCTAAGGACAGACAGTTATTTTAATATTCCTGGCCTAGAATCCTTCTCACAACAAACACATTTGATGCTCATACATGGTCCCTTTCTTGCCGACACTCACGCCTGTCAAAATGGCATGGTGCCTACTCAACATATGGACTGCTAGCTTTTCTCACTGGGGCACAGTTGCCAAAGAAAGATGGGTTAAGCTGGGCACCCCGTGCAGCAAAGCAGGTGACAGCTCTCCCGTCCTCCATCATGGAGCTGCAACTGCTCTAGCCACATGCCACTCTCTAACCTCTCTTTCATGGGAAAGAGAAAAGGAGAGAGATCTGGAGCAGTATCCCCTTTTACACTCAGACAGTTTCTGCTTACTGCCATCGATCTCACTACCTTTTATTCAAAGTGAGGAATCTATCCTCTGCCAAAAACACACTAAAATTTCAAAATCATTTGGAAGCACAAAGTTGTAAGAAAAGTTGATAGCAGCAAAGGCACTAAGTAGATGTGTGTGCATGCATGCAAACTCACCCACACGTACACACACACACACACACACACACACACGCACGCACGCACGCACACACAGGAAATCTGTGTGCCTTCCTCCCGCTGCTTTTCATTTTCCACCTAGAATAGACCAGAGCTGGGCAGCGACAGCAGCACTAAGTTATTAAAGAAAGAACTTAGTGATTGTTTAAGTCTTGCACAAATAGAGCCTATCTAATTACGCTAATCCAATGAATCATTTCCTCCTTAACGGGACTACATCCTGTTTGGTTTGCAATTTTTATTTTAAAATTTCCAAATCAATTTTTATTTGTCCAAATGAGTTTGTCTTGGCAATAACAGTAAAGTATCAAGTTTCCCCAAACAAAGGCTTTTCCTTCATGTGCCTTCGTCATTCTACAGGAAACCCAAATAAGGTATCTGATCTAAGTCAGACTTCTGAGGCCAGAGACCACAGGAACTTTTACCAAACAATTTTACAAAACAAGTCCATCTGAACGTAAAGATATCTGATTTAAATTGATGGCCATGGATTAGCCAATTAATAATCTTTAATGACTACTCTGTGCCAGACACCTTTACAGGAATTATTTCCTTTGATCATGCCCCCATCCCTGCAATGTAGGAGTCACCATTATTTCCACTTTAGAGATGTGTAGAAATCTGATCGATACTCTCTGCATGGACGCCGTTTGGCACTGTTCTCTAATAAAACTAGCTAACATTCATTAAAGTCTTACTGTGCACTGTTCTAAAAACCTTATGCAAATCAGCTCATCTACAAAGTTATGAGGTAATCCCTATCAATATCCATAATTTATAAATGAGGAAAATAAAGCACTAAGGAGTTAACTGATTTATCCAAGGTCACAGCTAATAAATGGTGATGCCCGAATTCGGCTAGTATTACTCTGGAATTATCATTCTTAACCACTGTTCTAACTGTATTGGGTGATACTAATATACATTCCTGACCATTCTTCAGTCTTGTGCCTTGTTAATATTTTAAGGTGTAAGACTCATGTTTCCTTTCTTTAAAGCACTGTTTTCGTCTTGCTTCTCCTCTGATCAGAGCCTCCTCCGGCTCTGTATTTCCAAAAAAATAAAATCCAGATTGTCATCTTGGCATTCACTGGACTCCAAATATACTCCGGCTTCTGTCAAACCCTCCAAGTGGAATTTTCCAATTTGGCCATGTATGCTCTATTCTTGACCATTTTACACATTTACTCATGTGCTTTGTTATGTTTCATTTCCTAATCCAAGATATTCCTGCCATTTCTCTTGATCCATGCAGAACCTACCCTTCAAACCCATTCAAGTTCACTTACACCCTGAGTACCTCCTCTGTCCCTTCAACACATAGTGATATCTCCAACCACTAATTGTCTGCAGTCCTGGTCAATGGACCACTTGTCCAGAATGCTTAGCCACAATGTCATCACAAGGCTTGTTCCAAATATTCATCATGTACCATGTAGTATTTTCAGTGTATATGTGCAATCTCCCCAATTAGTGTAAGAACTCTTTGAGGAGATGGCTCATGTCTTGTATCTTGATGGTATGTTACAATACCTGCCATATCTCTTAAGCGATCCCCGGCTTACTCAGTCTCCAATAATTCCTTTTTGTGCCATTACAAAGAGAGACTCTTCGTAAGACTGTAGACTGTATAAGGCCCTGATTACGGACTTGGATGTGATTACCTTACAAAAGGTTGCCTTCTAACCAGTAGCATTTGCATCACTCTGAAAGGTCAGTATCAAAGTGAAGATTAAAGAATTCCATCTCAATAATAGACCTCTCAAAAATGAATTCCTGCCAAGCACCATGTTTTACAAAAGAGCAAAAGTTGTTTTAATTTCTTAACAGTTTGGTAACTTATTCCAGGAAATGGAAGACCATTATTAAACTTATTTCATTTTTTAACATCATAGTGCCTGTCACTTGAATGAATAAATACATTACCAAAAATGGAAACTTGCATTATTCTAAGCATTTAAGGTTGTACACTCAATGTTCAATTTTTAATAGCCAATTGCTACTTAGAATTAAAGTAAAAGTTCATTTAGTCATGTGTGACTAAATGTTAGTGGTATTCCTGGACTGGCTTTTTTGCAATGCTGCCAAGAGTCCAGAAAATTGACTAGTTGACTTCTCAAGTCTGTTTCAATTGATTCTGGGAATCTAGGATTCTTTGCCTGTCTACCCACTTCTGGTTAAAGGCAACCACTTTGGTCTCATTTTCTCTCACACATTTTGGAAGGTCTCCAAGTGTAAAATGGTACAACATATGTAGCCTGCAAGCAGGGCAGGCATAAGAAACACCATAAGGATACACTAAAGCAAACTTCAAGCTGTGGAATGCTGGGAAACAATCACAGGCAACACACCAACTTGGCAAAAAACAATCAGAGAATGAGGTGGCTCTTTTTGAGCAAAAGCAGAATGCTGGCTAAGAGGCAAAGAAGACCACACAGAGAGAAATATTGTACTGAGCAGTCCATGCTGCTAGCCAAGGGTGATCTTTGGAGGTACTCAATGCCAAAGTGCTGATGGTCATTCTTTCTTTCCATTTACATTCACATGCCTGAAAATACTGCCCCAACAGCAGCCTCTTTGATTATACCCACATATCCCTGCAACTAAATGAAACTTGTTCTCCTTTTGCAACCCTTTTTTTCCCTAGTGAATTCCTACTCATCCTTAAGAATGCAGCTCAGAGGTCAACCCCTTAGCAATTCCTGTCTGCCCCAGGAAGAGTCAACAGCTCCCTCTTCTGCAGTCTCTTAGTATTTTATGTCATTTATATCATTATATTATATTTATTTATTTATGGGCCTGTCTTCTTGGATATATTGTACGCTCCTTCAGAGCAGAGATCATGTCATTTTTTACTATCCTATCCCAGGTGACCACTATGGTGACCTGCACATAGAAAATACTGTGTAAATATTGATAGACGAATAAAAGAAATTACCTATTTTTCCATTAGTCATTTATTCATTCAATAAATATTTATCAAGCGCTTCCTCTGTGCATGGCTCCAGATACTAAATACAGCAGTGAACAAGAAACACACATTCTTCCACCATAGAGATTATATTATACTGGGAGGAGATGGAAAATAAATATGAAAATAAGAAAGATATTGTTGATGTTGCATCATGATAAATAATGAGAAAAATAAAACAAGGCAAAGGGATAAGGAATTTAGAGAAAGGTTGCAATTTAAATAGGATGATTAGAGGTGGCTCACAAAGAGTATGTCATTTTGGTGGAAATCCAAGGAGATGAGGGAGGGTGTTCACAAAAATATCAGAGAAAAGCAAAGTGTAGAGAAAAGCACATGTACAAAGGCCCTGGGGCAGGAAACTGTTTACAAGCACTTAATGTCTACAAATCGTTCCCAGGATATAGAAAAATAATATATGATGATTTGATCTAAGAGACTTAATTAAACAAGAAAAACATTGGCATAATTTCTAACAAAGACTCAAGGAGTTCTGTGATGATATTTAAGGTAATGTAATTCCCAAGCATTTTCTATTTACCAGTTTAGTAAAATCTAAATTCTGTATAGCCCTGGTAAATGCTGCAATCTCTGTCATGGCTGTTTTATTTATTCATAGTGGGGAGAATTCCTTTAGCCTCAGTTAGACCAAATAGGGAAGTCCTAGTTTTTCTTCTCAAACAGACCTACCTCTGAACCAGTCTTCAGCATGGTTAGGCCAATAGGACTCTTTCCAGGTCATGGGCTTTTCCTAGTTCCAAATCTATACAGGACTTTCCTTTCTCTTTCCACTTCTGACTTCAATCCCCTCAAATCTCACAGCCCACCTGTCTCTTTACCACTATGGCAAATGTTGTTGACAGACCACCAGAAATGTGTAAGCCTTACAGCCCAGGTTCCAATGATCAAATTCTGAAATCAACCCCATGGTTTGCAGAATTCTCTTGCCACTCACACTGACTCAGCCACCTTCAAAAGTTGAAACAGTCAATTGTAGTAGAAGACTGCACCATGTTTTTCTTCCCTCCTTACTGTTTCCTTAATCCTGTTTTTTAAGCTGCTACCTTGGAGGTACATCTACAATTTCAAGTTCACGGAAAAGAAGTAAATTTCACTTTATATATAACTTTATTAAAAATAACTTTCCTATGAAACGGGGGGTGTGAAAGAAGATTTTGTACTATAGTCATACTAGAACAAAGATCTTAACCTTTCGTAAGACCAAAGGCAAACAGGTACATTGTCCAGGGAAGAGAGCCTATAGTTTTCATAAAATTCTGAAGAGTATCCATCATATATTTTTTTAATGTTAAGAATTAATAATTTAAAAAAAACATTTCCACATGCCAAAAAGAAAAGACCTATGAAATGATATTTGGACGTGGAAGGCAATGTATATCGGCCGAAGTTATAGGTAATGTTTAAAAAGAGATCATGGACAACATGGGGAATATAGCCAATATTTTATAATAACTATAAATGGGGTATAGCCTTTAAAAATTGTTAATCACTATATTGTACACCTGTAACTTACATAATATTGTAGAGCAACTATACTTCAATTAAAAAAAGAGAGATCGTCATTCAGCACTAACTTATATTTTAGTCAGTGATCTGTCTCAGTTAAAATATCTAAAAATGCCAATTGGAGAAACAAGCATACATTTCCATTCTCGTGTTTTCTTCTTTTTTTTAGAGAAAGTATTTATTGGTTTATGACCAATTTATGCATTACTTGATTTATATATATTTATAAATATTTGTCAGTAAATTATACAATATTTATCCCTCACTAGGGGTTAAATCATTCTCAACTAACCTAATTTTTTTAAAATTTTTAAATTTTATATTGGAGTATAGTTGATTAACAATGTTGTGTTAGTTTCAGGTGTACAGCAAAGTGATTCAGTTATACATAGGTATGTATCTATTCTTTTCCAAATTCTTTTCCCATTTTGGTTATTACAGAATATTGAGCAGAGTTCCCTGTGCTATACAGTAGGTCCTTGTTGGTTATCTATTTTAAATATAGCAATGCATACACTCCCACTCTTTTTTTTTTTTTTTTTTTTTTTTGCTGTACGTGGGCCTCTCACTGTTGTGGCCTCTCCCGTTGCGGAGCACAGGCTCCAGACGCGCAGGCTCAGCGGCCATGGCTCACGGGTCCAGCCACTCCGTGGCATGTGGGATCTTCCCAGACCGGGGCACGAACCCGTGTCCTCTGCATCGGCAGGCAGACTCTCAACCACTGTGCCACCAGGGAAGCCCACATTCCCAGTCTTGATTGTATATTTCTTTTTGAAAAGTTATCTAAAGGAGAAGAATTTTGGACATATGTGATTTACATAGAAGCTACAACTAATGGCTTTGACTGATCATCTTATTATATTATTTTTAAAATTCCTGCATACATGAACAAGGATGTAAGTGTATCCTTTAGTTGTAGGAATTATAAAAATTAAAAGTTCCAAGGTAGTTGTTTCAGAACACTGAGGCTTGGGGAACTATTTTCTTTTTCTACTTTTGTCTTAAGCTCACTCATGAATCTTAGGAAAATGTTTTAGTCCTTTTAGCTCCATTTTTTCCCATAAAGTCACAATAAACCTTTTGTAAATTATTTACTTTTAAATCTATTCAGAGAAAAATTTTAATCTCTATTACTACTCAAGATATTCTATTTACCACCTTACAAGTACCCCATCAGGAAATGCAAATTACTTTCAATATTATCTTAAGGACTGCTAAGTTAAGTCAAAGAATAAATCAGCAAGTCACACAATATATGTCTTATAGGAAGATATAAAATAATTTTTAATTATATTTTTGTTGTAGTAACAAATCCATTAATGTTCTCTGTTAGAATAAGGTAACATTCGGCAAAAGTGATGCACAAACCCCAGGGTGGTGTTCAAGACAGTCAATTAAGTTTGGAAAGAAAACAACTAACCTTGTATTTATTTTTACATTTTCTTTCTTATCATGCTCTTTGTTGCCTCTATTTTGTGTATATGATAGAATATAAGGAGAATTACACTGTTTTATAATGTACTAGATACTAATTTTTACTAGTTTTTAACATACTATGTTAATATCACTACTACTACATAATTACTAAATTGTTAATATAATATACATTATATTTATACTATAATATCAAATTTATAGTATAGTTCTATATTCATATCTATTAAATATATATATATATATGCACAGTTTGTAAATGCATGCTCAAAAGGTCTATTACTGATGGGGTAAATGACTGAAATCAATTTGGAGACCACTGGTGCTGTAATGTGATGCCTAAGGATTCATTCAACACACAAGTAAAAGTCTACATGTAGAGAACCACATTGGGTGAGGATAATGGTTATTGCCATCACTGTTGACACCTGTGAAGTGGAATTTTAACAAAGCATATTGCAGGATGATTAACAGAGAGGATTATGCTGGTTAGCATATGGGGGTTGGGGGAGACGTTTCTTTGAAAAGAGCACGGAACACTTGATTGTGTCTGGCTGAGAAGCAAAATAGCAGGGCTGTGTGCACATCTCCCAGTACCTTGTTGGCCTGCCTCTCTGGGAAGTCTATGATTAAGAGCCACAAGTTTCCAGTGAACAAGGTAAAATGGATTGGAACTGGGATTGGGAAGCAAGCATGAAGACACTATACATATTCAATGCAGTGCCTATAGTTCCAGAATAAGAAGGCAACAAAAAACCCACTGTGACACACCAGTGAGATCTCCATGACACTTATTTGCTGCACGCTGACCTTGAAAATGGAGACTTGAAAGCCACTGCACCTTGTTCCCATCTCAGGTTTTTTTCAAAAAATAAATCAGAGAAATGACTAAAAAACAAACAAAATATTATGTTGATGAAACTACAATATGATATGTAAGTTATTTTTGAGATGAAATAGAATGAAAATTCTAAGTTCTGCCTTAGATGACTAGGAAGTGACAAGTTTTAGCTGCAGAAGGTAAATCATCTTGTGAACACATCTGAGAACTTAACAGCCAAATACTTTTAGAGTTGCCCTAGATTCTAACAGAACATAGCAGAGGAAGAGGCATCTGCAAAGGACTTGGCGTTCCACGGCAGATAGGCACTGCTTGAATCCCGGTACTACCTGACCCATGTTTGTGTTATTGTAGTAATGTTCCAAAACTACGGCATTCCAAAAGGGGACAGAAATAATAATGCCCAAGAACAATCTGAAACATAAATATGGCTCAATTTTTAGAAAATATCAGATGTAGAAATTAAGAGTTCTTTAGCTTTCTTCAACTTCCTGGAATTTTTAAAACTCTGAATGTTTGTTGGTGAGTCAGTCCACACACTCCTCCTCATCTACCCACCCCCATGCTCCCTAGGATGCTTTGCGGCTCTCTCTGATGCACGGTGACACCCCAGTAGATGTTTCCTGCTTCCCTTCATGTTTTTTCTCTCTCTTTCAGCTGTCATTCCTTCTCAGTTTATCATTATCATCGATAAAGCCTAGAGGTAGCTTGTCTGCCATAAATACTTATCTGATAAAGAAGGGAAAAAGCCTTTTGGAACATGACTAGGTGGCCTGTCTTGTCCTTTATTTGCCTGGGGAAATGTGAGAATTTGTAATCCCTACTGCTAGAGATTTCTGGTCATTTTGAAGCACCATTAAAATGATTATCAAAGCTTTAAATTCAGCAATGAAACACATGATTCTCTTAATGACAAGGTCAACTTAATGGGTGTCTGTCCTAAGTGAAATATTGCTCGTAACTTGCATCCCCCAATGCAGTTTAACATAAAATAAGTTGCAGATTTAAAAAAGGCAGTGTATGGAAAATGAAGCTGAATTATACACCTCCAAATCTGAGTTTTCTAGCAGAGATTACAGGAAAACATAACTAATCAACAATCTCTATCAATTAAACATATTTTAATTAGTCCTGTGCTAGTAGGCAAATCTGCTTCATATCATTTCCAGCCCCGTCTTTTAGGGAAGACTTGTTTAAAATATGTTAACTTGATTTCTCATTTATTTCCATTATCAGTAAGGTGTTATGACCTTGTACTTCATTTACTTGTTCCCTATGTCCTTGCCTAGAAAGAATCACAGATAATTTTCAAGTCTTGTGATTATATTGACTGATAAAAATGTTTATCGGTTACCAAATTCTCAGTCCAATCAATGTATTTAGTGCCAACTTACAGATTTGCAATATATTTGTACCTAGTCTTAATTATTTTCCAATATTCACTGGGCTAGGAAGTTTTTAAATCGCCTAAGGTAAAACCACATTGCCACCTACTCTGTTTCTAAAAATTGTAAATACATGGCACAGTGGAAGCCCTCCCTCCATGACCTCAGGGAAACTGAATTAAACAGCACTTGGCACTGAGCATTCAACGAGTATAATCATTATGGTGGTCCCCGAGCCAATCCCAGTAATGCACAACCGTCAGTATGCAGTATTAAGGAACAGCAAGGATGGCAAGCATCCCATTGAAGAATTAGTTAGCGGACCTCCTGGACTCATCAGATTGGTAAATAATTATCCTCTGACGAACTTCGTCAGATTTTAGAAGAAATTGCAGTTTGAATTGATGTCAGTGGTCCCAATTCATTATATAAAAGCTACCAGAGGCTATATTTTTACATAGGACTTGAAGGATGCCCCAGTGGGTGGTTAACCATCAATGTCCTGCTCTCCTGCCTGTAGGCAACCCCAGCCATCCTGACTTCCCCATCTTACCCCCAAACTCTTGGGCCAGCTTTTTCTTTATTTCGACCTGAATCCTGGTACCATGCTTATGTGCCCAAGTGTTGGATTGATTCAAGATACTGACCTGTCTTTTCAGCATGATTTTAATCCTGTCTGCAGCTTCAAATGCAAGGACAGCTTCTTATCATCTCTCCCCATCCCTGACACAGGAAGAGATTTCACAGATGTTGACTGTCCTTTTCCTTTGGCACTATTAACGTTGGTCAGGTGATGATGCTTGAGAACTGGGTGACTGATAGTTGGTTAATCTACCTAAGGTAGAGCTGTGTGGGAAGGACTATCTGGACATGTTCCCTCCTCCATGCTTTAAATTGGAACAAGAAACGAAATTTAATACCTTCTGAGATAGTAGGCATCCTTAAGTCATACAAACCAGGAACTGGGCCTCTTGAAGTAACTTAAGGGAGAAAAAAAAAAAGGCAACTACAGTTATGACAGATTTTGATTTAAGAAAAAAAAAACATTAAAAATGCAGTAAGGTTGGTTGCTTTTTTAGCTCACACTGGAACATGATGGATTTTAGACCTGTAGCAGTTGAGGGTCTGGAAGGTCCCATGCTTAGGATCACTCTCTCACCCTCAGATCAAAACACCTCATATGGTCTTGAGGAGAAGGTATGTTTGTACCTACCCATACAAATATAATGTAAATATATTTGACAGCATGCAGATCTTCCCTTCTCAATTTTGACAGGACAATGGGTGTAGAAGACTTGGAAGAAGAAAGTCATCTGAATTATTTTTCCCTCAGCAATGTGTGCCAAGTAATTCTTTTGTCCCCTCAAGGAGCTAGGCACGGAAGCATCTGTCTCATTGACATGTTGACCTAAGTAATTCATGCACTTCAGGCATTACTAACCTGAGACAGAGGCAGATCACAAGTCAAGTTTCCTTTACTAACATCTGCCCCAAACACCCCTTTTTCACTGACAGGAGTGTTCTGATGGTTCAATCTTCTCTTAGGAGTAAGGTATTCAGGAAAGAATGTCACTCAAGATGGTGATAACCACCGGGAGGTAAGGTAATCCCTGAGTCGGGAACTGAAACTGTGTCTTCTCCTCCTTCACTTTTACGTTACTAAGGAATCTTTGCTACTACACAGGAGCTACATGCTTCGATACAATTTTAATTGTATCTAATTAAAAACCCGTCTCAACCCTCCACCCTGGGGAACAGGTAAATCGGTTGCTTAGTAGAGGCTGTCTTTAACCACAGGTCAAACAAAATTGTCCTGGAGACTTTGGGAGATTTTAAGTAGCTGCTTAAAACGAGGAGCCGGGCTTCCCTGGTGGCGCAGTGGTTGAGAGTCAGCCTGTCGATGCAGCAGACGCGGATTCGTGCCCCGGTCCAGGAAGATCCCACATGCCGCGGAGCGGCTGGGCCCGTGAGCCGAGGCCGCTGAGCCTGCGCGTCCGGAGCCTGTGCTCCTCACTTGCCTGCCCTCTGCTTCCCTCTCCTTCAACCCAAACCCCACTCACACACAAAGGCTTGAAAGAAATTAAGGTAGGTAAGAGGCTATCAATTTAGTGAAATTTTTATTTCAAAATATAAAATAATACTCCTCGAATGGAAAAAAAAGACTATGCTTCACAGAGTTGGCATTCATTTTTCTGCACTGCCACTGGGACCAGGCAAAAATCTGGTCAGGTGGAACCAGAACCTTTTAAATCTTTTGAAGTTGAAATTTGAAGTTAAGTTGCAAGCATGGTTCTGGGTAAAGACTCTGAATTGTTCTTACAATGATAACTTGTTTCCTGAAAGCTTCATGAAAAAATTGGGATATAATATCTCCAAAAATCTTGCCAGGCAGGTAGATGATGATTCTTTTCTCCAAAATAACTTGCTATAGTGGCTTACATTTTAAATGGTAAGATATAGTAAAACTATGAGTTATTTGATCTTTATGAAAATCTCTTAAGGCAGGAAAGTCTAAAAGAGGGTTAGCAGATTAAAAAAACAAGCGAGCAGTGTTTGACAAAAAGAAAAATAAGTCATCACAGGAAGGTTTTTGCTGACGGGACAACGGTTAGATAATCAAGAGATGGTATACAAATGATGTCTTTTTTCTGCTAAGAGGTTGAATAAAGGATATTTATGGGCTCTTCAACTCCCAGATCTTAAGATGCCCATGACTGTCATGGGTAAGAAATAAACTCAGTTTGGTACAAGCCAAGAAGTCCTTTTAGAATAAAAAAGCCAAAGAAGAATGGAACAATGGAACTGTGGCATCCATACACACACACAAAAAAGGAAGGCCCCTTGGATATGAAGCACAACAAGTTTATATTTAGAGCACTCTCTCTTTTTACCTTCTGGCTTTAGAACCCAAACACGTTAAGAGAACCACATAATAAGACTAGCATAGACTCCTGTTTCGGCATCTTAATAAATAGGTCTATGGTATGTTGGGGATTATATGATAATACACAGATGTTGGGTACATGGAGGACTTTCCTCAGCTGTGAACAGAAGTGACAACACACTCAGAGTACAACACTGCTTAAAATCAGATAAAATGGATTGTCCCTATGGATTAAAAAAATTTTTTTTCATTTTCACCCTCATATTAACATTTCTTACCCAAGGCTGTAGTGAGGAGTGTTTTTTGGAAATAATAACAAGTGCTTTGAACTCTAATGATTCTTGTAAAATTAAAGTCTTTTGTCAACCATTTTAAAGATGTTTTTGTGTTCTCAATGGAAATACAGAGTACAAAAGCACCATCTTGTGGCTAAAAGCAAAAAATACTTCAACACAAGCCAATTTGAGTCACAAACTTTTTTTTCACACAGACTTTTTATGAAATATTTGTCAAGTTTAATTTTAATCACTTGGTAACTTTCTCTAAAGCAGATGGCTAACTGAATACAATTTAGAATTGAATGTATCTTTAATACATTTGTATACAGATATGATTCAAGATTACAAATCCTCAGTATGTGATAACCATATGAGATTGAAATTCCTTAGTCAAATTTGAAACAAAAATAGAATTTAGTTTTAATAAACAGAAAATCTAGTCTTTGTGTTTTATTAATGAAACTTTTCCTATTGATCATTTTAACTTAGAAGTATAGTCAGTTGTTTGTCCAGTAGGAAGTAGCAATTGTTCTCACAGAATTACTATAAATAAAATTAATTTTTTAAAATGTTAGCATTTGTATATGGCAAATTTCATTCACAGGGAGAAGAAGAGTGATGAGGCAAGACTGATTCAAGTGGCAATAGATATGCTGACTGAATTTGACAGGATATGAGGTGCAAAACCAGAGGATAGTTTTCTCTTTTAGCAATACTGAATATCATGTCTTCTTATATATTGCAATTTCATTACTATTTTATCATTGCTCTCACTTTAGAACTGGAATAACCAAAGTACAGAGAGGTCAAGTAAACTGTCCAAGTTCACAGCACCAGGAAAAATCAGGAACAGGGGCTTCCCTGGTGGCGCAGTGGTTGGGAGTCCGCCTGCCGATGCAGGGGACGCGGGTTCGTGCCCCGGTCCGGGAGGATCCCACATGCCGCGGAGCGGCTGGGCCCGTGGGCCGTGGCCGCTGAGCCTGCGTGTCCGGAGCCTGTGCTGCGCAGCGGGAGAGGCCACAGCAGTGAGAGGCTCGCATACAGCAAAAAAAAAAAAAAAAAAAAAAAAAAAAATCAGGAACAGAATTTGAAACAAGACCTCAGGATCCCCCTCCTTATTTTTCTAGTGGTTCCCAAACCCCAGTCCTCAGATATAGCTGGACTGGATGCACCAGAATCACCAGGAATGTGTTTCCAATCCCTGGAAATTCTGATTTAATAGATTGGCTCTGAAGTCCAAGTCTAAAAAATTCCCTGTGATTCTAGTGAGAAAAAACAGCTTATTTAAGCTAAAAATAACAGGCAAGGTAATGAAGCAAAGAAGGACAAAATTGAACATCAGTGAATTCTCTTCATTTTAGCTATAAGTCTTAGACTATCTCAATTCATAATGCCACTTCAAAATCTACCGAAAAACACACCTATTTAAAAAACTTTTCTGGATAATTTCAACTATTCTTGTCAATTACTCCTTTACTACATAGACATGCCTTAAAGTAACATCAACAACTACCATCTATGTAGAAGATATTATGCTGGATATTCTGGGTATTTTATCACCTTTAAATAATAATGAAATATACAATAATCTTTACTGTAAATCCCGTATAGCCAACTGATTCTCATAGAATGCTTTCGTTGATTTTTGTCCATCTCTTTATCTATAGCCAACCTATGGTTGCAAGCGAGAAACAAGTGTAGTTCATGAATGTAAGCTGATAATTTTGTTTAGATTACTGAGTAAGATAAAAGTGAAAACAAAAGAAGACTTCATTCATTCAGCAATGAGTGAGTGACTATTTCGCCGAATTGGATAACTGTTTTCAAATACTAGGAGACTATTTCCTTGGTTTTTTGTGCTATTCACAATGTAACAGTTACAAACATGACACACTTTTAGATTTAATCCATAATATAATATTCACCATCACTTTCTTAAATCTAGAAATCAACAAAACAATAAATTAATCCCTGATTTATATGGTCAGCAGTTTGTGCACAGTATGTACTATTATATATAATATTATTTCTACCCTATAAATATCATTGACAAAAATAACTTCAAAAGCATATGTAATACTAAGATGTAACAAAATAATTAGGAGGTCTTGAGTTTTGTATATATATTACCTTTGATTTTAACATAATTTATTTAATTGAAAATTTATACAATTTAATTTTTAATAATGACAATGTTTAATAATCAGATTTCCAAATTCCTGAAAATTTAGCAATTGGATCTTGCAAGCCAATGTGAGTAGGCTCCAGCACACCTCTAATTATTCACATTTTATAGATGAGGAAACTAAGTAATCCAAGTGTGATTTATCCTATGTCTTAAATAAGACACAGGTCATGATTTAAACTCAGATCTCTTCAATTCCAGGTTGCATTCTTTTTTTTTTTTTTTTTGTGGTACGCGGGCCTCTCACTGTTGTGGCCTCTCCGTCGCGGAGCACAGGCTCTGGACGCGCAGGCTCAGTGGCCATGGCTCACGGGCCTAACCGCTCCGCGGCACGTGGGATCTTCCTGGACCAGGGCACGAACCCGTGTCCCCTGCATCGGCAGGCGGACTCTCTACCACTGCGCCACCAGGGAAGCCCCACCAGGTTGCATTCTTGCCCAGTCTCTGAACTAACTACCTATCTACCCTGCCCATCTGTACAATAATTATCAGCTCTTGCTTATATTGATATATTGCTTTAAAATATTTTTCAAACATTTTTATGTGTGAAGTTTTATTCTTGTAATTGAAGTTTGTGTATTTTCTTCTAAAATCTCCCATAAAATCTGATATACTTTTTGGCATAAGTACATTCTCAAGATTTTGTTACCTGACAAAACAAAAGTAAATTAACTTAAAGCTAGCTGTTGTCGTATTTCAAGCCAGCCTTTAGAAATTAACTTAAAGTTAGCTTTCGGTCTAATACAGAATACCGTTTTCTTTTGAGAAGCACTCTGATTCTAGAATTCTTGTTTTGAGTTATGTATTAACTGTTTTTCTTAAAAAGCAAGAAGCTTAAGGAATCTAGAACAGAAGTCACTTATCAAAAAAAAAAAAAATCCTGTCATCACAAAATTCATCCCAACAATGAGAGACATAAATAGTAAGAAAGAGAATTTTTTAAAAACAGTGATGTAAAAGAGAATTCAATTTTTTCTCAATTGAAGAGAATTTAATTTAAGTCAAATTTTCCTAAAGTCCATATAAATTTTAAATTTAGTAAAATTTTCAGTAAAGAGCATTTAATTAAGCCTTGCTCATATAACTTTGCTTCTTCCTTTCTCACTTATATGAAATGGAAAATATAAACTTTCTGAATGGTAAATATAAAATTTTGTCTGCACTTTTAACTCATTGTGGAAAGTTATCTTAGTAAATATATTGTAAATTTGAATTTAAAAATTAATGTTAGCAGCTACTTTGAAGGAAACCAACCCAAAGCTATTCTTATCATTGTTTGATGGATAACAAAAGGAAATAAATAATTGCACACCAGTATAACCAGATGGATTATTTGAACTGTAATTTGATTATGCCTTCCCCTTAAGATTAGAAATAATAAATAATGGCTAAATATTGAAGTGAAGAATGATCCTAAATATTAGAAGATTAGGTTGTATATAATATTAGGTGAGGAACACTTAAAGTTTTCCCACCCACTGTTTAAAAATATCCCCAGTTATCACATCTACCATGGCTCCCTAAATTCCTATGTTTCTCTTTCAGATATTTCAAAAAGACAACACATTCAAACCAAGTTGTTATCACTCATTAACATCTCAACAGAAATTACATTGTCACATTAGCTAGTCACTTTGAAGAAACTACTGAGGAAAATCAAGTTGTGAAGTAATTGGAGTAAAGAAAATGAAAGTCTATAAAGTTAGACATATGGAAAATTTCCATCACCTATGAAAGGCCACAGTGAGGGGAGATGGTGGCCTAGAAGAATGATAAGGGGTCCAAACAGAAAAAGGGCAACACTGAAACAGTGTTAAATTGCCAAGATACATAAGTTTGTAGAAATTTTGTTTCCTTGGGAAGAAAGAGATAATAAAAGGAAATAAAATTTTCGGTCTTTTATAGTTTTTAATTTATTCAAATAAGTAAAATTCCATTCATTCATAACCCAATTGCTTAAAATTTTATTATTCAGCTAGAGGTTATTTTTTATTTTTCTTAATTTTTGTTTTGTTAAACAAATCAAAGCAATTGTAATTATAAAGAAGTAGGTAAAACATTCCATCTGTTTTTTAAAGCAGTGGAATGGGAATCAGAAATTAATTTTAGTTTCAGCTTAGCCATTAGCTACACCTGATCGCAAGAGATAAGCTCCTTAGCCCCTTTGAGTTTATCCCAATAAAATAAAGATTTTAGACTAAATGAACTCCAAGATATATGCTTGTTCTTCTCTCCTACCCTTCTGGGTTATCATAAGTAAATCCCAGGCATAATTTCATTTCCTTCGCAAATACTTCATCATATGCTTCTAAAAAACAAAGGCTTTTTTTTTTACACCTAATCAAAATGTGATTGTCACAAAAAAGTTCTCAACATTGTCAAATAGCCAGTTAACATATAAATTTCCCCTATTGTCAGATAATTTGCTTATAGTTGATTTTTTTCTGAATTGAAATTCAATCAAGGACCACTGATTGCAATAACTATTAAGTTTTTTAAAATCTATTTTCCCCTCTATCTTTTCTCTATTGCTTTTCCCCCCATGTACTTAATAAAGAAGCAGAGTTTTTGTCAGTATAATTTTCCATACTCTGGCTTTTGTTAATGGCATCCTCTTGGTTTCATCTAGCACATTTCTCTATCTCTTCTTGTATGAGCTGGTAGTAAGAGCTTGAGACTTGATAAGAATAATGTTCAATATTTTGGCAAGACTACCTCACAGGTGTTGATGTGTACTTCCTATTGCACATACTGTTTTCTCTGTTAAGATTGATAAGGGTGTCAACCTGATTCATCCATTTAAATATTCCCATCAGCTTTCACCTGATCTAGCAAACTTCAATAATCATTCCCCAGGTAAATTATTTTATTAGGGATAGGAAAATGATGATATTCTGATTTTATTATTTTTCTATTTATTAATTAGAATCCTCCCTTCAAGAAAAACCTTCCAAATTTTGTTTTCTGATCCAGCTTCCAAGGAGCTTAGAAGTCACCACTGCATCCTATCAACAAGTAAAAAAAAAAAAGCAAAACAGACTGAAAAAGTCAACAACTCTTCTTAGATCTATTAGAGAAGTGAGGTCACAGGGCAAACCTCTGTCCCTAAATGCAAAACTATAAAACTCCTGTTAGATAACATGAGAGAAAACCTAGATGACCTTGGGTATGACAATGAGGTTTTAGATACAGCACCAAAGGCACAGTTCAAGAAAGATAGAGTTGGTAAACTGGACTTCATTAAAATTAAACACTGCTGCTCTATAAAAGACAACATCAAGAGAATGATTAAACAAACTACAGACTGGGAGGAAATATTTACAAAACACATATCTGATGAAGGACTGTTATACAAAGAACTCTTAGAATTCAGTGATAAGAAAATGAACAACCCAATTAAAAATGGGCAAGAGACCTGAGAGATACTTCACCGGAGATATAAGTAAGTGTATGGAAATATATTCATCATCATATATTAGGTCATATTTAATTAGAAAATTAAAATGACAGTGAGATACCATAACACATCTATTAGAATGACCAAAATCCAAAACAGTGACAACAGCAAATGCTGGAGAGAATATGGAGCAACAGGAACTCTCATTTATTGCTGTTGGGGATACAAAATGATACAGTCACTTTGAAACAGTTTGGTGGTTTATTACAAAACTAAACATACTCACCATATAATTCATCAATTTTACTTCTTTATATTTACTCAGAGTAGTTAAAAACTTGTGTCCACACAAAAGTTTTTACAGCAGCTTTATTCATAGTTACCCAAAATTGGAAGCAGCCAAGATGGACTTCAGTAGGTGAATGGATAAACTATGGTACATCCAGACAATGAAATATTATTCAGCACTATAAGAAGATAAACTCTTAAGCAAAGAAAAGACATGGAGGAAACTTAAATGCATATTACTAAATGAAAGAAGCCAATCTGAAAAGACTACTTACTGTATGATTTCAACTATATGACATTCTGGAAAATGCAAACCTATGGAGACAGTAAAAGATCAGTGGTTGCCAGGGGCTAGAGGAGAAACAGGGATAAATAGGCAAAGAACAGAGGATTTTTTAGGGCAGCAAAATTATTCTGTATAATACTACAATGCTGGTTATATGTCATTATGCATTTGTCAAAACCCATAGACAGTACCATACCAAGAGTGAACTCAAATGTAAACTGTGAACTTTGGATGATGATGTGTCAATGTAGGTTCATCAATTGAAATAAATGTACCCTGTGGTGCAGGATGCTGATAGTGGGGGAGGTTTGGGGGACAGACA
The DNA here is from genome assembly GCF_964270905.1 of Leucopleurus acutus. Classification (NCBI taxonomy): domain Eukaryota; kingdom Metazoa; phylum Chordata; class Mammalia; order Artiodactyla; family Delphinidae; genus Leucopleurus; species Leucopleurus acutus. Next base: position 44,972,208 of record NC_139149.1, read on the forward strand.
TGAGTAGGTTGTAATGGGAACTCCCTGTACTTTCTGCTCAATTTTGCTGTGAACCTAAAACTGCTCTAAAAATAAACTTATTATTTTAAAAAAAGGCATATACAGAAAAGGAAAAGCCTCCCTTCATCAGCTATTCAGTTACCCTGAGATAGAATTCATACAAAATTAAAGATAAACATGATCTTTCCTGTTATTTTTTCTGTTAGAATAATGAGATGTTCCCTTGCATTTTCCAAAGGGACACTGATTTTTAAATATTTTAAATAACTTGAAAGATAAGAGCAAGAATATGTAACAGATATAGTCCATCTCTTTACTTTGCAACCAGGCACATAAAATGTTTTAAAAGTCATAATTATCTTCCATTATTATATCTGTAGAACAATTATTATGGGTATACAAAGCAGCTAACACAGGATGTAGTGGATAGAACGCATTAGGAGTTGTAACACCTATATTCAAAATGCTTAATGCCACTACCTGGTCAGGTAACCTTGAGATTATATCTTAATCTCTCTTAACTTCACTTACCCCACATGTGAATGGACATAATAATACTTATTTATTATGAAGAGTAGACATAATATATCTAAAATGTTGGTGCTTGACCAAAAACAATTATTATCAAATAATACTTCCACTTATGATAAAAAAAAATCACAGTACAATCTACTTTATTCCCCTCCCTCCCTCCTTGAAATACGAATTTTGGAACAACCTAAAGAGGAAAGTATCTATCTAACCTTTACAGATTTTACAGATAGTCAGGAGATTTAAATAACATTTTTTTGATAACCCTGGTCAAGTGAGATAGCTCTTAGTTGGTAGGGAATATTCTATTATTAAATAGACCATATCTTACATACTTATGCTTTAAAGACAAGAAAATTATCACAGACCATAGATAAAGGGTTTTTAAACTTGACATTATTGGTATTTTGAGCCTGATAGTTCTTTGTCTGGGAGGGGGGCCTCTCCAGTGCATTGTAGGATGTTTAGCAACATCCCTGTTCTCTACCTACTAGATGCCAGTAGCAAACCTCCTTACACATTTGTGACAACCAAAAAAGTCCTCTGGACATTGCCAAATGTCCCAAGGTGAGGGGAGAAGAGCTAAATCACTCTCGCTACAGAGTAATAGTGACCTTAAAAAATGTAAAAGATGAAATCATCTTGACCTTTTTCTAGAAAAACTGCCCTCATACTTTAAACTTTTCCTGACAGGCTTTTTTGACCAGAACCGTCTTTGTGGTCTTTCTCTGAAACTTACACTAGTTTTCAAGTATATGGAAAGACAAGTGATAAAAGGCTAGGTATTAAATTCTTTAGGACCTTTATATTCACATTGAGTTTCACCATTGTTCCACTATTAGCAATTTGTTACAGTAGTAGTGATACTAACTATGCAGAGTAAATATGTTCAAACCTGATTCTCTTTCCACACATTGAATATAATAATTAAAAATAAGATTGCGATGCAAAATCTTTCAAATCATCAGTTTAAATAGCAAATCATAAAATTTTCATTCTATGTTTTGACATGTTTTCAATGGATAGTTTGAACATCACAAAAATTGATCAGTTTTACATTAGACATCAACAAACATGCAGTCTTCAAACAAGGACCTGCTAGGAGCCCAAAAAGTAAATACCCTCTTCTTTCAGTCTAGCCTTGCCTCAAGATCCCATGAAGACCTCTATCTTTTGCCATCTTATGTACCAAGAATGACAAGCTTAGTCAGAATAAAAACTTGTTTTGATTAAACTTACAGCAAGCTGTTCACCAGAATTTCTAACAAATAAGCCCTTCTGTTCACTTGTTAGAGTCATAAACAACAAGAAGCCAAAATAAAAGTGCTGTTCGTCCATTAGGTTCTTTAATCACTGAAGAAAAGAAAGATTGAGTCACTGATCCAACAAAGAGTTTATCACTGGTTTAAGAGGGGGCACAGGATATATGCCCAGTAGTGGGATTGCTGGGTCGTATGGTAGTTCTATTTTTAGTTTTTTAAGGAACCTCCATACTGTTCTCCATAGTGGCTGCATCAATTTACATTCCCACCAACAGTGCAAAATTGTTCCCTTTTCTCCACACACTCTCCAGCATTTATTGTTTCTAGATATTTTGATGATGGCCATTCTGACCTGTGTGAGATGATAATCTCATTGTAGTTTTTTTTTTTTTTTTTTTTTTTTTTTTTTTTTTTGCGGTACTCGGGCCCCTCACTGTTGTGGCCTCTCCCGCTGCGGAGCACAGGCTCCGGACGCGCGGGCTCAGTGGCCATGGCTCACGTGCCCAGCCGCTCTGCGGCATGTGGGATCTTCCCGGACCGGGGCACGAACCCGTGTCCCCTGCATTGGCAGGCGGACTCCCAACCACTGTGCCACCAGGGAAGGCCTCATTGTAGTTTTGATTTGCATTTCTCTAATGATTAAAGATGTTGAGCATTCTTTCATGTGTTTGTTGGCAATCTGTATATCTTCTTTGGAGAAATGTCTATTTAGGTCTCTGCCCATTTTTGGATTGGGTTGTTTGTTTTTTTGTTATTGAGCTGCATGAGCTGCTTGTAAATTCTGGAGATTAATCCTTTGTCAGTGGCTTCATTTGCTAATATTTTCTCCCATTCTGAGTGTTGTCTTTTGGTCTTGTTTATGGTTTCCTTTGCTGTGCAAACGCTTCTGAGTTTCATTATGTCCCATTTGATTATTTTTGTTTTTATTTCCATTTCTCTAGGAGGTGGGTCAAAAAGGATCTTGCTGTGATTTATGTCATAGAGTGTTCTGCCTAAGTTTTCCTCTAAGAGTTTTATAGTGTCTGGTTTTACATTTAGGTCTTTAATCCATTTTTAGTTTATTTTTTTTATGGTGTTAGGGAGCGTTCTAATTTCATACTTTTACATGTACCTGTCCAGTTTTCCCAGCTCCACTTATTGAAGAAGTTGTCTTTTCTCCACTGTATATTCTTGCCTCCTTTATCAAAGATAAGGTGACCATATGTGCATGGGTTTATCTCTGGGCTTTCTATCCTGTTCCATTGATCTATCTTTCTGTTTTTGTGCCAGTACCATACTGTCTTGATTACTGTAGCTATGTACTGTAGTCTGAAATCTGGGAGTCTGATTCCTCCAGCTCCATTTTTTTTTTCTCAAGATTGTTTTGTCTATTCGGGGTCTTTTGTGTTTCCATACAAATTGTGAAATTTTTTGTTCTAGTTCTGTGAAAAATGCCAGTGGTAGTTGGATAGGGATTGCATTGAATCTGTAGTTTGCTTTGGCTAATATAGTCATTTTCACAATGTTGATTCTTCCAATCCAAGAACATGGTATATCTCTCCATCTATTTGTATCATCTTTAATTTCTTTCCTCAGTGTCTTATAATTTTCTGCATACAGGTCTTTTGTCTCCTTAGGTAGGTTTATACCTAGGTATTTTATTCTTTTTGTTGCAATGGTAAATGAGAATGTTTTCTTAATTTCACTTTCAGATTTTTCATCATTAGTGTATAGGAATGCAAGAGATTTCTGTGCATTAATTTTGTATCCTGCTACTTTAGCAAATTCATTGATTAGCTCTAGTAGTTTTCTGGTAGCATCTTTAGGATTCTCTATGTATAGTATCACATCATCTGCAAACAGTGACAGCTTTACTTCTTCTTTTCCGATTTGGATTCCTTTTATTTCTTTTTGTTCTCTGATTGCTGTGGCTAAAACTTCCAAAACTATGTTGAATAATAATGGTGAGAGTGGGCAACCTTGTCTTATTCCTGATCTTAGTGGAAATGGTTTCAGCTTTTCACCATTGAGGATGATGTTGGCTGTGGGTTTGTCATATATGGCCTTTATTATGTTGAGGAAAGTTCCCTCTATGCCTACTTTCTGCAGGGTTTTTATCATAAATGGGTGTTGAAATTTGTCAAAAGCTTTCTCTGCATCTATTGAGATGATCATATGGGTTTTCTCCTTCAATTTGTTATTGCAGCTCTATTTACAATAGCCAGGACATGGAAGCAACCTAAGTGTCCATCAACAGATGAATGGATAAAGAAGATGTGGCACATATATACAATGGAATATTACTCAGCCATAAAAAGAAATGAAATTGAGTTATTTGTAGTGAGGTGGATGGACCTAGAGTCTGTTATACAGATTGAAGTAAGTCAAAAAGAGAAAAACAAATACTGTATGCTAACACATATATACGGAATCTAAGAAAAAAAACTAGGTCATGAAGAACCTAGGGGCAAGATGGGAATAAAGACACAGACCTACTAGAGAACGGACTTGAGGATATGGGGAGGGGGAAGGGTAGGCTGTGACAAAGTGAGAGAGTGGCATGGACATATATACACCACCAAACATAAAATAGATAGCTAGTGGGAAGCAGCCACATAGCACAGGGAGATCAGCTCAGTGGTTTGTGACCACCTAGAGGGGTGGGATAGGGAGGGTGAGAGGGAGGGAGATGTAAGAGGGAAGAGATATGAGAACATAAGTATATGTATAATTGATTCACTTTGTTATAAAGCAGAAACTAACACACCATTGTAAAGCAATTATACTCCAATAAAGATGTTAAAAAGCAAAAAAAAAAAAAAAAAAAAAAAGATGGGGCACATAACAAAAAACAAAAATATTTGTTCTTTAAAAGTCAATTTTTAATTTCATGCTATGTGGTTATATATTTCAATGTCCATGTCAAAGATAAACCTATAAGCAGTTGTTCAAGGCTTTGTCATAACAAGAGAATGACTTCTAGTAAGAAAAAGAAAAAACATATTTAAATTAGTATTCCCATAACTCTGTTTATGAAACTTACTATTAGTATCCACTCAATAAAAATCGGTCCTTGTTAACCAACTACAAGGCATCAAAGTAATATAAATCCATCCATTTGACATATTTGGGAAAAACAGTGAGAGGAAAGAAAAAACATGGAAAGAAATGAATTTAAAATTCACTTTGACTCATTTTCCAGTGGAATGCCCCCCAAAATGATTATAAGTAAAAAGGAATAAAAAGTTTAATACTAAGTTCTAGGATAAGTTTTCTTTCTAATCTTTGTGGGAAAAGTTTAGAAACTTGTAAGTATTCCCTATTGAAAAGATAAGGCTTTACAAGTGAGAAAATCCTTGAAGAGAATCATCTTGTTTTAGATGTCACTGTTAATATTACTGCTAATAAAAGTAATCAGTACAGGGCTTCCCTGGTGGCGCAGTGGTTGAGAGTCCACCTACCGATGCAGGGAACGTGGGTTTGTGCCCCGGTCCGGGAGGATCCCACATGCCGCGGAACGGCTGGGCCTGTGAGCCATGGCCGCTGAGCCTGCGTGTCTGAAGCCTGTGCTCCACAACGGGAGAGGCCACAGCAGTGAGAGGCCCGCGTACCGCAAAAAAAAAAAAAAAAAAAGTAATCAGTACAAATAGATACCACTAATTTAAGCAACTACTATATGCTTTACATATTTAATCTTCACTACAAACTCGTGAAGGCGGGATTATTATATGTTTATAGATAAGAAAAATGAGTGCTATATTAAGCAAGAAACTTTTTCAAAGTCATATAGCCAGTATTATCAGTATGTTTTCCATTCATAACTCACATTTTTATGTGTGTGTGTCCTTCCGAGACATCTCTGCCAAACATGTAGTAGAAAGATTTTTCCCATGTTTTATTATGGATATTAATTTAGTTTTAGATCTTACATTTAGGTCTATAATCTGTTTTGAGTCTGAGATGGGTGTTGAATTTCATTATTTTGCACCTAGATCCAAAATTTTCAAGCTCATATGTTTAAAAAGGCTATTCATTCTCCATTAAATTACCTTGGCACATCTATCAAAAACGAATTGACTCTATATGTGTGGGTCTGTTTCTAGAGTTAGCTCTGTTCCATTGTTCAATGCATCTATCCTTAAATCAATACTATACTATTTTGTTTAGGATAACTTTATAATAAGTTTTGAAATCAGGTAATGTGAGTTCTCTCCATTTTTGAATATTTTAAATTATTTTGTGTAATATAGGTTCCTTGGATTTCCCAATTTCTATTAAAAAAACACCACTGGAATTTTAATGAGAATTAACATTTTATGAATATTGAGTCTTCTGACCCATAAAAACAGTATGGCTCTCCAGTTATTTCTGTCTTCTTTAATTTCTGTCAATAATATTTCATTGCTTCCAGTATAATGGTCTTGCATATATATATTTAAAGTATTTGATGGAATTTTATGCTATTATAAATGGCAGTTTTTACTCCAGTTTCCAGTTTGTTGCTTATATATGGAAATATAATTGATTCTTATGTGTTGATTTTCGTATGCTTTTCCGTATCCATTAATATAATGTTATGATCATTTCTTTATTTAATTTTTTAATACAGAAAAGTATATAAATTACTATTTAAATAGTCAACCAAACTTGCATTCCTGGGATAAATCCAGGTTGGTAATTATGTACTATTATTTTTCTATATTGCTAGATATAATTTATTAACATTTTGTTAATCATTTTTGTCTCTACTTATGAGAAATATTGGTCTGTCATTTCTTTTTTTTTTTTTTTTTTTTTTTTGCGTTACGCGGGCCTCTCACTGTTGTGGCCTCTCCCGTTGAGGAGCACAGGCTCCGGACGCTCAGGCTCAGCGGCCATGGCTCACGGGCCCAGCCGCTCCGCAGCATGTGGGATCTTCCCAGACCGGGGCACGAACCCGTGTCCCCTGCATCGGCAGGCGGACTCTCCACCACTGCGCCATCAGGGAAGCCCTGTCTGTCATTTCTTATCTTGTAATATCTTTGTGTAGTTTTTCTATCAGGTATCAGCTTAATATTGACTTGATAAGATGGGTTTGGAAGTCTGTCCTCTCTTGTTTTTCTGGAAGAATTTGTAAAAGCTTGATATTATTTCTTCCTTAAATGTTCAATAGAATTTACCAGTGAAGTCAAGTGGGATTGGAACTTTCTTTGTTGAAAGATTTTTAACTACAAATACTACAAATGTAATATCTTTATAGAATATAGGACTGTTCAGGTTATATATTTCTTCATGAGTGAAATTTGGCAGTTTCTAGCTTTTAATAATTTTTCCTTTTATCGAAGTTGTCAAATTTATGACCATAAAATTTTTCATAATCTTTTCTTATTATCTTTTTACGTGTATAGGGTCTGTAGTAATGTAAGCTTTTTCATTCCTGATATTGGTAATTTCCACCCCTTCTCCTTTTTCCTTAGTCTGGCTAAACACCTATTCATTTTATTAATCTTTTCAAAGAACCAGCTTTTAGTTTCATTAATTTTCTCTATTACCTTTTTTTCTGTTTTATTGATTTTGCTCCTATCTTTATTATTTCTTTTTGTTTATGTTAAATTTACTTTTGTTTTTATGGAGTCAAGTAGAAGCTTAGATCATTGGATTTAGCCCTTTATTAATCCAGCTTTACTGAGATTTAATAGAATATAACATTGTGTAAGTTTAAGGTATACAATGTGATGACTTGATACATGTATATATTACAATAAGGTTTGTTAACACATCTATTATCTCACACAATTAACATTTTGTTACTGTTCTTATGATGAGAAAGAACATTAAAGTTCTACTGTTATAACAACTTTGATATATACAACAGTATGATTAACTACACTCAGCATTCTGTATATTACATTCCCAGAAATTATTCATCTTATAACTGAAAGTTTGTATCCTTTGACTAACATTTCCCCATTTCCCCCACCTCTTAGTCTCTGTTTAACATTATACTCTCTGCTTCTATGAATTTGAACGTAACATTATATTCGGATTTTTCACTGTACAGGAGGTTGGCACCCCCACCCCCTGTGTTGTTTAAGGGTCAACTATATATATACATATATATATATACAGTTATATATATAAGCCCATTATCAAATATATATATGTGTGTATATATACATATATATATATATATATATATATATATATATAAAATCACTTTTACCTATGCATTTGCCAAAGGACACAGGCTATGTCTTGGCTATTGTGAATAATGCTGCAACAAACATAGCTATGGAAATATCTCTTCAAGATAGTGATTTCATCTTCTTCAGCTGTATACCCAGAAGTGGGATTGCTGGATCACATGGTAGTTTTTTTTTTTTTTAGTTTTTTGAGGAAACTACACTATTTTCCACACTAGCTGTATCAATTTACATTCCTACCAGCAGTGCACAAGGGTTCCCTTTCTCTACATCCTTACCAGCGTTCATTATGTCTTGGCTTTTTTTTTTAAAGAAGATGTTGGGGGTAGGAGTTTATTAATTAATTAATTTATTTTTGCTGTGTTGGGTCTTCGTTTCTGTGCGAGGGCTTTCTCTAGTTGTGGCAAGAGGGGGCCACTCTTCATCGCGGTGTGCGGGTCTCTCACTATCGCGGCCTCTCTTGCTGCGGAGCATGGGCTCCAGACACGCAGCCTCAGTAGTTGTGGCTCATGGGCCTAGTTGCTCTGTGGCATGTGGGATCCTCCCAGACCAGGGCTCGAACCCGTGTTCCCTGCATTAGCAGGCAGATTCCCAACCACTGCGCCACCAGGGAAGCCCTATCTTGGCTTTTTTATAATAACCATTCTAACAGATGTGAGAGATATCTCATTGTGGTTTTGATTTGCATTTTCCTGATGGTCAGTGATGTTGAGCACCTTTTCATGTACTAGTTGGTCATTTGGATGTATTCTTTGGAAAATGTTTATTCAGGTCCTCTGCCCATTTTTAAATTAAATTTTATGGATTTTTTTCTATTTATTTATATGAATTCTTTATATATTTTCAGTATTAGCTTCTTATCAAATATGTAGTTTGCAAATATTTTCTCCCATTCCATAGTTTGCCTTTTTATTTTGTTGATTGTTTCTTTTGCTGTGCAGAAGCTTTTTCATTTGATGTAGTCCCATTTGTTGCTTATACTTTTGGTGTCATATGCAAAACAATCATTGTCTTTTTTTTTTCTTTTCTAATATAAGCATTTGACATTTGCAACTTAGCCACTCTTTGGCTGCATCTGCCCAAATTTAATATGTCATATTTTCATTTTTATTCAGTTCAAAGTATTTTCTATTTTCTCTGTGATTTATTTTTTGACCTATGGGATATTTAGATGTGTACTCTTTAATTTACAAATCTTTAGGGATTTTCCAAGTATCTTTCTGATATTAAACTCTAATTTGACTTTATTTTTGTCTGAACATCATAATTTGTATTATTTCAACTCTTTATCATTTGCAGCATTTTGAATGGTCCAGAAAATGTTCTTTCTTCATTAATGTTTCATGTACACTTAAAAAGATGTGTATTTTGCTATTTTTTGTTGAAATAGTTTATAAATATCAGTGTGGTAAAAATGGTTAATAGTATTGTCCAAGTCTTCTTACTGAAGATTTTGTCTACATGAGCCATTTATAAAGACAGGAATGTTGAATTCTCCAACTATAATTGTGAATTTGCCTCTTTACCATTTCAGTTCTATCTTTTCTTCATATATTTTGAAGCTCTATCATTTGAAGAATTCATACTTAGGACTGTAAAACTTCCTGGATTAGATGACCCCTTTATCATTATGTAATGTCCCTTTATATCTCTTATAATGTTTCTTGTTCTGAACTACTTTGTCTAATTTACTTTACATTTACATTAGATATAATGTAAATCTAATTTACATTATACCTAACCCAGCTTCAGTTGATTAGTGTTTACATGGTATATCTTTTAAATCTATCTATATCTTTATATTTAAAGTGAGTTTCTTGTAGACAAATATAGTTGGATATTACTTTTGTTAATACCATTTGACAATACCTAGCTTTTAACTGACATGTTTACACCATTTACACTTAATATAATACCAATATGATTGAACTTACATCTACCTTTTCACTATTTATTTTCTAAATGTGCCATATATTCTTCATTTACCCCCTTTTTTTTTTTGCCTTTTTTATGGTTTGAATGAGTAATTTTCTGATTCAATTTTGTCTCCACTACTGGCCTATTATAGTATTTTGTTTTACTTTTTAGTGTCTTCTCTAGGATTTACAATATACATCTTTAACTTCTCACAACCTATCTTCCAAAAATATACACATCATTATGTTGTAAAAACCACACAGTATCATTTCCTTCTACTAATTCCTTGCTATTGTTTTCATATATTTTACTCCTAATTATGTTATAAATCCCACAGTACAGTGTTACTATTTTTGCTTTAGATATTTGACTATCTTTTTAAAGTGTTTTAAAAAAAATGTTTTGTATTCTCACTTTTTTCTATCATTCACAGCATTATTCAATGTTGTAGGTCCAAATATTCATGTTGTATTATATTTCTTCTAACTGAAACACTTCCTTTAATATTTCTCATGGTGAAAATTCACTACCAATAAATTTTCTCATCTTTTGTTTGCTGAACAAGTCCTCTATTTTACTTTTATTAAACAAAGCTATTTTGCTTGGTATAAAATTATGAGTTAACAGCTTTTTTTTCTTTCTTTTAGCACTTTAAAGATATCCATTACTGGGCTTCCTTGGTGGCACAGTGGTTGAGAGTTTGCCTGCCAATGCAGGGGACACGGGTTCGATCCCTGGTCCAGGAAGATCCCACATGCTGCAGAGCAACCGAGCCCCGTGTGCTACAACTACTGAGACTGCACTCTAGAGCCCCCCGGCCACAACAACTGAGCCTGGGTGCCTAGAGCCTGTGCTCCACAACAAGAGAAGCCACTGCAGTAAGAAGCCCGCACACCTCAACAAAGAATAGCCCCCACTTGTGTCAACTAGAGAAACACCGTGTGCAGCAACAAAGACGCAACACAGCCAAAAAATAAATAAATAAAATAAATAAATTTATAAATAAATAAAGATATCTATTACTTTCTGCTTTGTTTAGTGTCTGATGAGAAACCTGCTGTAATTTTTATCTGTGGTCTTCTGTATGCAATGTTTTCTTTTCCTCTGGATGCCTTCAAGATTTTCTCCTGGTATTTGACTTTCAGAAATTTGGGTATGATGTGTCTAAGTGTGTTTTTCTTTTAATGTATCATGCTTGAGTGTCTCTACATTCTTTGATCTGTTGTTTGTGTTCTTTCATTCATTTTAGAAAAAAACTGGCCATTATTATCTCTTTGAATATTTATTCTGTGCTATCTCTATCTTCTCATGAAAATGTAATCATATATATGTTAAATCATTTTATATTATCCCACAGTTATTGGATACCCTATTCTGTTGTTTCTTCTTCTTTTTCTCTTTTGTTTCAGTTTGAATGCTTTCTATTGATCTAATGTACGGTTAACCAGTTCTTTCTACTGCTATATCCAGACTGCTGATAAGCCCATCTACTGAAATTTTCTTCTCTGTTAGCATGTTTTCCATTTCTAGCATTCTCATTGGATTCTTTTTTTATCTCCATATGCCTGCTGAAATTTCCCATCTGTTCGTGCATGTTTTTCTCTTTTCCACTACACCCTTTAACATATTTAACATAGTTATTTCAAAGTACTTCATCTAATGTTCCATAATCAGGGTCATATCTTGATTTGATTCTGTTGATTGTTTATCTCTTGCTAATGGGTTATTTCTGTTGTTGCTGCTACTTTTTTGTTTATTATATAATATTTGATCAAATGCAAATATTGTGTATAAACAAATAGTGAGGTAAATTTCAAACTGAAAATGGACACATTTCTTTTTCTTTCACTCTATTAGTGTGGAGGTTGGGTCAGTCTATACAGTAGTTGAACTCAGTTAGTTTTGTTTGTTGCTCTAATTACCTTTAGTTTACCATAGATTTCAAATTCCTCCAGTGGTAGATTGCTTCTATCTTGTGCTTAGTATGAGATCTAGAGTGTTGGGAGGATTTTTATCAGTATTTCTGTTCCATTCTCACCTTTCAGCAGAGTTTGCATGCTCATCACAAGGGGATCTTTTTCCAGAATTTTCCCCCTCTTCCAGAAATAGACTACCTGCTTTAGCTTGTTACTAAGTGCAAGGATTATGTGGGTGCCTGGGAATTTTCAGTCTCTTGTTTTAAAGTTCTCAGTATTCCTTCTCCTCTCATCATGGCAACCCCAAGCTACCTTGTATCAATGGAGTGTCTTGTGCAAAGTTGAGTTTCATGGCCCTGTCCTCTAACAGAACTCTGCTTGTCATCAGCGCAAGATCTTGGGCTCAAGTAAGTCTCTTATTTCATTCACTAGTGGCAGACAACTTTTTTCTTCTACTCCTAACCCAATGGCAGCCAAACTTTGCCTGGTATCAGGGGTGAGAGGCCAATCCTTTTTTTCATGTAAGAAAAGGATTCAGAAAAGGGCCAGACATTGCACCTTTCCATCGGTAGCAGCCAGTCACCATCGACATGCCTGCACCACAACAGTTTCTCTCAGGTCTCCTTCCTTGCCTCCAATCCTATTTGTGAGCACCCAGTTAGGGCCCATGGACAAGCATTGGTGAGTGCTTGCAGAGTCTCCTTTGTGTGGGGCTTTCAAGGGTTCTAAATTGTTATGCTTGTCCATATTTGACCTTTAAAAATTTGTTAAAATTTTAGTTTGTATTAGTCAGGATTCTCCAGAGAAACAGAACCAACAGGATGTGTGTGTGTGTGTGTGTATGTGTGTGTGTGTAAAGAAATTTATTATAAGGAATTGGTTCATATCATTATAGAAGCTGAGAAGTCCAGACCCATGGGAGCTGACAGTATACTTCTAGTGTGAGTCCGAAGACCTGAGAAGCAGGAGAGCTAGTGATGTAAGTTCTATTCCAAATCTGAAGTCTGGAGAAGACCAATGTCCAAGCTTTAAGTCAGGCCTTTATTCTATTTAGGTCTACATGGATTGGATGAGGTCCTCCCACATCAGGAAGGATGATCTGCTTTACTCAGTTTACCAATTCAAATATTAATCTCATCCAGAAACACCTCAGAGACACATCGAATAATAATGTTAATAATAATAACATCCAATAATAATAAGCAATGTTTAATCAAATATTTGGGTATAACATGGCCCAGTCAAGTTGACACATAAAATTAACCATCACACTTGTTTTCTTCTTACCTGATTTTTCTTTTTACTGTACTCTATCAAAGGCAAATTTTGTGTGGCCCTTATCTCTTTGGAGGGGCTTGCCATCCTTTGGAATTCAGTGACCCTGGTTGTCTCGACTCTGATGAGTACAAACAAGTTATGATTTTATAGATTATCCCATATTTTTGTTGTTAGAGTAGAAACAATCTATATCCAAAATAGAAGCAGTTTTCCCGAGTATTCCTAACAGTCAGAGTAAAAAGCTTTTGAGTCAAGACACGTTTATCAAACACCTGTCAGTTTTGTTTTTTACAGTGACTGGAAAGATAAGCAATAATGGAATGTCTCTACTTTTAATGCGTTACTAACCTAGTGCATGGGAATGGTGAGTGTGTAACAACAAATAATGCTAATAGTTCAGTGAAAATCATTTAATAATAATATTCTTTATGCTAAGAACCTAGGTCACCAAGGTACTTTATAGTGTACAAAAATAGCTATGCTGACTCAAATTTTGCTTAGAGTCAGTTCTATATTGCTCAGTATTAAAAATAATAGTACCACTGGCTTGATTCCTCAGTTTATGGTATACTTTTACCTAGATTTTTCACATGCAGGGTATTTGTAACAGCATTCTTTAGCTTATACCTGTTACTATTTGTGAGAATAAAATTAAACTTCTTTATATTTTGAATGACCATTCCAGGCTACCTAAATTTCATTCCTAAATTCTAACAAGCTAGCATCATGCTTAACATCTTCTTGTCTTTCATAAAGTGTATTAGAATTGAGAGCTGAAAAGCTACAGCCCTAAACAAGTGGTAAAGATACACCTTATTTTCTTTGCTGAGTAAAAGCATGGAAATGGGAAGGTAGTTTAACAGACATCGACTACATTTTATATTAAAGTTTTCCTCATAACAACATACAAAAAATGGACCCACTTCTCACAATAAATATTACTTATATATTATTAAGAGTTTAGTAAAATAGCAATTTATTTTTTAATTACATGCTATAGATATGTGAAAACTTGACCTCAACTTTTCATTTTTTGGTTTCATACTATAAAAATAATTTTTTTGAAGTTCAGATGCAAACATTCTCTGGGACCTTGAAAAGTTCAAACGTTCTTGGCACCGTGCCTGTAAATATATTGTGAATAAAATGATCTTACTCTTACCTTCTTTCCTAAGTCCGAGGGTGATAATAAAGTCAGGAAAGGTGATAAAGTCTAAACCACTAGCAGCAGCAGCTATATAGTTCCTAAATCAAACAATTTATAAACTAACTTTATCAGAAAGAACCCCACTATGCAATCTAATAGGAAAAGGATAGCTGTGTCATTAATGGATCACACATGTTTATAGTTGTCATTCATATGAATTAACACATGATCATCCAAAAGCCACTGATAGGAAGAGAGACGCAGACATAGAGAATGGACTTGAGGACATGGGGAGGGGGAAGGGTAAGCTGGCATGAAGTGAGAGAGTGGCATGGACTTATATACACCACCAAATGTGAAATAGATAACTAGTGGGAAGCAGCTGCATAGCACAGGGAAGTCAGCTCGGTGCTTTGTGACCACCTAGAGGGGTGGGATAGGGAGGGTGGGAGGGAAATGCAAGAGGGAGGGGATATGGGGATATATGTATATGCATAGCTGATTCACTTTGTTATACAGCAGAAACTAACACACCATTGTAAAGCAATTATACTCCAATAAAGATGTTAAAAAAAAAGTCACTGATAGGGCTTCCCTGGTGGCGCAGTGGTTGGGAGTCCGCCTGCCGATGTAGGGGACACGGGTTCGTGCCCCGGTCCGGGAAGACCCCACATGCCGCAGAGCGGCTGGGCCCGTGAGCCATGGCCGCTGAGCCTGTGCGTCCGGAGCCTGTGCTCTGCAACGGGAGAGGCCACAATAGTGACAGGCCCGCGTACCGCAAAAAAAAAAAAAAAAGTCACTGATAATATGTTTGAATAAAAAGATAAAATAAAGACTATCATTGGAACCTGCTGTATACTGATAGCCTAGTTCTCCACTTTTGATGCAAAGCAAAATGTGTCTTAAAGAGAAAAAAATGTGTCTTTAAAAAAATTCCTGTGGGAAGGGATAATAAATTATTTCAAACCTATATAAACCTCAGCAGATATAAACCATGGAATATTCACCCCAAATTTGGAGAATTCCATTAAACAATTCAGAATACCTTCATATTTTCTCCAATACATGAACCACATTTCCACCAAAATCTCCACCATCTTTGACTATTTGTTATTCACTATGGGTGCTGATACCAAATTCAAATCTATATGAAATAACCAAAAATGAGTACCTGAAAAATTGATTCCATCCCTTCCATTCCCAGTAGTATAGCCAAGAGTGGCCTGAGCATGAAAATTATTATAATTTGTTGCCTTTGAATTTTCTGGAATCTCACCGAAGATGAAACTGTTTCCTAAAATTGTTATTTGAAAACTCTGTTTCACCTCCTCTGAGAATTATTCCAGAATTATTCACTAAGAAGTAACAGCATCAAGGAAATTTTGTGGGCAGTGGCCAACTTCCACTTGCTTTTCTCCCCGTTTTCCCTGTTACAGGCCAGGGAAAGATGTCAGTGCAGTTGGTATTCCTTAATAGAAAATTTTCCCACTCGTTCTAACAGTTCAGCCCACTCAGTACAAAACAAACTGAGGGTCAGGGGTTAGTGCCAACAGTTCTTTGCTGTTTGTCTCGTTAGTTTTAAAATATGATGTATAACAATTGTCCCCTGAATTTCAGTTTCCTGACGACAATATGACAAATTTATTTCAACTATTCTGATGTAGGAAGCTAATTAAGTAAACTAGTTTAGCAACTGATCACGTTTCACTAATTTCAACCATCTGCCTCAACATTTGTTCCTATGTGTACCAGCTTTCATAGCTTCTTTCCTCTAATAGCAATTAATGAAACTGTTAATAAGCTACATATATCATACAATGTTGTAACAATTTACCAAAGGATAACATTATGAGACAAATTACATTTAACAATTGTAGAAAAATGACCCTGATTATCAAATGTTATACAACATCAACTAGTTTTCTTCTTAACTCATGCTTCTCAATTAATTCTCTAATTTAACACACATTTTATGTATAATTCATAATTTTAACTCTCGGTCATATTTGCCATCTATTTTTACATGCTGACTGCTTATATGAGACACATATTAATGAAACACAACCTCTGTGCAAATTACTGAGCCCTGATTTTATTTTCAATCACACTCTGAAGTTCACTGAGCTTTTCCATACGAACTCTTTTCAGTGATTGTGGAATGCATAAAGAGGCAAGCTATACTATTACCCAGTTTTTGTGCTATATTCAAAGAATGGTCTATGTACACACACACACTTATATCATGATTTTAATTTTGTAAATGAGATTAATTTATAACGACCTTGAATGAAAACAAAAAGTAAGTGGCCTTGAAAAATAAGTCCTATTGAACTACTTTAGCCTTCTAAAATAGCTTAACGCATTCGGTAACACTCACACAAAAGAAAAATATAAAACATCATTAGAAAAATAAATATATATCATTAGATTTTGCTAAGAATTTGGGGTTTATTTTCATGGTAATTAAAAAAAATAAATATATTAACACCTCTTTAATATGTTTTCATGAAATACACAGTAAGTGCTAAAAGTTCACCTCATCAGTACTAAATATCCCTCTGTTTAGCCACTACTCTTGTCCAAATATACACCCATATACAGTTGATCCTTGCACAACACGTGTTTGAACTACTTGGGTCCACCTACACCCGGATTTTTTTCAATAGTAAATACTATAGTACTACACGATCCATTGTTGGTTGGATCCACAGTTGCAGAGGAAAAGTGGATATGGAGGAACCACCAATACGAAAGGCAAACTATAAGTTATATGTGGATCCAACCACAGCAGGTTATACCCCTAACCTCCTGGGTTGTTCACAGGTCAACTGTGCATGCACTCACTAATACTCAAAACTGCTCCCTTCTCTCTGATGACCACCACCTTCTGTTTCCATATCCACAATCAAAATAATGTTATAGAGAAAAAAAAACACCTGGATATTCTGAAATATCCAGGACATCTTTACAAAGCTGCAAACTTTGTTTATATTTGTATATAGATATGTATAGATGATCCTACACATTCCTCCTCCAATAAGTTGTTTGGATCACATAGACCTAAGTCAGGAATTTTTTAAATGATTTTACCAATTTACAGTGAATGATGTGAACAAGTAAATATATCTGAAATCATAATATATTAGTAAAAATATATAACAAGTTTCCAAATGAATTGAGTAAAAATGCAATTTGGAGTCTTAATGGATCATAAAATGGATACATTCATAGTATTATTCCCAACCTACACTAAGCTATGTTCATCCTATGACTCAGGTACATTAAGATTGGACATGACTGAAGGACTTATTAAATAGACTTACTTACCAAAATCTGTTTATAAGAAGGACATTACAGCAACTCATTCTAAAGGAGGAGAGAACACCAATTTGGTCAAGTACAGTAGCTCAGCACTGGTGAGGTCAAGCAAATGGGAAAATCCACTGCTCAGGGTATCTTTAGCTCAATTCCATGAATGTGTGTTTTATCTCCTTTAACCCCTGAAGAGACTGAAGTTTAAAGAATTTTGGTCAACATCATAAAAGTCAAAGTATGACCATTAAATTTACAGCAACTTGACTAGAGACATAACTAGTATTGTCTGTACCCAGATCACCAATTATTCATCAATCCTTCCCTGCTCCTCAGGCAATTTGCAGATTATGTTTGTCCTTCTCTGCCTGAAAAAATTAAAACCAAACTATTGGGAACACCTATCCATACATCTCATGAGAAACTTACTTCTTAGATTTTGCTTGATCATAATCATTTCTAGAGATAAGCAAGTATAGAGTATATTGATATAGCTGAGTTTAGAATGAGGGTTGAAGAAATACAGGGTGGTGCTAAGCAGTCTTGGTTCTACTGTGTTTTAGATATTTTGTATAATTTAGCGATTCTTATTGAAACTGTTGCCATTTTACCATTGGTATATAGAGATAATTTAAATAACTCAGAGAAAAATAATAAAAATAATTCAAAAAGTAAGAACTACATTCTTAGAAGAATGATGGAAAGGAATTGGGAGCCACCCTAGAAAGATTATGCTCAAAATGCTAATATAAAGTAGTCTGGCTTCCTTTAAATATGCCACTTTTTATAATGTAAATAGCTTTCATTTTACAATGGATACTCCATGGCTTAATTAAAATAATCAGGTTGAAAAGCCCCTAAACCAAAGAGACAATAGAACAGAGAAACACTGTCTTCAAATAGTGTGAGAACAGTGGGGAGAATAATTCCACCCCAGCCTAGGATTCACAGAAATTACTTCATCAGTTGTGTCTATATCAGTTTCACCTCTTAAAATAAAAAGATTAAAGCCACCATTTATATCTTGCATTTCATCCTAAGCAACATCCAGTCTTAAATCTAGTGCCTACAATTCCAAAAGCAAGGCACACTAATCACAATTCTATAATTTCTCAATAACTCAGTGACAGAACTAAAATTCTATACTCGGCCCCGATGAAGAACCTTGCACATGGGCCATGAAAAAGAAAACTTCTCTTCCTTATGTGAAAAGAAAAAATAGAAAGGAAGGAAGGGAAGGAGAGAGGAAAGAAAAAACTGTGTCATGATTATACAGTATGTAAATATAACACCCCAATTCATAAAATCCAATAAATCTGCATTTCACTGAGGACCAGGTCAATGATGAATGAGTGAGAAAACACGTGTGCCCAGTTCAGGGCAAGGTTACCATAGATAAGCCATGACTGACTGTTATGACCCAGAGAAATTTGTGTTTAAATGGGTACAGCTTGAGTGCATTTAGATATTTATTAAGCATGTATGAGAACTTCTAAGTTTTGTTTGTCAATCTCTAACATTGTTCACAATCACAATTCTTCCATTGTCTGAAATATTCCACCCTTTTCCTTTCTTTTGTATTTTAGAATTTTCTTACCTTTTTCCTTTCTATTCCAAGAAGCCTAAGGAGTGCTTCAAGTTACTTTTTCATCAGATTTTACTATAAAAGACAAGTATTAGAAGACAAAGAACTAACTCATTAAGACCACAATAAAGAAAAAAAAACATAAGCAATTTGTCACAACCTGAAATAGTTATAATTGCAAAATGTGGCAAAAGGCAGCTGCAATATTTGAGCACCACATTTAATCTGTAAACTCTCTTGAAGCCAAGGCAAAAAGAAGATAAAAATGTTGGTGTCTACTGCTCTAGCTATTCAGTCCTGAGAATGGGATCTCCTGTGGTAAGAAACAGCATACAAGTAACACCAGCAACCATAGCAGAGGGCCCCCGAAATAGCTAGTCTTTGAGGCAGAACTGACTCTGCAGTAATACCATTCTGGCTCCATTCCTCTTTTCTAAAATAACCTCTTAATCTTGACCTCCAGAACCCGTGCAGTGGATGAAGATGGAGACACACACCACAAAATTGGACAGGTGCCACTCATTGGCTGGCAATGGGAAATCTGGTCCTAAAAGTTTCATAGATCAAGGATCTAACTCTGCAGGCTTCCAATGAGTAAGCACTGCAGACCCTGCCCCTTCCCTTGGCCACCACTCCAAACACAGCCACTCAGCAGCCATATTCCATTGTGAGGGTGAGGCAGCGGAGTTCCAAATTAATGACTCTGCTCATTAGTAATATGCTAATCATTTTCCAACCAAGCTGTATTCATCTGGAATACAATCAGCAAAATCTAATATGTCTAGCGTTATCAGGAAAATCAACTGTTTAGCCTGGATTGTTTTAACCACGTAACTGAAGCAAACCCTTTTAACAATGCCACTTTTGAAAGCTATCTTTTTGAGAAAATCATTTAACCTTCTGTAAGGACAGCTTCAGGGTTATCATTTTGATTATTAGTTATTGAACTGGGTAAATTGAAATAATGCCCTGGGAACTCACAAGGATGTAGGGCTGCATAAATGGTCCCTAGTCACCTCTCTTTTGCATGAAGAGTCCTCTGTCCTTCCTTTGAAATCTGCTGTTATTTCTCATGGCTGCCAGTATGTTACCACTTTTCATCTGTTCCCTTACTCTGTGTACAGTTGTCTGGGTAAGGTTTGGAAAGTGTGCCCACCTCTCCTCTGGAGTAAGCTCTGGACTGTCATGTATTGTTAGAGGGCTGTTTCACTTACTCCCTCGTTCACAATTTGGTTTCAGACCATGGGCTAAAATCTGCCTCTGGACCCATTGAGGTTCACCATATTGTGTATGTTATTGTTGTTTTCCCAGAGAACATGATATGTTTAAAAGAGATTGGCTTGTGTTACCATAAATAAGAAACAAGAACTTACCAAGAGTTTAATATATAGCCTAATAGCTTTAGAGAAGTGCAGGGCACCTTGAAGTTTCATTCTCATAGGCATCTTGGGTTTCCACCAAAAAGGACACTTAAATAAGAAAAATATATCTACTTCCTTCATGGCTAGCTCTGGCTATTTAAATCGGGCCAACTCAAGTATATACTTATACCACAGACCTTAAAGCAAACCTTAAGTATGCACCAAGGTTTATAGCTTTTCTCATGAGCTTCCTCTTACTCATTCCTAATCTAGTCCTTCATTTCATCTTTATGGAACCCCAGTCTTCTGAATCTGTGTCTCAACTTTATTTCTGCTTCTTGTATTTGAGCTTCAGCTTTTTCCAGTGAACCTGGCTTGGATGTTTTTCTGGATTTTGACTCCATGAACTACCCCTTTGGTAGAAATTCCTTGCTATAGCTCCAGGAAAGAAAGAAAGAAAGAGAGAGAGAGAGAGAGAGAGAGAGAGAGAGAGAGAGAGAGAGAGAGAGAGAGAGATGGGGGGGAGGGAGGGAGGGAGGGACGTGGAAGGAAGGAAGGAAGGAAGGGGCAGCAAATACACATCTAGTCACAGGAGCTCAGACATTCACCCTTTACACTCTATATAGAGTATTTAGACTCCCAATTTCAAGGTGATTGTGAATTAGAGCAAATTCAACTCCAACTGCTATTTTGTACCAATAGGAAACAAGTTACCTTATATCTTCTGACAAAGTGAAAGACACATGGAATGGGGAAATGGGAAAATTATTTCATGACTTTTTTTCTTTTTCACATGCATTTAACCACTCCACAGGATTAAGTGCACAGACACTTAATCAGAAGCATGTGAAGGTTTTGATTGTTTAATAAGAATGTTTAACTCTTTTCAAAACCTTGAAAATTGCCAGCCACAGTTTTCAACAGCCTGCTGACTACATAAGATAATGCAATGGGATTTTGAGGGGATGTTTCCTATTGTCTTGGAAATTCTTCTGAAGCTCCAAAAATGAAAACTGTAGGCAATAAGTACATTTACCTTCTGAAAAAAAAAAAAAAAAAAACAACAACAACTAAATATATCTATACTAGCCATAACTAAAAGATGGCAGAAACAATCTAATGATTTTATCAATCACAATGATGCACCTCTTGCCTCTATATAGAGTTTGTTATACTATGACCCTAAACTTCTGGCAAAATCATCATGTGTTCTGGACAAGGAGCTAGTGATCGTTTGCCAAAATAGCAATAGTTTGTGCTTAAAGTAGTACCAAAAATCACATGTTAGAGCATTCTGGCACATCTTGTACTATCAGTATTCTACACCTGATATGGCTCTAAAGGCTATGTGGTGAAAAGAAAGAAATGTGAGAATAAAAGCCCTAAGTCATTTTTAAATTAATGAAATAGGATGTTGATTTAATGTTAACAAGTAGAGATATTTCAAGTAATAACTTGGTATTCTGTAAACAGATATTGAGGAGGGCTCCTAGAAAATATTATGGTAATACTCCCAAGTTGGTAGACTATGGCAACTAAAAGGCAAGGACCCAGCCGAAGGGGCTAATCTCACTCATCCGCTGACAGACTGTGAAAAGTGTTGGATTTACGCCAGGGTCAATCACAATTCTAAATGTGAATCTTTCTCTACTTTCTAAAGATAGAGCTTGAATATAGCAAACCTAATGAATGAATGAAAAGACGATCCAAATCCGATAATTTCAAACAAAAATTAAAGGCAATACTTCTGAAGCTGTATTCAGTTCCAAATCTGAAAACAGGAAGATAGAAATCAAAGTGTGTATTGTTTAGGAGAGAGGGGAAGATTTTGAATTTAAACAGGTGATTCAATCCTGCGGTGAAAACTTTCATTATGAACTACGTGATCTCCGATACTTTTAAAATCTACTGTTCCTTTCTAGACACAATTCTGCCAAGTTTAGATCCTCCTCAAATGTCACAATTTTGATTTCTAAAGTGATTTTGTTTTGTTATACCAAGTCACATTTTGTTTTCAAAGTCTTTTAAGTTTATTTAAACTACTAGAAATGACCTTTTGAAAACAATACCTGGAATATCCGACAGAAAAAAATCTCTAATCTTGAAATTCACCTTAGGTTTAACAATTTGGAAAAATTAAGAGGGAATAATATAGATTACATACTTGGATTTTTTGTTTTTGTTTAACTCAGGATTTAACTGAACCCAGCATCTTTCCAAACCCCAAATGTATGGAGTTTCTTGCTCTTCTTCCTGGTAAGAGAAGAGATATTTTTTTAAAGAAATCTTTTATTATAATCATATTCTCATTTTTTCCTCATATTTCTCATATGTATATTAAACCTATAGAGGATTGCTAGGTAATTAAGACATCCTTATATTTTCTGAGTCCTAGAAGTCAGTTTCAAAATATTTCAATGTTACAGGCAAATAATGCCAACCACATTGTAAATGAATATAAAAGGGGAAGCAAATGCTGTGTTAATAGGTCCAGATTTCAGTCGGGCATTTCTTGCCTTTCTGCCCTTTGTGCTAGTTAGTGTGTGTGGTAGGTAAGTGTGGCCCAGCGGTAGCAACATAACAGGGCGTGTGTGGACAAACATGAGCTGGGCTCCTATGGTTTCTTTCCACTCCCGAGACAAGGCAGGACACACCAGGCAGGACAGGGCTGGGAGATAGCTTCAACAGTGAACTCTCTCCCGGAATCCCTTGTAACTAAGGAATGATTGCTTTTCTAACATCTTGTCCAAATGACAAAGGCAAAATTCAACAAAATAAAAAGTTTGCATCTGTTAGGTACCACCTACATCTGCCTACATATCTTCATGACGCAGACTGAGAATGTGCGTATGTCACTAGCAGAGGGGGTTGGAGTTCATAGCATGAATCCCATTGGCAAGGATGTATTTTAGTGGGTTGAATTACACCCATCTGAAAAACAACATTTGGGTTCACCACAGGAAGGGCTTGGAAAGAGAGAGGCTGCTCACGAGGAGATGCTGACACTGGGGAAGAAAGCAGGGAGGAAATGCAGCATAACAAAATCCCATTGAACTATTGATGATGGTGACTCTGGCATGAGAGTTTGCCGGTCACTGCTATCTTGGAAGAAGTTACACAGATATTGATATACCCAAATTAAAAAAAGAAAAAACAGTTTCATTCTTCAAATAATTTATTTTATATGAAGTTATTTTTCAAATAATTATACCTGTAGGATTTTTCTGGGGAAAAAAAAGTCTATAAAACCCAAATATGAGAAAGTTTTAAAGACATTTGGATAAAATCCTCCCACAGATTCAATTGGATTAAAACTAATTCCACTTCTCTTGTAATAACCTATAATGGAAAAGAATCTAAAAACGAATATATATATATATATATATATATATACACACATATATGTATGTACATAATTGAATCACTTTGTTGCACCCCTGAAACTAACACAACTTTGTAAATCAACTATATTTCAATTAAAAAAAAAATTCCACTCCTGGGTCTGTCTAAAATTTTGCATTTGGCTAGGAGAGTTAGCGAACACTTATTTTTAAGGTTTATTTTAGCTGCTAAAGTATGTATAGTGTGTAGTATATATGAATGCAATCACTATTTTTTCAATTGACCTCTTACACAGCAATCTTGCTAAATTAGCTTAGAAATTCTAATAATTTCATTATAGATGCCTCAGAATTTTGTATGTATGCAATCATATGACCTGAAATACAACGAGAATTGTATTTCTTTCTTCCCAGTTCTCATAGCTCCATTTTCTTGACTTACTGCACTGGCAGGGCCTTTCAAGAAAACATTGAAAAAAAGTTAATATTCAGCTACATTTTTCCATTCCTCAAATCAAAAGGAAATCATTCAGCATTCCTGGTTAAGGATGACATTTCTGGACTTTTTTCTTCTAGATACCCTTTATCAAATCAATAGTCTCCTTCTATGTATAGTTTGCTAAGATTTTGATCATAAATAAGAATTGAATTCTATCATAAACTTTATCTCCATCTATTGAGATGGCTACATGATTGTTCTCCTTTGTTAACTTGTGAAATGCACTGATTTTTTTTTAATGCAAAGCCAATTTTACATTCCTAGAATAAACATAACTTAATCACAATGTATCCTTTTTGGATATTGCTATATTGGGTTTACTGATACTTTGTTTAGGGTTTTTATATCTATGCTCATGAGTAAGATTGGCCTGTAACTTTTCTTATAATGTCCTTCTGAGGTTTCAGTGTCAAGGTTATACTTGCCACATAAAACAGGTTGAGGAATGTTCCTTCTTTATTCTCTGGCAGAATTGATCTAAACTGGTGTATTACTTTTTAAACTGTTTGATAAAATTCATCAAAAATGACAAGTGGCTTGGGAGTACTTTTTGTGGCATATTGGAGTTTGTTAGTTTGAGTTTGTTTATCTTTTAAATTTAGGATTCAATGTCTTTAATAGTCAAATTATTGTTCTCTTTTTGCATTAATTTTGGTCAGTTTTATATTTGGGGGAATTTATCAAAATTTAAATTTATTACTATATAGTTCATAATATCCTCTTTTAATAGTTTAAATCCTGAAAAATACATTATAATGTCATTTTTTCCATTTTTTATATTGATTATCTGTGTCTTTTTACTTTTTATTCTTCATCATTCTTACCAAATATTTATCTATCTTGGTCTTTGCAAAAAACTAACTTTTGTCTTTGTTGATCCCTATATTATGATTGGGTTTTATTACATTATTTTATACCTTTATTATTTACTGCCTTCTACTTTCATTGGACTAAACTTGTTCTATTTAACTAAGTTTTTGAGATTAATGCTTGCCTTGTTGATTTTCAGCCATTCTTCTTTTCTGATATATACTTATTTGTATATGTACATATATAAATCTCACAAGTTTTGGGGTGTAGTATTTTTGCAAGCATTTACTTATTCATTTTCTATTCTTCATTTTGATTTTTTCTTTGACCCATAGGCTACTTGGAAGTATGCTCTTTAAATTCCAAATCTGTGAGGATTTTACGGTTATCATTCTGGCTAATTTCCTAATTAAGAATGTTAAGGGAAAAACACATTAAGATGGGTAGGAGGGGCAGAGATGCAGCCTAGTCAGTATTCACACCCCACACAGGAGACCCACAGGTGGAAGGGATATCACAAACTCAGAGCACTTCTGAAGCAGCAAGGAGTTCTAGTCCCATACTGGACACCCCAGCCCTGGGGTCTGGCACCAGGAAGACGAGGCCTCATAACTGGCTTTGAGAAGCAACAGAGTTTACAACCCAGAGAGCCAGAGGGTTATAGGAAACCAAGACTCCCATCCTAAAGGGCTCACGCAAAAAATCAGTGACTGAGTAGTGGCACAGAGGTAGCAGAATGAAAAAGCACCTGATGCTCTAGCTGACCTCCCGAGACCACCCCAACACGACCCCAGCCTTTACCCAGCTCCAGCCTCAGCCCTCCCAGCAAGACTGCAGTCCTCAGAACACCCCCAAAAAAGGTCCCAGCCCATGATGGGATCAGGCTCTAGCACTCCCACCGAGGCGGTGGCCCCTGGAACACCGCAGGAAAAGCCTTGGTCTGTGCCCACACCAGTTCCAGCCATACCACCAAACCCACCAGGCACGTACAGGCACATAGAGATGCTCCTGCACAAGGCCATGCCTCCAAGACCGGCAGAGGTAACTCTTTTGCCTTGTTCATATACACTAACACAGAAAGTCAAGCAAAATGAGATGACAAAGGAATCGATTCCAAATGAAAGAACAAGATAAAACTCCAGAGAAAAACCCTAATGAAGTGAACATAAGGAATTTACCCAGAAAAGAGTTTAAAACAATAGTCATAAGGATGCTTACCAAACTCAGCAGAACACCAGAGAAACACAAGAACTTCAACTATAAAAAAGAATGAATCCGAGCTGCAGAATACAATAACTGAAATGAAAAATACGCTAGAGGGAATCAACAGCAAATTAGATGATTCAGAAGAACACATAAGTAACCTGGAAGATAGACTAGTGGATATTACCCCTCTATTAGAGAACTTCTGGATAGCTGAATATTTTGCTCTATTAGAGAACTTCTGGATAGCTGAATATATTGGATAGCTTCAATTTTGATATCCCAAGCATTTAGCACCATACCAGGCAGATGGATATTGTGGATGAATAAATGGAAAAAGAGGAAAAGGAAGGAAGTTTCTCCAGATACCTGAGGATCATAAAACATTCTCCTGCTGTAAAATTCTTCTCTTTTTGAGTGGTGGACTAGAGGCTTAAAACTCCGTGCAGTACAACCTCTGGAATATTCTGATAGTAAATAAAGTAGCTAGTTCTATAGTAAAATGAAATAAGAAGCTCTTTTTAAAAAGAAAAGAGAGGGAAAAATGCATATTTCTGCCAGTTATAAACAGATCTCTAAATTAAATTTCCAATAGCAACTAGTTATTATGTCACTGTTTTTTACTTTAAAAAGTTATCATTTTTGAAAGAGGTGGAAGAAGGTAGAGGGAGTTTTTTTGGAAAAAATGAAGTCTGTTATTTAACACAGCTCATTGGATAGCTGGTCATTCATAGTTTCTCACAAGGAGTCCCCAAGACAACACTCTATACTCTTAAACTTTGTGTTCTCAGCCTGAACCATGAAAATGATTTCTGTTAGCCTGACCAAACGTTCCCACTGTAAGCAGTGTAGGCTGAACTCCTCTACAAATACACACACATTCCTGACTATTTGAACAGCATGTCCTCCCTTGAGAAAACAGTCACCTCTATATGGATAAATTGATTAGTCAAGTCCATACTACGCCAACTTTAAAATAGCATGAATATTTTCAACATCCAAAGATAAGGAGTTTTTAATTTAAGTGTTGAGAGGCTCTTCAAAGTGTTGACAACAGCAGAATATGACAAATTATTCTGTATGACCAAGAAGCTCCTCCAGCTAATGATTGACAGGAAATCAAAATGGTGACCCAATATTTCAGGGACCCCAAAGAGGACAAGGGGAGACCAATTTTCTCAGTTTGGAGGGCTTATGATCTTTGGCTGTTATGCTGATAAACTGTCTGTATAAATGTCTGTGTATAACTTGTCTGACTGCAAGGAGGGTCACTGTCTTCAAAAGACTAAAAGTAATCCAGGTAACTTTTAATCAACATGTAAAATTTACTTTTACTAAAAGTGAAAGCATGTAATCAGACAAAATTATCAAAGCACAGATAGTCACAGCACTCTCCCCCCACCCAACTCAACCCCCTGGAACTCAGTGCTGAGACTGGCCTTAAGTCAAGAACAAGAAGATCTCGTTTTATTCTAGTTAATATGGAGAAGGTTATTGTGGTTTGTCAGAGAGAACATTGAGCTGAATAGGGTGTATAAGGAAACAGTGAAAAGCACAGGTTAAGGAAGATAGAGTTAGAGTCAAGCCAAAGGCTTGATAAATATTGTACTTAGACACTGTGCAAAGCTGGAGTATCACACGCCTTCAAGGGCACCATTCTCAAAAAATGAATTAGCGGTGCCTGACAACATCATGCTATGTGTTGCCCCTAACTTTGCCTGGTGAGGATATATGTAATCATGGTCAAGATAGTAAATGCTACATCCGACAGGAAAAAGAGTATGAACAGTGACAAAGTCAAGAGTTCAGTAATTATAGTTGCTGCTGTAGACATATTGGAACATTGGCAGACTGCAGTAAGGATTGCTGATTTGTCCAGTGCAATTGTGACTCATAATTCTTTTAAGTAGAGCACTAAAATTTATAGCAAGCTCTGAAGCTGAAGAGTCAGACCATTAAATTTTAGTAAGGAAATTCCTTGATGTAGCAAAATCTGTGACCTCCTTGGGCTGAGTGATTTAAGAAGAGGCCAAAGACCTTCTTCTCGAAATGTCACTGAGGTCAGCCTGCTATACGCCATTCCACTCATGGAGGCCTAAGTTAGGTTTTAACATTAAAGGATCCTTTGAAAGTAAAGGTATTGTTTTTTCCCCCATTCTTTATTTATTTCAATGGTCTTGTTTCAAAAAAATAAGCAAAAATTTGAAAATGATTTACATCCACAGGAAAACCTTCACACCGGTGATTAGAGCAGCTGTATTTATAATTGCCAAAACTTGGAAGCGACCAAGATGTACTTCAGTAGGTGAGTAGAAAAATCAACTGTTGTACATTCAGACAATGGAATATTTTTCAGCACTAAAAAAAAAAATGAGCTATCAGTCCATGAAAAGAGATGGAAGAACTTTAAATGCTTATTACTAAGTGAAAGAAGCCAATCTGAAAGGATACGTAGTGTACTATTCCAGTTATATGACAGTCTGGAAAAGGCAAAACTATGGAGACACGAAAAAGATCAGTGGTTGCCAGCGGTTGGATGGGAAAAAGGATGAAAAATCAGAGCACAGAAGATTTTTAGGGCAGTGAATATACCCTATATGGTACCACAGTGGTGGATACATATCTTTATACATCTGTCCAAACTCATGAGATATACAACACTAACAGTGAACTGTAATGTAAACTATGGGCTTTGAGCGGTTATGATGTGCCAATGTAGGTTCATCATTTGTAGTAAACATACCACTTGGATGGGAGGTGTTGATAATGGGGGAGGTCATGAATGTGTGGGGGAAGAGCCTATATAGGAAATCTTTGTACCTTCCTCTCAATTTTGCTGTGAACCTAAAACCGCTAAAAATAAGTTTTATTAAAAATGATTTACAAATATACGTAAAATATTGCCAAAGTACATAAATTGGATGTAGGGAAGAGAGGTGAGGCTGTGGCAGTATAAAGGTGAAGACATTAAACACGATAACACTCTTCTTGGGGAAGGCCAAACTATTGAGCCACGATAAGCCATTAATTGGTCAGATGATCGAATTAGGCACTAAGGTATTACAGGACAATTTTGGTTGGGAGTTGTCAGAGGTTGACAGCTGGGAGAAATCCAGCATGTGGGACCCAATCCCTCAAGAACTGTTTTAAATGAGAAATCATAGGGGGAAAGTCTTAAGACATAGGAAGACATCATTAAGGGCTCTTAATTCTGAAATGAATGAAGCAGATGGGAAAAGCAAGCTAGCTAGCAAAGCAGGAACACAGTTCAGCAGGTGGGGAGGCACCAGAATGATTTTGCAGAAAAGGCTGTGGTTCTTGTAACAGATTCCTTTTTTTTTTTTTACCACGTTACATGATTTTATTACAATCTCCTCTTTCCTTCTACCAAAAACATCACTTCTAAGAAGTTTGTGCTCCACATGAGGCCCAAAAATGCTCTGTAGCATCAGTGTGACCACCGTGTGCGGGGTTCCCTGGGGAAGCAGAGCCAGGACAGGGAAAAAAGAACCTGCAAAAGAGAACTTGTGGTAAAAACCCAAGTGGTGCAGGGCCCTCAAGAGTTCAGCTCACTAAGCTACAGGGGCAACTGAGAAATTTCTCCCTGCTACTGCTGGTTGTTCGGTCTTTTCTTACACTTTTTGGTATTCATAAACAATGTCATGATCTGGTCCCTGCTTACCTCTCTAGGCTTATTTCCTGAATTTTTCCTAACCTACTACATATGCCACATGCTCTCAAGTCTCTGTGCCTTTGTACACACTGTTCCTTCAGACTGGAATTACCTAATCCCCTTGACATTCTTGATAGATTACTTATCCTTAAAGTTATTTCTGCTGATATTTCCAAACTAACCAGATTCTTCTGTGGATATCTATTAGCTGCAGCATTTATCATTTATCTGTGTTAAAAATGCTGGGGTTTTGGCCTAAGAAACTTGATTTTAAGGACAGTGTCTTAGAAGTTTCCCAATCCTCACTCCTAGCACATAACACACTACCTATAACATAACATTTGTAGAATGAATAGTTGATAAATTCATCATGTCCTGTTTTATCATTTATTTTTGTTACAGTTTCATCTGGCTTCTACTGATTATACATTAAGATGCATGTATATATACACATATGCACACACCTAAAGCTCATTGGTTGCCCATATCCAAATTACAGTCTAATATGGATTACCTCTTAGAAACTTTAAAGTACATGCTAATTTCATGCACACTAAGGAGTTTTGGGTACATTTCAGTCATGTGGGATAGTATTCTTGTATCTTGTCCTTAATGTCTGTGGCCAACATTGTCTGGGGACTATAGGCTACTGCCTACTTACTATATAGCAAATTATTGGGCCTACTCTCCAATCATTTTTGTTGCTGTTGTTGTTACTGCTGCAGGCACTACTTTATAGTGTCATGATTGAAAACAAATGACAATACTTTAGCAAGACTTATTTATTAAAAATTTCAACAAAAAACATTAACTGCCATTACTTGCTACCTTAGCATTTAATAAGTAACTACTACGTGCCAGACACAGAGCTAGGTATTTTTTACCCTCCTCGTATCCAGTTCTCACAACAGCACTAACAAATGAGCATTAAAACCCACAGCTTGCACATGAGGAAACTGAAGTTCACTGAGGATACTGGGGTGCCTCAGTCACATCACAAGGAATGGTGGAGCTGAGACTCTGTCTGCTCTTTACTATGCCAGCCCGTCTCCCTATAAAGAACTTCTTTTTGTACTCATGGTTCTCTATTCAATGATTTTCTTTACTAAAAAATGAATGATGGGTGAGTATGCATATTTTAATGTAATTAAACCTTTGATACACAAAAGCACAAGCAAACAGAACAGTAAAGACAAAAGAAAGTAGTGCAGATGATACCCAGATTATGGCCGTATAAACCAGTGAACCAGAAGCACTTCAGACAAACCAGCAATACCCCGAGTATCCCAGTCATCCAGCTGTGAATTCGACTGCTCGTTGGCTTTTCTTTCCAGGCTGTGCTTCCTCAGAGGCAGAAAGATACAATTCAGTGAATGAAATTCCTCATAAAATCAAATTCTAGTAACTACCCCTACCCCCAGTGGAGTTGGGGGTTGAGGTATACACGAGAGAAAAGAAATAATTTTAAATTTTGGTTTTATGGACCCTGAATTACTCAAACATTATTATTATTATTTTAGATCCCAATCTTAATCCCAATAGTATTTCTTAAGCACTTAACAGATTTTCCTTTTTTTTTTTTTTTTTTGCGGTACGGTAGGCGGGGCTTTCACTGTTGTGGCCTCTCCCGTTGTGGAGCACAGGCTTCGGACGCGCAGGCTCAGCGGCCATGGCTCACGTGCCCAGCCGCTCTGCGGCATGTGGGATCTTCCCGGACCGGGGCACGAACCCGCGTCCCCTGCATTGGCAGGCGGACTCTCAACCACTGCGCCACCAGGGAAGCCCTAGACTTTACTTTTTAGGGCAGTTTCATTTCTACCAAAAAAAAAAAAAAAAAGAAAAGAAAAAGAAAGAAAAATGAGGGGAAGTACAGAGAGTTCCCATATACTCTCTGCCGCACACGTGCACAGCCTCCTGCACTATCAAGATCTTGCACCAGAGTGGTATGTGATGTTCTCCTATTTTAATAAATTATATCTCCGTCTCCATGGAATTTATTGAGTATGGATTCATCATGTACTAATTCCCTAAAAACTGGTTAAATCATACCGAAATTCTCATATACTCAACATCTAAGGTGAATCCAAATAGCTCATTCCCAGCCTTTTCAGAAAAATCGAAATCGTAGCTGACACTAGCTGAAGGCGTTTTATTTGTGCTTTTCTGAGCACTTGACTTGTATGAAGTTATTTAATCCTTCTAACAAATAGTGAAAAATGGGTGAGTATACATGTTTTAGCAAACTATAAAGTGTCTTCATCTTCTCCATGGAATTTGTGGCACCCAGCACATGCGGTTTCCATGTGTCAGAGGTTGATCAACAAATGCATCCATGAAAGGCAGGAAAAGGTTGAACACTTCTCAATATATATTCATTGAAAAATACACTAGTCATATCATGGGGGAATCATATTGTTCGGTCCATATACTGTCATACATACTTGTGTTTCCTTGCAAATGAGCCAAAGTGGGAAAGGGATGGGACAAAATCATTGTAAACAGACGGGACAAACTAAATTGAAAATATTGTTCATCGTACCAAAGGACACACTACTATAAAGACTCTGACTCTGTCTTCATAATATAAATTAAAAATGAAAATTAATCAAATTAACCTCTGGGACTTATTTCTAAAACAATTTTTATGGCATTACAATGTTTTAACAGATTCCGCTTAATCAAATGGAACTTCTAAAACTGGCTTTTCACAGAATTATCATTAAAGTCCATGATTATAACCTTGGGATTAGTCAAATCTTGAAACACCTTCTGAGTCAGTCTTTCAAAATATAAAATAACTTTCAGGGGCTTCCCTGGTGGTGCAGTGGTTGAGAGTCCGCCTTCCAATGCAGGGGACACGGGTTCGTGCCCTGGTCCGGGAAGATCCCACATGCCGCTGAGTGGCTGGGCCCATGAGCCATGGTCGCTGAGCCTGTGTGTCTGGAGCCTGTGCTTCACAACGGGAGAGGCCACGGCAGTGAGAGGCCCGTGTACTGCAAAAAAATAAATAAATAAATTAAAAAAATAAATAAATAACCTTCAGTATTGGTGCAAGATTAAGAATGGTCTGTTGTATGAATCACAACCTTTTCAAGCATAGGAATTAAAGAAAAAAAATTTCCAAAATTCCATAGTCCCTGCATACTGTAAATGTATTTTTTGTATCCACTTATTGAGCAAATACATAGGGACAAGACCCCTAGAACTTTTCTTTGTGTGTGTGTGTGTTTTCCTTTGCTGTGCAGAAGCTTTTAGGTTTCATTAGGTCCCATTTGTTTATTTTTGTTTTTATTTCCACTTCTCTAGGAGGTGGGTCAAAAAGGATCTGTGATTTATGTCAGAGAGTGTTCTGCCTATGTTTTCCTCTAAGAGCTTTATAGTGTCTGGCCTTACATTTAGGTCTTTAATCCATTTTTAGTTTATTTTTGTATACGGTGTTAGGGATTGTTCTAATTTCATTCTTTTACATGTAGCTGTCCAGTTTTCCCAGCACTACTTATTGAAGAGGCTCTTTTCTCCACTGTATATTCTTGCCTCCTTTATCAAAGATAAGGTGACCATATGTGCGTGGGTTTATCTCTGGGCTTTCTATCCTGTACGATTGATCTATATTTCTATTTTTGTGCCAGTACCATTCTGTCTTGATTACTGTAGCTTTGTAGTACAGTCTGAAGTCAGGGAGCCTGATTCCTCCAGCTCCGTTTTTCTTTCTCAAGATTGCTTTGGCTATTCGGAGTCTTTTGCGTTTCCATACAAATTGTGAAATTTTTTGTTCTAGTTCTCTGAAAAATGCCATTGGTAGCTCGATAGGGATTGCATTCAATCTGTAGATCGCTTTGGGTAGTATAGTCATTTTCACAATGCTGATTCTTCCATTCCAAGAACGTGGTATATCTCTCCATCTGTTTGTGTCATCTTTAATTTCTTTCATCAGTGTCTTATAGTTTTCTGCATACAGGTCTTTTGTCTTCTTAGGTAGAGGAGACAAAAGACCTAGGTATTTGTTCCTCGGTATTTTATTCTTTTTGTTGCAGTAGTAAATGGGAGTGTTTCCTTAATTTCTCTTTCAGATTTCTCATCATTAGTGTATAGGAGTGCAAGAGATTTCTGTACGTTAATTTTGTACCCTGCTACTTTACCAAATTCATTGATTAGCTCTAGTGGTTTTCTGGTAGCATCTTTAGGATTCTCTATGTATAGTATCATGTCATCTGCAAACAGTGACAGTTTTACTTCTTCTTTTCTCATTTGGATTCCTTTTATTTCTTTTTCTTCTCAGATTGCTGTGGCTAAAACTTCCAAAACTATATTGAATAATAGCGGTGAGAGTGGGCAACCTTGTCTTGTTCCTGATCTTAGAGGAAATGGTTTCAGTTTTTCACCATTGCGAATGATGTTGGCTGTGGGTTTGTCATACATGGCCTTTATTATGTTGAAGTAGGTTCCCTCTATGCCTACTTTCTGGAGAGTTTTTATCATAAATGGGTGTTGAATTTTGTCAAAGACTCCTAGAACTTTAAATGAATTTTTATATTTTATTAAATATAACGCTGTATGTGTGTATTAGGGAAATGGTTGGGGACATATTTGCATATGTGCAAGGCGGAGAAAGAAAAGCAGACTGATGTTATCTTGTCAAGGCTCACTTCACATATGTCCATGATGATGTCACAGCAGCTTCACAACTTCAAAGGGTCCATAGGTCACACTTTTGTAAGTATTGGTTCATTATGTTTTAGTTCCCTAAAGCCTGGTGAAAGCATATAGAAACTCTCATACACTCAACATGTACGATGAATCCAAATAGCCGATTCCTACCCATTTCAGAAAAATCAAAATCATAGCTGACACTTGTTGAGTGTGTTTTAGCGTCTGTTCTCTGTTCTTGACTTGTTAATTCATTTGATCTTCACAACAACACTGTGAGGTGGTACTCTTATTACCCCCCATACTGCAGATGAGGAAACAAAAATCCGGAGAGATTAAAGTACCTGTCCAGGATCACAGAGCTAAAGAGGGCAACCTAGGTAGTCTGTCTCCAAAGCCTTCACTTCGTATACCTCAATGGGGCTCTATTGTCATCTGGGATGGCATAATTCTTGATTGGATGGGAGTGTCCCACACAGTGTAGGATATTCTGCATTCTTTCCCTCCTCCCATTCAGTGTCAGTAACAGCCCCCAGGTATTGTGACAATCAAAAGTTGTTCCCAATCCCCAGCTCTTCCAAACATCCACTTGGGAGAGGAATCCTCTATGTTAAAAATACTATAAGCCTTTTCTCCAGGCAATACCACATTTCACTGAAGGTCTACACACACACAGACACACACAGACACTCTAGTATACATACACATATTCACGTAATCACACAGCCAGGATTTTCCCTTCAGAGAAAAAAAAACGTTAACCGAGTTAAACACTTTCTTCTTCATATTACTGTCTCAATGAACATTGCCTTCCCTCCATCTCTTACATCTAGAGGGCGCAGGCAGGATGAAGAAAAGACAAGGAAAAGAGAATAGAAAATGCAAAAATTAAAGGTGAGGAAAAGAAGTAGGGGAAAACAGAAATCAAACAGAAGACAGAAGAAATTGTTATGTCTAGTACTTATTGAGATAGGAGTTAGCTGCTCATAAGTCACTGAATAAAATAAAAGCAGTCAGAAAACCAAAACCGTATATGACTTGACTTCCCTTAAAATGTCTTTATGCATTTTAGAACCACTGAATTTCAGAATGGAGATGGCCCAGCACATAACGATAGTGCAAACCCTCACCATAATGGAAGAATGCCCCCTACAACTTCTGTGACAGATGGCCACGCAGCCTCTGCCACATGTCATTTCCAAGAGTAGGCAGATCATTATCTACTTTTAGAAGGAAGACATGTCTCTTTTGTGTAGTACTAATTGTTAGAAAGTCGTTCTCATTTAAAACAGAAATCTGCTACGCCTCGGCCTCATTTCTACCCTCTGGAACCATATGGAATGGTTAAATCCTTCTTCCACATGACATCTCTCCAAAATTATGAAGCAGTTATTATGTTGTCCTGAGTCTCCTCTAACCCAAAATAAACATATGCAAAACATAGACTATGCCCTCCAAATATCAGTACACCTGGTAGGATGACCAATGTCCTCAAAAGCCCTGTTTCATTTGCTTCTCCATAGTAATCTTTTCCTTGGAGAGCTCAGAATCAGCACATCTGGTGTGTATTTGTTTGGGAGTGCTCTGTGAACTCTGTACATACATATGTGTATAAATATGAATATGTACACACAAGCATAAACCGCACATGGAGTTTGTGTGTTTGCATATAAATATGTAGACACATATGTGTACACACATGTAAAATATACACATTGCTCATCTTTCCTTTTCTCTCAAGTGTTTCTTTTCGCATGGCTCCCATCCAGTCCAAGTTCATGAGGAGAGTTCATCTTATTTCCCGGCTTATTTCATCCCTCTGGAAATAAGGTGGGGACTTTGGGGTTATATTTACTTTCCTTAGTTCAATCATGAGTGGATGCCTGCATGCTCCTGTCTCCTACGTGCCCAGGCTTGAATAGTTAGTTAACCCTCAGCTTCTAAGGGTAAGGAAACCACTTAGAATTGTACATCAGAGGAGCTGAGTAGCTCTGAAGATATTTGATCATGTAAACAAAATTCATATCCTGTGATAACTGTAAGCATGACATTAATCTAAACCCATTTGTCTTTTCCTCTCTTAATTTCATTTCCAATTAAGTATTTCTTCCACCGTTTCTGATTAGTTCATCACTTGTCCATTTTCTACCTTATCTTCAGAAAGCAGGAAAAAAATCCTTCTTTGATATCCAGGAAAATGTCCAAAGGGCCCTGAGTTCAAATCGCTTTCATATGTCACATTGTGATTTGAGTTTCACGGTTCAGTACTTTAGCAGACCTCAAATGCAAGGGTTGTTTCCAGGTTATGATAACGTAATTGGATCTAAAGTCATTGTCATCCTTTCATCCCACAGAAGGTTATTTTGATCTTGCTCCTGGGGGCAGTAATTGAGTTGGAGGTGGTGGTGGAGGGGGGAGATATGAAGCAGCATTTAGCCCTTCTTCAAGGCTTTCATTTCATCCTACTTCTTCACAGCACATGAAAATGCCCTCAAGGGCCCTCCATTGTGCCTACCGTCTGCCCCTCCCACGACTCTTCTTTCTCTACCCCTTCTCTCCTCGCCCTTCTCTCCTCTTTGTTAAAATGGAGGTCACAGAGAAAGCAGAATGGTTCCAGGGTGGGACAGATAAGAAGAAGACGAAGAGGCAGGACATGTTCCGAGGGCATCACTGGTGTGGCACCAGGAATGTGGCAGAGGTGGCCTCAGCGGAGTACGTAGGGCTCCTGGGGGCTCAGGGCTCAAAGCTCTCTGACAATTCCTTGCTCCTGTTCTGAGTTGGCAGCTCTTCCTTCTCTTCGTAGCAACTGATTCCAACCTTTAGCACGTGCCTCGACCGCCTACCCACCCACTCCCAACTCTTCACTGTCTGCCTCGTGCTTATGGAAAATAATCAGAAGCCATCGAGCACAAACTCCCTGAACTTTCTTTCCTTCCATCTCCACTCATCCTTACCTGCCCTGGAACAGGTACAATTTCAAAATGAAACATGCCCCTAGTTGTTTCTAAAATGAATTAAATAATCCACCTGTGTTCTTAAGCTTATTTCCTGTCTCCTCTGGGACGTCACTTTAATCTGATAAGGCTTTATCCACTCTTTATCTTCAATCTTACCTTCCCTATGCCTGAGTCTTCTAAACCCTTCAGGTCTAATCCATCTGCAAGTAACAGGCCGTCTCATCAAGCTACCGAATTATCCCTTTTATTTCCCTGTTTGTAAGAAACTTATACAATAAAAGCAGTTATTTATAAGAGAGATATAATTTATTTATTAAAATATTCATTTATTTATAAGAAAATTTTATTACAAAATTATGTTTTTATGAGAGATATTATAGTATGGTATATGCATTTTTCTCAATGAAGTGATGTCACCCTCAAGGGGGCAAAAATGGATTCTTAGGGGGCAAAAACATTCTAAAATATTGCAATGGTTTCTGGCCCTCCAAAGCTTAACTCTACTTGACAAAGTATTATTTCTCAGTATTTAAATTCTCTCACTTTAGGGAGAGTTTTAATTTAATTTTTCTCTCAGGGAGTAAGATCTGATAATGAGAAAGAGATTGAGAAACACTGATGTATAGGATCCAGCCGGCCTGGGTTTATATCCTGAACCCACCACTGCTTGGCTGGCTGTGTGACCTTTGACAGGCTACTTAACTTCACTGTGCCTCGGTTTTCTTACCTGTAGAATGGAGATCTTAGCACCTAATTCACGAAGTTGATTTTAAGTAAAGATTACTTGAGTTAATATAGGTAATGCTATGAGTGTTAGCCCACTCTTTCAACTAATTGAATCATATATACAATAAATGAGCTACGAAATCTGGAGCCTGCCTACCTCTTCATCTCTTCCCACTCTCCTTCTCACTCATTCTACTCCAGCTACACTCACATTCTTACCCAGCTCCAAAATGCCAGGCTTGTTTCCAATGTCACATCTTGATTTTTCTGTTCTTACCATCTGGAATCTCTTCCCCCAGATTTTCTCATGGCTTACTCCCTTACTCTATTCAAGTTTCTTCTCAGATGTTACCTCTTTAAAGAGGTTTCCCTGATTTATATTCCCACTTTTCTTTCCCTATTTCCTTTCATTCTCTTTCTAGCACACATGACTACCTAAAGTTACACATTTTTGTCTCTTTATTTCGTTATGTATGAACTACAAGACGATGGAACTTCTCTGGTTTAGTCACTGTTGTATTCTTGGTGCCCAGAACATTGGGAAAAGTAGTATTGATTGAGTACTAGGCTCTAAGGATATAGTGGTGAATAAAAGAAATGCAGGGCTTCCCTGGTGGCGCAGTGGTTGAGAGTCCGCCTGCGGATGCAGGGGACATGGGTTCGTGCCCCGGTCCGGGAAGATCCCACGTGCCGTGGAGCAGCTGGGCCCATGAGCCATGGCTGTTGAGCCTGCGCGTCCGGAGCCTGTGCCCCGCAACGGGAGAGGCCACAACCTGCGTACTGCAAAAAAAAAAAAAAAAAAAAAAAAACGAAATGCAGTCTTTGCTTTCCTGGAACCTAAAATCTAGTGACAGTCAGAATTTAAACAAGAAAACGTGCAATTAATGTATAAGTGGTAATCAAAATTACAAAAGTCTGCTCTCCCAGACAGCCTGAAGCAACACAACACAAATCATAAATTCCACATTGCCCTGCTGAGACCCACTGACAGGACTGCAGGTCCTTCTTAGGACCAGAGAGCTAGGGACCTGATTTCTTAGAAAATTGCAGGCTATACTAATGGCTACTCTCATCCTTCTCCAACCTGGAATGGTAAGAGACTGAAACACTAAACTTGTCTTCTTGTCAGGACTTATTTTTCTTCCTTCTTAGGTTAGTTGCTTGTTTCACTCACTTTTCCCATTTTTATATTAATATTTTGCCTCTGCCACTGAACCAATGAACCTCAAAGTGTGGGTCTTGGTCCACCTATATCAGAATCATCTGATATTCTAGTTAAAAATCTAGATTCCCAGATCCTGTATCCAACCTCAGAATTACTGAGGGAAGAACATGAGAATCTATATTTTAACAGTCCCTCCCCTTAAGATTTTTGATGCACAAAAAGTTGAAAACAACTACATTAAACTGTGAGCTTCAGCTTCTTTGTTTTCCCAGAGGCTAGTACACGGTTGGTACTCAAATATTTGCTCAATATGTACATGTTTATGTATTCCACATATATTTCAAACACAACATGTTTAAATCTGAACTTCTCTTTTCTTCCAAACTGTCATTGTTCTTCCTACCTTTTCTTTCTGAATTAGTAAAGCCTTAATCAGAGTCACCCTGAGCTATTTTACCTTTTTCTCCAAATTTATAATTAACCAATACCAATGGCTCTGTTAATTTAGTATTTGAGTTAAAAGTCTCGGGCTCATTGACAACCTGTCCCTTAAGGCATTTTTTTCCTTCTGATAACTAGCTCAGTTCTTTTCCCAAGGTGGATGCTTAGTTAATGTTTTATTTTATTTTTAATTTTCAAATAATTTAAAAATATTTATTTATTTATTTACTTATTTATTTGGCTGTGTCGGTTCTTAGTTGTGGCACGTGGGATCTTCGTTGCAGTGCGTTGGTTTCTCTCTAGTTGCAGTGCGTTGAGTATGAAGGCTCTCCAGTTGTGGTGCATGGGCTCTAGAGTGTGCAGGCTCAGTAGTTGTGGCACACGGGCTTAGTTGCCCTGTGGCATGTGGGATCTTAGTTCCCCAACCAGAGATCGAACCCACATCCCCTACATTGGAAGGCAGATGCTTAACCACTGGACCACCAGGGAAGTCCCTGTTTTATTTTAAATTTATTAAATTTTTCTTAATCAAAATAAAATATTAAAACAATTAAATTGTCCAGGGACCTAAAAAGCACAGATGCTGGCTTGGCTCCACTCTTCACAAAACAGAAATAGAGACACAAATGTAGAGAACAAATGTATGGACACCGAAGGGGGGAGAATTGGGGGTGGGGTGAAATTGGGAGATTGGGATTCACATATACACACTACTGATATTATGTATAAGATAGATAACTAATGAGAACCTACTGCATAGCTCAGGGAAATCTACTCAGTGCTCTGTGGTGACCTAAATGGGAAGGAAATCCAAAAAAGAGGGGGTATATCTATACGTATAGCTGATTCACTTTGCTGCACAGTAGAAATGAAGACAATGTTGTAAAGCAACTATACTCCAGTAAAAATTAATTTTTAAAAAATCAGTGAAACCTGAGGTCTAAGCACAGTGTATTATCTTTCAACGGTAGAGGTCTTGCTTTCTTCAAACTCAGGCTTAATGGATTATGACTTACCACCACTAATATGGGAAAAATTTTCAAGGACAAATGTCGGAGGGAAGATCACAGCAGTCCTCATTCTCTGGGCGTTAGTAAGGCTGTTTCTTAACCAGCTTCTAAATCTTATAAAAAAGGATACATACACCAAAACTGCCAGAAATTGTATTCATCCATCTTCACTGGAAGAACCAGTTAAACTGGAGTAAAATTATCATTTTTATATTTATGGTACCTATGGACTTTATAAAAACTCCAGTCTTTAAATTATGATTTTCAACTTTCTCTCTTTTTGTGTGAATTGTGTTCACAGGACAGTGTTATCTTCTTGCATACGATTTCTCTTTTTCTCAAAAACAAACAAAAAAAGAATTTTGAAGGAAAAAATGATCATATTAAAATACAAAAGCAAAATGATATTTAATATTTACTTGATTTTCCCATTCAAATTTCCTAAGTGAATAATATCCTCATCCCATATTGTCTTTAATTGGAATCTCCAAATTTAAATCTACATTCAAATTCAGTGATGCATCTGTAGATCCTCATTATTCTCTAAAGAATATATGTTTAAATATATTTTCCTTTTATATCTTTTATAATTAAGGGTAAGCAACTGAGTACATATTATAAAAGAAAATAGGTATTAGTTACTCAGAATATACTTACATAGTCAAAAAAAAAAAACAGTCAAATATTCTGCGAGAGTTACTTTAGACACAAAGCCAGGGAACTGGAACCAGTACTTCTAATATTCTGCATTCTGGCTGGGGAAATTGGAGAATAGAAATTTTAAAAAATGTTTATTGAATTTCTACTGATTATCAATGAGCATGATTCAGAGATAGTCACCTTGGAAGCAGAACAAAGGAACACAGATTTCACTCTAACTATATACAAAGCTGTCCTGCTAAACAGTTCATGATTTAATCTAGGAGAATCCAGTGTGAGGCACTCAGTAAATTCTCAATAAATGGTAGCTATTAACATGATAATCCTGACATCAACCATGTAGAGTTTAAGGACAGGTCCTCCTACTAATATACCTCTTTTACAGAAGAAGAAACTAAAAATATATTTTTAATTTTTTACTACACAAGTGTCAAAATGAATTAGAAAAACCCCTCCAAAAGCCTCCCAAGGACCACTTCATAGCCCTAGTTCTTTAGAATGATACCCACTCCAACTAAGTATGTGCAGATTCTTGAGGAATTTGACCAGCTAAGTCTACCATGTGGGATGACAGCCAGAAGTACCTTAAACAGCCAACCCACCTATATATTTAGTTTTCTGCTAGTAATATGGAAACTAAACCAAAAAGCAGCATCGTGTATCTATACGAAAGGTCATCTGTTGAATAATGTGTGTATTGACTGCTATTAAAGGTAAAATTTCTTAATTTCTTTGTTTTCTATTCTTTTTTATCCATACTTTTTCATTGCTCTGAACATCATGGAAACCCAGCTAAGAGGGAAAAAAAGAGGAGAAATACAGAGCTGGTGGGGATCACCAGTAGAGATTGTTACTGATTTTCTGAAGATCCATAGTATTGAGTCTGTAGAGCTGCTTATAACCAACTTTTGTCATCCTTACAGATTCTCATAGACTAACCAGGGAAAAGATGTGGAAAAGGCTGGGAAGAGGCCTTTACAGGTGCTTTTTCACCATGCGTTTGTCACCATTGGATTGTTGTCAAGATCGAATGAGATACTCAATGGAAAGAGCTTAGCAAAGAGTTTGGGGCATATGGGGTACACACAGGCACACACACACATGCCTGAGTTTCCAATCATGCTGGTTCTCAAAAATGTGTGCTTCCCGTAGTACTATACTCTCTCTTCACTTCTATGTTCTTGCTAATTTATCTGCCTTTCACCATCCAACTAATACTTCCCTTCTCTGACCACAGTATGAGCAGAGATAATTATGCTCTTGTTCATCCCTCAAGTCTAAAGATAGCTTCTCCAAAAATCATTCCCAAAGAATCTAGGATATGGTTCTCTCATATTACTTACTGTGTATTGTATATGTGCCTACCTGTCTGTGTCCACCAATAGACTGTGAGATCTCAAAGACAAGAACTATGTCCTTTTTACTCAATATCTTTCAACACCCAACACAGGGCCTGAGCAATGGAACAGACTCAGCAAATATTGGAAGGTTGGACAAATGGAGGGCAGGGGTGCATGGAGGAAACAGCTGAGCCACCAGTGCTGCCATCCATGTGGATATTCCAAACTGGAGTGAGCAGGCATGGAATAAAAAGGAGAATCAGAGATTTAAGAAACATGTTACCATAGCTGCACTTATCTGGGTTCCCTCCCATGGGGTAAAGTACAAACTTAAAGTTAAAATGTTGTGGAAGGCAATGCATAAGTATAAGCTATTCAGCATCTTCCCTTCTTCCCTTCCCAAGTCTTTGGGAGCCTAAGTTTATCTCAAAGCAGGGATGCTATACCCTTCCTAACACTGGAGAAATAAGTGGCATCACTGTCTGCAGATCACTCAGAGCTCCTCGGAGAACAGTGCTCCTGGGCTGTGCTTCTCAAACTTTAGGGACGATGTTTATAGCAGGTGAGGTTAAAATGCAGATTCTTGAAAAAGAATGGATACATGTGTGTGTATAACTGAATCACTTTGCTGTAACACCTGAAACTAACACAACATTGTAAATCAACTGTACTCCAATATAAAATAAGAATTAAATTTATAAAAATGCAGATTCTGATTCAGTTGTTCTGGGAATGTATAGTTATTAGGTTTTACTCTGTCTGGGGGAAAATTTCACAAAAATTGTGCGCAGTGGTCCAAAACCCAAAAAATAATGGGGAGGCATTTTATTCTAGACCGGTGTTTCTCAACTTTGGCTGTACATTAGAAAGACCTGGGAAGCTTCTAAAAACACAATGCAGACCAATGGTCATCTTTGCCCCTTCCCCCCTCCATCAATTAATCAGAATTTGGGAGGATTTCTTCAGTGTGGTTCTACCATCACAAAGCTGTCGGAACCAGTGTCCTACCAGTCTTCCAGTGCCACTCAGAGTCTGGTCCAAGTTCTGGTTCACTCTGCAAGTTGTTGTTACATCTGGGACAAGTATCCAAACCAAGAGTAAGCGTTTAGAAACTTTTACAGCAATATGACAAATTAAGTTTATGTCCACCGAATCTAATAATAAAAATAGAGGGACTCATTTAAAACAAAAAGTTGACTTACAAACAAAGATTTTGATACCCACCGCCCCCGCCCAAGAAGGCTTCTGAATAATCAGACACCCACCTTTGGTATTGAGGTTATGCTCAGCCCCTTCTATAAGCTGTTACCTCTCCAAGTTGAAACATTAAGTTCGCTGATGAATTGCTGGGGCACATCATTTGGAGACCTGGGTACAACAGGGTTAATAAGCAGGAATGGGGTAGGTGGGGTTACAAACCAGGAACACATGCCCTCCAAGTTAGACAGTTTTCTTTAATTGCCCTGAAAAC
This sequence comes from Leucopleurus acutus, assembly GCF_964270905.1. Taxonomy (NCBI): domain Eukaryota; kingdom Metazoa; phylum Chordata; class Mammalia; order Artiodactyla; family Delphinidae; genus Leucopleurus; species Leucopleurus acutus. Next base: position 45,016,621 of record NC_139149.1, read on the forward strand.
ACACACACTCTCACATAACACGGAAGGTGAGAGCTGAATGAAGTTTTCTGGGTAATGGCTTGAAATGTTTTCCTTCTGAGAAGTGGTGTTGAGTTACAGTGTGCAGACGGAGAACTGCGAGGAGAGAAGGCGCAGCCCAGACCCCACCTTTTCTTGGGTTTGTAGGAAGGTGGACATGGGCTCATGGAGATGAGACGAGTGGTCTGTTGACCTGTCTGGCGGCTGGAATCGACCACTCCCAGGGTGACCAAAGGGCAATGTTTATCAGGGCTTAGCCAGGGGCCGGCCAAGCAGGCACGGATGCTCTGCTGTGAAATGCCACGCAGGCAGAGACTGACAAGCGGTAGGAGCTGAGCTCTCCCTTTGGACTGCTGCTTCCTGCTCTGTTCAGGGGAGGGGGCCGCTTTCTGGCAACTTTGCTGCTGCTGCTGCTGCTGCTATTGCTACTACGTCAGCTCCCTCTCCCCTCAAGGTAAGCAGGCTCAGAGGGAGGGCGGGCTGCGAGGGAAGCCTTTGTACCATGAACAAGATCCGAAAGTTTTTCCGAGGAAGTGGGAGAGTCCTGGCATTTATATTTGTAGCTTCTGTCATCTGGCTGCTCTTTGACATGGCAGCTCTCCGCCTCTCATTCAGTGAGATCAACACTCGAGTCCTGAAGGAAGACATCATCCGGAGGGAGAGGATAGGGTTCAGAGTTCAGCCATACCTGGGGAAGAGCCTTGACAGCAGCGTGAAAGAGATGAAGCTCCCCTCGAAGGGACACGGGAACGGCGTATGGGGCAAAGAGAACTTTAGAAAGACGGAAAAGAGTAAGCTCAAGGTTGCGGATGATTTGGACCAAGCCCAGAAGGAAAGAAAAGTGCAGAATGCCCCCGGAAGGGGCAAGGTTGCACCTTTGTGGCGTCCTGCATATCTGTTGACCCCCCCAGTGACTTTTACCAAGCGGAAGACAGAGGGGCGAGACGTCAGACCTGAAGTTTCCTCGCACGTGACACCAAAGCAAAAGACAGCCCAGGGGGCTGAGAAAACCCCGTTCACAGCAGCAAGGGGAGCTCCACGGGACAAAATATCTGTACACACAGGACCTGTTGGTATAAACCAGGAGGGCCTGAAGAGTCTTAGTCTCAGCAGTGAAACATCAAAACAAGCAGCTGAGAGGAACCCAAACGTGACCATCCATCTTAATATTGACAGATCAAAGCAGCAATTCCAGGCAGTAGCAAATGAAAGGACCCACCCGGCCAGCCCACCAGTGCCAAAACCCAGGGAAGCCATAGCCTTAAATAAAACTGAGACTCAGAGCAAAGAACTAAATGCAAATAAACACAAAGCCAATAAGAACCTTCCCTTTTCCAAGTTCATTGCCAATTCAAGTCACTTAAAGAAGCAATCTATTAATGAGACACAGTTGGGAGGCTTGCCAAAGGTTGATGGAGCCAAAGTGGCTGATGGGAAGAAACTCAACTTGTCTGAAAGCCATGTTGTGATTATAACCAAGGAGGAGGGGCTAAAGACAGACACCAAAGAGGTCCCCAATTCCAAAACCAAAACTATATTTCCTACGGTACTGCGCAAAAGCCAAGAGGAACACGTTGCCAGGAAGAGCAGGAAGGCATCTTTCTCTTCTCTTGCTCTCCAGGGAGCAGCAGTGTCTCAAACCAATCAAGCCTTAGCTGGTGGGCTGGGGCCAGCAAGAATCAACTTAACTGCCAAAACCCAGCCTGCACAACTCAACCAAAGTCACAGAAAAGCTCGTTCGCCTGAAGATGGTGGAATGCACCGTGTGTTAAGAATTGATGTGACACTTTCTCCGAGGGACCCCAAAGCTCCAGGTCAGTTTGGACGTCCGGTAGTTGTTCCCCATGGAAAGGAGAAGGAGGTAGAAAGAAGATGGAAAGAAGGAAATTTCAATGTCTACCTCAGTGATTTGATCCCAGTGGACAGAGCCATTGAAGACACAAGACCTTCTGGGTAAGATCCATTTTTCTTCTCTTTCCTCAGCCCCAAGTATTTTGGGTCTTACATAGAGAAGACTTATTTCTAGATAATTCTGTGTGATTTTTGGTCACCTAGAGAATTAGAGCAACAATAATCATTAGGCACAGTTCAAATAGTCTACCATCCACACAGAGAAAAATTCCGATATCAGCATACCCATTGCACTCTCTTTATATATTTATTTCTCTGGGACTTTGGCCCTCATCCCTATTAGCTCATGTTCTGTTCCCTTTTCTGTACTGAAAACCTATCAAAATGATTAGGGGAGCTCAGTTCCTAATAAGGTGTATATGAATGGTAGAGCTTAAAATGTAATTCCGTTAAAACAGTGACAATGAAGTGAATTCTCAATTTCAGAATTTTTTATTATTAGCAAGTTTGTCAGGAGTATATTTGGGAAAGGAGCACAGAGAAGGAGCCTTCTAGGCCTCTCTGGAATCATGTCTTAGCCAGCAGAATTCTGCCTAATCATGAGTCATGATCACCATAAGTGAAGAAGTGACTTACTCCTCAGAATTTAATATCCTCTATAGATGAGAATGGTAGATAGTTCAGGAGTTCAGTGATACAGGAATAATAATTTTGGAAAAAGTCAATCAGCCAATAAGTAGCAAACACCCACAGGACATAGAAGAATATAATATTTTATATTTCTAGAGTTTCACCATTTATGAAGCAACTGCACACATGAATTTCACAAGAGCTCTGCAAAGGAGGCAGCAGATATTATGTGTTCAAATCAACAAGTAAGGGCACTCAGGAATTACTTCAGTCTTCCAAGACAGCACAGCTCTGAAGGTGCCCAGTGAGCCTTCATAAACCAGTTTTTAAAAAATTATATTCCTTTAACTAGAAAGTAGATCACAAATATTTAATCTGATTCAAATATATTCGGTTTCTGGCTCTTTTTGGCCCACTCATAAGTGAGGGTACCTCATAGCCATATGTTCACTACCCATTAATTGATAATGCAACTCCATGTGTGCCTTGATATGCAATTCCTGAGCCGAACAATGTTTGCCGAGAAGGTGGAATTAGGGAATATCAAGATTCAGATTTAGCACATGTGGTCTGTAAAGAATGCCCTCATTTGGCTTCTGTAAAAAAAAAAAAAAGGGAAACAACCCTTCTCTGTGATCTAGGTATTCAGTGTTACTAAGAGGAAGGAAGATATAGATGTGCCTGTATTCATATTGGTGAGAGGGGCCTCTTCATTGGGATGTTAGCCATTTTCAGCTCTTAGCCATTGGCGGATGGCTATTGGCCATGCGCTAATCACCTGCTTAGGCCAAGCACTCTGCCATTCATGTTCCTCACCCTGGTGAAACTCACAACCTTGAGGAGAATACAAATATACCCAAAGTAAAGATGAAGAAACTGAGGCCCTGGGAAGTTATATTGTCTGTGGTCACAGAGCTAGCAATTATAGAGAAATTATTAAAATCCATGCTCAAAATTATGTTGTGCTGTTGATCGCCCATATCTTACTAATTACTACCAAAATGATCCCCAAGATTATGCTGCACCAGCTCTGATCTGAAATCCTGTATATCATATATCACATACATTTATGATATATCACTATATTACTACACATATACACTATGTATGGTACATCCAAATATGCCAGTATAGGGCATATACTCTATATGCCATACTATGTACAGCATATTACTATACATATCCTATATAGTATATACTATATGGCCATATACTATACATGCCAACTTTGAACACAAAGCACCAGAGAATGAAGTAGGAGAGTAGCTTTATTTTAACATCCCTTCTGTGGCCTGGCAGACTGCTACGGAGCTTGGAGAAAAATCAGACACTGCACAGAAGCCCAGGCTGCACTTCCAAACCAGAGAAAGGACAATTGTGTGAAGGCCAAAAGCAAGTAATAATGATGTTAGCGTCCATGTGATTTATTGAAGGCTCAGTAGCTCCCAGTGCTTGTTCGTTTCTGAAATTTGGTCTGTGGAAATTAAATGTTGCTGCCCAGGGAAGTCATGGTCAGGCTTTGTCTTCTGAAGGAGGCTGTCCCAACAGTAGGAGAAAGTGAGTGACACGTGTGCTTGAGAGGATGAGTCAGACAGCATGTGGCCGGGCCCCTCCCTCTTATCACACAACCCACCTTGGCTAAATATAGGTGCTCTTGGCAAGGTGCCTACTTGATGCTCTACTCTTCCGACAGGATGGAGGTGACAGTCTTAAGCCAGCAGGGATCCTGTGTACAGAACCCCTTTTGGGCCATTCTTACAGGAAAGAGAATAAATTATTTTTCTTTTCTTTTACCCAAACACTCTAAGTATGTGCAAATTATGTATTCATATGGATAAAGTTTGGAAGAAAATACAAATGAAAAACATTTGATTCATCAGGTTGGCATGATTTAAAGTTCTCTTACTTTGATTTTATTTTTTTCAGCTTTGCTCAAAAGGTATATGAGATGCTTGTAAGAAAACACACAATAAGATTTTTTGAGATAATAAATTTTAAAAGTCAGCATGGGGGAAATTGTTATAGAATATAATAAGAATGTGTGTGTGTATTTGTGTGTGTGTGTGTGCAAGCACATGTGAGAGAGAGAGGCAAAAAGAAAAAGAGAAAGAAAGAAAGAGAAAGAAAGAAAGAAAAAAGAAAGAAAGAAAGAAAAAGAAAAAGGAAGGAAGGAAGGAAGGAAGGAAGGAAGGAAGAAAGAAAGAAAAAAGAAAGAAAGAAAGAAAGAAAGAAAGAAAGAAAGAAAGAAAGAAAGAAAAAAGAAAGAAAGAAAGAAAGAAAAAGAAAAAGAAAGGAAGGAAGGAAGGAAGGAAGGAAGGAAGAAAGAAAGAAAGAAAGAAAGAAAGAAAGAAAGAAAGAAAGAAAGAAAGAAAGAAAGGGAGAGAGAAAGAATCTATTAGAATGCCGAAGGACTGGCCTTAAAATTAGCTATGGTAGCAACCCACTGGAACCTTTAAATTTTAAGAGTTCTGGGAAATACCTCCCTTACTGCTTCTTTCATTCCCCCAAAATCCATGTTATGGATTGATTAACACAGTATAACTGACGTATCATAACTGGCTATTGAATATACATTGAACCAAAACAAGGATAAAAACCATAGATTTGCTAGTATGTTTGTTTAAATTTAGGTCCCCTCAGTAAAGATAATAAGTAGTTAATAGTTCTTAGGGATGATGATTTAACCGATATGCTAGGATGAGGTTGACATTGAGAAGGAGAAGAGAGAAGCAGCATTCCCAGGACAACTTCACTTGCTCTTGTTCTAAAATCAGACTCTCTTTTCCAAAACTGCTCTTCTCTCCTTTTCTCCTGAGTCCCAAAGAACCATTTCTGAGATGTTGAGATATAGTCCTGGCCTTTTCCAAAAGCACAAAAACTCCTTTCTGTCATTAGTATTATTCTCACTGTCCTTTTCAGTGCCACCCTGATTTCTGACCCTTGCTGTGTGGCTATCGCTTGCTGCATGTGACATGCTCTCTAATGTGGGCCTTCAGCATAAGGATAGTCTTATTATCTTTCTCTACTCATCACGTTTGTTACCATCCACTGATATTTTTCTTAACTGGTCCCATCCCACGGCTTCCCCCCATCCTCACCTTTCACAGTCGTCACCATTTCTCCTAGAACATCTTAACCTGACATTACTCAAAATCTAATTGTATCTTACCTCCATCTAGACCACGATTTGGCTGTGACCTCTAAATTCCAATGACCATTAATGCACTCTCCTGGTTACTGAAACACTCCTTGCTGTGTGCCCTTCACTAACCGTGGCCTTGAGAATCTGTTTCAACTTCTCAGTGAAATTCTAAGCTTAGGAAGGAAACTCTGTCTTTTACTTTATTTTGTATCCATTTAGCACTGAGCACAGTGCTGTGGACTCAAAAGATACAAGTTTACACAATATGGTTTTAAAGATAAGATTCTCTGAAATGATTTTTGAAGACTGATACTATTTTTAAAAAAATAAATGATAGATTACTATTCAAATTAGGCTTGCAAGAAGTCATTTTACAAATTAATAATGACTTCCTAATTTTTCATTTTGAATATATGGAATATGTTGGTGTCTCGTTTAAGGTAAATACATCCTATTCTAACACTATTGTCTATTCATTAATTCATGTTCATTCATTAATTCATATTTTTGTTGTTGTTTGGTTTGTCATTTTAATGTTTTGACTTTCAATGGTTGAAAATCTCCTTATTTATGAGAATGTTTTATGCCAGTAAATAAAATACAATTTCATTTTGCTTAGAATTTTTGCCTATAAAATATGCTTCAGATAAAATACTGTTTTGACGGTTATTTCAAGTTTCCATATTTAACCCTTTCTTTATAAAAAGCTAATCCTTGCAGTGCTTACTATTAATTATTGAAGTTTGTTTTAGCCAGCAATAATCAATACATACACACAGGCTTTGGTAAAACATGGTCCTATCTACTGGAAATGCAGAGCAATTCTACTTAGAGAAGTCTGTCCTGTGGCCTGCAGCTAGAGTGAAGATGTAACTCCAAAAATGAACTTATTTTAAGAGTGCACTTCCTGAATCTGCATTTAGAGAAAAATGACTCAAAGACATGTTTGCTGCCAATATTTAGTTTTTTAGAGGACAGTAAGAATTACAGCATGCTCTTCTAGCACTGCTGTGTCATCACGATGTTAGCCAATTGTTTATTTTAATGCTTTGCTTTTCCTACAGTACTCTGGCAAGCCCCTCAATAAAGCAACTAGAATGGGCCTATTCTCTTAGCCCAGAGCTGGGACTGTCAACCAATGATTTGATTCCTTCCTACACAGCTAAAGAGAGTTTTCTTTTGGCACATACGAAAAGCAAAAGATAGCACCGTGCATTTGCCACAAACCAGTCCAATTTACTGAGGGGAAAGAAAAACCTTTATAGAACCTAAATTTCCACCTCTCCCCTACTCTCCCAATCCTAGTGAGGTCAAAAACCACAACTAATGAATTACTGAAAGTAAACTGACCACATAGCCTTCCAAACTTCATGCTTCTAGATGTGTGTATCAGGCTGAGAGAAAAGAGAAACTTTACTGTTATATGAAGTTCAATGTCCTTAGTTTTACATAAGATTAGTATTTTAATTGGTGAAATGAGATAGCTTTTGTGACTAATAGTGATAGAAAAACATTATCTAAAATTGACTGGAAAAGCTCTGAGACCTTCCTGAGAAACCGAACAAGGGCAGGGGAAAAAATAAATCTCACAAGATGGATTTAAAAGGGTTATTTCCTGCCTTCTCTTCCATGAGTGTACACAAAGCAATGTTGCTTTTGAATTGGGTGTGTGTATGTGTATATGCACATTAGTGTGTTTGTGTGTGTTAGAGCACAGTGTGCTGTTTCACTAAAAAGTTGTATCAGGAAGCTGGAAATATAAAGCAAACTTTGTTTAAAGGGTGCAGGCTAGACCATAACAAGACAAAGGTTAAATGTGGCCAAAAGATGACTATAGAGCTTTTGACATTTTTACTTATCACACTCTCCCCACAACTAGGGGAATGATAAGGGGAGAGATGACCAGAGGATATAAAACACACTTCTGCTACTGATTCGAAGAGAAGAAAACATTCCTAATTAATGTAAAACTGTGAAATGTTAAAGCAAATCCGTGACTTTGTCATCTAAATACCGCCAGAGACCTAGAAATATTTATGCGAGAGAGGAATTAGTGAACGTAGAAATTCGAACCTGTGTACACTTCTTTTTTACACACCTCATCCAGGGCCCAGTTTAACCATCATAAAATTATTTATCAAATTCTTATGGTGATACAGCCCCGAGTACTCTTGTCCCAGAAAATAACTTCCTGTTGGGCTGTCCTGGGTGACCCATTCAGAGAAAAACCTCTCAAGAAGGGAACATTTTTTTGCTCAAGGTTCAGAAAATGGGGGAAAAAGAGCAATGTTTGTTTAGAAGCTCTGTTTTGTTGTTTGCTTTCAGAATAAAGGGAGCTTTTTAGAGTCTCCTCCATGTTTAAAACAAATCTATATTATTCGAAACTAAAACATCTTCTAAACTGGCCCCACTTCTAAAACGTTGCTGTACGGGTATGTGTGAGAAGGGTCAGTGCCGAGAAACTTGAGTACAGTATTTTAAAAGGCCTTTATGACCTGCCTTCTCATTTGTTCCTTAAAATTATTCTTCAAGGCAGGCACTGTTGCTGTCCCAGCTTCACCTGTAGAGAAGCTGAGACTTAGAGAGGAAGCTGAGGTTTCAGATTGCGGCAGGCAATGCAGTTGGTGGCCGTTCATTTCATTCCACGCCTGTTTGCTCACTGCCTGTCACGAGCCGGGCAGCTGGGACCTTCCATTCTCCATGTACGTCATCGTGTTTGATCCTCACAACAGCCATGCCAGATTGATAAAGTGCTACAGATGAGGAAAAAAGCACAGGGAAAGGTAACTTGCCCAGGGACTCACAGCTCATGAATGGTAGGGTTGGGATCCAACCCTCAGTCTTCTGATTTTTCTTCACTCGGCAATGATTCAACTACACCAGGTTGGCTCTCTCCGCACCCCACCTGCTCTGCCCTTACAGTGACCATCCACACCTCTGCCTCTCCTGGGTTTGCCAAGCCTCTCTGAATAAAGGGGATCTGTCCCTTGCTGAGCCTCACCAAAAAGGTTCTCATTTATGTTGCAGGCAGTGATTGTGTGTGTGTGTGTAGATTTTATATGTGTGTGGAGGTTTTTTATTCTAAACAATCCTCACAACAATACTATGAAAGACATACTATCTCTCATATGATTTACAGATGAGAAAAGTGAGGCTCTAAGAGATTAACTGATAGGTCTGCTGTCCCAGCAAGAAAATTTTCTGACTTCTAATTCTAGTGCTCTTTCCATAGGATACAGCTCCTCTTTCTTTTGTTTCCTTATAATCATATGACTTTAGCAGAAAGTAAAACATCTCTCTTCCTTATACTTGGGGTGGGTTGCTGCAGGGAGAGGGATAGGGTCAGAGGTATACGAGGGGAATTAGTTTTGCACGTCAGGTACCTTGTCAGGGAGAAAATTTACAGGAAATCATTTTCTATACAGCACTAAGCAAAGGTGACTCTATAAAATTGCCCAACAACCACAGCTCAGCAGTGGACAAATATCTCTGAGTGCCTGCCTACTCTGCAATCTAACATCTGAGCGTGGGTCCTGCCTTCAAGGCAAACACATGAAAACGTTCTTCGGAAGCAGAGTAAACTACTGGGACAAGGAAGAGAAAGGCTGAGCCTGGCCTGAGAGAGGGCAGAAGTGTTTCATCTGAAACCTGAAGGGGGAGGGAATTAGAGACACGGGAAAGGGGGTAAAAAGAATAACCCATTGAGAAACTGAGGGAAATCTGACATAGGGTTGGGGAGAGCAGGGAGGGTAGAAATGAGACCATAGAAGTAAGCAGAGTCCAGATCACGCAGGACCTTGTTAAGGTGCTTCTAAGGACCAGAGAGAAAATGTCCAAAGATTTAAAGCCCAAAACAACACTTTAATTTACCTTTGCTCTGGCTCTCATGACCCAGAGGGAAGCACTTATGAGGCTAAAATTACATAGAGCCTCACCGAAAATTAATACTAGATGAAGCTTCAGGAGAACTCTAATCCTGTCCCCTGCGTTACAGAGAAGTCTGAGGAAGGAAGTGACTTGTCCAAGGTCACAGACCCCAGGAGAGAGAGAACTACCTGAAAGGTGCCCTAACCTCCACCCAGAACTATCTCTGCCACATCACACCACCTCCTGCTCTTTTTCTTAATTTCATTTATTATTTTTATTTGTTTATTTTTGGCTGCGTTGGGTCTTCATTGCTGCTCGCGGGCTTTCTCTAGTTGTGGCGAGTGGGGGCTGCTCTTCATTGCGGTGCACGGGCTTATTGCTGTGGCTTCTCTAGTTGCGGAGCACGGGCTCTAGGCACGTGGGCTCAGCAGTTGTGGCTCACGGGCTCTAGAGCACAGGCTCAGTAGTTGTGGCACACTGGCTTCGTTGCTCCACGGCATGTGGGGTTTTCCCGGACCAGGGCTCGAACCCTTGTCCCCTGCATTGGCAGGCGGATTCTTAACCACTGCACCACCAGGGAAGCCCCCACCTCCTGCTCTTCTCCCTCCCATCCCTACCTCACTCTGACATCTGCCTGCTCAAAACAGACTATTGTTGAACTGGTGAATATTGATGCTCGTGGCTTATATTTCTAAGCCCGAGTCCAGTGGCTTTGATGGGTAGGCAGTTACCTCAGGAAACACAGCTCCAGCCTTTGGAGTACGGGTGCTGAGTGTGACTGAAAACTTCTAACTTAGTAGTCAGGCAATTCTGACTAAATGTCAGGGCTAGTCTACCCTAGAAAGAACAAAACATAAAAGTAAAACTTTTATATCACTATACCCTCTTATCAGTGAGAGGAAAAGAAGCTCCAATAATTCTAAGGTCTTGCAGAAAAGAATATAATTCTGGACAGAGCTCCTCATCTAGATGCTCTATTCTGTTTCTGATCCTCCCAAAGATATCAGAGCTTGGAGACGAAAGGCCCCTGAAGGCTCACACTGAGGCAGTCGTTGAATTGCAAATAGAAGCTGAGAAAATATTCTCCTCGACCTTCTGTTCAAACCTGTGAACACTGAGACTTGACCCACATAGTCCATTTTGACTGTTTTGGAATAAAAATGAAAAATTCATAGACATGAGGGAATATTATCATTTCCTCAATCGTCTGATTTAAAACCTTCTTTATTCGATAGGCTACATACAAATCAGGTTAGTGGCTGAACCTTCAGCACATACAAGCCAGGAAGGCAAAACGCATCACTTTCTGAGTCTCTTAGTAAATGATGAGCCCTGATAGATTTGGATTAAAGGACGGCCTGGGAAAAGGGCAGTGCGTGCAGTCAAAATGGGTGCAAGTGCTTTTGCATAATCATAGGACCTTGCACGGGTTTTTTACCATGGAACTTACAGAAATATTTTTATCTCCATCATCTCATCAAATCTTTACAGACATTCGGTGATGAAGGCGTTGTAATCTTCATCCTAACAGCGAGGAAACTGAGGTTCTGAAAAGTTACGTGACTTGCCCATAGGCATGCAGCCAATAAGTATCAGAAAGGTCTCGGTATTTAGTCATCTTCCTCAAGTCCAGAGTGTTTCTCTCCCACACAGTAGTGGACCCACTTTGTGCAGGACAGTGGAGCCCCCCATGTTAGAATCCCCCTTTATTTTTAGTACCTGGACAGACTACAGTAATCTCAGTCTAGACTTCCCGCAAACATACAGGTTACAGGTTGGGTTAATTTTAAAGTATAGCACAAGGCCTGTAGACTCTAAATACCTCACTTGTGTGATGACTGGGCATATACAATACAAATATGAATTCTTAACCTCAAAAAAGATTACAAACTCAGAAATTCTTGCATTTAACTTAGACTTGACTTGAGCTGCAACTCCTCCCTCCAATATGGCAGAAAGGTTTCCAATGGGCAAACTGGAGGAAAGGAAATTTGCTTCAGTTGGGTCAATGTAGGATAACTTGAAACAGTTTCACCACCTATGGGAAGTAGATGACAGTCCGTGTGTAAGAATGATGCAAGAGTTAATAAGGCTGAAATTCTTTCCTCTCTGACCCACTGTGCCTTTGAACAAAACAAGCATGCTGGGTTTTCTATACACCTGGAAACATGTTTAACCTGTTTAGTAATGTAGGAAACCAGGTACCTATAAATGATAGAGTAGCCTGGCATCTCATCCACCCAAACCAAGACACACTACGAAACTTTGTATTTGAAACCTCTCACATATCCTTCTGTGCCCCTCTTCCCCATCTTTTAATGCCACCCCCTTTTCCAGGCACCAGTATGATCTGTATAGCATAATCTTCCACAGGGTCATCTTCAATGTGATTCCTCAAATGCATCTAAAATATATATTTGTCCATAACTGGCAGAGGTACTATTTCCTGGGATAGAAATCCACATTGGATCTAGTGGAATCCTTCCTGATCTGCCTATATAGACTCCTGATGGGGAAATTAAGGCATCACAACAGATAATGGAGAGGAAAGGAGGAAAGAAGGAGCAGGTATTTGGTGAAGGGAGGTACCTTCCCCAAACCTCTCAAATCCCTGAGCATTCTTTCAACCTCCAATTTCAGACTGGCTCACATTACCACTTAGAACTTTCTTCTAAAAGAGGCCAAAAAAATCGACTGTTTTATAAGATGAGAAGATTCATCTTCCTTGTTATATAACATGAGTTAGCCTGCTTAGTTAACTCTCCCCAATGTATTTTCATTTGTAACTAGATGTTTCTAAAGTCGACCTAATTTTAATAATAAGCAGCTCTAGGACTTCACAGCTAAGGCCTGCTGATTCAGATGGCTCAGGCAGAATTTGTGCAGCTGACCCTTCCTTTTTATTTTATTTTTTTAACATCTTTATTGGAGTATAATTGCTTTACAATGGTGTGTTAGTTTCTGCTTTATAACAAAGTGAATCAGCTATACATATATATATATATATCCCCATAGCCCCTCTTGCGTCTGCCTCCCACCCTCCCTATCCCACCCCTCTAGGTGGTCACAAAGCACCGAGCTGATCTCCCTGTGCTATGCGGCTGCTTCCCACTAGCTAGCTATTTTACATTTAGTAGAGAGAGTGGCATGGACTTATATATACTTCCTTTTTAGAATTGATTTATTTTTTTCAGGACCAAATGTTGTAAAGAATATTTATGTGTGAAATGTGCATTTCCCATTCATTTACACTATAAAATTAGAGATGAGAGAGTCACAGGAGGTCACTGATGTTTTCTATACTCTTCTTTTCACTCAGGCCAATAAACTCCTCTTAGCTTTACTTCCTCTTTCCCAACTTAGAGCCCAAGATGGAATATTTAACCCTACTTCCCCAGTACCTTCAAAATCCTCTACCACTTTCCTTTTTACCTCATTTTCTCTGATGACCTAGATCTGGATTAAATTATTTGTTCACATTCTCATATACATTCTTTCCAGTGAAGGATGTTACATTTGGTAGTCCATTTGACTTCTTAAGCTTCAGTCTGCTCTATTTGAAGAAGAGTATAATAGTATATATTTCAAGTAGTTGTTATAAAGATTGAATTTAACTATGTACATAATACTATTTTACCAACTGCAAAGTGCCATTCTAATGTGTTTTTTTCTATGGCTTTTACTCTCATCTTTTTCTTATTTTCAGACTAAGCACAGTGTAGTTATGTTGTCTGGCAGAAGTACCTGCTCCCACAAAATGCCACATCTACAGCCAGCCGCTTTTATTCTTGTGGACTTAATATTTCCTCAATAGTTATTTCTGGAGCCAAACTGGACCAGAGCTGGAGTCCCAACTCTGCCATTTACTAACAGTACAATCATGGACTAGACTCCCCATGATTTCAATTATTCTTCTATAAAAAGGGGAAGAGATGCTGTTAGTCTGAGGTTTAAAATGAAATAATGCAGAAGGCTGATAATATTTATTTATGATCATTGTAATTTAATGATCACATTACTAAGAGTGGCTGCATTAGAAATATGGCAAACACTCTTTGTGAGGTTCCCCTGGGTTCCATCCTGTGAAGAGTTACTCAGGTGGGAGATGGGAGAATGTCAGCAGTGAGGCACGATGCACTTCAGGGCATGGAGAAGTCCCAAGACCAATTACAACCCACCTGAATACCAACTCCCACTGTAGCCATTGTCTCACTTCCATGCCAGCAAAATTATTTCAACTGTGGCTACCCTGTAGCAGAGAGGGTCTCGGCAAAGACCCCTTAAATAGATAGAGAAGCTAGCTATTTAAGTGTTTAATTAGTATAGAATACATATCATCTATATCCATACATACATTCACATGCAGTGGGAAAGAATATTTTCTTTGGCATTTGGCTGAAGGCCAACTGGGAAGGCAATCATAAGCTACTTGGTAGCATTAGCTGAATTAACGTTAATTAAGTAACATTAAATAAGAGAATAGGCATGTTCTCTTGTGGTATATAACCTAATTAGGATAGCAATAGCTACCATTTGGTGAATTCCTGTGCCCAGAAACTGTGCTAGTGTGCATTCTCACTAAACTGTAAACCTCTCTTCAGTAAGAACCATTACCTCACTTTACAGATGAGGAAACTGAGGCACAGAGAGATTAAGTAAAGTATCAATAGACAAATCTCTGAGAAATATTGGCTGTGGGCTTCAAAGTAGTGTCTTAACTACCTGCAAAGCCTATATCCTTTCCACTGCAGGGTAATGCCTCCACAGGCCATTCTCATGTCTGGCATGTCTAGGCCTCTTATAACAACAATTGTCATTTGGTATCCTTCCTCTGCTCTATTATTTTGTTTATAACTCTCCCCAACAAAAGCACATGAGAAAATCATCTTATGGATAGATAGATATAAAGATAAAGATATAAATAGATGATGGAAGGATGGATGGATAGATAGATAGATAGATGGATAGATGGTGTGAGTGTGTGTGTATTTACACACAATTGCACTCTGTGACTTTTAAAACCACCTTGTGGATCTTGTTGGCACATCTTTTGTGCTCTGCTTGTGTTATGGCCCAGGTGTGCAGAGCAACTTGTACACAATAACCTCCCAACCACCAGTGTCATCATGTGCTTTGTGGATGAGGTGTGGTCCACTCTCCTGAGGTCTGTTCATAGTGTCCTCAACCGCTCTCCTCCGCACCTCATCAAGGAGATTCTACTGGTGGATGACTTCAGCACCAAAGGTAAGAAAACTACCCCCTGGAAAATCAAACTTTGATATGAGGCAATAGCAGCTTGGATGGAAATTACAAAAATTACAGGATAATTTGATAAAGCATAAACATTTTACAAATGCCAAATCATTTTCTCATGTTGTGCCTTAGAGGCCAAAGTCCAAACGTCTATGGGTAACAGAAATTCAGCTCAACTATCCAGGGCCTTGTTCAACTAGCCACCGCAGACTTCCCTTTAGCTATGAGTTCTCTGCCATGTAGAAGTGATTTTCTAACTACAGCTCCCTGAAGTTCCAGAGACCATAAGATGTTCTCTACAATTGCATAAATAACTTTTTATGGAATCTAACAAGCAAAAACTCCATAATTAACGGGATGCCTTTCCTACTGATAATAGCTAGAGTTATAGTAAACAATGAAATGGAAGGCCTATGTTCTCTTCTTCAAGAGCCAAGCCTATTATATGTTCAGCTAAGTGTTGAGAAGACAAATTGCCAAAGGGACAAGAAAAATGAGGTTCCAACAGAGTTCAAAGGCAGAATCCACCACTGTCTTTACTTTTGTGTTTATTACAGTGAAGAATCTCTCCCTTTGGACTGTCAAAAAAATTGTGTATGTAAATGGTCCCATGACTGCCAGAGGTCCTAGACCACATTACAAATTCCCAAAATGCAACCCACTTCAGAAAATTTTAGAAAGCAGCAAAGAGACAACAATCTTAATAGAGCAGCTTAGCCCTGGTCATGACCCCAAGGACAGGAGCCATTTCCCTCAGCCTCAGAGTACCTACCAGGGTCACACTGAGCTCCAGGAGCAGGGAGATACCTAAGGAAAACTGGTTGAAAATTTTAACAAGTGGCCTCGATAGCATAAACAGAAATAGCATCTAGTTACCAAGCAGGGAATAGTCCCTTTAGGAATGGCCTATTCGGATTTTGTGGGACCTAAAGCTTCTATGGGGTCCTCTTTAAGAAAAAGAATTCACAATTAGTAGAAAAGTGACCAGCAGAAGTATTCCTAGAAGCCATTCCTACCTGGGATATGTCAATAACTTAATTGCACATGGAAGTAACTGCAAGCTACATAAATATACCCCACAAAACCCCCAAAAAGAGCAAGAGAGCAGAGGTGTGATAGAGGGGTGTCATAGTAGGAAGTGACAGTGGTCTTAGCCAATTGCAGTTACAATATATTTCTTTTGCAAGATTTCCAGTTTGCATACAATGCTTAGACTCTCCCCTAGGTCTTAGAAGGGGCCTTAGCAAGGGGAAAAGTTTGTGCAGAAACCTGAGCTTTATTTATTTCAAGGTAAATTTGTACCTGTCCTGACAAGTCCTCAGAAAAGGCGAGCCCTCCTCTCAGTAACTTGGCTACACTGAAAAGACGGATTCGGGTTTTGGGAAAACGGAGAGCTTAGAGTATTGAACCCAGAGAAAAATCCATCCAAGAAAATGACATCATGGTTCAAAGAATAAAGTTTAGTGACTATAGAAAATGTCATAGTTTTGGGAATTTGATATTGAAGAGGCACTTCTGGTATTGTCCAGATCTCATTAATTAAAGTGTTTCCTTGTCTATCCTTTCCCTGATATAGACTACCTGAAAGATAACTTGGATAAATACATGTCTCAGTTTCCAAAAGTTCGGATTCTTCACCTCAAAGAGAGACATGGCTTAATAAGAGCCAGGCTGGCAGGGGCACAGAACGCAACAGGTAAGAAGCTGCTAATTTTTTGTTTTGGTTACATTTTTATTTTAGTTTTTTTCCCAAATATACAGAAAATTTGAAATAATAATACAGTGAACACTCATATATCCATCATTTCATGCCACAAAGTTTTACGTGCTTCATCACACACAGACACATACATACATACACTCTTTTTCTGAACTTTGACATCATGACACCATATCTCTAAGTACCTCAGTAGCCATCTCTGAAGAATAGAGACATTCTCTTACATTAGCACGACTTTCATCATCTAAATATCATCTAATAAATGATCTTTTCAAATTTCCTCATTGCTCCCCCATTTTTTAATAACTGCTTCTCACTTTTGAAATTAGAAATCGAATTCAGTGTCATGCACTGCATTTGGTTGCTTGGTCTTCCTAGTCTCAGTCTAAAATAGACAAGTCCACATACATTGCTTACTTACCCTTGAGTTGTTTTTTTTTTGAAGAGTACAGGCCATTTACTTCGTGCAATTGACCGTGTTCGGAAATGTTCTCACTGTTATCTCACAGGATGTTTTTCATGAATACCATATAGAATTCTATTACATAGGTGATGGGAATTGTGAACTTCTTATCACTTCAAATCAAGAGACACGATGCCAGGTCGTCCCAGTGTTGGTGATAATAATTTTAAGCACTTGGCTAAGATGTTGACAGCTAGAGTTTTCCTCAGAGTAGGAAGTAATTTGTGGGTGATACTTTGATCCATGTGAGTATTCTGTTTCCTCACAACATTTTTTTTTCACTGCTAACATTCTTTCTTATATTTTAAAATTTCTTATGGAAAGGCGTTTTATTTTAAGTTTAACAATGTGTACATGTCAATTCCAAACTCCCAGTCTATCCCTCCCCACCACCCTTCCCCCACTGGTAACTATAAGTTCATTCTCTAAGTCTGCCCTCACAACATTTTATCCAATAATCTAGCAGCCATTGATGATCATTGCTTGAATCAATTATTACACTGAGGACTGCAAAACTGTTTTTCTAAATCTCTCATTCCTTCTTCTTTTAGAGCTGGCATTCAACTTGTAAAGAAGACATCTCTCTTTTTCTTTTTCTCTTTGCCTCTCTCTCCCCTCTCTCTCTTTCTCTTCCTCCTTTCTAACCCCCTGTTATGCCCACTTCACTATGGATTTATGCCTTGAAAAAGTCAATGTGTATATTATCAGCATTAGTATTAGTATTCATATTTGTGTGTGTGTGCTCAAATCATCCCAAATTTGACCACTAGGCACCCCTTTAAGCCTGTGACTTTTTGACCTGACCCCGTCGGTTTTGAGAACTTCAGAATTAATTATCTCTCCCCTGACTTTTGTCTGCTCTTCCAATTGCCCTCTCTTCCCAAACAGTAACATGCCTTCCTTTCCTCACCTCTTTTTAGTGTGTGGGTATTAGTGGGTGAATGGGGGAGAAGGTATATCTTTTCTCTCCATAAGTATTCTAAAAATAGCATCAAACATTTTGGTTCATTTTCACATCCTCTCTGAATGCACTTGTACCCCATAATAATAGTTGACCTTATGTACTAGGTACCATTCTACACTCTTTCTATATTAATTGATTTAATCCTTACAATAACTCTATGAAGTAGATACAATCATTTCCCTCATTTTATAGATGAGAATAAGGAGGCACACTGAAGTTATGACAAGTTCTCCCAGCTAGTAAGTGGTAGAGCCAGGATTTGAACCCAGAAACCTTGGCTTTAGAACCTACACTTGTTTCTACTACATTTTGTTGCTTCTAGACATTTAGCCACCACGCTGCCCCTGTAAGCCATAGCATTGCAGACCTCCACCAGCTTGGATTCAAGCATTGTCTGAAGCCGAATTATCTGCTCACCAGAGTTTCACTGTCTTGCAACTAGACCCCAGATTTGGAACTTTTCTTATCCCATTGGTTTGCTAACAAATTTCTTCTCTCTGTAATGGAAGTTTTAAATTGACAACAAGCACGTCACACCAAAACGGGCATTGTGGTGACAGCTAAGATTCTTAATTATGGACTGCATTTGGAAAAATTTAATGAAATTCTCCATTTGATTTCCTTTGGAAAGTCATTATCCACAAATGATACAAAAATAAAATAGTCAAGAAATAGTCCAAGTGGATAACTTTTGAGCTGAGATCTGTGTGATGAACATTCCCAGGCAAAAGGAACAAGAAATGCAAATGTCTCAATGCAGAAACAAGCTCTGCATATTCAAATTAAAGAAAGAAGTTTATTATGGCCGATGGGTGCTGACCATGGAGGGAGTGGTAAGAGACGCATTGGGGGAGAAAGGCAAAGGCTGTCTTCTGTAAAGTTTTCTGAGTCACTCAAGAAATGCAGGTGATATTCTTGGTATAATGTGAAGTCAATGAAGGACATTAAAAAGGAGAATAAAATTGTCTGACTTGCATCTTAAAAGCTCATTCTGGCCATTTTGTAGAGAATAGACATTAGGGAAGTCAGAGAGGACGTAGGGAGACCAGTTAGGAGGCTACTGTAGTTGTCCAGGTACCAGAAATGTACCAGGGCAGATAGAGGAAGTGGTCAGATTTAGAATTACTGTGGACACAGAGCCTGCAGGACTTGCCATCAGGTAAGATGTGAAGAGAGTGTTAATATGAGGAGTCAAAAAAACCCCTAGGATTGGAATCTGAACAAGTTGGTGGATGGTGGGGCTATGACCAGAGGCACAGGTCTGGGATTGCAACTGAGCTCTGATTTTGTCCATCTCAGTTTGAGATGAAAATTACACATCCATATAGAGAGAGCTGATGAATACAGGACCAAAACTGTGCTGCTTATAAAAACTGTCTCTCTGCCTGCCTGGAGCACAAGGCCTGCTGGTAATGATCTCCAGAACAGCCCAAATTGTTAGACAGTATGAGAGGCCACCTTCAGAAGGGGTGCAATGAACTTGATCAAAGTTATTGCCATTGGCCTTCTCAATAACTTATAGTTACACCATAAAATGATTTCTTTGAATTTAGTAAATGCAAATGTAAAATTGTAAATTTGTTTCTCAGCCATTCATTAACACCCTTGAACACATTAGCTCAGCCTTAGTTTAGTAACTTTCAAACTCTTTGACCGTGACCCATGTTAAGAAGTGCATGACGATTCTAATATCTGCTTTTCTGTTTTATTTATTTTTTTTAGATTCTGGCCAATCTCAATAAATTGTTTTAATGACTCACTAAGGGGGCACAACTCTGAAAAACTTCAGCGAGGTGCATCTTAATTGCTTGTCACTATGCAGCAGAGAGTGACTTCCCAAACTATCACAGAAGGACTTCTCTTCATTTCCATTTTTTGTGGACACCTTTATAAATGACAATAAAAATGAATTACCTAAAAAAAGAAATGGGAAAAAAATAGCTATATACACAATTATATATACATACGCACATATAGATATATACATAATTATATATGTGTGTGTGTGTATATAACACACATGTATATGAAATAGACACTAAATTAACCAATTACTCTGGCAAACTGCTATAAAGTTTCAAAACATTTGTTCTCAATTTCTGTCCCTATCTCCCTATAGATGGCAGTGTCTATGGCCCATACTTTGAGCAGCATTAGTGGAGGGCTGATGTCTGAGTTTGGAAAGAAGCAGAAATGTCTGTTTGATGGGGTTAATAACAGCCTCATCTAAAGATAAATCCAACTGCCCTGAAATGCACCTGAACCCTGTGGAGAGTTTAAGGGAACTCAGGAGGTCCTGTACCAGATTTAGTCAAGGATGTAATTCAGGGACCATTCAAGGATGGCACTGAGTTCTGGCCAGCCTACTGAGTTCTCCCAAACTCTCCCAGGCATTCCCCTGACCTCACAAGTAGAGCATAGGCAGCAGCCTGCGGTGGATTTGAAGAGTCTCTATAATCAGAGATCAGCAAAGATACCAGTGTAGAAATCTTCTCTAGAATGCCTGACCAAACAAAGAGATCAAAGGTAAGACTCTGAATCCAGAATCTGACAGGCCTTGACAGCTACTGCTTCCTAAAGACTTTCCCTTTAGGATTCAGAGAGGAGGGAAGAGAAGCCACAGGCAAGGTTGAGATCAGCTATCCAAGGACATGCAGAAACAGAAGTCGAGTTAGCCACATTTGGTCTCAGAGTAATGTCAGGCTCTCTGAGAGTCTGAAAGAGTCTTCTACAAAATAATAAGGCAAACGTGTAACTCTCTGGCTAACTTTCAGTGTGTGGAGAACAAGTGACATCTAACTTCTGGCCAACTCTCAGGTCTCCTGAAGAGCAACAATCTTTCTGTAAATTTCTACAACTTGTTCCTGCTGCAGGGAAGACACATGATTTCCTCACCATCACTTATAAATCATTCTGTAAAATTAAATGGGCAGCAGGTCCACATTCATCAAGGAACTCTAAGCACAATCTCCATCACTAATTGGTGCTAGCAGCAGTATCCTAAGTTGGTCACCTAAGTATAAGTGGGGGTCTGTGCTCAACAAGGACAGACAATTTTTCAAATGTACAGTTCACTGTGAAGTACATTCACACTGTTGGGCACCCAATCTCCAGCACTCTTTTCATCCCATGAAACTAAAACTCTATACCCATTAAACAACTCCCCATTCCCCCCTCCGTAAGCCTTTTAAAACTACCTCCTAGTCTTACTAGTTCCCCCACTTTAATTCCTTTTCACTCCTATAATGTGGAGCAATTTGTCCTCTTCATCATTCCTAAGGCCAAACTTGGAATCTCAAACTCTTCCTTGTCTTCTGCAAAACAAAGTCCCAGTCCTCTACCCCAGAGTTAATGGGACCCACCCTTCTTAGAAGGGACAAAAACAACTAACTTTAATACTAAATATTCCCTTCAGAGCCTTGGCTCCGCATTCTAAGTGGCTGATCAATTTTTTCCAAACATAAATAATGCTTGCTCCAAGGAACTGCTAAAAACAAAATTTCTTTTATGTAATTATGGAATGAAATTAGAGAGACAGGGAAGAAATTCAGTGAGAAGAAAAGACTACTGCCTTTACAACCACATTTCTGGATCAGTCCCCAGGACCTTTGAACGTGACGTACACACATTCAGTGTATTGCATTTTCAAATAATTGTTCTTTTTCTGGCTCTGTAGGTGACGTGTTGACATTCTTAGATTCTCACGTGGAATGTAACGTTGGTTGGTTGGAACCTCTTCTGGAAAGAGTTTATTTAAGTAGAAAGAAAGTAGCCTGTCCAGTAATTGAAGTCATCAATGATAAGGATATGAGGTAATATTGTCATATTCCACAAGATACTTAAGTGAGTTTTAACCAGCAGCAGAAAGTACTGGTCATACTCCTAATATGTACATTTTTGCAAATCTACATAATACACAATTTATCTGTTTAAATAAATGGAAATACATGGTAGATATCTTGAGATGAAAGCTGATCAATCCAATTATTTGATCATCACAAATTCTTAACCCTTAATGCTAATAAATACTAATACTCATCGTCCAGGTCTTTCCTCTTTCTATTCAGCTGAACCCCCAAATATTTATTTTCCTTAAGATTAGTTTTTCTTTTTGTGGTATCTGTATGTATACATATATATGTACACATACACATATATATTCCTAAGTGGGTTTTTTTTCCTCAAAAATGGCCAGAACATTATTAAAAGAGAAGTGTAAGTTAAAAGTGAGCTATCCAGCCAGTTAGTCACTGATGCAAATTATACTCATACATTTTATTGAAACGTTAAAAAGTTTGTGATGATCTAAAATCATCTGTGTAGGCACTTGTTTCATTCACTTGCACAAGACATGATGTCGGGTTGGTTAAGTGTATGTGTATGATCTCAGGTAGCACTTTGGTTTTTTTCCTGGACTAGTTACATGACAGTGGACAACTTTCAAAGAGGCATCTTTGTGTGGCCAATGAACTTTGGTTGGAGAACAATTCCTCCAGACGTTGTTGCAAAACACAAAATTAAAGAAACTGATATAATAAGGTAAGTGTGTGAAACTTAAGATTAGGAAGGAGTCATATATCTTTTTTATAAAGGCATAGGAAGCAATTCCACAAAACAAGTATATGCTGTCAGTCTATAGAACACCAAGAATTACAGTTCTAGCCAATAAATGACCAAAAGCAAACAATGTTTTCCTGAGAAGTTAGTTTCCCACAACAAAAACTCACCTTTTCAGTGGGCTATTGCACCCTATCCAGCCCTGAACCAGGGAAATTCACAAACACTACTCTTGTTCTCTGGGATTTGCAAACTAAGAAATATAAGCCACTTAAATGTGCTGCATAAATGCTATATAAACACACATAATATTAAAGTCAACATGAGTAAAAATTAAGAGTAAATAATAGTAATAGAGATATCATTCTAGTTCTTTTTGAGTCTAATCCTGTACTTTCTATGGGAAGGGTGCAAAATTCTGTGAATAAATTGAGAAATAGACACAGAAGCTGGATGCGAATTATAATTGGGGCTTTATTGCTGGAGAAACTGGATTGAAGAACACAGCTTAGACCTGAAGCCAAAGTGGTGGGAGCTTCCTAACACTTCCCCCAAAGTCTAGACCTGCAGGATGAGCACTCAGCCAGCCTCAGGCAGAGCAGGGGGAGCCCTTGGTGACCACCATGGGAAGTGATGACTGCCTTGTCTAACTGCTGACTCAAATGTAGTTTCTGTTCCCCATGACCAATAACAGCAGTGAAGGCTCTGGAGTCAGACCCTTTGGGTTTAAATCTGAACTCTACTAGGTACTAGTGGTGACTTTTAAAAAGTTTCTTAACCTCTTTGAGTCTCTGTTTCCTCATTTTTACTTTAAGACTAACAGAAGTATCTACCTCGGATTGTTTTGAGAATTAAATCAGATAATACTATATATAAAGTGCTTTAAAAAGTGTTTGCCACATAACAAGCTGTCAGTATAGTTTGTGTACAGTTGAGGCAGTATAGCGGGGGAGAAATCATAGAGTCAAGCCAGACCACCCAAATTTGAACCCCAGATGTACAGCCTACCAGTCTGTGACCTTAGGAAACTTTGTTACCTTTTCTGGGTTGTAGTTTCTTAGTGTTACATACAGGATTTTTGTGAGGCCTGAGTTAATACATATATAACACTTACAGCAGTGCCTGCCGGGTCTTCCCTAAACAGCACTAAATAACTGTTATTAAAAATAACATCTCTGGAGAATTTGTGTCAGGGCATAAATGACAAGTAAGAATCCTAGTTCCAGGCCCCATCTTTGCTGACCCTAATCAAGTTCTGTCACATAAACCAGGGAATTTGTCACTTAGATGCTATGTGTGACTTCTTTCAAGACCTCCCCATACTTGGTAAATATTCTAAAATGCCTCCTAGTAGGGAACCCACTCTAAAAGTTGAGCTCCCATGACATGCGAGGTTAAAAAACCAACTTTTCTTTTTGTAGATGCCCCGTCATGGCAGGTGGATTATTTTCTATTGATAAAAATTACTTTTTTGAACTGGGAACATACGATCCTGGGCTCGACGTTTGGGGTGGAGAAAATATGGAGCTCTCTTTCAAGGTATCACCAAGTGTTTCTCAAATTCTCTTTACAATTAAGAGTTTATCATTTTTAAACAGTTTCATTTTACTAATACAATCAGTTATGTTACTATCTCTGGGAGGAAATTTCACAGAAATATTAAGGTCTCTGGATTAATGTCTTCATATTCCAGATTGAATTCGGAAGAATCAATAACTCTCATGAAATTTATTGGAGTTCCCTCATATTTCACCACATGGTTTCTGCATCTGAATGTGGGGGAAATAACTGTCTGCCATTCAATGTAAATGCTGTGGGATGCATACTTGACACAAAATTACTCTCATAGGTTTCTCTAATATATTAGAAATAATGGAATTATTTAGTAACGGGCCATCTTGGAGAGCACAAGTGACAGAAGGATAAAAAGAGCCACTAGGGAAGGCCACCAACAGGCGATAGTACAGCATCTTAGGACGTCTCAGATAACTCTGGATATTTATATAACCATTGATTCATACCTGAGAAAGCGGTGGCAGCAGCCACAGTGGAGAGCATCCAAAGCACCTGCTTTCCTATGGAGAGGGGTGTATATAGTAACAGGAGTATTACTTTGAGCTCTTGATCAGGAAGAATTGTCTTCAGTTGTGGCCACAAGTCATACAGATCATTCCAAGATGTGAGAAGGGGACATTGAAAAAGAAAGGAAATATATATTCCTTTCCTTGATCTGACTAAAGCAGGAACTCATGGTACATATTTCATACATTGGGATTCTGTTAGGATTTTTTTAGGAAAAAAACAAGATTTATACAGGATAGGAAAAGAGAAAATATATATTTTAATAACCCTAAAATAGTCCACAGCAATATACAAAATTAAATAAACCTGTTCAGTTTAATTTTCTGTTGAAAAGGATTTCAAAAGTGAAGAGTAGTACTTCAACAGGGGGAAAAAGTTGCAGGGTGGCTTCTTGTCATTAATTGCCCATGATTTGTGGGCAATCACTGGATAATTGGTGTGTGTCATCAAATTGTTCCAGGTGTGGATGTGTGGTGGCGAAATTGAGATCATTCCCTGTTCCCGAGTGGGCCACATATTCCGAAATGACAATCCGTATTCCTTCCCCAAAGACCGGATGAAGACAGTGGAGAGGAACTTGGTGAGGGTGGCTGAGGTCTGGCTTGATGAGTACAAGGAGCTCTTCTATGGCCATGGGGATCACCTCACAGACCAAGGGTTAGATGTCGGAAACCTCACCCAGCAACGGGAACTTCGAAAGAAACTAAAATGCAAAAGCTTCAAGTGGTACTTGGAGAATGTTTTTCCAGACTTGAAGGCTCCCATAGTGAGGGCAAGTGGTGTGGTAAGTTCAAGCAGCAATTTAAAATCTGACTTCGTCAAAAGACAATGCAAAAGCCCTTTTGAAAATGCATGGGGAAGAATGAATTATTACATTATAAGTAAACAGCAAATATGAGTGCAGAGGAGACCAAGCGTGGTTGAGGACTACATACATTGGGTAAACTTGAGGAAGGCTTCCAGGCGGCCATGCTCATTGATTAATTCAGCGAACACGTACCGAGTGTCAAGAAACCAGGCAGTATTTCAGAACTGGATTGTAGGGTGATGAATGAAGTAGACTTGATCCCTTCTCTGTGGAGCTTGAAGTTGGGTAGGATAGAAAGATAATAAATAAGCAAGTAAACTGTAAATAAAAAATATAATAGCTTTTATTTAGGGAACTGGCCACAAGTCAGGAATTATTCTTAGAGTAGTCAACTCTGTGGAGACATTGAAGGCCAGGCCTGAAAGACCAAGCGCTGGCCAAGCTGTAAAGAAGAGAGCCGTGGGCAGAGGATGCCCTTTGTGCAAAAACTCTAAGACGGGTGAAAGTTTGAGGATTTCAAGAACTGGAAAGAAGATGGATGTTGTTATCAGGGTGCGAAGGCGGGAAGGATGGCACCAGATGAAGGTGAAGAGAGAGGAAGGAGATGCATACACAGGTCCTTGTGGGCAGAGTAAGGATTCTCTCTCTCTCTCTCTCTCTCTCTCTCTCTCTCTCTCTCTTCAGAATGTAATTGGAAGTTGCTGAGTAGGGTTAAGCAATGGCATGACGTGATTTAATTAGAATTTTAGAGATTTCAAAGAGGGATTGAAAATAACAGAAATTGTCAGACAATAGCAGGGAAAATTCCAGGGCACAAGGTAACACACCAAAAGGAAAGAAGCCAAACTTGATAGGTTGGATGGAGTACAAAGCTAAGAAAAGTCAAGGAAGGAGAGAAGCTCTAAAAAAAATAAGAGAGAAAACAAACAAAAAGCCATTTCAGGGCTTCCCTGGTGGCGCAGTGGTTGAGAGTCCGCCTGCCGATGCAGGGGACGGGGGTTCGTGCCCCGGTCCGCGAACATCCCACGTGCCGCAGAGCGGCTGGGCCCGTGAGCCATGGCCGCTGAGCCTGCGCGTCCGGAGCCTGTGTTCCACAACGGGAGAGGCCACAACAGTGAGGGGCCCGCGTAATGCAAAAAAAAAAAAAAAAAAAAAAAAAAAAGCCATTTCGAAACCATTCTAGGAGCGAGGCTTAATTTGAAGAAGACAAGATATGAGAACACTTACCATAGACTGGGTTTAGAGATGGTTAGTCAAGCCTTGACCTAGAGGTCTTCTCCTGTAATGCAAATTTTTAATCTTTTTTTAGGTCATATTTTTTCAGTTTTCCCTAGAAAGTGGATTGTACAAACCCAGTTTTTCTCTGCCTAGGAAATCTCCTGATGACAAGGACACTTAGTAAAGCCATTCCCCTTGATGATATAAAGGAGATCCCAGAAAAGTGAGAAAGAGAGGAAACCAGTCTGAGAATTTGTTCTGCTTTTATAAAATTCAACTGACAAATAAGTATATGTAATCTGTTTGTGTATGACATAATTGCCACCTTTGTAGGTCAAAATGCGATAGTCACTACTTCAGATGGTTCAACCTGATATTTTATCTTAGATAACTCATTAGCAAGAATAACCTGGGTTAATACACTGTTCAAATAATATGCTTGTAAAATAAATTTACATTTTTAAGACTCTATTTCCTGAGCAGGATAAAATAAAAAGAAATTATCACCGTAGTAATTTTTTCCTGTCCTAACAACACAGAATCTCAGCAAGAGCATTACTGAACTTTAACCACCAGAGGGAACTAAAAAACTATCTTTTGCTCCTCTTTGAGGCTAGCTTGTATAATAGTTCCCATGAAATTTTTGAAGAGCTCTCCTAATGAAACAGCCTTCCGCTGATGCCTGAGCTTTAATACAACAAAATGTGGAAAATATTTTTTAAATGATTTTAACAAATTCTTTCTATTTTCCTCCCTATTTGCTGCCTTCCTTAGACAAATTTTAATAAAATGACATTTGCTCCCTTCTGAAGCAACCAGTAGGGAGTATTATTACTATTAAAACAAACAAACAAACAAACAAAAAACCTTTCTCCAGGCAATTCAGAGTAAGATTAACTAGACCATTATTTTGGATAGATAATCGTGTAAAGTTCCAAGAAAATAAAATCCACAGCTTTTTTTTACTTGCTCCATATTTTTCCCTTCTTTAAACCTACACACTGAGGAAAGTTTGACTTTTTAAAAATAAGAACAAATCTTTTCTCACTGAACCAAAAATATTTGAAAATAATAAAGTAAAAGAACCTCACCAATAATTCGTATTTATATTGGATAAAACTCAGCAAACAGCTTCTAGCCTAGTGTTTAACAACTCTGAGATAAACCATAGGGAACTCCCACCTCCTAAGTTGGAAATGAAATAATTCAAAATGGATAATTTAAAATTTGTGTACTTCCTAATTTAAAAAAAAAGATTGACATGGTTTACAATAAAAGCATGGATATAATTTTTAAAAAATCAAAAGTTAAAAACCAGTTTTCAAAACTATTCATAATGAGATAAAGAATAACCATTCCTTAGCACTTCATAGACCATTCCTATATGAAGGAAAGCAGTTTCTCCAGTAATTTCCAAAAGAAGGGAAGGGAAACAGATCTTCATATGAAGTGGGAGAGGGGAGGCAAGGGATAGAAAAGTTTTCTCTCTTTCTAAGCCTTTCAGTGCTTAGAAGAAGGGATTGTGAGAAATAAATACAAAGAAATCAATTAAACCAGGCGTTCCCAAACACTGTTCTGAGCAAAGTTATTAGTTGTGCAGTCAGAAATAGGATTCCGTGGTCAAATGTTTGGCAAACTCTCGTACCACATTGCCTTTCAGAGCCGCGAGCTAAACATTAACCTGCACTCAGCACCGAAGGTTCTGAGAAGTTCTGGAGTAAGGCAACCTGTTCAACTGTACTGAAGCCAGAGTTTTCCAAATTCATTTGAAGATAAGATATTTTCTGCATAATCTACAAGTACAGGAGTTTATATTTATTTCTGTTAAGATCCAGAGAGCAATTGGGACAGCATTTCCTTTCTCTCAACTCCAGGAGTATTCTACCTCTGTGCACTTCTATTTATTAACCCTTTCTCTGAAGTTCATGGTGGTGGATTCCTTCTGTAGGTTCTGACTGCTCCCACTTACTAATGATGGGTTGTCTCCTCCCAAACTTGTCATTGTCTAGTCACAATTTAAATTGTGAATAGAGCTTCCTTTGAGGATTTCTGATGGAGATTCTGTTCTTCTAGAAATGTTTTGCTTGCCAGTCACCCCAGAGGTAACAAAACTGGTAGATTTTTATGTTTATTTTTGTGCTTTGAGGGTTCTATCAGTGTTCCTAGCCAATGCTAGTGGTGTAAGTGGGCATCTCAAACCAAAATGAAGGTTGATGTAAGGTTTCAGATTCCCATGGGAGAACCTAGCTTCCCCTTTGTCCCCCTGTGCTAATGGGTAAATTGTTTTTTCCCAGTACACCATTCCACTGAGGGTCTAACTTTTTAGCTTCCCATCATGTGCGGACGACCTCAATTCCAGCTCTGGCTTATCCATGTTCACTATTGGTCCCCTGCTTGCCAGCATTTACAATTTTCCCTCTTGTTTTTACATTTTTTTCTGCAGTTTCTGGACCCTAAAGATGCCCCTTAACTTTCTCACAAGAAAAGTTATGCATGTAAAAGTGAGAACCAACCCACTGAGCACTGCGTTATGAAGTCTGGCAACTCTGTGAGCTACATAGCCTGCGTCCTACGGCGCTCCAGGGTTAGAGCCCTTTGTTAGGCGCCCTGGAACAGAAAGGACACAAATAGAGTCCCTGGCAACAAAGACCTCCCCACTTCCCAGCACAGGGGGCTTCCCTGTGTAGACACTTAGCTCTCCACAGCTCTTCTAGATATCTAAGTCCAAATTGTGCTTTTTTTTCTTTCTTTCTTTCTTTTTTTTTTGCGGTACGCGGGCCTCTCACTGTTGTGGCCTCTCCCGTTGCGGAGCACAGGCTCCGGACGCGCAGGCTCAGCGGCCATGGCTCACGGGCCCAGCCGCTCCACGGCATGTGGGATCTTCCCGGACCGGGGCACGAACCCGTGTCCCCTGCATCGGCAGGCGTACTCCCAACCACTGCACCACCAGGGAAGCCCCCAAATTGTGCTATTAACCCACCATCTCGTTAGACCTGCCCAGAATGTCAAAGGGAGCAAGGAAATCAATATTTTTCCACATTAAATGGTGACTTGTAGAAAGCTGCCTCCATACTGGACCTTAGAAATCCATTAAAAACCTGGGGGCCTGCCAGAAAATGCCTTTAAGCTTTGCTCTGTATTAACTTGCGTGACTTTCCTGTAATGAATTGTAGCTTGCCTGAGTCATTAGGAAGATTCCGACCAGGAGTCAGCTGGAATCTGCTGTTTTTGAAGGACTCAATTTATCTATGATTCAGTGCCTAAGCAGTCGAATAGCTTGGAGGGGTCAGCCAGGGAACAGAGCCCATAACCGCTGGTTTGATTAAATTGCAAGTATGTGCACTGACGTTTAATATATGCATCAGACAAACTTGAGACAAGAAAATAACTACTTTTCATGCCACCTTTTTCTCCTTTCCTATTCAGCATTCCAGGCAAGGGTTAATTAAGAGCCTCTGTTGGCTCTGTGGCTGAATCACAGGCCTAAATTGACAGATTGAAGCTGTACTTTAGCAAGATTACATTATGTCTCGGTTAGAGACAGCAACCAATAAAATTGTATAGTGCTAAGTAATGCTATTAACTTAACTATCTTTTAACCCTATTATAGTTTTATGTTCTGTGTTTTCTGAATGTCTTGTTGTACTTTAAAATATCTTTTCTTAACGCATGTTTTATATTTTGCTTCCTAGCTTATTAATGAGGCCTTGGGTAAATGCATTTCCATCAAAAACACCACAGCCATTCTGGAAGACTGTGATGGGAGCAGCAAGGTATGCTGAGCTGGGTTTTTTCTCTCATGGTAGGTACAGTTGATAGTAGGTGCAGGTGTAGTTGATAGGTGCAGGGTATGACATTCATCATTCACTTGAGAAATTCATTTTCGCCTACAGAAACAATAATTAGTTCCTACATTTCTGTGTAATGATAGGGTTGGTGACAACAGGGTCCACTTCTAAATGTAAAAGACAGTGACTGAGGGAATAAAGGTCAACTGTAGTTGATACTGTAGTCAACCCACCGGGGACACAGTTCTGGTTCCATCACTTGTAAAAAGCGTGTCAACTGCAAATTTCTTAACCCTTAGGTAAATGGCAGTGATAATAGTGCCTATTCCAGAGCTGGTGGGAGGATAGAATTAGAAAACACATGTGAAGCCTGTAAAAGGATATCTAACATTTGCTGCTCCACAAATTTTCACTGTTATAGTAATAAAGACAAAAATGAGAAAAGTAACTCATTACGTATAAAGACAAAATGATAAAGAAAATAAAGATGGTACATATTTTTAAATAATTAATCTAAGGGAGCAATTTTACTCTCTGATTCCACCCCCCCCCCACACACACACACGTTATCCTACATCTTAAGGGAGTAATACAAATTGCGCAATTCATGATCCATGGCGGAAAACTCTAAGCAAAATTTCAACAAACTCAGAGCACAATATTTAGGGGAAGGAGTAGGGCCAGGGAGAACAGAGCAAGGACTCTGCAGGGCTGGAGGTGAGCTCTGAGTGATAGCACCTCCCTCTCCAACATATGTTTCCTAACAACTCATTCTGTGGGGACAGTTATCAGTTTGGGTACCAAATAGGACTCACAGGAACATACATTCCGGAGTTGAACTCACCCCCTAAAATTGCAGGTAAATTCTTTGACAGAGAAATTTTTTGTGATGAGAATCTAGGCTTGCCAAGACTTACTCCTTTGCTTTGACTTAGAGGTATTGCTTGTATTTTCAAGCACATCCCATCTCTACCTCTTAATTCAAAGCTGCTATAATTCAGCTGTGGATTGTAAACTTGAAGCTAATGGAATTCGTTCTTAATTAGGAAAGAGGAGACAGAGGAAAGAGAAAAGTGTCAAAAATCAATTGAAAGAAGTAATTTTCACGTATTAACAATTCAAAGAGGAAATAAAGTAGTAAATTGTAAAACAAAACCATAAGCAGTCCAAATTATATGAGAGTAAAATATTAACTAATGCAATCCTTCAAGACTCATCATTATAGTGACTTTCTGTGTCTGATTAACCAGTATTTTATCTGAAAACCCAAGTTCTCAATAACCACTAAGTCTCTCGAAGGGATGCTAGGAGACAAAAAGTATGAATCATGGAGCCCCTGCTTTTCACAAACGCCCATCTTCCTTTTTGTCTTGTTACTCATTTTTAGCTTCTGCTTCTTTTGGTTGGTTTGAGTAATAAAAAGTAAAGGAACATGGAGGAAGTTAACTTATTTTTAGCAGAATTAATGAGGCTTAATATTAAGCCAGTGACTGTAGCATTCAACCAAAAAAGCTCAAAAGGAATAAAACCCTAGGATTGAACCATCAAGCCCTATCCGTCACCTTACTTAAAATGTCTCTTTAGTTATTAACTTTTCTACCAGTTGAAATGTCCCTTTTCAAGGTAAGAGTTAGCTTCTCCTAGTAGCCACATAAATCCTTGTATTATGACATGTTCGTGCTTCTCAAATTTAATGTGCACTCAGATCACCTGGGGAGTTTGTTACAATGCAGATTCTGATTTAATAAGTCCATAGTGGGGAGTGAGATTCAGCGTTTCTAAGTAGCTCCCAGGAGATGCTAATTTTGGTCCAGGTACTACCCTTTGAATGGAGAGTTCTAATACAATAACATACTTGATAATCTAAGTTAAATCTCAATTATATTACAAATGATTCACTAGATAAAAGTATTTAGATAGATGTTACCAGCAGTCTATTTTCTTAAAATATGTTTACATTGGTGCAAAACAACAAATTTCCCACACACCTAGACATTTAGAGTATATTGACCAGGCAGACAGTACTAGGTTGTAAGAAAACTGGAGAGAAATATTTATAAAAATTAAAAACATCCTTCCATTACCTAAAACAGTATTTATTTTAGACATACAGTTGGCAACTCCCCAAAACTGGACATCTCCAAGAACCGTTCCTGTGAACTGGGGGATGCTGACGCAGTAGCAAACTGGTGATTCCTTATGCTACCAGCAAAGAAAGATTTTTAACCTTTCCTATAATAGAACAAAGCCTCTAGGAGTCGAAATGTCTAGTCTTAAAAAAAAGAAACATAATAATTCCCATCAAAGTAATTTAGGACTGTGACTTGGATCTCCCTGTAGCCCCAATGGCCAGGGGCCTAAATTATGTGGTGGTTTGAATGTTCCAATACTTCAAGCACCAAGGTAGTCTGGCATTCAGAACACCTAAAATGACATCCATTCGCAGATACATACTAATTGTACTAAATACCTTTTATTATTGCAACTAACACTTACTGAGGCCTTACTGTGTGCTCAACACTTGAGAGTCATTACCCCAAGGTTTTGAGATGGACACTATAGCTATCCAACTTAAAAATGATAAAAATGAGATTAGACAGGGTAAATAATATGCCCACATGGTCAGAATTGAAAATGACAACACCAGGATTTGAACACAGAACATCTGACTAGAGTGCCTATATTCTTAAGCATTGCTAACAAAAACGTTTGACAAAGCTGCTACTTGTGTGTGCCATTGGAAGTCACCTTCTTATTCATTTCACCTACAGCTTCAACAATTTAATTACACCTGGTTAAGACTTATTAAACAAGGAGAATGGTGCTTAGCTCCCTTCCCTGATAACGGAGCCCTGAGGCTGCACCCTTGTGATAACAGAAACAAAGGGCTAAAATGGCTGCATAAATCAACATCCGTCTTTCATCCAGAACTGGTAAGAGAATATTTGCACCTGTTGCTTACCACAAATCCAGCTTTCAATTAAATGGGACATAAAACCCTCATTGTCAGCTTTCTCAATCAGAAGCCTTAAATGTGTTTGGGACAATAGAGACAGTGTGAAAGTTCATACAGAGAGATAAACAGATATTTTCTATAAATTGTCGAGTCTTTTTTTATTCTTTTCACAAAATTTATTTCAAATCAGTTATTTTAAATAGAACAGTCACCAGGTTCTTTTGGTTAAATTGCTATTGTCATCTTTGTTTCTAAAAGTCATTTGCTTCAGTCAACTAATAATGCCAGAATAAAGGTATATAGACTAGAATTGGTTCTCACTGGTTACCAGGAAAGTTTACAGGGACAGTATATGGGAAAAGTGAGAAGCAGTGTGCTTCCCACAAGCCCTGCACTTAGTGTGAACCTGGTTCCGCATCCTGCCTCCTTTCCGTGTAGAGAGACTTTCTCATGCCCTCTGGTTCCCAGAGGCCTAGGCTCTGAGCGGGTGCTGGAGCCAACTCCAACCAGCCTGGGGGAGCTGGCTGTGCACAGCTCTTGCCAACTTCACATTCAGCAATGTCACATGGGTAACTTGAAACCAGCCGTGATGCAAGTATTTATACCCATGCTACTGTTGACAAAAAATTAACCAGTCGATCTAAGAAAGAATTGGAAAATTTTATTTGAGCCAAATTTGAGGATTATAACCCGGAAAGAGCATCTCAGAAAGCTCTGAGAACTGTTCTGCCTGTTAGAAGTCAAGACACAGTTTATATAAATTTTTTGAGACACAGGGCTGCACATTAAATAACGAATTATTGACAATTTACACAATCCAGATTTAAGTGCCGTCGTGGTGGGTCATGTGACCCTTCACAAGATCAGGAAGGACTGTTCTCTTTTAAGGAGTTGTTGATGCTGGAAGAATGTTGTTGTTTATGGTTGAGCAGGTATTCCTGCTGATGGCAGATGGCGGAGGTTCGGTCAATGCATAATGCGGAGACACAATGCATAGATGGGGGAGAGGGGAGGCCAAAGGGCAGAGAAGAATTTTTATGTTTAAATTTTTCTTGTCTTGCCATAAATATGAATTTTATTTCACACTACAAATCGGGGATGTTTTACCAGAGGTCCAGTTGTGAATATTTACCAGAACATCTGTGCTCTATCCTATTCACTCTCAAAGTCTTCTGTTTTCCCCAATTATATTTTAATAGGACACAAAGTCATAAGCTTTGGTGTAGGATCTTGGAGTGGCAGGAATAATTTCAAGCCTGCCTTCTCAAATTTTCTGCTATCTCACTAGCAGGTAGCCACCAAATCCACTGAATGCATTGAGTATGCGAGACCATCTTTTTGCTCAGGGATGAACCCCGAAGTAAGCACACATTTTTCTTTGGAGCGCCTCCATTCTTTTTGATGTCACAGCCAGTGACTGTTCTCTTCATGACATTTTTCTTCCTGCTCAGGATCAAAATTAGGACCTAAGCAACACCTCCTCCAATCTTTCTTTCTATAGATCATCCCTGTTATATTTCAGTTCCTTCTGGACAATATTTTTTTCTTTTTAGTGATGATGGTTATTGTCGAGTTATTCAGAAAAATTAGGAATTACCAGTGTGTGAGCTGCTAATTTCACGTTGCATAGTGTTAAAAAAATCTGTAAACACATATTGAATAAATTACATTTTACCTTCTGCTTTCTTAACCCTGTGGCAAAGAGGAGCGATAGAGAGAGGGAGAGAGATAGGTAGATGGATAGATAAATAGATAGATTAGATAGATAGATAGATAGATAGATAGATACGGAGGGAGGGAGGGAGGGAGGGAGGGAGAGAGGGAGAGAGAGAGGAGGAAAGATTGAGATTGCGAATGAGAAAAAGAATACATTTCTCATCTTCAGAAGTGAATCTGTTATCAGAAAAGATATTAGGCTGGTGAGAAAATATTTAGGAGCTGACAGTCCTTAAATTACATAGGGCTTACTTATAAACTGGATTGGGCCCACTGAGAACTTAAGCCTTTATTCGCTGATTTTTGTATAGGCCCAACACTGGTCTCCTTAATGGTAAGCCAATTTGCAAATAAGGTAATTAAATTAAGCTGGCAAAAATTAGAAAGCTGTTCCCCTACCTTGTTTGTGCCTATGACTTTGTAACATGTTACATAGCTGCCTTCTGCCTTGGGTTCCCCTTTTCACGACGCTAGATGTCATGGAGATGAGTATCTTGACAATTATCTTTCTTCTTTTTTCAGTATTTTGGTAGTTTTCATACTAAACCTCCTAGGTCCCCCAAGATGTATAAGTCTTAAAAAACAAAAGAAATGGAGAATAAGACTATGAATAACAGGAACATGTCTCTTCTTTTAGAAAGCATTAGGCATTGAGAGCTTCATGGAAGGCGGAAGGGTGACAGTGAGTTTGACCCCGGACACCAGTGAGCTATTAAAATTATACATTTCTGAATCTGCATTTAAAAGGTGTCCTCTAGGTCACCCCTCCTCAAATGCTGTGAACTGTGGCCACCTAAAAGGAAAAGTCTCACAGGTGGTGTCTAGGATTTGGATATAGAATGCCCCTCCAATACCGGTTTCTACATTGTGTTTTTTGTTGGGGACAAGTTATTTAGTTACCTCTTTACCACCCACGAGCAGAACATTGTAGAAAATCCAGAATGATCTTCTCAATGTTATCTCTTTTACAAAACCTTGAGCATACTCAAGCATCATATTCCCAAAATCCTACAAGGATGACATTGTTTTTGTAAGAGCATCTCTAAAATAAATTATTATGAAGTCACCCCTGTTTGATAAATTTTTAAAGCATTTCAAAACAACATATATATATATATTATATATATATAATTAAATATATATATAATTAGAATGATCTTTGTCACAGTCATGGGTAATTGAGAGGATTGGTAAGTGAAAAAATTATAAACCCATGAGCAAGTTCTAAGTAGGTTATCGACCATTTCTAGGACATTCAATAAATATTAAGCAATAATAGAACCTCTGAAATACCTATGACTTTCTCTAATCACGTCTGGACTTTCTGGACATCAGGTATTATGTACTCTCAGAGATCATGATAGGAAACTCTTAAATAAAATACATCATTTCTAGCACTTTTTATTCCAAATTTGCATTCTAAGTCACAGACTTAAGAAATTAACCAACACACTTTTTATAATGGTGTGTATTTTTTCTTACTACCAGCAGTGAGGCAGCCAGCGATCAAATATAGTAAATGCCATCTGGAATTATTTCCTTTAAATAATATAGTTATCAGCCATATCATCAGAAAATTCATCTTTTGTCTCATGAAGAATTAAGTCTTGTAGCTAGGAGAATGTGAGAACTTAGTTTGAGATAAAGACAAACTTAATACTGCCTAAAACCTGTGTTTATGTTATTAATTTTGTTCAGGAGAATTCCTGAAAAATCAAAAATGTAATTACCTAATTTTTTATTGGTTTTCATTTTCTTACATCACGATTGTCAAGTTCAGTCTGTGGCTCATTCTCAGATCGTGTTTCTCTCCAGGTGAATCACATTGTTTTTGGAAACTATCACCAGTTGTTATGCTTAGAAGGAAATTTCTCTCAGAAGACCCTGAAAGTTGCTGCTTGTGACCCAGTGAAGCCATATCAAAAGTGGAAATTTGAAAAATATTATGAAGACTGAGGAGGAACTGATGTCTTTATCTAGTAAATCTATTAGACACTGTGACTATGACAATGAACTTGGTGACTATTTCTCCATGCTAGTTCAAAATTTTCAAAATTAATAACATTTGAACGGAAGATTTTTTAAAAATCACAATATTTGAGATACCAAAAGTTAACTCAGGGAAACAGTCCAACATTAGATTGGAGT
Organism: Leucopleurus acutus; assembly: GCF_964270905.1. NCBI lineage: Eukaryota > Metazoa > Chordata > Mammalia > Artiodactyla > Delphinidae > Leucopleurus > Leucopleurus acutus. The sequence continues at coordinate 45,053,802 of NC_139149.1, forward strand.
CCTTCTTCAGCACTAGATGGGCTTTTGAATTGCCTGCTTTCCACCCTGTGCTGGAACAAAGCCTTCAAGTTTCCACATGCCATGTAACAGGTAACTGGAAAAGAAGACGGAAGTACTTGGAGAAGCACAATGATACTCATGAAGGCTGAGTTTGATCATAACCAGCTCTTTTGGTCCACAAGTAGGTATAATCAGTGAGAAGCTGATCCTTTATTTGCTATTTTTTCATCAAAAAAAAAAAAAGAAAGAAAGAAAATTACTTGAGTTCCTAGGCTAAAAGACCTCAGAAACACACAGCTTTCACCTTGGTGAAATCCCTCCCCACTACATGCATGGTTACCTAACAGTTTGAAATAGTATTGATACAATACTCCTTGATGGCAGGGTTTTGATCTAGATGATTGTATAATGTTTTTCCCAATCTGAGTCAGTGGAAAAACTTTAAGTGAGGAAGTCACATGCTTATTCGATTCTAGACATGGATGTTGTTTCCATTCATTCTGTGCTTTTAAATTGCACTTTTAAAAAATGGCCATACTAGTAACTTCTAGACTCATGTGGATATTAAAAAAGAAAGAAAAAAATGCAGAGAAATAGAGGCTGGGTCACGGCACACCGCAGTAACCAAAAATACATTTAATCATTGAACCTACTCTGATGTGGGACCAAATAAGAGGAGTTGAAATGAGTAAAGCAGAAGTAGAGCACGGAAAAATATGAAAGTTCTTTTATGTGAAAATACTACTATTCAGCAGCATTCACGGGGATGGAGAATGCTAAAAATGGGCTCTAAAAGATTTCAAGGTAGAAATAAAGTGAGGGAAACATAAAGAAAGGGGAAGAGAATGAGTTTAAAACAGTTAGGAAGAGAGTTAAGAAAAAATTGTCCAAGACTTGTCCAAAAACGGGAGGGGATCCGGCACCTCTATGGGGTGGGGGGTGGGGGGAGAAAAGAATAAAGTCCTAGATGTGGACCTCAAGATAACACTGATAAATTTGGGGAAAATTCCAATATTTCTTTGATCCAAATTGAGCACATAATCTTAGGTATGACAATACTTAGGCATACCGGAAGATATCTTAGAAATCCTAATATCCTTTGCATTCATTTTGGTAAGGAAGATGGCCTGTCCCAAAATCCCAGGCCAGTTAGTGAGAGAATCAGGATTAGAATTTGGATCTCCAGAGACAGGGCCACTAGCCTAACCAAATCTCCTCCACAACATTCTTAAGAAAGATATACATAAATTTTTTTGTTAGGGTTGGGTCTCTGGAGGTCAATCATGCTATATTCCTGTTAATATTAAAATAAACAAACAAACAAACAAACCTGTGCTGTTGAGCTGATGGTAAAACTGGGCACCTTTAGTTCTGATTTCCTGTTTAAATTTTAACTCCCAATTAATTACACAAAAGCAAAACAATAACTAAGAGTTGGAAGGGGAAATAGTTTTACATATTTGTAACATATTTAAGATGTTTTATGTAAATAATTGACATTGCAGATGAGATAAGAAAATGAGTAGAAAATGAGATAATTATTTTCAAAACAGAGCCATGTGAGGGATAAAACACAAGTCAATTGCCAAAGGACTAATTGAGTTGCTGACCAAACTAAATATGCTGGATGCCTCATGCAATGCTTTGTGTAAATGAAAAATGTTGAAAGGTTTTCTGCCAGTCTAAAGAATCTCTTTTTATTCAAAAAGAGTTTCCACCAAAAATGTCAACTCTGTTCACAAAAAGATGAATTATGTTTTCGATACACTTACCTTTGGGTATACCAGCTGAAGAAATTTGAATGTTTTTGCTCAAAAGAACCATCTGTGGTCTGTTCAGTGTATGCTCTTCCTGGCTTTACCTTGACATACTTAATATGTGAAACTATATTTGGATCCATATTGTCAATATAACAAAGAACTGTTTTCATACATCACATATTTGTTCGTGGGTAGAATTTTTTTGTTTTTGTTTTTTGAGGTACGCAGGCCTCTCACTGCTGTGGCCTCTCCCGTTGTGGAGCACAGGCTCCGGACGCGCAGGCCCAGCGGCCATGGCTCACGGGCCCAGCCGCTCCGCGGCATGTGGGATCTTCCCGGACCGGGGCACGAACCCGTGTCCCCCGCATCGGCAGGCGGACTCTCAACCACTGCGCCACCAGGGAAGCCCTGGGTAGAATTTTTAAAACAGCTTTTACCATGTTTTTGCTCAATTACTCTTAGAAGCAAGGAACTAAGCAGTAGTTAGGAATCTTATGGACCTAACTGTAAGAGTATTGACTAGTTGTGAAATCTACTACCAACATTCTTTTAAACATTGCCCTCTAATTTTTGTTTTCAGAAGACCTTCACAAAAGTATAAATGCCTCTAGGTTTTCTGGTACTTCTAAAGATAAGCCCTTGGCTGGGACACATTAGGGTCTTAATTAGCCCAAGTTCCTCAATAGGGGGCTCTGTTCTTGGGGACTTCAGAGTTTTCCCTGGATTACCTTAAGTTATTGCCTTTTCTTTAAAAAATGCCTCTGCATCTTGTTACCTTGAACACAAACATAGTTGATAATATTTTACAGGACTTATTTGATCAAAAACTAATTTACCAAACCGTCTGAGTTCTTCTGAGCCTTCCAGCTTGCACAGTTCTTTTCTCGTTTTCAACAGTTACCTAGAGATTCTACCCTACTCTCTTGAAGGATTACACAGCTGTTGTTGATACAACTGTTTTTTATCACCAGCCTCAAATTTGCTCAATTCTTCTTGCCAACATTTAATCAACTGTCATTCACAAGGGCAAAAACCACCATGTGCTATGATCACAATGTATCATTAGCTTTGAACTCTAATTTGGAAATACTTTCTTATATATTAACACCTTGCCTCTAGAATTGCCTTAGGAACTGTAGAGGAGCAAAGATACTAGTTACGGGGTATAGGAATTCAATTTTTCCAGTCAACCTTCATTTCATGAATGGCTTAGAATGATTTTCAAGGGTCTCTCATGCAAGAGAATGGAGTTGAGGTGCACCAGATAGTACCATCTTGATTTGTTGTAACATCTTTAACTTTCACATTCAAACGCAGAAAAGAAATTCTGTCTCAAAAGAAAGCCCCAAGAACTTGGATAAAAACAAGAAAATTACAAGGAGTAAAGAGAAAAGAAGTGGGACTAAGTACCTTTGAGTACCTACTATGTGCTAGGCACTGTTTGTGCCTCATCTCACTATTGTGCGCAACTCAGTGAGGGGAGTTTCATTCTCCTCATTATGCAGACGAGGATAGCTGAGAGGGATTGTCTAAAGTCGTCCCACTAGTAAGAGTTAAAACCCAGATTCCATTCTATTGGGCTCAAAAAAAAAAAAAAAGGTAAGCCTCTTTCACTAAACCATGCTGCTGTGATTCTTTGATTCTTCTCCTCTTCCTTCTCTTCTTCTTCTCCTCCCCCTCCTTCTTCTCCTCTTTCTATTTCTTCTGTAAGTAGGACAGACAACTCAGGTGGGCTCAGTTAAAATCCCTTGGTATAGAGTCACACCTCTTTGGTCTCTCTCTTGCATGTTGTACAGACAGGAAATAGAGGCTGCGCCCCTCTCTGTTAAACAACTGAAGTGTAGGCTTAAGGATAGTTATCCTCATACACTTCGCAGTGGTCTATCTCCTTGACTTCATGCAGGACATATTCCTTTCCATTTCCTAGAACAAGTATGAGAGGGAGAAGTGGACATAGAGAGATTGCTTCTCTGTGAATGATATTACCAACTCTTTGTTCCCCCAACCATTAATCAAAGCTGACAAATTGCTCAATTTGAACAGAGGTGGAAAGTGAAAAACTGGAGTCCTTTAATTTAAAACAAAAACCAAGTCGTGTAGCTTTCATTCCAATGTGTAGATTGTCACCATAATGCTTTTACAGCAACCTTTGCGTAAGTTTACTCAACAATTGCTACGAGCCAAGATGCCTTGAAATGAGAAAAGGAACACTAACCACAGTTAATGTACAAAAATATCCATTTTTGGCAAATAGCCATTCCATGGTCAGGTTTGAATAAGCCATGTAAAGTATTATCTACTCCTGATGAGGTTTAATGGGTAGAATTTCAGGTGTTGGTGGTGTCCGTGCCTAAAAGAAAGGAAAAAAATACCATCGCACTAAGATTTAATGCCTCTGTTTTCAACCTAATGGGTCAACTAATAGTTATCACTACAGTTAGAGTCTCTTTTCAAGTTTATGTGAATCTTTGCTTTGCAAAAACACAAAAATCTCATTTTCCAGCAAACAGAGCAACTTCTAATATGCTGAGTTTCTAATGACGACAGTAGCCATCAAATAAGTAACAAATAATTTCTTTGAAAACTGAGATTTTCTATTTTGTTATTGACTGATAGGTTTTCCCAGTTCAAGGATATTGGTTATAAATGTCTATACAAAGTCTTTATATTAGCTGTTGAAACTAAAACATATATATATGGCTATGGGCATGTTTCTATATTTTATGCTTTGAATTGAGAGAAAGTAAAACCAAGAGTTTTAACTAACAAAGAAAACTTAAGAACTGTTTTGGGATCTTTTTTAAGTCTCTCTTAAGTGCAGAGCTTCATCTGCATCTGGCCTTCTGGACAAAAGTATCTCACACAGACTTTCACTCTGGGTATTTTTTTTTCCAGACCTGAAAGGAGTCACCAAACTCTAAATTATCAGGATGCTTGTGATTCAGTTTAGGTTTATGCACATGCGTTAATTCTTCTCCTTCAAACGACTGCCCAAATGTTGCTAGTTTTATACGTATTAGCTATAAAAGCTGGGCATAAAAACAAGGGAAGGCAAAGGTTAAATTTGTGAATTTGTTATTGATTACCTAAAAATATTTGTTAGTGGAAAAACTAGATTGAAACTATGGAGTAGAAAGGAATTTGGAATACATTTGAACATTTTTAGGTACCCAGTTTTTCTGCCTCTGACCAACCAAGTTTACTATAAAGAATAAATCAAATATGTAATCTTAAGTTTCTAAGTAAAAATTCAATTACTTTCCAAATTCATAACCAAAACTCATTCAAGTTGGTGGTTAATTACAAAATGCTTTGATTTTGTAGTTTCCCACGTATCCGGGTGATTTCCACTGCTCATTACTACCCGTGTCATTGTGTTTATGTCAATTGTATGTTCTACTTACCTTGTGTTCTTCATGAGCTGTGTACACGTTTTGGTATTCATATTTATTATGTTACTGTCTGATATTTTAATATGGACAAATGTTTGCTGTAACTTTTGACATTACTTTTTATAGCCCTCTTGCTTTTATAGAGAAATGAAAGTTTAGGCTTTAAAAGAAATAATGCCTTTCTCATATGGCCAGACGTATTTCTTCATGATACGCTGGTGTTTCATCTTTTTCCATAATTCTCTATTATTACTTATTTTAAATGTTTTTCCTATCATTTTGAAAAACTCAAATGTCTGTTCTCCATTTGAAAGTGTGCCAAAAGTACTCCACCATGTAAATATGTAGAAACAATTACTATAAAAGTGTCAGCATAGTTCACAGCAATGTATTACCTTAATGACTACAAAGATATATATATTTTTCAAGTTGTTGGAATTAAGATGTATCTAAAACAATAGTTCAGTTCCTGTAAAAATAATAGAAATGTCTCATGAACATTACATATCTATCCATCAGAAATTCTTTTTACAATTTCATATACAAGCATTTTAAGACCTTTTTGAAATAAATAATGCAAATGAATTAAAATGAGGTGTTCTCCTGATTTCTGAAATGGTATTTATTGATGGTCTCAATAGCTGCTAATATGCAAGGGTTCTTTTAAATTTTAAAAGGCAGATTAAAAAAAATAAAATCTAGGCACCAAAAACAAGGACACAAACTTTTATTGAGAGCAAGTCAAACACAGTTCTTTATTTAAACTGTTAATAGGTAGATAGATAGAGTCTGATATATTCTGTGTCTTCAAAGGTAGCATTATATGAAGGGTTAAGTTTTATATTGACAGAGAAATAGAGCTGTTATTACTTCCTGTTCACCCAGCATGTAAGGAAAATAAAAAGTCATGTAAGAAATACCAGCATTCTCACAATAAGTCAATTCTCCCTCCTACCAGGTACCAGAGTCCTTCTTCCATTCCTGAACCTTGAAGCACAAAAGCAGTAAACCCTCATGTGTAGCTACCAATTTGTGTTCTTAATGTGTCCCATATGCTTTTCAAATATGTTAAGTATCCCCCCATGAGATTTGAACCAGACCCTTGTCTTTCTTAGGCTACAAGAATCAAACAGCCATCCATCACCATTATGTACTTACAGTCACTAAGCTCTGTGGCCTTAGTGTAAGATGGTGGAATAGGGCAATGGGCACGAATGCCAAATAGTAGTTTCAGTGCTCTTCTGCAACTACATTGCCTCATTCATGAGCATTAAGCATTTACTCATTGAACATACCCTGAAATAGTCTTGTTGATAAAATCTTTCATTGTTGGTTAATCATCTGGTAAGAGCACAAAACTAAAAGGGCCAGGGTTACTATATTTTGGAGTCCAATTAGAGCTAGTTACTTGGCCACATCAAATGACCACAGACCTCCCACCTCACTCAAGTTCCACAGGAACTGGCTGCCTCTGTTGGAATAATTCAAAATACAGGCTCTGTTGATGGTAGGTTAAGAACATGGTCCTGTTCCATGATGGATAACACAATACTGTGCTTTGAAATTAAGTAGAAAATAGTAGTGTTCACCAGTAATCCAAAAAGAAAATAGCGTGTCCAAGTGAAAAGATTTAGAGGCTCTAAGTAAACAGGTAATTGTCCTAGTGCATCAATCTTCTACCGAAATTTGTCAATAAAAAACTGATTTCCCTGTCTTTATTCTGAAAACTTGCATTGTCGAGAATGAAATGTATAGATTCTATAGATTAAGCGTGACAGACTTTTATATGGTCAGGTTGTGAAGTATCTGTTTGAAAGAATAAAAGGAAAAAATTCAAAATTGAGTCTCATAAACACTAATAGTATATGATACCATGGAAACATATTACATGATAATAAAGAATTAAAGAAAGTGCCTTTAGAATGTGTGGGATTTGTTACACAGAAATAAGCAAAAATCTGAGAAGGGCTAACCCAGGGTTTTTCACAAAATGAAAAATAAATAAACAAAGGGTTGAATAGTACAATGAAGACTGTATTACATTCAGACAATAAGGAATTGTCTTTTTATTTCTAGGGCCAAAAGAAATGTCTTTATCTGTGGTGACAGAAAGCTCAGGATAATATATATAGAAGCATGAAATGAAAAATTATGGAACTATCTAAGAATATAAATATAGACTCTCCCTTTTCATAAATATTCAATACATTATTTGACACATTGGTTTGAGTGAAGCTTCACAAGCACAATTTTAAGCATCCTGATTTGGGCTGAGGTCCAGTAAATTATATATTCCCAACAACCATCAGAGCTTTCTCACTAAAAATACATGCTCACACTCTACTTTGAAAATATTCTAAGATAATTATTTCCATTTTCATAGTAACTAGTACAGTTATGACTAGAGTTGTCTCAGGTTTCTAAGGAAAGAAAATTATTCTGAGATACTCTTAATAGGAGAAAGTGTAGTAATAGAGAGGGGTATTTTCTTAAAATTGTGCTAAAGCTGTCATTTTCATGTTTAATGACATTAACTGTGCTAGACGAGATTTTATTTTCAGTCTCAGAAATAATCTATCTGATATAACTCTAGTCAATTGCCCACCAATCTTCCAGCCCCTCCCTGTGGCAATCTCACAATGGATTTAATTCATCTTGAGAACATAAAGCCAACATTTAGTAAACAGAATTTTCCTGACTGACAATTGCTCAGCCCCTCTAGTGAGAAAATTCAGTGAATGGTAACACCTAGGAAGGCAGCCTATACAGAATTTCACTCTGTACATGCCAAGAAAAACAACTTAAAATCTGAAGATAATAGGAAAGGCAAAGTATTTTGGAAAGTTTATTGCCAGAGTCTATAAAACCACGTTTTAAAGAAAGAGAGATTTGATACCAGACTTTCTATCACCCTCAGGAAGAAAGACACCAAAAGAAATACATTTCATTTCAAATAGTCCTCTTTCATTTGATGACTACATTTCCCAGCATTGCTACTTCTAAAGTCAAACTGTTTAGTGCTTAGCACACAGGCTATATTAGTGAGGATTTAAAAAGCAAATATCCAAGAATGAATCTAAAGCTTTTTGATTTGAGGTTACCAGACTGAGTTTTGCCTAGGGTTATTTCCACATTATTCTGCAGTGAAACAGAGATTAAGCTTCCACTTCTTTATAGGGGATGACTCAAGGCATACAAAGATGCATCTCAGGAAAAGAGAATTAGCTTTTGCTTTAGTGGGCATGAGAACTTCTCAGTTCCAGTTAGTTTATAAATGCATCATAGACTCGAATTCATCAATTCTTTGCTTGGTGTTCCCCTTTCTGATTTTCCGATAGGATATCGTATTGTATCTTGAATAAGCATTTCTGGAAATATCACCCTTCTTCCCGAAGGTTGGCTGCTCATCAGGTGTGACAGGTTGGGAACTGGGGCTGTTCAGTGGGGAGTCCTCACTTGCATCGCCTTCCTCTTTTAACTGAGAACCCTCTTCATTTTTTTTCTTAAGTTCTATCACTCGAACTTCATCTTCATCATCTTTGCAATCATCATCATCATCATTATTAATTTCTTCATCCCAAACCTCTTGCTCCTCATCATGCTTAGAATGTAACACATCAGCTTGGCTTGGTTTCCGAAATCCTAGCCATTCAATTTCCATTGCCTGATGTTGAGTTTTGTTCTTCAGATCCTCATCTTCTCTCTCTCCTAAAGGTTGTTCAGCAATCCTTTCCTTTCGTCTACTTGGTTCTTGGTAACTGCTGCTCAAAGGAATCTTCTCCCACTGATGTCCTGTAGCAAAATCAATTGGCAATTGATACGTGTAGAGATTTCAAAATACCACAGATTCTCCAGATTATATTTCTGGACAATCGTTTTCCACCAAACATTTTATGGGATATTGTTTTATGGGTTATTAATATGTTTTACACAATAAAACAGGCTACACCATCAAATTAGCTTGGAAGACACTACATTAAGCACAATGAAGTAAGCCTCTTCAGAATTTATCCAAGCCTTTAAAATACTAATGGATATTAGCATCCAGCAACCCAACCTCATTTGACCATGGAACATTTTTGGTGTGGACTACTGTATCTAGTGATACTGGTATTCCCTGAGACACACTTTTAAAAATCCTGTCTAGCCTGTCACGAGTGGATATGTGAATATATTAAAAAATATTTGGACCTAGCTCCTACACACGCGCGCACACACACACACACACACACACACACACACACACACACACACACACTCCTCAAGGAAAGTTAGAAAAAAGGCTTTCTTCCAACAGTAAAAATAATGAAATAATGACTGCCAGTGACTGGTCACACTCAGAGTAGCAAATTCAGTGTTTACCACCATGCTTCTCAGAGTTCTCATGTCCTAAAGTACCAGCTATGGAGGAGGAGTACAGATGGCCAAGAGTCATGTGCTGGGCTAATGGACGCATCAAGTCCACGAAAGGACACACTCTATAGCCTAAGATCTGCCACTGATTTCTAGTGAGTCAAGATTTAAAAATCATGTTGAGGTCATATCTACAGAGTGTTAGGTTAGCCTATTATTTTCGACATGTCCTTAACCGACAACTAATTAACTTAAGTTGTTTGGTACCATGCAGTGACTTGTAAGAGGCTCATTTAATTCATTGCAAATTTCACTTTTCAAACACATCCTATCAGCATATCCTCAATAATATTTATTGAGCATGAAAAAAATGAATTAATAATAGGAGAGTAGAGGTTGTTCTCAGAGCTTTCAGCCCTGAAGGACTTCTGTGGGAAGCTTCAGCCTGCAGTGCACATGACTCAGGGTTGCGTTCACTATTCCCTTTCAATACCATAACAGTCTTTATATAAAGCGAGAGGCACTGTTCCTCTTTGCCCTTCTCCTCCACAATTTCCTATTTTCACTGAAAGATGTTGACAAGTCCATTTCCATCAGAGATTTTTCATTCTCTTTTCGTTTTGTTCTCCCAACTATAGGAATCAGATTGTAAACTTACACAAAGAGATAGAAGTGGAGGTGGTTCATCTCTCCTCATTAGCTGTGCACAACTCCTATCAGGCCACTGGCATCCAGTCAGTGTTTTTTACATCATAAATAAATATGTATTCGAATGTTTGCTATAATTTTAAGCTTTGTTTTGTTTTCTTCTTTTCCATAAGAACCAAAGAAACTGATCTTTTTACTCATATTCGTGACTTGGGCATGGAGTTGTCATGCATGAAATTACTTCTTGACTTTAAATTATAATTCTAAGTATTTTAACATCTTCTTATTTTTCAACTCAGGAGTATTCTCTTTGGGACTTTATAGCTGTTTGCCATTGTGAAAATAAAAAACACCAAAATGTGTCCTTCTAACCCTACAGGAGGAACATGTTCCACCAAACACAAAAGGATTCATGCAGGGAAAAACTCACCCTGAGATCATCCACTTTAAAAATCCAGACTGCTTTTATTCTTTATTTGAAGGAAATGAAAGATCATAGAAAACTATTGTCTCCAGTGACTTTCTGATCACAAATTTGAAAGGGGCTCTAGTTGAAAGGTTGAGATCCCTGCCTCTCAGAATTCGCTTGCTCATTGGCAGTAGAAGGGTTAGGGTGAGAGGTTATTTAGTCCATTTCATGCGGTTTAGGTCTTATAAATTATCTGTGATAATGTAAGAGCTTGACAGTGACTGTTGCTTACTACATTCTTCTTTGAGTGACTACACAGTGGACCACCGTATGTAGTCAGCAGACAGTCTGAGAGGTGTCCAGGCAAAGGGGACGAACCCAGGAAACTGCCAACAACCTTATCCTCCTAGGCATCTACTATTTTGTGTGATGTTCTAATATTTCAACCAATAATCTCTTCAATGTTTTACTTGTTAAAGTCCTAACTAAGCTAAATCACTTAGGTCTACCAAGCTGACTTCAATTTTGAGATAAGATGTGTATGGCTGCAAGAGAGGATATGAATGATTAACTGGTAGATTTTTATCTTCCACTTTATTTTGAAATTGTTTGAATGTAGGTGTCTCCTTAGAAGTCTAAAAGATTTTGTGTCTCTTAGACTCTTGAGTTTATTTGAAAAATAATACAGTCATTTAAAAATCAATGTTCTTTTTCTTCTCCCATTTTTCTGAAAGAACACAAGTAAAATTAACTTCATCACCTGGAAGAGTTCTTTGACAAGAATTAGGTAACCATTTTGTGCTTACAGCAGAGGCCTAGAATTTTCCTATAGATAAATAAATTTATAAGATTATTTTAAACAGTATGCCAATGGTAAACTTTTAAGATAAACCCATTTTTGAAATGTTTACATCTTGCAAGGCGCCTGACATAGATTTGAAGACACTTAATCAAAAGGAAAGGTTTATTTAGTAGACTAACTTATTAAGACGCAGATATCATATCATCAGGTCAAAGCGTGCCAATCAGTTTTACCGATCCATGCAGTCTCAGTCTTGAAGAGTGTGTAATGCTTTCCCAGGTGGAACCCACAGATAAATCCAGACTCCCTTATCTGCCTATAGCAGCTTTGAGTTTTTGAAAGCATTACCTGGATTGCTTTTTCAATACCACACTCACGTAACATCCCATGCAAAAACTGTCTTCCACATTCCATCAAACAATTTCTGTGTACAAAATGGAAGTTCCTCTTACCTTCTCTGAATGTCATTTCGTCAACACTCGTTTCTTGGAGAGAAAGATCTGTGATAGCCTTATGAGCAATATAGAGATTCTCTTCTGGTTTTTCTGGGAAGAAAACCCCCCACAAGATTAATATTTTAACATTTAAGTAGTCTAAGATAAATAAATTACCAATGAAGACTCTAACAAGGTCGAGGTCTTTGATTTTTGTGGTCACTAAAAATAACTATTTCATTCTTCCAACTCATTTCTTCACTGATTCCTTTTATGTATAAGCATAACGGTAACCTCTCCTTTAATGTCTATGTAAGTTTATAGTACCACGAATTCAGACACTTGCAGGTAGATTTAGAAAGAAAAGTTGAATTTATGAATTTCTTCTGAGTGAATAATAATGGTGCTGTCCATATAATAATAAATAACAGTAGTTAACATTTAACCAACAGTAATTTTCACAACAACTGTACAAATATCAGAACTATTATTCTGCCTTCTTCTAATGAGAAAACCAAGGCTTCGGGAAGCCAAGAAAGTTGTCTAGGGTCACAGAGCTATCAAATAAATGAGCCTGGATTTGACCCAGGGTAGAGGTTTAGTCCTTATACTCTGCAGCCCCTGTAGGATAAGGGACTGCATTTGGGCATGGGCAAGGGTGGGAGGATGTACAGCTTATTCCTGTCATAACAGTTCACCCAAAGATTCCTGAGTGAGTTTACAAATCAAATCAAGCAAATTATAGAAGAGGAAAATGCTTTACCTTTTAGAATCTTCTCATCCACGGACGAGTGGAGCAGTATGTTCTCTTGTAACTTTTCACTTTTCTCCTGACTTCCTTTCGTGGGTTCATCTTCAAGACTAGATTCTACCCTGCAGTATGGTGGGGTGCCATCCATATCACTTGCTTTTTCCGTGATTTTAGTGATTTTTTGTTGACCGTTTTCAGGGGGTGTATCCCCATTACACTCAACCTGACTGAATGTCACTGGAACGTCTGTCATGATGTACAGTTGAGTCCGACTTGGAGAGAGCTTTGGGGAAGATCCTTGAGAAGTTCTCTTGCCTTCAAATCCAGCTCTTACTCTAAGGACACAAATGATTCCTTAGTGCATAATAACAAGCTTCTTTTCCTGAAGGTGTGCAGATAGAGCATAGCACAAAAGTAATAGAATTTGTCAGATTTGCCACCAACCCATGAGCGAGAATCTGGCCAATCACCACCTTCTTTGTTGCTCAGCAGTCCCACTTGCAGAATTAATGGCAGCCTTTTGATTTACATAAACAAACAATCCGAGGCAATCAGCCTTTTGTGTTGGCATGTACAGGGGGACTTTCAGCTTGTCAATCCCCCTCTGGGAACAGAGATTTTTGTCCCTTTTCATAATGACCCTTTGTCATTTTCCTTGTAACAGGAGCCACAATTGTTCCACAGCTTTAATCCAGAGAGAATGACCACCTTGAGGCATATTAGTTCTGTGTAACCAGCTTAACATTTCCAAACAGATTTTGTTCAAGTACAACCTCAGCTATTTTGTAATGGACAATGGCCTCTTTTCTTATTTATTAAAGAATAAAAACAGCTTATCAAAAACCTGTAAACAGGACAACTTTATTGTAAGTGGCTCTGGCAGTGGATTCCACGGTATGCTTGCGGGAGCCCAGAGAAGTAGATCTAAGAAAATACAAGCATAAATTCTGCCATCTTGCTAATACCAAACATTTTACATTTCAGTGATTTATTTGGTCTATAGCTTCTTATCCTCTAGTTTATTCATGTCTATTGTAGCTCAACCCATCCTGTAAAACCCTAGTATAATTGCCTCCATGAAATCTTCCCTTCCCTCAATCAAAATTATTTTCAATATTCCCTACTGTTGTTTCATGGTGCTGGTAAAATTATAAGGCACCCACACTGTCTGCCTTTGGGGGAAACAGGTGATTATATAAAACATCTGCCACCTACCGTTCCTTCCTTCTTAAAGTAAGACATTAATTCTTTTCTTTGTTGAATCTCATCTAGTGCAAAATGATTCCAGAGCCTTTGCCCATGTTGCTCCCTCAGCTTGGAACGCCCTTCTCTTCCTCAAGGCCAAACCCCTGGCCTAACCAGCTCCTCTGAAATACCATTTCTTTAAAGACACTTTCCCTGACCCACAGGATTAGGATGGGACTCCTGTTACACATTATCTTTCTCCTTCAGAGTGCTCTTCACAGTTGTGATTAAATAAGTAATTACACAGTTATCTGCGTAATGTCTCTCACCAACTAGAATCTAAGCCTTTTCTGGGCAGAGACCATGGTTAACTTACTTACATGTGTCCCCAGCATGTAGCATCTGCCTTGAAATAGGTAGGTACTGAATAGAGAAAAAAAATTACTGTTGAATAAATGAATAAATGTTACTCCCTAGAGAATACATTTAAGATCTTTTCTAAAGGGAAGAAGAATAGAGGTTTGAGAGTAATTGCACATTTATCATCTTTAAACCTGTGTCTAGGGCTGAATGCATTAGGGTCTATATCAGGGACGACAAATACAAGGCACTCTGGTCCCATCCCCTTTCCCCACATACTTGGAGGATATCTCTATGATCCTAGACTTCTCTCCCTTGTCATCACTAACTCTTCTCCTCCCAACACACTGATTATTTGTTTGTTTGTTTCTGCACAGGAGGAAAATTAACTTTCCTTCTACCTTCTTCTGAGTTCTTGTCTGAGATCCCTGTAATAAAAGATAGATTAACAAGAGAAAAGGGAACAGACATTTATTAATATGTTGTTAAAAGGTAAATTGAGGTATATTAAAAATTTTAAGAGATTTTTTTGAGCAAAAATCAATTCTAACTGGGTAATGTTAAACCGGAAGTGGCTAGGAGCACTGTATGGGACAGGAAATGGGGAGACTTTTATAGAGAAAAGGCAGAAGCAAAGTAAGGAAATTATTGATTGACTACAGCTTAAAACCTAGTTGGCTGTTTGTGACTGGTTGTCCTTAGCATTTTGATCTCGGAAGCGTGAGGAATATATACGCTTTTATTTTGGTTTGCTTATGTAGGCCACCAGGCACTAGAGCCACATTAGTCCAATGGCCTCCTTGTCTAATTAATTTAACAAATATGCCTCATGTATACATGGGAGAGACCCAGGGAAACCTAGTAACTCCCTAAGATGGCCTAAGCCACTCCCGTAAATATCATCTCCAGCTAAAGACAAAAGAGAAAGGTGTGTGCTGGGGGTGGAACAGAGGAGGCCAGTTAGAGGTTTCCAGGAAAACCACAGTCAACAAGGGTATGGTGTGTTATGCAGATTTAAGTGGCTGCCTTCTCCATTGACAAGATTCTGTTATGTTTTAGAGTTATCCTTCTCTTCCTGGTACCGAGAGGGAGACACCCTTACAAAGGGAGATCTCCTTTATAAGTGCCAATTTCCCTTACAAAAGATAACTTTCTATTTTCTGAGCTTCTCCAGTGTCTGCAGTTTCTCAAAAATAATTAGCTCAAAATAATCCTTATGCCAAAGAGACATATTTTGGAGTGGCATATCCTAATGCTCTTCTTTTGTTTGTTTTTATTTTTTTTTAACAAACTTTCATATAGGATTTATTATATGTTAGGCACTGTTCAAATGCTTCACAAATAGTAACACATTTGATCTTCAAAACAGCAGTGTAAGGAAGGTGCTATTATTAGCCTCATTTTGCAGAATAGAAAAATTAAACACAGAGAGATTAAGAAACTTGCTGAAGGTCACACAGCTGGTAAACCTACTGTTGAGAGTTTGCAGCTTAGATGAAGCCAAGAGCCATCTGGTCGGGGTGCTAGTGTTTCCTTGGGCCAGAGAACCCACTGGGCTCCAGCCTGATGAATTAACCGCCTCAGCAGCAGAAGTAGCTCTAGCCAGGAAAGGGCAACAGAAGGCCTGAGGTGTCATCAAGGCCTTCCCAAGACAGACACCCCAGCTGCTGAGGACAGGGTTGGGAGGGTCAGGGAGTTTCCTTCCCATCAGAAATAACAGAGCTATTCTCTTAATTCAAAAATCAGAACCTGGAGCTTCAGGGCCAGGTCGATCCACCCCCACTAACTTAGAGTTAGAACAGCCCAGGATCTAGGGCAAGAAGAAAATATAGGGGGAATCAGATGGGAGGATGCAGAGACTAACACCAAAGCTAGGAAAGTATGGGGACATACTAGATTGTGAGATCCAGAAGGGCAGGAAATAGTACTAATTCAACCGAATGCCCAGCAATAACATAAAAATGTAGAAGTGCTCACATTAGCTTTGAAATCCTGTCTCCAACATCTGTCAGTTCCCTTGAGACTGCCAAGTACTTCAGGGACACAGCAAAGTTTTGTTTCTCTCTCATACTCTTAGATTGCTATGACCATATAGCAACTTGCAACTTGTACCTATAGCTTAGTTTTTATGGGGATTAAAATTTGGGGGTGGGGGGAGGATCATCTTTTTTCTAATGCCTTGCTTTGACATTTTTGGGGGGCATTAGAATTATTTCAGATTTAGAAATATAGAAAAATGATCCAGACTTCTATCAGCCTCGGCTAACCAGTGTGTTCACTTCTATAAAAGGCCAGGTAAAATGTTTTGTAACGTGTATAAGTTTTCCTACAAGTAGACGGCAACACAAAAACCATTTAGCGCCAAAATGAGTCTAACAACCAAATAAAACACAGGGTATTTTATCTATTAAAAGGTATGTTGTCACCCATTGACTGTAACAACCTACGATTTGTAAAGTGTGTTTGAATTTGCATTAAGGATCCTCAATTCAAAATACCATTGCATATGGGCTTCCCTGGTGGCGCAGTGGTTGAGAGTCTGCCTGCCAATGCAGGGGACACGGGTTTGTGCCCCGGTCCAGGAAGATCCCACATGCCGCAGAGCGGCTGGGCCCGTGAGCCATGGCCGCTGAGCCTGCGGGTCCAGAGCCTGCACTCCGCAACGGGAGAGGCCACAACAGTGAGAGGCCCACGTACCGCAGGAAAAAAAAAAAAAAAAAAAACATTGCATAATTTTCACTGCATGAAATATGACTTTTTTAAAAGAGAATTTACTGGAGTATTTATGTTTTTTCCCTAGTTATTATTCTAAATGGTAAAAGATATTATATAAATATAACCATTCTGAAATCTATAACAAAATATGATAATGAAAGAATTTTCACATGGGAACTTAAAAAGTATCAAAATTACATTATGCAGATACCCACATTTCACTTGTCAAATGCCAAATGATGAATCTTAAGGCTATATTAGGTCCAGCTAAGGAGCCAGGATAACCTGATTTGGTTCACTTAAGGGACTAACATTCCAAATTGACGGGACAGCCCAGCTAAAGTGAACTGTTACAGAAATACAAAATATTATAACATCATAAAATCAATCAGTAATCATATATTTCACTTCGAAAAACAATAATTGCCTACCACCTTGCATAAATTAGATTAAGTTGATTATCTTATGCCATCTTCGTACCTTGTGTTTATATTTAAGCCTAGCTTGAAGCAATAGCTGTCATTTGGGCAATATAAGGTCTTGAAGCAAAGGATGGTGTCTTCCAGGCAGCCAGTAGTGAAGTCTGTGGGTAACACTTGAGGTTTAAGAATTTAATGTAACAAAATTTAAAAATTCAACTGTTTTTTACTAAAAGCATGCTTTCCAGTCTTGGGGATGGGATTGGTTGGAAGGGGATAGTTAGTTATCTCTCTAAAGACAAAGTCTTTCTTATACCCCAGGAAAGATACATGTCTTTGCAGCCCTAGAATCTGGGGCCTAGCTTCTCAGTGAGTCACTGTTTACCATATTTTTAAAAGTACTGGAAGAAACAGGCTAGGAATTTGGTGAGGATTAGAAGAGAGTGTAGCCCTGAATAAGAAGCCACAATGTAAATCCCTGTGGCCAAGGCAGGCAGGTGGGAGTGAGAGCACGAACCAAGAATTAAGAGGCCCCCCCTCAAATAAAGGGCAAATAAGCATTATCATCAGCGACCCCTATAATGATCAAGAGGTTGGACTCGGTCATCAGATGACCTGGCATGAAATCTTGCTCTGCTGTTTGTTTTTTTGTTGGTTTTTTTTTTGCGGTACACGGGCCTCTCACAGTTGTGGCCTCTCCCGTTGTGGAGCACAGGCTCCGGACACGCAGGCCCAGCGGCCATGGCTCACGGGCCCAGCCGCTCCACAGCATGTGGGATCTTCCCGGACCGGGGCACGAACCCGTGTCCCCTGCATCGGCAGGCGGACTCCCAACCACTGCGCCACCAGGGAAGCCCTTGCTCTGCTGTTTTGTGACCCTGAGCCAGTGTACAAATCAGGCATGTTTGGGTCGCAGATTACAGAAACTCAATTCAAAAAATCTTAAACTCTGGATTTAACAGATCATTTCACTAGAAAGTCCAGAATTGGCTTTGCACTTGTTTGGATCCTAGGATTTAAACAGTGTCACAGGTAACCTTTCTCTCTCCATTCCAAGGAAGGTGACGATTAGGAGGTATTTGGGTGAAACTTTTTCCTAGGTCCCATAAGATTTCCAGCTGAGTGTGATAGGCTGGAAGATGACCACCCCGCAAAGGTGTCCAAGCCCCTAATTCCCATACCCTGTGAATCATTACCTTACAGGGTAAATGGGACTTTGCAGACATGATTAAATTAAGGATTTTGAGATAAGGAGATTATCCTGGATTATCAGATTGAATCCAATGTAATAATCACAAGGGCCCTGAAAAAAAAGAGGTAAGAAGGTGAAATGCGATGTCACAATAGATGTCACAGGAAAGCAAGAGGTTGGAGTCATACAAGGAAGGGATCGTGAGGTAAGAAACATGAATCATCTCTAAAAGCTGAAAAGGGCAAGGAAATGGAATACAAAGCCTCTGAATGGAGTACAGCCCTGCCAGCACCTTGATTTTAGACTTCCAACATCCAGAACTGAAAGAGAATAAATTTGTGCTGCTTTAAGCTATTAAATGTGTGACTATTTGTTACAGCAGTAATAAGAAACTAATACACTGAGTTTCTTGTTTCTCTGCTTTCATTTTCATTGACTGCCTTGGGGCAGAAAATTCAGCTTTTCCAACTATTTGTGGGATATATATTTTTGAATTTTAATCATCTTGGATTGCTTCCTACTGGCCAAGAAGACCTCTCATACTCTCATAATAAGGTTGTATTTTCTTCTCACTCATCTGTCCATCAGTACAGGTTTGACTGAATCTGTAGCAGTTTGCTAAAAACTATAAGAAAATTATAAACTCTCAAACATCCTGATATTTTTCTATCAAGTTTTCTAAAATTCAATCTTTAGTAGGAAATGGTCCTAATCAAGATTTGAGGGGACAGTTTAGAGCAATGATGGTCAGTTTCACAATCAGGAATGAGAGAATTCTCATTTCTTCTCATCACTCCTAGTTATCCAATCCCACATTTTAAGGTCTATAATCTACCTTTCACTCTTGGTGTCCATTTCTTTGATATATAATGTTTCACTGGTTGAAAATGAGAGTCAATTCAAAACAAATTCCACAGAAAGGAGAATTATTCTGGCTTCTGGAAAGTTTCGTTTCTCTCTCTCTCTCTCTCTCTCTCTCTCTCTCTCTCTCTCTCTCTCTCTCTCATTGTTCTACTTTGCTCTATAGTGGCTTGTTTCTCAGGTAAATTCTCCCAAGGTCATAGCAAATACTTCTCCGGCAACCCTAAGTTTACATTATCAAGATAATTATTAATATGAAACAGGGGGCTTCCCTAGTGGCGCAGTGGTTGAGAATCCGCCTGCCAATGCAGGGGACACGGGTTCATGCCCCGGTCCGGGAAGATCCCACATGCCGCGGAGCGGCTGGGCCCGTGAGCCGCAACTACTGAGCCTGCGCGTCTGGAGCCTGTGCTCCACAACAAGAGAGGCTGTGATAGTGAGAGGCCCGCGCACCGCGATGAAGAGTGGCCCCCGCTCGCCACAACTAGAGAAAGCCCTCGCACAGAAACGAAGACCCAACACAGCCAAAAATAAATAAATAAACTAATAAACTCCTAAAAAAAAAAAAAAAATATGAAACAGGAACATTTCTTTCCCATTAATTCCAGCCCAAGTCCCTGGGATGGCCTTCATTGGGCCACTTTGGGGCATGGGTTAACTCCCGAGCCAGTTGTTGTGACTTGGGGGATAGAATCCTCCAGTTGCCAGGCCTGGGACAGGTGTCCACTCCTGAGCAGAAAAATGGGCAAAGACAATGAGAGGGACTATAGGACAAACAAACAAAAACCAGACATTAGCAGATGCCTACCTTTTGAAGAGATTCAGGTCTCCCATCAGTAAAAGATAGATTCTAATATAATATTCCTCCTAGAATTGTAAAAGCTGAATGTGTTAATCCAGGGAAACTGTTTAGCACCGTGTGGCATAATAGATATTCATTCACACTTGTTTCTTTTTTGTTTATTGTTTTATCGTTACTTAGTTATATTATTATTATTATGACTGCTAGCCATGTAGCTTTGGAAAAGTCACTTAACCTACCTGAGCCCATTCCTTCATATTAATAAGAATGGTAACACAGCCCTTGTCGTGTAACAGTAAAAAGCAAGTTAATATGTACAAGGTGCCAGGCACAAGGTTGGCACATAGGAGAGAACCATGAAGAGGAGATATTATTTTTATTGTTATCTGAGAGAGAAGGAACAGGACCACACCTATCTTATCTACATATGCATAGTTTTTTTTTTTTACAAACCAAACGCTGAAATTTGACTTCTGAGATAGGTATCATTAGATCACTGAAAGCTCTTTTTCACTCAGTAGGAGGCAATGCGTGGGCTGCTCCCGAGACTGACACACATACATTGACTTTAGATCTAATGTAGCTTCAGTCCTATCCCTTCCTGTAGTCCCTGGGAAAACTTCAGTCATTGACACACTTTAGAACGATTTGTTGTAGAGGGTCATTGCAAACAATGGTGGCATCTGTTCCATCTAATAACACACACCATGGCTTCATCCTTCCTGTCTTGAATTGGGATTAGTGTGTGAGCACCAGCCTGTGGCCACTACAAATACCCCAGTGCATTGGCTTGGTGGAAACTGATCCTAAAAATGTAAAGAAACTGATCCTAAAAATGTATAAAATAACAGGTGACTATGAAAACCTTGACCCCTAGATCTCTCTTACACATCAATCCTTGCAGTTGAGAATGAATTATGTTTGAGACCCTTGCAGAGCAATCGCACAGGTAAGGAAGGGGAAGCCCCATGGAATGAAATCATTGCACTCTGTTGGCCATAATTTTAAGAGTATACTCTCCTAGATGCACGAAGGAGTGTCCCCGATGAGCTGGGCTCTCGAGAGCTTTTAGCCAGGCAATTATAATAATCCTGTCTTACTTACAGTGGGATTTTTCTTGATGCACTTTAATAGAAAGAATGGTTTCTTTATTCACGGACACTCCATATATGTTAGATAATAAAAGGAATTTGTGAAGATGTTTATAAAACCACAGAAAGAAAGTTTTTAACTGCATACACACTCTTTGGTAGTTTGAAAGCATTTTATCATCCTCCAGGGGAAGCAGAGCTGTATGAAAGTCATATCACTGCGCAGCATCCCTCCTGAACTATTCTGAATGTCACTAGGAGTTTAAGGCAACATATTGTTTTTCAGAGGAGAAAGGCAACAAAATAATTAAACACATTTTTCCTTCAGGAAAAAAAAGAAAAAACAAGTCATCTCTGCTTTTGTACAAAGGTGATGTGATGTGACCATGAACAAATATAATCTCCTCAAAGATGCCTCTGGTAACTTAGCTCAGAAGACTGTTTCAGGGTAAGCAGGAAAAATTCACACACTATCAATGAGTGAAATACATCTGCAGAGAGATTAGAATTTCTTGTAAATCCTTTGTGTTGAATCCAAATGAGGAACACTGGACAGCTGTGCAGATTCTTCTGACGTTTAGATGAGGAGAGCAATGATTTGAAAGCTCTATTTATTGATTAGCTTATTCACCCCCCTGCACCCCGAAACTTGAAGCCAAACAGGAAATGTACTTCAGAAACCATCTGGGGACTTTCCTGGTGGCACAGTGGTTAAGAATCCGCCTGCCAATGCAGGCGACACGGGTTCGAGCCCTGTTCCAGGAAGATTGCACATGCCATGGAGCAACTAAGCCCATGCGCCATAACTACTGCAGCCTGAGCTCCTAGATCCCACGAGCCACAACTACTGAGCCTGTGCTCTAGAGCCCGCGAGCCACAACTAATGAGCCCGTGTGCCACAACTACTGAAGCCCGTGTGCCACAGCTACTGAAGCCCGTGTGCCTAGAGGCCGTGCTCCGCAACAAGAGAAGCCACCGCAATGAGAAGGCCACACACCACAACGAAGAGTAGCCCCCGCTGGCCACAACTAGAGAAAGCCCACGGGCAGCAACAAAGACCAGACAACGAAGACCCAACACAGCCAAAAATAAATAAATAAATAAATTAATTAAAATAAAATAAAATAAAAAGAAGTCATCAGACTCAGAGAAATGTAGAAGAACAGCACACTCGCTCTGTGGGGTCTGCACAGCAAGGTAAATGTAGGTTCTAGGAATTGTTGATGTGGACCATAGTAATAGTCTTCTACCTGGTTGCCCACCTCCAGTCTTCAATTCTCTGTCTCCCAACTCCAAATGATAATATTGCAAATTCCAAGTACATTATGTGCTTCACAGCAAATGTTCATTCACACACAGAGAAACTCAGTTTTTGCCCATTGCTCCACTGCTTGCCATATTCAGTACCAGTTCCTTGTAACACAATACAGCTACTTTCCAGGTTGATCACCCCAAATGGCCCCATTCTTGTTTCTACCCTTGCCACAGAGAAGTATTCTGTGGTACCACACGTGACTCCCGTTTGCATGTCTTGGAGTATTCTTTCCCCCATGTCTGGAACTTTCAGAACTTCAGAACATCTGGAGAATGCCTACCTCATGGAGTTTTTGAGATTAAATTATGTGACAAAATATATGTGGATCACTCGGTACAGTGCTTGATACGTAGTGAGAGCCGAATAATAGCAACAACGCTATTTATTAATATATTGTTGGATACTTGCAGGCTTTGCGTGATTTGTTTTTGTACTTCTACAGGGGCAAGCACACCACCTAGTTCACAGTCTATGTTATATACACAAGATTTGAGTTGGCAGTAGAGGTTTCTGGTATTAGAATGTGACAATAAAATTCATTTGAATGTATCTCGGATCCCTTTCTTGTCCTTCTTTTACAAATCTGCTTTTATCTATTTAAATTAAGTATTAGGGATTCAGGATCTAAGAGTCGGGTTTTCCACGGTGTAGGATTGTGGTATGGCTTTCGAAGACGCCACCTACTGGCAAACAGGCAGAGTTTGTTAGAAAGTGAAATAAAAGCAGCTCTGTGGGGCTTCCCTGGTGGCGCAGTGGTTGGGAGTCCGCCTGTCGGTGCAGTGGACGTGGGTTCGTGCCCCGGTCCGGGAGGGTCCCGCGTGCCGCGAAGCGGCTGGGCCCGTGGGCCGTGGCCGCTGGGCCTGCGCGTCCGGAGCCTGTGCCCCGCAACGGGAGAGGCCACAGCAGTGAGAGGCCCGCGTACCGCAAAAAACAAAACAAAGCAAAACCAAAAAAAGCAGCTGTGTGGTGCCACAGAAGACTGTGCTCAGTGTTCTCAACGTCACCCTCCCGGTTGCTCACTGGACAGAACCTCTCAGTAAACTACACATTGGCTAATACAGTCTTCACGTAGAGAGTTTTAAAAGTCAGCTGACACTGATTTGGAGGTGAATATTCTGGCTCGGATTTCCCAGAGCAGAAAGCCTCCACAGAGGAGGAGCACGTGATCAGACAGAATGTGATGCGCTTGGCGTGTTTAGGAGCCCTAGATTCTGGCCGGGTAGACCCCACCCTATCCCTCAAGGTGCCCCCTCACCAGTAGCTCTTGGGCAAATCCTTTAATCAGAGGCCTCTTATGAGGGTTTAAGGAGATCCTATCCAGAGATCTCAGCGGCTGGTGTCTAATATATGCTCTAGAAACGGACCTGTTGCTGTGATTAAGCAAAAGGGGCTATGCCTGCGTTACTCAGTCATCTTCAACATTCAGTTTGCCTCAGAATATTCTGGGCACGTCCTTTAAAATCTAGGTTTCTAGACTGTACTCCCAGATATTCTAACTTGGTTGAAGTCCAGAAGATGCACTATAAACAAACACCTGGGTGATTCTGGTACACATTCTGATAAGTAATACTACACTTTCTAACCTCCAACACACACCTAAACAAGGAAAAATAAAAGGCAGTAACTCTTGGAGGACAATGTTTTTTTCATTATTCATATTACTTAAGAACTTAAAGACTGTGAATAAATAAATTTCTGGAAAAACAGTAATAATTTAAAAATAAAAGTAGTAATAATAATAACCAACACGCGCTAGCACTTACTGTGTACCAAGATTGGTCAATGAGCTCTGAAAGCAATAGCCCTTTAATCTTCGCAACAATCTTTGAGATAGGTATTCTGGTTGTCACCATTTTACAGAAGAGGAAATCTAGGCACCATCTAGTCATCTATCTAGTAAGGGACAGAGCCAGGAGCCAGCATCTAAACCAAGAAAGTCTGGGTCAGAGCCTATGTTCTTAAACACGATCCACCCTTTATAAAAATATAGCACTATTCACGACCGAACCAAATCACAGGGACTAAACAGCTATTAGTCAAATAAGGGACCAAATTTCCTGTAGAGCTTTTCTATTTAATAGAAATCCCAGGGGAACAGGTAACTAATAGTATAGTCACAGGCCACCTTTTAATGCATTCCACCTTCCCATGTTTGATTTAAAAAATTTTTTTTCTGATAGGTTGGTCTTCACTTCTTATACTTTACAATATCCCAATGTTGAATTCCCATGGTTAATAACATTCTTTAGTCTGGTGTTCATGGATAGACTTGCAACGTTATACTTGTTTGCAGTTTTAATTTTAAAAAATGAGCTGCCTAATAAAACCAATACATCCTCAATAAAAGTCAAGGTTCAGAAAGACTAAAGGGATAGAGAAGTCCTAGCAACCTCTGTGAAAGGCTGGTTTTGAGGGAAAGAGTTAAAAGCCTAAAGGTTATACTTAGTTTTTACTATCTACAGTAAGAAACATAATTTAAAGGGTAACGTCTCCCAGGCTATGTTCTCAAGAGATGCTATGGCTGACAATAAAATTCATGCCTGAGGCTCACTTTTGCAACAAATTTTAAGCAACGACTTGCCACTTCTTCCATCCAAAATCCTGAAGGAGAAGAAAAAAGTGCGTAAGAGAATGACAGGGCTCAGAACTCATAGTCATCCTTAAGGGGAAATTCGTGGAAATGAAACAGTGATTTGTTTCCTTTCTCATTTCTAATCCCTCGCACTCTGTGCACAGGCTTTTGGATAATAAGAATATGTGTATAGGTGGAGCATTCCTGTGTTCACAGTCTTTCACAGTCATTCATTTGATATGAGCGAAGCAAATCATTTCAGGCTGAGTCCAGTGAGGAGCTTTTTAAAGACAATGTTGGCAGCCCAGGATCATAGCCGTCTTGTCACTGACTTGACGTGAACTCAGAGCACCTAAGGGCAAGCCAGGACGTGTGTCTCTGCATCACAGAGAACTAGTGCAATGCCTGCCACCACGGACACACTTCATAAATGTTTAATTAAACGAATAAACAAAGTATCTTACCCAACCCACTCCATTTATAGATGAAAAACTCAAACCTCATAGGAGTGGAAAGTTTCATGAAGCAGAAGTTAAGACATAAAGAGAGGCAAAAGAGCCAGGCATAAAAAAGAGAACATCCTTCTGCCAATTACCTTCCTTTTTCCCAGCTCTACCTCTTCTCTCTGGTTCCTTGTTCACTAAATTAATTGACATTAATATGTAACTAAAATATATGGTTAATGTATTGAATTAAGAAAACTTGAAATATTTAAACAGGCTTCTTAAAAATGAGCTGACCTCAGATAGGTTTGGGTTACTGTGTACATCTCTGTGATACGTACACGCTGCATTTATTTGTCTCTCTTTGGGTTAGTAGCCCTCAGGCGTAAAGAGGTTTATCGTACCAGCAGCTTATGTTTCTAGTTAACTCATGTAGTTTCATGCTCTCATTTTATTTTCAAGGCTAAAGAGGGGAATAAACTTGACATAATGTATATAAGTAACTCACAGAAATAACAGAATTACCACTGAGACTCCTGCCTCTTGGTCATAGAATCAAAGATGCTCAGGGATGAAGGGATCTTTGAGCTGAATCTATGACTCCAACTGTTCAATAGTTGAATCTCTTCCACAACACCCATTCCAGGCACTTGACTATTCTCTTTTCGAATATCGTTAAATAATGGAGAATTCAGCCGTGCTTGAACTGCTCTGAGTTCTGAAAACTTATCCCTGTATGGAGGTGAACTTTCATGCCCTAAAGCTTTCACACATCAGTTGTGCTTGATTGAACCCTCTGGAACCACCCAGAACAAGTCTAGTTTCTCTTCTACCTGACACTCTTCAGATATTTGAAGACAGCTTTCATGCCCACCTCCACCACCCAAGTCTTCTCTTTTCTGGAATAAACTTCTCTGGTTCATCATATAACATTGTATTGAGTAGCTTTACACTATCAAACGTTCTTACCTGAACATACTGTCATATGCTGTGTACAGGGCTGACAGGGGTCAGGTATATACTAACATAGATACACTGTGTATTAAAATAGTTTCCCTATAACTGATAAAAAGTCATGGTTCTAAATCTCTCCCTGAGTGTCCACCACTGCCTTTGCCCATCACCTGGCACCCTCCTGACATCGGCATGACCAATAATCAAGGGTTGTTCCTAGACCAATGTGTTGATTAGTAAATGACTAAATCATATTAGTTGCTAGATGTTCTAAATATGACCTATTCCTAACTACCTTTTTCAAGGTAATGGCCGGAAATTTAAAAAAAAAAAAAAACTTGAAGGAAACTTTTAACATTTACTCAGAGCTTCTTATGTGCCCAGCAATATGACAAGCGTTTTCAAACATTACTCTCATCTAACTGTCATAGAAAGACTGTGAAATAATCATTATTATTCCTGTTCTAGAAAAGAGAACACTAAGATCCTTGGAGGTCACATATCTTACCCAGTGTTTCACAACTATTAAATGTCAGAGCCAGAATTCAGAAACAGATCAATGGTCAAATAAATTTGGCAAATGCTACAGGTTCTTTATCCTCATGGAAAATCCTGATGAACTTGAGCACATTAAAGATTCTAAAAAGTTCTTTAATAAAGAAAGTAGTTTAACCCAATGCATTTGAGGTTTTACTCTTATTTGATACCCATAAGCACTTAGCCGAACCAATGCTTTAATTACTTTGGAAGCTGATCCCCACTGTTGATTCATGACAGTCTAAATGATGACTGAAGCCACAGATCTTTTTCATGGATGTCATTGTTAAAGATCAGCTATCCTTTCCTATCCCTGAAAAATGTGTTTTGAACTCAAGGGCAGAAACTTAAGTCTATCTCTTTTATATTACCTTTGGTTAAATTCATGCTTTTTCCAGCTTGTCAATATCACAACTCTACCATCTTATGTAGTCACTGTTCCTTTTGTTTTCATTCATCCTCACACTGACCACATTCTCTACATCTTCACTTAGACTGGGAATTATAAATGTTAAACATGGAAGAATTGATGACTTTCAGTTTCAGATCTAACATGTAATGAGGTCGGAAGTCATCACCTCCATCCTTATAATTAAAAATCTGGATAAACTAAAAATCACTGACTTTTCTTGGACCTATCAGAGAATTGAGGTTTCAGGGCAAAACATTACCTCCAAATCTGAAGGGTTCATCCAGACAGACACGGTTGATACCTGCTTACTTAGAGCAGAAGGTACTGGAGCCATAAACTGTTAGAAACACTCACACAATAACTTTGACAATTTGCTGTAAGCTGAGGGAGGACTAGTGTGAGAGGAGAAATTCCTGGGGGCCACACTTCTCAGGGGTTCCCTCACATATTTATGGGCTTTATGTCCAGAAACCCAACCAGGTTCTCATGATGAAGATCTGAGAAAGATCTTCTACTGGCTCTGGCAGAAAAAAAGGAAGAATAATAATTGTGAAATATACCCAAGAGTCTTGTTCATAACAAAGGTATAATCTCCCTGGGGAAAGACTTTCCCTGAGCATTAGTCCAGCTGGAGGAGGGCATTCCTCCCTCTCCAGCCCCGTCTAGTCTCCCTGTCTCACCTAAGGGAGAAATTAAAAAGCTATGCTAGTGCAGAAATACTTGTGAAGGTGACAGCTCAGAGACACTGCCCCAAAAAGGACTGAGATTTAATCATAAAATTATTGAATGTTTCTGCTCCCCCTACCTTTCCACCACAGCAATGGGGCTCCAGTATAATAGTGGGTTGCCAATGAAGGAGCTTCAAGACATAGATTCTTTCTGAGGAAAAGTAAACAGGGAAGCCCAAAGGCAAGAGGAGAGACAAAATTAAGGAAGAATTTGAAATCTCTGATGCCTAACACTATAGTGAACACTAAACACAGCTCAACTACTAGCCAGATTAACATAAATCCTCACACTGAAATCCTATTACCTATTTACCTGTCTCACCTTCAACCAAGAATTACTAGGCATGCCAAAAGGAAAAACAAAAAAACACACTCTAAAGAGAAAATCAGTCATCAGAACTCAGATATGCCAGATCAGTCTGGTAATTTATAATATAATAACTATGATTAGTGTGTTAAGAGCTTTACTAAATAAAGTAGGTAACATGTAAGAACAGATAAGTGATGCAAGCAGAGAGATGAAAACTCTAAAAAAGAATCAAAAGAAAATATTCCAAATAAAAAACACTCATTTATGGAGAACTATATGGAGGTAACTTTAAAAAACTAAAAATAGAGCTACCATATGATCCTGCAATCCTATTCCTGGGCATATATCTGGAGAAAACAATAATTCAAAAATTTACATGCACCCCAATGTTCATTACAGCACTATTTACAATAGCCAAGACATGGAAGAAACCTAAATGTCCGCCGACAGATGAACAGATAAAGAAGATGTGGTATATATATACAATGGAATATTACTCAGCCATAAAAAAGAAGGAAATAATGCCATGTGCAGCAAAATGGATGGACCTACAGATTATCATAATAAGTGAAGTAAGCCAGACAGAGAAAGAAAAATGCCATATGATATCATTTATATATAGAATCTAAAAAAAAAAAAGACACAAATGAACTTATATACAAAACAAAAATAGGCCCACAGACATAGAAAACAAACTTATGGTTACCAAAAGGGAAAGAAGGGGGAGGGATAAATTAAGTGTTTGAGATTAACATTTACATACTACTATACATAAAATAGATAACCAACAGGGTCCCACTGTGTAGCATAGGGAGCTATAGTCAATATTTTGTAATGACCTAAAAGGGAAAAGGTTGTCTTTTTCAGATTGAAAAAAACACAGATAAATATATATATATATATATATATACACACACACACACACACACACACACACACATATATATATAAAACTGAATCACTTTGCTGTACACCTGAAATTAACACAAAATTGTAAATCAACTATACTTCAATTAAAAATCAATAGGTCAATAGCGACTTCCAAAAACTGAAATGCAAAGAGAAAAATAATGAGAAAAAAATAAACAGAACATCTAAGACCCATGGGGCAATTTCAAAAGATATGACATATAATTGGAATACCAGGATAAAAAAGAGAGAATGAAACAGAAGAAATATTTGAAGTATAAAGGCCAAGAACTTTACAAAATTAATGTCAGACACCAAACCACATATCCGGGAAGATCAGAGAATACCAAGCAGGTTAAGTAAGAAACACAAAACAAAAAACTAACCATATCATATTCCAACTGCAGAAAACCAAACACAAAAAAGAAAAATCATGAAAGAAGCCAGAAGGAAAAAATCATTTTACCTATAGAGGACCAAGAATAAGAATCACCACAGACTTCTCATCAGAAACCATGCAAGCAAGAAGAGAGTAGAGTGAAATAGAGTGTTAAAAGAAAAAAGTCCACTCACCTAGAATTCTATATCCTGTGAAATTATCCTTCAAAAATGAAAGAGAAATACTTTTCTCAGACAAAAACTGAGGGAATTCATCACCAACAGACCTATCCTTCAAGAAATGTTAAGCGTGGAAGAATCCTGGGAAGCAGCATTTAGAACTTCCTCTTTGGATAACATCATTCTGTTAAGCAGCCTTTGTTCAGACGCATGTGAACCATTTTCCAACAGGATATTTATAATTGCATTAAATCTATTCTTCATCCTTTCTCCAGAAACTTTATGAAGGAATTTCCAATATGCCTGTGGAAGATCAAATACACTCATGCAACAGGCAATATTTCTTGCTAAAAGATGAAATGAAGTTATTCTGTCATGAAGTGATCTTAGTGAACTCTTGCTGGATTTTCTTCTCGGTTTTTCTGAATCCTCTCTTTAATAATTCATTCTGGAACCTTGCCCAATATTAATTTAAATCTCACTAATCTGGAATGTCAGAATATACTCTTTTTTGTTCCTCTTTTTAAAATGTGAATCTAAATTTGCATTATCGTATCTTCAACTTTTCCTTCTAATTTCTTTACACGTCACTGTCCTCATTTGCACCCTGGGAAACTGTACTCCTGATTTGCCACAGCAGGAAACTTGAACACATTTTTAGTAGCAGGATTATCTCTTAGACTATTTTATTCCATCTTTATCTTCCATTCTGCCTAACCAATGTTTATTCTGTACAATTTAATATAGAAGTCAGTCTATCTCAGTATGCTAACACATATATATGGAATCTAAAAATAAATGGTTGTGATGAACCTAGGGGAAGGACAGGAATAAAGACACAGAAGTAGAGAATGGACTTGAAGACAGGGAGGGGGAAGGGTAAGCTGGGACGAAGTGAGAGAGTGGCATGGACATATATACACTACCAAATGTAAAATAGATAGCTAGTGGGAAGCAGCTGCACAGCACAGGGAGATGAGCTCGGTGCTTTGTGACCACCTAGAGGGGTGGGATAGGGAGGGTGGGAGGGAGACGCGAGAGGGAGGGGATATGGGGATATATGTATATGTATAGCTGATTCACTTTGCTATACAGCAGAAACTAACACAACATTGTAATTATACTCCAATAAAGACGTTAAAAAAAAAGAATGTGTCAGTGTAAAATATGAACTACTTGCTTTTTTCTTTAAAAAAAGAATAAAATATTAATATGTTTTTGGGGGAAAAAAAAAAAGAGTTCTACTCTCTGGTGTCAGCAAGCAACTTTATATCCTAATTGTGATATACCCCCTGTCCCTGAGCCTATTCTCTTGATGATCTTATTCTTGTCCTAAATGTAACTAAGATCATTTGATCATCCTTGACTTTCTCATAAGTTACAAACCACTTTGGATCTTAGCCTTTCTAAAGCTGATCTTCAGATCTTTGCTTCCCCCCTCTGCTGTGACTTTAAATTTTTCAGTATCAGGAGCCCTTATTTTTACTTCTCTAAACCTAAGTTCATTGAAGAGTCTAGTACATTTCCTATACTGCCACTCAGGCCAAATCTCTTCCTTCTCCATACATCTATTACACTATATATGAAAGCAGATGAATGAAATTTCCTAACCAACCTAGATCCCTCTTGAAATAAAAAACAAGCAGAGGCTGAATGTCAGTTAATAAAATGTCTACCCTCAGGGTATTGAAATAAGAAAAATCAGTTTCCTATATCTTAATAAATTTTTTTGATAATTTTTATTGTTACTTATTTGAGATATTTAATAATAAAAGAGCTTAGTGAAATAAGTCAGACAGAGACAACAAACACTGTATGACCTTTCTTATATGCAGAGTTTCAAAAAATCAAACTCAGAAACAGACTAGAACGGTGGTTACAAGGGGCTGGGGTATGGAAGAATAGAGGAGATGTTGGTCAAAGGATACAAATTCCAGTTGTAAGATGAGCAAATTCTGGAGATACAGAATAATAATGATAATCACCATACAACATGGTGATTATCATTAATAATATTGTATTATATACCTGAAAGTTGTTAAGAGACTACCTCCTAAATGCTTTTATCACAAAAACAAAATGGTAATTTATGTGATGTGATGTGATGCAGGTGTTAGCTAACACTATGGTGGTAATCATTTTGTAATATATGTGTATCAAATCAACACATTGTATACCTTAAACTTATACAGTGTTATATGTCAATTATATCTCAATAAAGCTGGGGAGAAAAAAGGAATAAAAAGAGCTTGAAATAGTCATTGTATAACGTATAACACAATAATAGTGTGAAACATAATAATATAATACAATGATTGTATAATTGGAAAGTGCTTTGTTTCTCAAAAATCTGGGCTCCTGTCTGTATCTAACACTAAACACGGGGGAGCAGTGGTCTTTTAACCTCCTTAGTCTTTGTTTCCTCATCTCTAAAATTTGGTCTAATAAATGAACAAGCTGTTAATGCCAACCTCATAAAGTTCTTGTAAGGGTAAATGAAATAAAGTATATGATCTTGACCTTGAAAGCCTCAAGGCAGTGAATTCAAAGTATGGGACATGATGTTTTGTTTTGTTTTGTCTTGTTTTGTTTTGTTTTATGGCTGTTGGACATGCATCAATACTAAGTAACATTAAATCACATAGTAAGAAAATGATTTCAATATTTTTAATTATGTAAAGAAGAAAGTCTCTTTTTGGTGCTGGTATGGTTTCACACCTTTCTAGCCCTAGTTAATCTCCTTTTTAAACAAAGAGAATGTAGGTCACAGGCCTCCCTTCAGCAAGCAACAGCATTTATCTAGAATTTAATTACATTATTTTGTTTTAATTGTACTTATTTTTTTAGAACTATACTTACTTTAATTTTTTTTTAATTTTTATTTATTTATTTATGGCTGCATGGGTCTTCGTTTCTGTGCGCAGGCTTCCTCTAGTTGCGGCGAGCGGGGGCTACTCTTCATTGCAGTGCGCAGGCTTCTCATTGCAGTGGCTTCTCTTGTTGGGGAGCACAGGCGCTAGGTGCACGGGCCTCAGCAGTTGCAGCACGCAGGCCCTAGAGCGCAAGCTCAGTAGTTGTGGCGCACGGGCTTAGTTGCTCCGTGGCATGTGGGATCTTCCCGGACCAGGGCTCAAACCTGTGTCCCCTGCATTGGCAGGCGGATTCGTAACCACTGCATCACCAGGGAAGTCCCAATTGTACTTATTTCTATAATTACTTTCTATTTAAACTATATTTGTTTCTGAATTTCCATTTCTTTTTCAAATAAGCAAATTGAAACAAAAAGAAAATTGACTTTAAAAAAAAAGAAAATTGACTTTTTAAATGAGTAAAAACTAGTACAGATGGTTTAAGGTTTGGCATAAATCATGAAGTTAATATAAAAAGGACTGAGGAAATATCCTATACTGAAATGTACTCATTTTACTGTATTATACTGGTATTATCAATGAAATTATATTCTTATTATTTGTTACTAAAAACAAATCATTATTTGAAAAATTGATGTTTGGTACAATTTCCTACACCTGATTCCCAACGCTTCTTACACAGAATTTTAAAAGAATTCATCCATAAAAAATAAAAATGCAACTTGCATTTGATGTCTGACTTTTATCTCCTTTAAGTTAGGGATAATATCCTACCTCCTTTGTTTGTCCTATGGTTAACTCTCAGAGTGCTGAGTGCATAAGTGTTGCTAAGTAAATATTCAAATGTGTTAAACTGACATTTAGGAATATCAAGAAAGTTTATGTTTAAGATATCAGTGCCTCCCCAACTCTTCTCAAAGTATCACTGGATGTTAACTAGCAGGACAATTTCCTCACCTAACTCCCATTCTCAACTATGAAGTTATAGCTAGATAACGTAGAGACCAGTCTGGCTCATAGAATCTTTAGCTGTTTAGCATAATGTCTGCCAGTACCCTTAAGCAGGCTGAGTCTAGGTCAAGGAAGTGTACTTTTCTCCATAGTTTATGTATGCTATAATTATAATTACATGTCATTAAGTGTAATTATATATGTCTTCTCTAATCCTTTCCCAATTCAGTCCCTGTTCCCCATCACCATGACAATGCATATCTTACAAAGAGAGCCTTTATCAACAGTCAAAAGGTGAGACCTTTTGACTTTTCTCTTCACGGATCTCATCCATATCTATATTCTCTGCTTGTGGGTTCCTAACATTTTAATGTCTGAAATAACTAAATCCTTTATAACCAATAGGAAAAAACAAAACGAAACAAACAAACAAAAAAACACAATGTCTCTACATTCTAATCACAAAAATGGTTGTTCAAAGTCTTAAGCCAAAAAGGAATGGAAAACATTTCCAGGAACCTCATCTTGGAAGATATTTCAATATTCATGAGAAGCATTATTTACCATTAAAATATCTGAAAAGGAAAACCAAAGCCTGCAGAGGAAAGCCAGCTAAAGGCAGATTTTAAATTCTCTGCCCTTGAAGCTGGGTTAGTAGAGCTCATACCAATTGCATTTGATTAGGTTCTGCTTTAAGCCTGTGGAATCCTCTCAACTAGTACTATGCTTTTCCTTTCTCACTGTTGTGGCCTCTCCCGTTGCGGAGCACAGGCTCCGGACGCGCAGGCTCAGCGGCCACGGCTCCCGGACCCAGCTGCTCCGCGGCACGTGGGATTCTCCCGGACCGGGTCACGAACCCCTGTCCCCTGCATCGGCAGGTGGACTCTCAACCACTGCGCCACCAGGGAAGCCCTCTGACTCTGACTCTTACTCTTAAGGTCTTTAATCAAAAAAGTGACTTGGCTGACTGCCCAAATAACACAGTTGGCTAAAATCCCAAGCTCTGACATTTGTCTGGCATGCTAGGTTGTTCATCAGAACCTAGATTTCTGAACCTTCTGAACGCTGGGCAGGCTGACTGCTGGCTGATAACAAGCGTCTGCCCAGTCTTCCGCCTGCCCTCAAGAAGGACTCTAGTGTAACTACTTTGTGAAAGACCAAGCTGTATCTTGCCCTTTATATGTGATATTTCCTGTCTTCCTCCCAACAACTCAATGAGAAAGTCTCGCTACGTGCATTATAGGGAGAAGGAAACCTGAGCTTAGAAAGTTGTTACTCAAGGTTATGGAACTTGTGAAGGGCAGGGCAAGTTAAAATCCAGGTCTGTCTGACTACAAAAGCCATTCTCTTTCTATTACACCAGCGAACTCCAAAACAGTGTTATAATGGTAATCTTAAGTGTGTTTTAGAATATTAAAAGAAGTATTTCAATTGACTTGCATCCAATATTAGCTTATCACTTGCCTTAAGAAGCAACTATTTCTCCCATCTGTTCAATCAGAAAATCAAATCTCAACAGATATTTAGTACCCTCTCTGGCAACTTGTGATGGTAAAACAGCTCCTCTGTTCAAATGCTGTTACACTTGCTTCATGTATATGTGACCATAGTCATCCTTTCTGCAGAAAATACAGAAAATAAATGGACTACCACATCTTGCTAATGCTTATAATTAGTCTGTTGTTCAAACTCCTAAGCTTCTGTTTCAATTCTGGTTTTTTATTTACATTCTTGCTTTTTTTCTCTTTTTTTTTTTTTATACCGCTAATAATTTCTACTGTTGCTGTTTTATCAAATTCAGGAAAGTCAGGCCTTCTGCACCTCATTAATAGCATTTCCTGCAGACCAACAGCACTTGTGAATCTAATAAGCCTGAGCAATCTGCAAACAATACTCCTCCCATGTATGTATAACCAAACCTTGGGGAAATAGTCTACGACCCTTTCAGCTTTCTCGAAGAAGACATGCTTTCATCTAGAGAGAAACAAAGCTCGGGACAATTGGCTGCCTGATGAATGCTTCCATATGGAAGTCTGTGATTCCCAAATTTTCTGACTAGTAAAGCATGTTGGCATCTGCTTATTGCATCTGGAGGCAGCCTGGGGCATATGAATTTTATATCCATATATATTTCTTCATGTTCCTAAACAGTGTTTTCACTATATCTTTTGGTTAAAACTCTTCCTGTTTACACTTTCCAAAATATGCCCTGCTTCTACATTTTGGCCACCCCTCCCTGAATTATTCCAATAAAACAATTTTTAGAAGAGACCCCAACAGGATTCCTACACTAAGAATGCTTCTATGAAGTTTTAGAAGCCCTTGGATCGCAGTTTTCTGAAATACAAACAAAATCATAATGAGAAGAAATCCTACTCTTATCATCTAGTGGAACAGCTTATCACCACCACTCTTCAGTTCCATAGAGAACAGACTTCCACATCTCTCTGAAGAGTAAGCAGTGAGTTCTAAGTCATAGGCAGCCCACTATGTCACTCACAGTGGTTTCTATTTTCCCAATTGAGCTCTGACTGAGACAATCACATAAATTAATAAGAAATGAGATTGAGAACATAGTCTATCTTGCTGTGAGCCCCATGCTCTTTCTACAAAGAAATAAATAGCACACTTGTGGAGGTAAGGGAATTTCTACCACCTTGGATACCTATACCACCTATGGCTAACTGAAGTTTAGCTTAGTACTGAGTGGCTTCTTAGAAGCCATCCTAGTCCAGTGCCCTCATTTTACAGAAGAGAAAACTGAAGTCCAGAATTATTGAGACTTGCCAGAATCGCCCAGATAGAATGTGGCAGAGTGATAACATGAACACAAATCTTTTGAGTCACATACAAAAAACTTTTTTTGATTAACCCATTAACTTTCACGTTACTACAAAGGAAGAAAGAATCTGGGGACTAGATACAAGAGAGGAACAAGTTTGGTCTTGCTAAGAAAGGGAGGACAAATCTGAATGATTCTGCCCTTTATGAAGGAAATTAAGAGTGGAACAGGGTGTTAAAGATTAATGCCGTGTCTTCCAAATTGTGCCAACATAATACACACACTCACACATCAGTTATTTATCAAAACCATGTCTATTTGTGGGAATGAAATTATGGGTCTAACACAGCTTCCTTCTTTAGGATTGAGGAAACAAGTCTGCTTTGAAATGGTAAAGGAAACTGTGAGGCTTGAAAAGGTGGGGATGCTGATTTCCCATCTGTGCCTGAGTAGGACCCGGATCACCTGCATCCACTACCTGGCAGGTGAAGGACTGGCAGGTGACATGCGCACATGAATTCTCCAGAGCAGTGCTATCTAGGCTGGGGACTACAGGTTCCCAAAGGAGAGGAAAGAGTGGACTCAGAGTGATTTCAAGAGTTCTGTCAATACACATAATTTCCTTTCATAGAATTTTCTGTGGACTAATATTTTTCTGCCAATATTTTCAGGGGAACCCACATCCCCTGCATCGGCAGGTGGACTCTCAACCACTGCTCCACCAGGGAAGCCCGAGATAAATATTTTTAACCTCTCTTTAACCCAGAACTTCTCAAACTTATAACGTGATGGGAAATGTGTGTGTGTACGTTTGTACTCTCTTACTACCTTTGTGAGCACATGAATGTTCTACAGGAAGTATGTTGCAAGAGACAGAAAAAAGCTATAATAGAGCTAACCAATAGGACTAAATTTAATAGAGAGCAATTTTAATCTGGCATTGGATATTTTTAAAGTCTGATTGTGCAAGAACAAATGCCAGGCCAAAAATGTCATTTAAAATGCCCAGAAGCAGAGCTACCATGAGTCAAAAGATGATGACAAAGCTAAAAGTTAATGAAATCTTAGGCTATGTTAATAGAAGTATACTGCCAATATTAAAGGAGGTTAGGGTGTATGTCTGGCCCTGGATGAAACCTTGAAATAGAATGTTTACAAATTAAAGAAGACATTGAGGGGCTTCCCTAGTAGCGCAGTGGTTGAGAGTCCACCTGCCAATGCAGGGGACGTGGGTTCGTGCTCCGGTCCGGGAAGATCCCACATGCCGCGGAGCGTCTAGGCCCGTGAGCCATGGCCGCTGAGTCTGCACATCCGGAGCCTGTGCTCCGCAACGGGAGAGGCCACAACAGTGAGAGGCCCGCGTACCACAAAAAGCAAACAAACTAAATAAATAAATAAATAAAAGAAGCCACTGACATTAAAGTTGAAAGTTCTGGGAATTATGTCACATGACATTACTGGTTAACTTGAGAATATTTTAACTGATATAGATATTTGGTTGGAGGCTTGGGGTCGCTAAGGAGAGGTAGTTATCTTGCCATAGTTAACAGATTGTCATAAGGATAATGGTGTAGACTTGGTGTTTTTCTAGAATGCTGAACTAGGACTAACAAATTATAGTTATAAGGGATTAAGTTTAGGTGTAACAAAATAAAATGATTCAATAAGGTATCTAAGAAGAAAACAGGCTGATGAAAGATTAGACTTGTTAGATAGTCTCTTAGAAGTTACCAAGGAACAGAGGCATTTTCTGGTTACTTCACTTAATAAAGTTTCACTCCGAAAATTCATTAGTGAAAATGGCAGTCTCAGAAATCTCATAGCTGTGTTTAAAGAAGAAATAGAATATTATGCACTGATGTCCAGAATTCAGACATCTCTAGTTGTCAAAGAACTGTTCTGTTGACCCAACACAGCAGCTCCAGTTATTGGCTGTGCTTGTGACTGAGCTTCTCCTCTTCGCTGCTCCAACTGCTTTGACCTGTCCCACAATTGACTAACTTCTTTCCATCTCATGGCTTCTCCTATTCATGACTTCTTATGCTTCAGGGCAGGAGAACCTGCCGCATGGTTTGTACTCACTAGTTTCTTTCTCTGTTGTTTGGCTTCTGACAGCTCTGTTATCTGATGATTTTCTCCATGACTTACTTTAAAACTTTGTAGGAGATCATCTTATTGTATTGGCCTGTCAACATCCAGTTTAGTGCATCACTATTAGATTTCTCTCATGAGGCTGTCTTTCTTACTACTTTCTCCAGATAGCTGCCTTGGGGAGAGCTATCCAGCATAATCCACTCAGCGGTGACCAGGATGTTGCTGCCACGTGATAGCAAACATTTTGCAACCTATATGAAGGAAATTCTTAAGCGGGGATATGAATGGCAGACACTTTCAATGACCTATCCAATACCACCATCTCTTAGGAATGTTTCAGAAGGAGCTTTCACTCTTTATGAAGGTTAAAT
The DNA here is from genome assembly GCF_964270905.1 of Leucopleurus acutus. Lineage (NCBI taxonomy): Eukaryota > Metazoa > Chordata > Mammalia > Artiodactyla > Delphinidae > Leucopleurus > Leucopleurus acutus. The sequence continues at coordinate 45,092,782 of NC_139149.1, forward strand.
AAGATCTCCTCCACAGTCTTTTCCAACAATAATATTCTATTACATTAAAGAATAACTATGAACTTATTTTATCATATTGATAAACTAGATTTTAGGTCTTCTGGAAATATTAGACTTACTGGCATCATATTTACTACAAAGCATTAATTGAACATAATATTACTTCTTCCAGCACAAGCCTCTAATCCAGACCATTAGTTAACAAGTGAGACAAGAGAGAGAAATGAGAATAAGTTATAAGTATACAGACACAGTCTATATTTTACATGTTCCATCCTGCCTTTTACTTGCTGAATTTAAGCAAATCTCTTAATCTCTCTGAGACTCTGTTTCCTCATTTGAAACATGTGGAGACTATCACCTGGCTTTCAGGATGTAGAAATCAAATGATATAATTCTTTATAAATAACAAAAATTTCTATAATACCCTTGATCAATAATCCAGAAATGATTAAAATCACAGGATTTTTGTTTCCCTCCGTATCTCCAGTTATCAAAGTACATTCTTTCAAGCAACTGTAGAGCGCCTGTTTGGCGCTCAGAAGAAAACTGAGCATTTGGAATTTCAGGCACCTTTCTAGATGACAAACTCACGGCTAGCCAATTGTTCTGCCTTGATTTTCACCATTCCCTTCTCCATATTTTTCCCATTTGATTGCCCTTAATGATTCTTATGTATACAACCACTGATTATTCTATATTTCTTATTAGCCTTTGCAAATCACAGGGAGTTACAACTTAGACAATAAATCTTAGGGGAAAAACCCAAGAGTCTGTTATGACACATTTCTTGTTCTCTGGAATAAGCAGGGATAATAATTAAGAATCACATGAAATATCGCTAAAAATAGATTTCCTCTGTTTTTTTGTCATACACACATCTAAACTTTTTTTAATGTTTATTTTAATGCAATACATATTTAGTGTCTGAGAATCATTTCACTGAGTAGCCAGGAAGCTGCAGTAAGTTCTTAGTTACTAAAACGACAAGCAGATGAATTATTTAAATACCCTTATGTGCATAACAATAGCGTGTTTGAGACCAATATTCCTGCTGTGGCTAACTCATAAAGAACTCATAATCTAAATAGGAGGTATCATGCATCTTTTTTTTTCTCAATGCATGAATCTCTTTCGATAGTCATTCCTTCAACATTTATTGAGTATCCCAAGGCTAAGGATACTGCAGTCAACAAGACAGATGAATATACTTCTCTCATAAATTCACAATTCTATTTTAGGAAGGCAGACATTGAACAATGAAATAAATAAATAAATATATAGTTCCACATGGAGATAAGTGTTATAAAAAAAGAAACTGGGTAACAGAATCAGGAAAAGCTACAGAGATGGGGACAAAGAAGAGCTTATTTCTACTATTCTTATGGAAGACCCTGAGAAGAACTGAGTGATGAGAAACCTGTCACTTGAACACTGGGAGGAAGGATGGTTAAAGTAGAGGGAACCACAATGGTAAGCATGACATAAGAGGGAAGGGAGGCCACTGTGGCAGAAGCACGGAAATCAGAATGTGTTTGGAGATGTGGTCAGTGTGACAAATGAGAGCCAGATTCTGCAAGGACGTGGGAACCTTGATGATGAGTTTATATTTAATCTAAGTTCCATGGGAAGGAGCAATTGGAGAGTTTTTAGCAACGGACCAATAGGACCTAATTTACATTTTCAAGAGCTTACTCTGGTTACTTGGCAGATAGGAATGGAAGTAGGGAAGTCATTTAGGATTTTGAAACACTCAGTAATACAGACAAAAAAAGTGATGGCTTGGACTGCCATTGAAGGTGGGTGCAGAGAAGAAATGGTGACTTTGAGAGGTAGTCAGATTCAGGATGTATTTTGGAAGTAAAGCCAATGGGTTTTATGATTGATGTGACATGTGAAATTAAAATGAGGAAATGAGGCAGCAATTTTTGTACTTTATTCTTCAGTCCATTTTATACCAACCTCTGTGTTGCATGGTAGGAGTTCATAGTTGATAATAAAAATAAAGAGTATCTACATAACAGAAGGGGTTTTTTTTGTTTGTTTTTTTGGTGGTACGTGGGCCTCTCACTGCCGTGGCCACTCCCATCACGGAGCACAGGCTCCGGACACGCAGGCCCAGCGGCCACGGCCCACTGGCCCAGCCGCTCCGCGGCACGCGGGATCCTGCCGGACCGGGGCACGAACCCACGCCCCCCGCATCGGCAGGCGGACCCCCAACCACTGCGCCACCAGGGAAGCCCCAGAAGGTTTGAGAATGAGGAAGGGTCTACTAGATATTAGAGAATTGCAGAACAATGCATTGTGAGACCCCCGTAGAAACAAAAGTAAGTAAATGCTGTCTCTAATTCTGTGATCATTGTAGGAAGACCAGGGCTTCTGGATTTGTGGAATTTTCCATGTCCTTCCTTTATTATAACACATTATTCTACTTCTGTCTTTATGTTTCACATTAGACTATAAATGTTTCTCAATGTTTAATGAAGTGCCACAACCCTATTACATAATTTCAATAAAATTTGGCCAGCATAGATATGGACAAAGAAAAGAAAAAGACAAAATGAAAGTGAAAAAAAATATGTAAAGACAAAGAGGATGAAAGAAACAGAGGGGAGGGCTTCCCTGCTGGTGCAGTGGTTAAGAGTCCGCCTGCCGATGCAGGGGACACAGGTTCGCGCCCCGGTCCGGGAAGATCCCACATGCCGCGGAGCGGCTGGGCCCGTGAGCCATGGCCGCTGAGCCTGCGCGTCCGGAGCCTGTGCTCCGCAACAGGAGAGGCCACAACAGTGAGAGGTCCGCGTACCGCAAAAAAAAAAAAAAAAAAAAAAAAAAAAAAGAAACAGAGGGGAAAAGCCTGAAACATGCCTGGAAAATACAAAGCAAATTCATTTCTAAACATCAGCTCCTGTGTGCTTTTGAACTGAGGAAGTTTTGAACTGAGTGAGTTCAAAAGGTGGCCAAGACTGATAACGTGTCTTTGTTAATAGAAAAATTTAAAACAAGTCTACTTGAGGGAGGCATACTTAGAAATCCTCTAATGAATTGCTCAGTGGGGGAAAAAAAAAATCTGAACCTAACCTTTGGTTTAGTAAGTTAGTTTTCTTAGTGAAAGAGAAGTCTAGTGAAACAAATTTGATGAAATGCTGAAAGAAAAACTCTGCAGAGAATTGGGGCTCCAAACTACTGCATTTCAGGCCTCTCTTCTCTATTTTTTTTTTCCATCCTCTTTGTTGGCTACTCTAGAAACCATGTATCAGGCTTCCAGGCAAGGCAAAAGTCTGAATGCTTTGTGACAGGCATTTGAAAAAAATCACATTATGTCTATCCAAACTTTGTATTTGTGGAGGTGAACAGTAAAAACCAAGAGAACAAGTCTGCAATCTGTATTACTATTACAAGGATAATGCCCAGAACCCTTTATACTTAGAGGAAGAATAGCATAGGATCTCAGGCTATGTCCTTGAAGTACAAATATTATTATACAAGGAAAGATCTGCCTTGAACTGCATGGCCCTTGGTATTTTGGTAAACCTAGTTTCATAACCTTACAAATGATGCAAGGAAATTTCAATAAGAATCTCATGAAAGTAGACTTGGGTTGTAGAAAACATTATAAAGCTTTACTTCTGTAAGTCTCGAGGTAATTGCAAGCATCCAGTTTTACCAGCTCATTACATAATGGTCAGCTCCTTTTAGCCAAGGATAAAGAGTAGAAGAACTTTAAAGATTCAAAGCTCTAAACTGTTTTAACTAACTTCTTTTGTGTGTGTGTGATACGCGGGCCTCTCACTGTTGTGGCCTCTCCCGTTGCGGAGCACAGGCTCCGGACGCGCAGGCTCAGTGGCCATGGCTCACGGGCCCAGCCGCTCCGCGGCATGTGGGATCTTCCCGGACCGGGGCACGAACCCGTGTCCCCGGCATTGGCAGGCGGACTCTCAACCACTGTGCCACCAGGGAAGCCCTTAACTAACTTTTATAACAGTTACAGAAGACATTTTGTCAACATGAGTAAATAAAACAAAGTGGTACTTGAGTTAAACTTGGAGTATTTCTATAGAACTTTTCATGGTAAAATGGCCAAGGTGAATTGGATAATGGGGCTGGAGGGAGGGGCACATTATTTTTATATAAAATATAAAAGTAGTGATACAAAAGTAGAGAACAAGTTTTCCTTTTTATTGGTAATCAGCAAGTACAAGTGTGCCCCTCTAGAAACAATATTTTCCATCAATGGAAAAAAAATAACTAGTATATATAGATGGTTAAGGTAAACCTGGGAAAAAATGTCAAAAGGAAGATTATGCATTACAGCTTAATTCACATGTTTAAGCTACTTTATTGGAAAGCCATGTGGTATTGCAAAAAGAGCACAAAGTATCTAGTAAGAAAGACATGTTTGCATTCATGCTCCATCACTCACCAGCCAGGTCGTCTCAGGCTAATTACTTTACCTTTCTGAGCCTCAGTGTCCTTAACTGTAAAATTTAGGTTCAAAAATTAATCTCATGGAGTTGCTCAAAGACATAAATGAGAGATTACCTTGGAAATATTTGACCCATGGTATGTAATACCTAAAACACCTTCACATCTAATTCACAGTGTTATCACTAGCATAGGTGGCAAAACTATATCAATTTGTATTTAAAGGAAAACAGCATCTATTCAAGAAATAAGAAAATTCAATGAGTTCTATAATTCCATTTTTCTTTAAAATACTGCATCCTCCTCTGTAATTACACTGAGACATTTTATTATTGGCAATGGGTTAAGCATCTCTTTACAAAAATACACTTCTTGTTAACTTAGAAGCTCAGGACAAAGGATAATGAGAAACACCTTTTTTACAGGCTTAGGGATAAAGGGAATAAGTGAAAGTAAGAGGCTAACAAGATAGGCAATTTCTTCTCTCTCAAAGGCGTTTTAAGAGAAAGGATCAGAGTATCTGGAGAAGAACACCGAGTGTGGATTTATTTAAGGTGAACTGAGTTGGAACGGAATGGTCTAAGTTATAAGAACTCAAGCAGGATTATCTATAAGTAAAGAGGAATTCTAGAACCAATGGAAGAATTTCCCAACTTTCACCCTTCTAAAAGAGTTGCAGAGATAAATGCCAAAGTGTGGCAGTTTTTAAACCTAATTAACATTTGTCGAATCTTTATTATGGACCAGGCACTGTACTGAGAGCTTACATTAACTATCTCATTTAATCACCCAACAACTTTATGAGGTATAAAATATTTTGATCTCCATTTTAAAGATTAAAAAAATAGGGCAAGATCATATAATTAGTAGACAGAAACACCAACATCTGATTCCAAAGTCCAAGCTCTCAACCCTTTCACTGTACTCTTTAACAGCACCGGTAGATCTCGTAAGCTTCTGCTCAAACATTTCCACTTACCAATAGCAGCCTCCTGGTGTTTAACCATAACTTATGGGATCAAATTCTTCAAAACAAGCAGCCTGATATCGGGCACAGTCTGACAATTTGTGGTCATTTTCTTATGGAGCCTATGAAAATCTCCATATTGGGTTTCTTTTTTTTTTCCAAGTAAACTTATTAAAAGAACTATTCCATTTTCTTTTCCTCTTGCAAGTATCACTAGGTATGAATTTCAGAAAACTCTGATTATCAGATTGATTTACAGGAATTCCCTCCTCTTCTGTAACATCTTGCTTTCAATGAAGATATGAATTATTTATTTTTTATAGCTAGCATTTATTGAGTCTTAGTATGTGCCAGGCTTGGTCCTAAGCTCTATGCATAACATATTCTATTTGATCCTCACAAATCTCTATAGGTAGATGCTGCTATTATCTCCACGTTATGTCTGAGGAAACCGAGGCTCAGAGAAGTTGTGTCTTGTCCAACATTACAAAGCTTGCAAAAAGCAGGGACAGGATTTGATTCCAGAGCTATGCGACTACAAACTCCAACTCTTAGGCATTATAAAACTGGATTAATGTCACTTTTTGTTAGCTATGGGTACCTTGGGTAAGACATAAAACCTTAATGACCCACAATCTCCTCATATGAAAAATGGGAATAATAATATAACTGGCTCTCAGATTATGATCAGTAAATATGAGATAATGTATGTGTAGAGTTTAAAGAGTGCTATAGCATACATAGTAAGCATTAAATAAATACTAACTAAAATTTCAATTCTACCCAACAGTATTTTTGAATAGAAATGATAAACTCTATGCAAATATGCTTGGGTGTATCTCAGGTCCTATGAACACCAAGTTGCAATAATAGCAGGACAGAGAAGCTTCCTGGAAAGACTTCTACCTGATTATGTGCTGTTAAAATGCTACAGTTGGTGATGGTTAATTTTGCTTGGATTTGTCCTTTGGCTCAAACCCCAGTCTCCATGTGAGCTACTGTCCAAGTTCTAAGGAGAGGAGAGGCTATAAGTTAAAGCTCCCACAGTATTTTTGTGACCCAAAATATCTGTAAGACTCCGGTGGATAGAAACAGAAATGCAAGGTGTCACTCTTTATAATCGAAGTAACATGGGGGAAAGAGAGTCTCCTAAAAATGTTTTCTGGGAAGAAGTTCATAGTGTTTAAACCTTTCTCTTGCTTTGCTGTTCGGGTTGGCCTCCTTAGATGGTATCTCATATCAAACCACATCAAAGGACCATCCTGCAGGCTTGTATTGAAAAAGAAGCAGGCCTTGCATTTAGCCCCATTCTTCTAAAATTGTTTACTTTGGAATTTCACGAAAATATGTCAAATTAAAGGTATATCTATTCTATACTTTTCCTTGAAATCTACCAAAGTACCAAAAAATTTTATATGGGGAGGAACATTACATTCATAAGTTCAGAAAAGCGCTACCATACAACCAAACAAACAAACATAATAAAAAAAAATCAAGGGGAATGATCATGCAAAATCTACTGAGTTCAGTAAAATATGGGCCAAAATGAAGGAGGCAGCTATAAACTTAAGCATCTTAAAGTAAGCCAGAGGATAACTCAAAGACTCTTCTGATGGCATTTTATATAATATAAGGAGGATTAAGGGCACGGCTTCTGCAGAAGACTCATGGTAGAGCCCTAAGAATGTCAAAGCCAACATCATGCAAATAGCACAGGAGAAATTACCACTGAGGCTGGGATATTTGACCTCAAACCACCATCTGGAGGTAACCTGAGGAGGAGGAGAATAAAAGGGAAACAAAAACCAGACTTGCAATTAAGTATGAATGTAACTGAGCAGAAGTAAATCCAGAATGATCACTTTCAAGACCATGGTAAGCCAAGATGCTCTACTGAAACCCAATATGACCTCTGACTAGTTCACCTGCTCACCCTGAAGGGAAAAGTGCTACAAGGTCAGAATACTCTGTTGAATTGATGAGGACTTGTGAGGCAACATTCCTGAACTGAAGCTGTCCATGGCTCCAGCTCAGACCAGGGGTGCTTGGTCCATACTGCTCTTAATCAAAGTGCAGGTACACATTAACTTCCTCATTCAGGAACAGGAATAATAAAAATAAAGATTCCAACATGGGAACCTCAAATGAAAGCTACAAAATTTTAAAAAATGAATAAAAGGATAAGACCAAGCAAAAAAATCTAATAGTACCCTAAGAAATAGAAGAAAATTAAGCACTACAACCCTACACTCTTGAAAGTTAAAAGGATTATGAACTCTGAAAAGGTATTCAATGAAGAGCTATAATGACCAAGAACACACCAAGGAAACAAGTCACCCTGGGTAAGAGTCACTGGAAACAATAGATTGTATCATTGAAGTCTTCACATATTGGAACTATCAGATACAGAATATAAAATAGCTATGTACTAGGTATTTTTAAAAATGAAAAATTGATTTTTTTAAATGAGCAAGGGACAAAAGAGTACTAAGTAATGATGAAAATTTGAAAAAAAACCAGGTAGAACATTTATGGAATATAAGCATTGAAATTAAACTTTCAGTGAATGAATTAAATAGGAGATTTGATGCAGATAAAAGAACAATCTGAAGAAATTATCCAGAATTAGTTAAATGTAAAGAAATCAAGAGGGAAACACAGTGAAACTAGGAGAGGCAAAATGCAAAATAGAGGTTAAAACACAGAAGCATAGAATGGAATTATCCAACATACATCTAATTAAATATAAAGAAGGAGAAAAAATAGAGAGAATGAAGGCAAGGTGATATTCAAGCGATATAGCTGAAAAATTCCCAGAACTGATAAAAAATAGGAAGTCCTAGATACGGAAAGCAAAATATATGTCAATCAAGATAAACAAAAGAAATCAACACCTATACATATTGCAGTGAAAAAGGTAGATTATTATATATAAAATGAAGATATAAAAATTATCTACTTAAAAAAACAACCTAGGAAGGACAATAAACTGATAGCAGACTTCTCAAGGGCAAAAAATTAATAAAGTCATAAAATAAAATCTCCAAGGTGTTGAGAAAAATTGTTACATGCCTATAATTAAGAATCCATAAAATATTTATTTCATAAATTATGAAATAAACTTTTTTTTGTATTCAAAAAAGAGTATTCACCACTAGATTTTCACTAAAGGATTTTCTAATGGATTAATATTTGGAAGGAAGAAAATGATCTCAGGACTGTCTGAGAAACAAGAAGGAATAGTAAGAATTAATCACGATAAGGGTCATAAATATTGTCTTTATAAAATAATATTTATTATATTTAATTTGTATAGTTAGAATTCAAATACTGGAAAATAATAGCATGCAAGTGAAAAGAAGGATGATCAGAGTTAATGAATAATATTCTTGCTTTCTTCAAAAGAGAGGTTAACTGTTTTTATTAACTTCAGGCCTTGCTAGGTTATTAAGTGCACAAGGTACAAGTTCAAGGGTGTCCATTAAGAGTATAGAAATAGGAGGTATAATCTCAAACCCAACCCAATAGAGGGAAAAACAAAAACAAAATCCACTCATTTTAAAAAAGAGCATTTTAGGAAGCACAGAAAAAGCAAATCAATAGCACAATATAAAATACTAGGACAAAAAATTCATTTATCAAAATAAATAAAATGAAACTAAATATTCCAACTAAAAATTAGACTTTTTAAGGGCAAGCTTTTAAAAATTGAGCTATATTCTGTTCAAAAGAGACATTTAAAATATAAAGATCTAAGCCCTTTGGAACTCAGGGAAGGTCTAGGAAGCTGAATGAAGCCTATTTCCTACAAATGAGAAATGAGGGACACAGGAAGGATTTGTACTTGAGAGGGCCCCACAGGGTCCTGCTAGGTTTCATGACTGCTTGAGCTAATATGACTAAGCAAAAGCAAACAAATACAAAGGTTAAAATAAAAGTAAAAGAAACTGACCCAGTATGGAGTCAGATTTGTTCTTCCCGATTACACACTGAGTTTCTGTGATGGACCAGGAATTGTAATACACACTAGAGAAACAAGGATATTCCCTGTCCAGAAGGATTTTCCCTTCCAGATTGTAAGGAAATGTATAAACTCCATGAAGCCAGACATTTTTGACTGCTTTTTACTACTGAAATCCACAGATCTGGATTAGCTCCTGGTTCATACTGTGTGGCTGACAGGGTCTTGGTGCTCCAGCTGGGTGTCAGTCCTGTGCTTCTGAGGTGGGAGAGCCTATTTCAGGACATTGGTCCACCAGAAACCTCCTAGCTCCATGTAATATCACACGGCGAAAGCTCTCCCAGAGATCTCCATCTGAACACTAAGACCCAGCTCCATGCAACAACCAGCAGGCTACAGTACTGGACACCATATACCAAACAACTAGCAAGACAGGAACACAATCCCACCCATTAGAAGAGAGGCTGCCTAAAATCATAATAAGGTCACAGGCACCTCAAAACACACCACAGGACGCAGTCCTGCCCACCAGAAAGACAAGATCCAGCCTCATCCACCAGAACACAGGCACCAGTCCCCTCCACCAGGAAGCCTACACAACCCACTGAACCAACATTAGCAACTGGGGCAAACACCAAAAACAATGGGAACTACGAACCTACAGCCTGCGAAAATGAGACCCCACACACAGTAAGTTAAGCAAAATGAGAAGAGAGAGAAACACAAAGCAGATGAAGGAGCAAAGTAAAAACCCAACAGACCAAACAAATGAAGAGGAAATAGGCAGTCTACCTGAAAAAGAATTCAGAGTAATGATAGTAAAGATGATCCAAAATCTGGGAAATAGAATGGAGAAAATACAAGAAACATTTTACAAGGACCTAGAATAATTAAACACCAAACAAACAATGATGAACAACACCAAAAAAGAAATTTAAAATTCTCTAGAAGGAATCAATAGCAGAATAACTAAGGCAGAAGAACGGATAAGTAACCTGGAAGATAAAATACTGGAAATAACTACTGTGGAGCAGAATAAAGAAAAAAGAATGAAAAGAATTGAGGACCGTCTCAGAGACCTCTGAGATAACATTAAACACACCATCATTCAAATTATAGGGGTCCCAGAAGAAGAAGAGAAAAAGAAAGGGACTGAGAAAATATTTGAGAAGATTATAGTTGAAAACTTCTGTAATATGGGAAAGGAAATAGCCAATGAAGTCCAGGAAGCGCAGAGGGTCCCATACAGGATAAATCCAAGGAGAAATATGCCAAGACACATATTAATCAAATTATCAAAAATTAAATACAAAAAATTATTAAAAGCAGCAAGGGAAAAACAACAAATAACATAAAAGGGAATCCCCAAAATGTTAATGGCTGATCTTTCAGCAGAAACTCTGCAAGCCAGAAGGGACTGGCAAGACATATTTAAAGTGATGAAAGGGAAAAACCTACAACCAATATTACTCTACCCAGCAAAGATCTCATTCAGATTCGAGGGAGAAATTAAAAATTGACAGACAAGCAAAAGCTAAGACAATACAGCACCACCAAACCAGCTTTACAACAAATGCTAAAGGAACTTCTCTAGGAAGGAAACATAAGAGAAGGAAAAGACCTACAATAACAAACCCAAAACAATTTAAAAAATGGTAACAGGAACATACATATCGATAATTACCTTAAATGTAAATGGATTAAATGCTCCAACCAAAAGACATAGATAGGCTGAATGGATACAAAAACAAGACCCATATATATGCTGTTTACAAGAGACCCACTTCAGACCTAGGGACACATACAGACTGAAAGTGAGGGGATGGAAAAAGATATTCCATGCAAATGGAAATCAAAAGAAAGCTGGAGTAGCCATTCTCATATCAGACAAAATAGACTTTAAAATAAAGATTATTACAAGAGACGAAGAAGGACACTACATAATGATCAAGGGATTGATCCAAGAAGAAGATATAACAATTGTAAATATTTATGCACCCAACATAGGAGCACCACAATACATAAGGCAAATGCTAACAGCCATAAAAGGGGAAATCGACAGTAACACATTCATAGTAGGGGACTTTAACACCCCACTTTCACCAATGGACAGATCATCCAAAATGAAAATAAATAAGGAAACACAAGCTTTAAATGATACATTAAACAAGATGGACTTAATTGATATTTGTAGGACATTCCATCCAAAAACAACAGAATACACATTTTTCTCAAGTGCCCATGGAACATTCTGCAGGATAGATCATATCTTGGGTCACAAAACAAGCCTTGGTAAATTTAAGAAAATTGAAATTGTATCAAGTATGTTTTCCGACCACAACGCTATGAGAGTAGATATCAATTACAGGAAAAGATCTGTAAAAAAATACAAACACATGGAGGCTAAACAATACACTACTTAATAACGAAGTGATCACTGAAGAAATCAAAGAGGAAATTTAAAAATACCTAGAAACAAATGACAATGGAGACATGACGACCCAAAACATATGGGATGCAGCAAAAACAGTTCTAAGAGGGAAGTTTATAGCAATACAATCCTACCTTAAGAAACAGGAAACATGAATAAACAACCTAACCTTGCACCTAAAGCAATTAGACAAATAAGAAAAAAAAACCCCCAAAGTTAGCAGAAGGAAAGAAATCATAAAAATCAGATCAGAAATAAATGAAAAAGAAATGAAGTAAACAATAGCAAAGATCAATAAAACTAAAAGCTGGTTCTTTGAGAAGATAAATAAAATTGATAAACCATTAGCCAGACTCATCAAGAAAAAAAGGGAGAAGACTCAAATCAATAGAATTAGAAATGAAAAAGAAGAAGTAACAACTGACCCTGCAGAGATAAAAAGGATCATGAGAGATTACTACCAGCAACTCAATGCCAATAAAATGGACAACCTGGAAGAAATGGACAAATTCTTAGAAAAGCACAACCTTCTGAGACTGAATCAGGAAGAAATAGAAAATATAAACAGACCAATCACAAGCACTGAAATTGAACTGTGATTAAAAATCTTCCAACAAACAAAAGTGCAGGACACAATGAGTTCACAGGTGAATTCTATCAAACATTTAGAGTACAGCTAATACCTAACCTTCTCAAACTTTTCCAAAATGTAGCAGAGGGAGGAACACAAACACATTCTATGAGGCCACCATCACCCTGTTGCCAAAACCAGACAAAGATGTAACAAAAAAAGAAAACTATAGGCTAATATCACTGATGAACATAGATGAAAAGATTCTCAACAAAATAGTAGCAAACAGAATCCAGCAACACATTAAAAGGATCACACACCATGACCAAGTGCGGTTTATCCCAGGAATGCAAAGATTCTTCAATATATGCAAATCAGGCAATTGGATAAACTATATTAACAAATTGAAGGATAAAAACCATATGATAATCTCAACAGATGCAGGAAAAGCTTTTGAAAAAATTCAACACCGATTTGTGAAAAAACTCTCCAGAAAGCAGGCATAGAGGGAACTTACTTCAACATAATAAAGGCCATATATGACAAACCCACAGCCATTCTCAATGGTGAAAAACTGAAAACACTTCCACTAAGATCAGGAACAAAACAAGGTTGCCCACTCTCACCGCTATTATTCAACATAGTCTTGGAAGTCCTAGCCACAGCATTCAGAGAAGAAAAAGAAATAAAAGGAATCCAAATCAGAAAAGAAGAAGTAAAGCTGTCACTTTGCAGATGACATGATACTATACATAGAGAATCCTAAAGATGTTACCAGAAAACTACTAGAGTTAATCAATGAATGTGGTAAAGTAGCAGGATACAAAATTAATGCACAGAAATATCTTGCATTCCTATACACTACTGATGAAAAATCTGAAAGAGAAATTAAGGAAACACTCCCATTTACTATTGCAACAAAAAGAATAAAATACCTAGGAATGAACCTACCTAAGGAGACAAAAGACCTGTATGCAGAAAACTATAAGACACTGATGAAAGAAATTAAACATGATACCAACTGATGGAGAGATATACCATGTTCTTGGATTGGAAGAGTGAACATTGTGAAAATGACTATACTACCCAAAGCAATCTACAGATTGAATGCAATCCCTATCCAACTACCACTGGCATTTTTCACAGAACTAGAACAAAAAATTTCACAATTTGTATGGAAACACATAAGACCCCGAATAGCCAAAGCAATCTTGAGAACGAAAAATGGAGCTGAAGGAATCAGTCTCCCTGACTTCAGACTCTACTATAAAGCTACAGTAATCAAGACAATATGGTACTGGCCCAAGAACAGAAATATAGATCAATGGAACAGGATAGAAAGCCCAGAGATAAACCCACACACATATGGTCACCTTATCTTTGATAAAGGAGGCAAGAATATACAGTGGAGAAAAGACAGCCTCTTCAATAAGTAGTGCTGGGAAAAGTAGACAGCTACATGTAAAAGAATGAAATTAGAACAATCCCTAACACCATACACGAAAATAAACTCAAAATGGATTAAAGACCTAAATGTAAGGCCAGACACTATAAAACTCTTAGAGGAAAACATAGGCAGAACACTCTATGACATAAATCACAGCAAGATCCTTTTTGACCCACCTCCTAGAGAAATGGAAATAAAAACAAAAATAAACAAATGGGACCTAATGAAATTTAAAAGCTTTTGCACAGGAAAGGAAACCATAAACAAGATGAAAGACAACCCTCAGAATGGGAGAAAACATTTGCAAATGAAGCAACTGACAGAGGATTAATCTCCAAAATCTATAAGCAGCTCATGCAGCTCAATATCAAAACAACAAACAACCCAATCCAAAGATGAGCAGAAGACCTAAATAGACATTTATTCAAACAAGAAATGCAGATTGCCAACAAACACCTGAAATGATGCTCAACATAACTTATCATTAGAGAAATGCAAATCAAAGCTACAATGAGGAATCACCTCACAGCAGTCAGAATGGCCATCATCAAAACATCTACAAACAATAAATGCTGGAGAGGGTGTGGAGAAAAGGGAACCCTCTTGCACTGTTGGTGGGAATATAAATTGATACAGCCACTATGGAGGATGTAAATTGTAATGTAAATTGATACAGCCATATGGAGAACCAAATGGAGGTTCCTTAGAAAACTAAAAATAGAACTACCATATGACCCAGCAATCCCACTACTGGGCATATACCCTGAGAAAACCATGATTCAAAAAGAGTCATGTACCACAGTGTTCACTGCAACACTATTTACAATAGCCAGGACATGGAAACAACCTAAGTGTCCATTGACAGATGAATGGATAAAGAAGATGTGGCACACGTATACAATGGAATACTACTCAGCCATAAAAAGAAACGGAGTTGAGTTATTTGTAGTGAGGTGGATGGACCTAGAGTCTGTTATACAGAGTGAAGTAAGTCAGAAAGAGAAAAACAAATACCATACACTAACACATATATATATGGAATCTTAAAAAAAAAAAAATGTTCTGAAGAACCTAGAGGGCAGGACAGGAATAAAGACACAGATGTAGAGAATGGACTTGAGGACATGGGGAGGGGGAAGGGTAAGCTGGGATGAAGTGAGAGAGTGGCGTGGAGATATATACACTACTAAATATAAAAGAGATAGCTAGTGGGAAGCAGCCACATAGCACAGGGAGATCAGCTAGGTGTTTTGTGACCACCTAGAGGGGTGGGATAGGGAGGGTGGCAGGGAGACACAAGAGAGAGGATATATGGGGATATATGTGTATGTATAGCTGATTCACTTTGTTATAAAGCAGAAACTAACACACCATTGTAAAGCAATTACACTCCAATAAAGATGTTTAACTAACTAAATAAAGATCCAAACACATGGAAAGCACGGAAAATGATACACCTGGCAAATCAGAACAACAATTAAAAATCCTGAAATATATATATTAATATTAGAAATATGGACTTTAATACAAAGTGTTATAGGGACAAAGACATCTCTACAAAGTGCTGAAAGTAGCCAGTCATCAGAAAGATATAACAATTCTAAATTTTTATACATCTAATAAAATAGCTTCAGAATACATAAAGCAAAATATCATTTAAACATGAGAAACTGACTAATCTAACCCGAAGTGGAAGACTTTCAAACACCTTTCTCATTGTCCATGCACAGAAAGGTGAATTATATATAATTCTACAGTCAGAAATTAGAGAATACACATCTGCTCCAATAAACGTGGAGCAAGAAAAACTTGACCATGTAAAAAGCTAAAGAAAATCTCAGCTCATGTTAAACACAATGCATGATGCAAACCATATTATTTGCATTATAATTAATTAAGAAATAAATAACGAAAAGTTAAATAAAGCATCCCATACATTTGGAAATATAAAACACAATTCTATATATCTCATTTATAAAATAAGTAAGAATGCAAACTTAAAATATTTAGCACCAAACAACAATAAAAAAATACATATATCAAATATTTGTCAAAACCTGTGGGATGCATCCAAGCTAGTCATCAGAAAGAAATCTATAGCCTTCAATTATTACTTTAGAAAATACAAATCCATCATGAGAAATTAGAAATAGAACAGCAGACTAAATTTGAAGAAAGTAGTAGGAAGGAGAAAATCTTAAAAGAGCAAAAGTTAATAAAATCAAAACCAAAAATACAATAAATTCAACAAAGGTAAAAGTTTATTTCTAAAGACTAATAAAATAGACAAGGCTCTGCCAAGATTGAAGAAGGAAAATGAAAAGAGACAAAAAATATTAGGATTTTTAAAAGGTAACATAACCAGAAAGTTAGTGGAGATTAAAAAGAAAATAAAATGATACTATGAAAAATATTATGCTAAAGTCTCTGAAAAGTTACACAAAATGAACAGAGGTCTAGAAATACATAAACTATTAAAATTGTCTCAAGAAGAACCAGAATTATCCTAAAATTAGTACAAAAATCAAATCAAAATTTTAAAGTTTTTCTGCAAAGTAAATAGTAGACCTAGGTGATTTTACAGTTGAGTTCTACCAAGCCTTCAAGAACCAGACCATGCCAACCTTTCAGAAACTCTCTGGGAGAATAGAAAAAGAGCAGACATTCCTCACTTCAACCCTAGAGCTGGTATTACCTTGATAGACCAAAAGGCTACAATGAGGAAAATGGTTCAGTTAAGAGTCAGGACCATAACCAATACTAGAAAGTTTTGGGTAATCTTAAACCTCAAATAGGATAAGGAGGATGGGGTGGGAGTGGAGTGACTGGATATCTGTAACTAACATAGACAAGGAAGAAGAAAATCAGGAAATCATTCGCATAAGCAAGGGACTCATTAAGATAGTTAAAATGCTAATTACAAGAAAACATTTCAAGGTAACATAATTAAATTTTAAAGGACTTTAGATATTAAAAAACTTGATTGTAAATTTTACAGAAATAAGAGGACTCTAATGAAATTTAAAACATCAAGTTGCTGAGCATTATATATGGTATAATTCAGTTTATATAAGTATATTAAACGTTTTTGGCTTTTTAGATATTAAAAAGTACAATTTAATATATAAATTATATATATATATATATATATACATATATTTTAAACCACAATTTAATATATCAATGCCCAGACAAATGCCTATAAGAAAACTCACCAAAGTTTTGACAAAAATACCTCTGAGGAAGTGAAGAGGAGTTAACTGAACATTTTCAATTTGATTTAATAACAGCACAAAAATTGTTTTGTCACTGCCAGGCAACTATGCTCATGAACATTCTCATTTGAGTACTGTCAGTGACCCATGCTTGATTCCTGCTAAGCACGTTCCCTGTTCTGGCACCCCGCGAGGGCATTCTGCTCTTGTAAACCTGACATTTTCAAATTCTTTTTTGTTTCCAAAATAAACCCAAAGGGCAAACATATTTCTGTTGCCTTTCTAAAATGACTGCCATCGCTTCTTGGCCTTTAGGCTGAGATCAAGTGTAGTATCTGTTCTTATCATTTTAAAATGACTGCCAAATTTTTGTCTGTTCCATGCTTAGTGACGCATACACAACATTTTTAAGTTTTTTGTTTTTAAGGCAAAAACATCAATAAATGTCTTCTGGACCATTCTGAATGTGAAATTCTTCCCCTTAAAATAGCAACAATCAAAAACCTCCAATTGCACAAAAGTAAAGCATGTGGATTTACAATCTCGAATTGTAAAATTAGCATAGATACTGCAAACATGATCATGTATTAAAATCCAAAGATTTTGCTAAAAGCAGTGAACGTCAACTCAGTATTTGCCTGGCTATATACCACTTGTAAGTTCAATATATCTTTCTACCCGGAGTTGGTTCATGTGCCAACTCTGATGACAGAAAAAGGGAAGGAACTCATTATTACTGGCCTGCAAATTCTGTGACAGATTTTAAGTCTCTTAAGTATTTAAATACAATCTTTCAAAAGAAAGAAAGAAAAGGAAGCGGAAGCGAGGGAGGGAGGAAGGAAGGAGGGAAGGAAGGAAAGAAGGAGGGATGGAAGGAAACAAAACCTGAAAAACAATTCACTGGAGCTGAGTAGCAGCTGGCTTCCTGGCCATAACCTCCTGAGTGCCCACCTTTCCCTGTTGTCCTGACACTGAGGCTGAGTGTCTGTTACAAAATGATCCGTCTTTCCCTGGCCCACACCACTCATTTATGTATTCTCTCTAATCTCTGTAGTCATAGAGACAGAAAAGTTTGTTCATTCAATACAATTAAAATACAGGATATGTAGGAGAGACAAGGAAAGATAAGGTCAGAGGGTTAGATTAACAGCAAGGAATTCTGGTCTGGGAAAATGGCTGAGGTATACAGCAGTGATATTTGAAGTTGTAACAGAAGATGAGGACCCCAAGGAAAAGAGTATAGAGAGGAGAGAACCTAAGGAATGGCTCCGTTTAAGTGGCTGAAAGAGGAATCAGAAAAGGAATAATCAAGAAGGCAGGAGCAGAGTATTTCATAAAGGAAAGAGTGTGATCACAGATATCAAATGTTACAAAGAGGTTGAGGAAAATAAAGTTTAATTTTAAAAAAAACATAACACTGTTCTTTAGAAGGCTGTCAATGACACTTTTCCAAGATTAGCTGTTAACAGAAGGAAAAAGATACAGCAACAGATGCAAGAAGAAATCAGTCAAGATGCATATATACAGATGTATACATATGCATGTGTGTATATATATATATATATACACACACATATCACATATATATACACATATATTTAAGGCATATAAAATTACGACAAATTTCTCTAAGCCTGGAAGTGGAGACTTCAAGTTATCCTGAAGAATGATTTTATTAATAAGGGAAGAATCACTAGAATGGCTCTTTAATTAGCTAGTTGTAACACAAGTAGCAACCTACCATCCCAGGTGTAAAAATAAAACAGGACCTTTCATCAGCAAACAATGGCTGTCCTTGGTATGTGAAGTTGGACACCATTGGAAGAGAATCAAGAAGCCAGAAAAGAAATACTGGTTCCTCTCTCTAGACTCTAAAATTAGCTACTTAAGACCTCTGATAAACTGAGATTGTCTTTAATGAGGTCCACTAACAGGAAAAGCTCACAAAGAGATTTCACCACAAGGGAAGGATCAGTCTCAACTGGTGGGTTTTGCTCCATATCTGAACCTTGCTAGGCATGCAAAGAGGCGTTACTCCATTTTGAAAATTAGACCACAGCTCCTTCCAATTCAGCCATCCCATTACGAAAGGGGTCTTGAAGACAAAAAATGGAGCACGTGAATGAAAGCTAAAAGAACTGCCATCTTGGGAGCTCACATTCTTTTGGCTGCATTAAATACCAGATGACCTAGACTGGCTTCTTTCCAATACCAAGCTCTTGAAGGCTCAGGAGAAGGAATGGTGTCAGTGCCTTGAACTCTACAGGGCAGGATTTCGGTAACAACATTTTGTGACAGCAGCAGAACAGTAACGGAACCTGGGCCCACTAGTGGCATTTCAAATTCTCCATTTCTCTTTTCAGGAAGTTTGGAAGCACCACCAATTAAGGACCCTCGATTCTCAGGGAATTTAGGAAAGAAGGCAGAACAGGAACCATGAATGAAAATCTCCTCCTGCAAAGCTGAGCAGATTGTGGGCTCATGAAATTAAATATTGAAGAGATGTGATCTTCTTTTTACTTCATGTTGGAAAAGCAGGTCCAACTGGTTAAATTCAGAATAAGGAAAAATAGAAAACATTTATAGGCCTAATGGAAGAAATCCGCAGGTAAGTAAAAAAGATGTGAGGGAAGGGAAAAACATGAATTCGCTTCAGTCAGTACCTTATCTCTGAAACAGGGGCAAAGGGAAAGAGAGACAGAAGTCAATGGGGGAAGGGAATTAAGGAAACTCCTTTCAGAAGACTTCCACTGCAGTGGAGTAAGGGTTAGTGTCACTCACTGAAAATGAGGGGTAATAGAGGCTGGAAAGGGTAAAGATTTCACACAGCCCTGATGGGAAATCAAACAGGAAATTCCTAGGAGGTAGCTTTTTTCTAAAGATACTTTTAATATTTTTTAGATTTCTCATAATTTTTTCTTATACTTCTCTCTTTATCGCTCAATCTAGCCCTTTAACACGACCAGAGCTGGCAGAGAAATTGTAAGCTTCTTGTGTTTCTCAAAGTGTTGTTCCTTGGCTATCTGGATGAGAATCTCTTGGGGAGCTCGTTTACAAGGAAGATTCCTGGACCCCGCCCAGACCTATAGACTCTTTGGGATCTGGTGCCTGGGAATTTGCATCCTAACAAGTTTCTCAGGTGATTCTTACACAGCAAGCCAGCACTGGTCTGAAGATGCTGTTTCAGAACCACTATCTTAGCTCATGTCTAGTCCAGCAAGTCCTACGCATAACTGTTTACCCACATCCTGTTTTTAATCAGTGGCTCCGTCTACAGTTTTAAAACTAAATAAAAGTGTCACACACTGTGGTGAGGAAATGACAACCGTGCCTTCAAGTGCAGCTAGCTAGGATCAGACTCATACCCATGATCATCTTCTATGGTTTCGTTATTATTTTATATTTAAAAATAGTTTAAAAATCCACTTAGTTATTGATGGTCAAGAATGGTAGAATAACTATATTGAAGCAATGTTATAACAGTAAACTGCATTGTTCAGTCAATTAGATTTGAAGATATATCGACCTAGTTACTTAATTCTGAGCATTTGAGGACAAGACAATTACAGAATTTCACTCACCAAACAGTGCAAACACAGTTCCTCTCTGGTTTAGCTGGTTCATTGGTATTTGGAGATTCAGGTAGGAAACGAGTGTGGCAAGAATGGAAGACGCTCTCTTCATTGGCCGTTGGGAAGGAAAGTGGGTACCATTCCACCTGCTCTGCTCTTCAGTCTGAGCACACACTTTCATCAATAATGAATTTGTGACCTGACCAGAAGGCTCTCAAGTTATAATCACCAAATTGGCACAGCTGTGAAGAAAAGGAAAGCTTACTTCAAATCCAAGTGATTTGCTTAGATTAAAAACTTTGTAATTTCCTTTGTCATATGTCTGCTTTAATGTTATAACCAGGTGAAGTTCTTTGCACTCCTCCCCCCGAAGGGTTTGTGAAAAATAATGATCACATTTCTAACTACAGTCTGAGTTAAGTGGCCCTTGTATAAGTTCTTAAATTACGTTACATTTCTTTACCTTAGAATTTATCATGGGGAATTCCCTGGCGGTCCAGTGGTTAGGACTTCGTAGTTCCACTGCAGGGGCCAAGGGTTCGATCCCTGGTTGGGGAGCTAAGATCCCACATGCCGCACGGTGCAGTCAAAAAAAAAAAAAGGGGGGGGCTTCCCTGGTGGCGCAGTGGTTGAGAGTCCGCCTGCCGATGCAGGGGACATGGGTTCGTGCCCCGGTCCGGGAAAATCCCACATGCCGCGGAGCGACTAGGCCTGTGAGCCATGGCCGCTGAGCCTGCGCGTCCGGAGCCTGTGCTCCACAACGGGAGAGGCCACAACAGTGAGAGGCCCGCGTACCGCAAAAAAAAAAAAAAAAAAAAAAAAAAAAAAAAGAATTTAGCATGCTATAATATCAATAAGTGTCTTCTGACAGAACTCTACCTTTTGAGATAAGGGATTTTTAGTTGTTTTGACTTTCTAAGAGTTCCCATTAATTAGAATTAGCTCAAAAATGATTTGTTGACTTGGATGATTGTAGAAACAAGTAAAGATTGAATATACGTATTCTTTTACATACATATCTTCAAATCCTTGTCCCCTTAATAAATATTTTCCTTACCTAGTAACTGCAGAAATATAAGAAAGAAGGAAAAGCGTGCGCGCCACCAATGGTAAGTTAAATTCTCCCCTAGGAAAGTACAAATGTTCATGTATCATTTTTTTGCCTTTAATTTTACAGACTTAAGTCGTTTCCAAAGTTACTTAGGTCAGCTTCTTTTCCTTCCACTTTCTTAAGGAGGTTGTTGCATACATTATTAATACAGTTAGATTGTCTTGTCACATTCTGCATTCTATTCTGGGATCCCCCAAACTCCTAAGTTGGTTTTTATTAATTTGCATACATTGAGTCATTCTTTGTGCTGAAAGTTCTGTGGAAATTGACAAACACATAGTGTCATGTATCCACAGTTACTGGTACAATATCACACAGAGTAGTTTGCCACTCTTGTCTTAGTCAGCTCAGGCTGCCATAACAAAATTCCACAGACCGGATAGCTTATATGATAAAAGTTTGTTTTCTCATTATTCTGGATGCTGGTTCCAGATCCAGTCCAAGATCAAGTTCTGGGAGGGTTCAGTTTTTGGTTAGAGCTGTCTCCTTGGGTTGCAGATGGTTTCTTTGTCCTCAGATAGCTTCCCTACCCCCCAAGGTTCTGCTGGGCAGTCAGCCTCCAGAACTATGAGAAAATAAATATCTGTTGTTTCAGCCACACAATCTGTGGTATTTTATTTCAGTAGCTCACGTAGACTAAGAGAACATTATAAAACTCATGAGTACCAGCAAGCCCTCGCTGCCCTCAAGAGCAACAGCAGGGTCTCAGCCTGAAAGTCCGAGGGTGGGAGTGGCAACAGGTGCCCCCAGAATGGGGCCCTGGCCCAAGAGGAGCTCACCTGATGGTGCAGCCCTGAGGTCACATGGCAGCCATTGGCCAGGGTCGCTCTGTCCCCTCCCCCTCCCCATCCTACTTGAATTTAACCAGGAAAAAATGTGATAGCACATGGGTAGCCTAGGCAGTGGGTAAATACCTCAGAAGTCCTCTTGCAGCAAGTGTCTGTACATGTTGTGGTCATTTTCTATCTTATATGTTCTCGAATGTTTGTATTTCGATAAACCCCTACCTCTTCATACACACACACACACACACACACACACACATACACACAAACTCATGAGTGCTCCATCGATTCAACCTTCTCCACGTATACACACACCCCCCACCACCCGCAAACCCCTGCGAACCACTGATCTCTTTACTATTGCTATAGTATTGTCTCTTCCAGAATGTCATCTAAGTAGAACCATACAGTGTGTAGCCCTTTCAGACTAGCTTCTTTCACTTATCAACGTGCATTTAAGGTTCATCAAGTCTTTTCTTGGCTTAAGAGCTCATTTCTATAATAGTTGAATAACATTCCGTTGTTTGTTTATCCATTAACCTATTAAAGGACATTTTAGTTCCTTCCAATTTTTTTGTGATTGAGAATAAAGTTGCTACAAATATTTGTGTGTGGTTTTTTGTGTAGACGTAAGTTTTCAAATCAATCAGGTAAATACAGGCATACCTGGGAGATATTGAAGGTTCAGTTCCAGACTACCGCAGTAAAGTGAATATCTCAATAAATAGAGTTACATGATTTTTTGGTGTCCCAGTGCATATAAAAGTTATACTTACAATATACTATAGTCTGTTGTGTGCAATAACATCATCTAAAAAAAAACCGCCACCAATTTACACACCTGAATTTAAAAATACTTTATTGCTAAATAATGCTAACCATCATCTGTGTCTTCAGTGAGTTGTAATGTTTTTGCTGGTGGAGCATCTCGCCTTGATGTTGATGGCTGATGACTGATCAGGGTGGTGACTGCTGAAGGTAGAGGTGGCTGTGGAAATTTTTAAAAATAAGACCAGAAAAAGTTTGCCACATCGATTGACTCTTCCTTTCACGAATGATTTCTCTATAGCATGCAATGCTGTTTGATAACATTTTACCCACAGTAGAACTTCTTTTAAAATTGGGGTCAATCCTCTCAAACCCTGTTGCTGCTTTAGCAAATAAGTTTATGAAATATTCTAAATCCTTTGTGATCATTTCAACAGTCTTCACAGCATCATGACCAGGAGTAGCTTCCATCTCAAGAAACTATTTTCGTTGCTCACCCATAAGAAGCAACTCCTCATCAATTAAAATTTTGTCACGAGATTGCAGCAGTTCAGTCACATCTTCAGGCTCCACTTCTACTTCTGGTTTTCTTGCTATTTCCACCACATCTGCAGTTATCTCCTCCACAGAAGTTTTGAGCCCCTCAGAGTCACCCACAGGGGTTGGAATTAACTTCTTCCAAACTCCTGTTAAACTCCTGTTTGGCCTCTTCCCATGAATCACAAATGTTCTTAATGGCATCTAGAATGATGGCTCTTTTCCTGAGTTTACTTTGCCCAGGTCCATTAGAGGAATCACTATTTATGGCAGCTACAGCCTTACAAAATGAATTTCTTAAA
The DNA here is from genome assembly GCF_964270905.1 of Leucopleurus acutus. Lineage (NCBI taxonomy): Eukaryota > Metazoa > Chordata > Mammalia > Artiodactyla > Delphinidae > Leucopleurus > Leucopleurus acutus. The sequence goes on from NC_139149.1 coordinate 45,116,871, forward strand.
TGATAAGACTTAGAAGTCAAAATTACTCCTTGATCCATGACGTTGTGTTAGCAGGCATGAAAATAGCATGAATCTCATTGTACATCTCCACCAGGGCTCTTAGGTGACGAGGCACATTGTCAATAAGTAGTAATATTTTGAAAGGAATGTTTTTTTCTGGGCAGTAGGTCTTAACAGTGAGTTTAAAATATTAAGTAAACCATGTTGTAAACAGATGTGCTGTCATGCAAGCTTTGTTGTTCCATTGATAGAGAACAGGCAGAGTAGTTTAACATAATTCTGAAGGGCTCTAGGATTTTCAGAATGGTGAATGAGCTTTGACTTCAACTTAAAGTCAGTAGCTGCATTAACCCCTAACAAGAGAGTCAGCCTGTCCTTTGAAGATTTGAAGCCAGGCATTGACCTCTCATCTCTAGCTATCAAAGTCCTAGATGGCATCTTCTTCCAATAAAAGACTGTTGGTCTACATGGAAAATCTGTTGGTTAGTGTAATCACCTTCATTAATCATCTTAGCTAGACTTTCTGAATAACTCGCTGCAGCTTCTACATCAGCACTTGCTACTTCACCTTGCACTTTGATGTTACAGTGACGGCTTCTTTCCTTAAACCTCATGAACCAACCTCTGTTAGCTTCAAACTTTTCCTCTATAACTTTCTCACCTCAGTCAGCCTCTATAGAATTGAAGAGAGTTGGGGCTTTTCTCCGGATTAGGCTTTGCCTTAAGGGAATGCTGTGGCTGTTTTGATCTTCTATCCAGACCCCTCAAACTTTCTCCATATCAGCAATAAGGCCATTTCACTTTCTTATCCGTGTGTTCCCTGCAGTAGCACTTTTCACTTCCTTCAAGATTTTTTCATTTGCATTCACAACTTGGCTAACTATTTGGCACAAGAGACCTAACTTTTGACCTATCTCAACTTTCAGCATGCCCTACTCACCAAGCTGTATCATTTCTAGCGTTTGATCTAAAGTGAAAGATGTGTGACTGTTCTTTTTGCTTGAACACTTAGAGGCCATTGTAGAGTTATTAACTGGCCTAATTTCAATATTGTGTCTCAGAGAGGGGGAGAGATGGGGGAACACTTGGTTGGCAGAGCAGTCGGAACACACATGACATTTATCAATTAAGTTTGCCTTCTTATATGGGCACAGCTTGTGGTGCCTCAAAACAACTACAATAGGAACATCAAAGATCACTGATCACAGATCACCATAACAAATATAATGATAAAGAAAAAGTTTGAAATATTGCAAGAATTATCAAAATGTGACACAGAGACCCCAATGAGCAAATGCAGTTGGAAAAATGGTGCTGATATTGCTTGCTTAATGTGGCGTTGCCTTCAATTTGTAAAAAAAAAAAAAAAAAAAAAAAAAGATGCTTCAATTTGTTAAAAAAAAATGCAATATCTGTGAAGCATAATAAAATAAAGCACAATTAAACAAGGTATGCCTGTACCTAGAGGTGCAATTGCTAGATCATATGGTAAGGCTATGTTTGGCTTTGTAAAAAACTGTCAAACTGTCTTCCAAAGGGCTGTACTAGTTTGCATTCCCATCACCAATGAAGGAGCATTCCTGTTACTCCACATCCTTGCCAGCAATTTGTATTGTTAGTTATCTGGATCTTAGTCATCCTAATAGCCATCTAGTAGTATCTTGTTACTACTTGGGATTTAATTTGTAAACCCCAAGTGACAAATGATATTGAACTCTTTTAATGCACTTATTTGCCACCTACATATTATCTTCGGAGATGTGTTCACATCTTTTGAACATGCTTTAATTGGGTTGTTTGGATTCTTATTTTTGAATTTTAAAAGCTCTTTTTATATTTTGGATGCAAGTTCTTTTTCAAATATGTGTTTTGCAAATATTTTCTCCCAGTCTATGGTTTTTCTTTTGATTCTCTTAACAGTATCTTTCCCAAAGCAGAAGTTTTTAATTTTAATAAAGTTCAATGTATCAACTTTTTCTTTCACAAATCATCCTTTTGGTGTATCTAAAAAATTTATCATGAAACCCAAGGACATCTAGATGTTTTCCTTTGTTATTGTCCAGAACTTTTATACTTTTATGTTCTACATCTAGGTCTATGATTCATTTTGAGTTAATTTCATGAAATGTGTAAAGTCTTGCATATGGATGTCCAATTGTTCAAGAACCATTTTTGAAAATACTGTCCTTTCTCCATTTAACTGCATTTACTTCTTTGTCAAAGATCAGTGACTATATTTGTGCAGGTCTATTTCTGGGCGCTCAAATCTGTTTCATTGATCTATATGTCTATTCTTTTGCCAAAACCATGCTGTCTTAATTATTGTAGATTTATAGGAAATCTAGAAATTGGGTATTGTGATTCCTCCAACTTTCTTCTCCTCCCCTTCCTTCTTATACTTCTTATTCTTCAGTATTACATTGGCTATTCTAGGTTTTCTACTTTTCCATGTAAATTTTAGAATTAGTTTCTCAATGATTGCAAAATATTGATTGGAATTTCCATGAATCTATAGATTAAGTTAGGAAGAATTAATATCTTAACACTACTGAGTCTTCCAATCCATGAATACAGAATATCTATTTAGATTTTCTTGGATTTCTTTCATCAGAGTTTTAGAGTTTTCCACATATAAATTCTGTACATATTTTGTCAGGTTTATACCTAAGTGGTTCATTTTTTTTTTTTTTGGTACTATTGTAAACGGTATTGATTGTTGAATTTCAAATCCCAGTTGTTCATTTCTGGTATATAGGAAATCAGTTGACTTTTGTATAGTTATTTGTGTCCTGTGACCTTGCTATACTCACTTATTAGTTCTAGAATGTTTGTTGTTGTTGATTTGAGGGGATTTTCCACATTGACAACCATACCATCTGAAAACAAAGTCAGTTTCATGTCTTCCTTCCTAATTTGTATGCTTTTTTATTTCCTTTCCTTGTCTTAGTGAACTAAGTAGGACTTTCAGTACAGTGGTAAATAGAAGTGGTGAGAGGACATCCTTAGTTTGTAACTAATCTTAGAGAAAAGGCATCCAGTTTCTCACATTATGATATTAGCTGTAGCTTTTTTGTAGATATTCTTTATCAAGTTGTGAGACTTATCCTTTATTCCTAAGATATACATTTTTTATATTCTTTCAAACTGTTTTATTTTCTCAAGTTCTAATAATTCTGCTATTTGTGGAATCACCTGATATTTGCTCATGGCTGATCATTGCCTTTTGTGCTCTGTAGTTTTGATTATGAAAGTTTTGTTTTGTTTTTCTGTGGAATTCCTGTCATCTGCTCACAAAGATGCACCCACATAGAAGTGATAAAGTCTAGCATGTCAATCACTGAATTCACTTAAATACATTCAGATTCCCTGAGCAGAATTTGGAAGCAAGTTACTGGTTCACTCTTTAATATTCTTTTAAAATCTTCTATCATTTCATGCACTTGGGGGACAAAGTTGGGTCGTCAATAATAGACCTGGATACAGTTTCCTACTCAGCTTATCGGCTAGTTATACAATCTTGGCCAGTTTCTTTAATTTCAAAAGTCGTTAATCTTAACATTTCTCTCTATAAGAATTAAAAATGGTGACATTCACAATTTCTTTTTGCTCAAAGAAGTTTAGAGAAGACTCAATATCTGAAGTTATCAATCTGTGAACTCCTTGAATAGTGTTGTGAATAGATTCTAAGGTAGCCCCTGATCCCTACCTCCTGATGTTCATGCCTTTGTGTAAGCCCTGCTTTGTGAGTGTGGGTGGTTCCTGTGAATTGTGTCTGACAAACAATATGCCACAATTGATAGGATGTCACTCCTGTGATTATGTTCTATTATATGGCAAAGGTGCCGAGATGTCAGTCTGGTTACGTTGCATTATTTAGGACTCTGTCTTGCTTGCACTATCTCTTTCTCTCTGTTGCTGGGTTTTAATAAGCAAGCTGCAATGAAACCTACGGCCACAAGGAATGCTTCTGACAACAACCTGAGGGATTGTGGTAGGAAATCCTTCCCCAATAAAGCCTGCAGATGAGAACTCAGTCCTGGGTGACACCGTGATTGCTGCTTTGTGAGACACTGAGGAGACCCAGGTAAGCTTTGCTCATACTCCTGACCCACACTTTGAGATAATAAGTATGTTTTAAGCCTCTATGTTTGCAGTAATTTGTCAAACAACAACAGAAAGCTAATACAAGTGCAAAGCTTCAATTAAGTAGGTAATACCTCTTAAGAACCGCAAAGAGGTAGGTGTTAAGAGGTCACCCAGATTTTTTTTAATCTTCTTTAAAAACAACCATTTCATTTAAAGTAAGTAAGTAAAGTGAGAGAGAGAGCAGAAAGTTCTGACACTGAAGAATAGCATTCTTTATTTCAAAAAGGTATCAAATTTTTATTTTATTGCCTGTAGTTCTGTAAGGAAATGGATATAAAGCACCAATAATTTTGTGATCTGAAGGATAGTATAGCTGTTAAGTATTATTTACTGTGCTTAGATTGTATACATCCATAGATATTTATACTTTATGATTAGTCACACAAACTGTGTCCAAGTTTGATATTCAGTTCAAACTGGGATTTTTAATACTGTTTGTATCATGCAACTAAGATATAAAAGAATTGAAAAGTAGAAAGTAATAAATAAAAGTTCATTTCAAAAAATATGGTTCCAACCTGTTTGACATGGTGGTGTTCCTTTTAGTCACATGACAGAGTAATTCCCAATAGGCTTGCTTCAAATTTGGCTTATCAATCAATGCCATACTAGAAAAATACATTTTCATAACAAATTATCAATTAATAAGTTCACCAACATTACATATTTGACAACTTTGGGGTTAAAAAAGACTCTTCATTCTTTTCCCAGTAAATTACAGCAAAGTGAGTCCTGTGGTCATTGTGCACCAGAAAATTAGAGAAATGAAATCTTCTAAAGCCCCACTGAGGTCAGACTCAGTCTGAAAAGCTGTGCTATGAGAAATTTACCCACATTTCCACTAAACAAGAGTTTTCATACAACTTGTGAACACACAAAACATGACATACCCTTACTTCCTGTACTTTGGTTAAAAAGTGCTTAACTTTTTTTCCTGAACATATCTAATTCTTGACTCTAATTCTGCTCATCACAGACTACAGCAAAACATGCCATGTGCTTCTTCCCTGTACCATTTTGGGTTTGATATTTACTGTAAGAAAGTATTAAACTATATTTAACACTTAAAACCACTGAAAAGCAAATGACATATTGTCTGCTTTTCCAGATGAACTGTGGTAGTTCTTGAAACATTGTTCACATTGTAGAAGACTTTAAAGTCATCTTTCCTCAAATAAATGTGATATTTCTTTCCCCTTGACTTGGCGAAATAGGATTAACAGATAATACTGCATTCATGTAAACAGATCTTTAACGTGATAATTCTAGCCTACGGTGAGAAATAAGTAGTATCAATCAAATCACAATTGATTTGCAAGCCCTTGTTGAAAATAAATGTATTGCTAACCATGCAGTTATTAATGTGCTTATATCTGAAAACTTGCTTGTGGAAGCGAGAAGGAAGGAACTAGGAAAACAAAATATATGTTTGTTTTCCTATTTACCAAATAGGATTTTTTTTTTCCTATTTACAATATCCTTATTCATGCAATATCTACAACTGCGCATTTTAAATTTTCCTGGGATTGGGGCAGGAGGTAGTCCTGTGGTGATAACTACACAGACCCAGCAAAAGGGTAAGCAATATCTAGAGAGACTAAGCGGGTAGGCTAGAGCTGGGAAGAACTGCCTTCCAATATCAGCACTGCCACCGACCATGGGAACTTCTCCCAATACCTGCTTCCTTATCTGTATGCTTAACATCTCCCTACAGGGTTATTTCGAGGATGACATGGCAAGCATCTACAACCTATTATGCATTCAGTAAATGACAGACAAGATTGCTGTTGTTCCTGTGAAAGCTCTGCTTTTCACAAGAGTGATTCTCAAGCAGAGCCCACTGGATACTTCTGAATTCAGAGACTTAATAGGAAGCAGATCTCAGTTAGAAATCTTTTTCTATTTTATTATTTATTTCTTACCCTACAAGCTTCCTTACCTTCACCTCTTTTTTTTTTCCTCAAAATGACTCACTTTTTACTCAGTTTATTTAAGTGTATCAGTTGCGCTCAAAGTCAACTATCACACACACACACACACACACACACACACACACACGCGGAGTTTAAAATCAGTAAGGACTATTTATTGCATTGTCCAGATTATCTACCCTAGAATATAGGTAATGAGCAGCTTTATCACCAGAACAGAGAAATCATGGACTTTAATGGGTATTGAATAAAAATATGATTGAAAGGCTAGAAGTAATGTGATACTAACATAACTAATAGACAAAAGAGTGCTGAGGCAATAACTATTTGGAATATGTAATATAAAGTGAGGAGTAATGTGGAAAAAAATCTACAGGAGGAAAATACTTTTCCTGACTAATTTTTCAAATTTTAGACATTTGTTCAAAAAAATCACAAGGCTGTAGGATCTTGAGAGAGCTAGACTTGTCATCAATGTTTAGGCAGAACAAAAGTTGAATTAGGTAAGAATGACATCCTCATCCATTTTGTTTAGGCTACCAATAAAAAAGGACTTACTATAGTCTTCCTCAGCACCCATCTTAGATAACATCTTTCCATGGATCTCATAAAGTTTAAACCCCCATATTAAATCGTATACTTCCCGATTTATTGTCATTGTGGACGTAAAAAAGGGCTGATGATCATCTTTGTTTATAATCTTTCATAGATTTGAACAGAAACATTCAAAATTGCCTATTAATAAGCCTCCCCAAAGGCTACCGAGCTTAAGCAAATATAAAGTTTTGTAACCTACCAATTAACCTACAGAAGGTATTCCAAATAATTATATTCTGTCACTTTCTTATTCACACTTGACTCCAAAAAGTTCTCAACATTTTACATGAATAATCTAGAAAATAAATTTTACTCTTGCCTTCACAGGCAGCATTAAAATGAGCAGGCACTTGTGTTAATTTGTTAATATTTTCTAATTTATTACTTAATTTTCCTACTGCCTGCTTGGAACTTGAGTTGTTCTGGTTACAAAAATGATTGAAGGAGCAAACATAATGATACAAAAATTTAAATAAAGTTCACTCTTGCCATGAAATGGGATGTCAGTTTTGCAATCCATCTGCACTTTCCCGCTAAGCTGGGTGGAGTTGGTCTAAATGAATCTGAAGACATTTATGAAATAAGCTAATACGAAAGGGTACTACAACCCATTAAAAGCGACTCTCTTCCTCTTCCACAGCGCGATGAAGGCCAGGGATGAATTTTAAGAGCTGTTTCCGCACACTTCCCCTTCTGCTTTTCCTGGGCAGAGTCCCAAACATGCTTGAGAAGTTGCCTTCCCACAAGGGAGACATGGACCCACTACTAGCAGAACTAATGCTCTGGTTCCTCCTTGAAGAACACCTCTTCAGAAAATCATCCCCATCCTTGAGGACAAAACACTCATCATCTGTGCTTGTCTGCCGGCTGAAGGCTTCCCTGCTCGAGTCTTCAGACACACATGTCTGGTACCCATCCTCACTGTCTATCGTCATGGAGCTCAGGCAGCTCCTACAGCTGCTCTCACTGGATAAGCGACTCCGGTCCAGGAGAGCTGAACCCGGCAGGGGTCCAAACAAAGTTGATTCATCTATGTCCATATTTTCCAAACTTGGGCAGTTAGCTGCATCACCTAGAAAGCAGAAAACAAAGACTACTGGGAAATGGATCTGAGCATCACTCCTTACAAGTACATACACCAAATTTCTCTTTGAAGGGCACAAGAAAGAATAAGGGTAAATAATACTTTTCACTAAATTTTCACTTGCATGAATAAGTAACTGTTCATGAGACCATTCAATAAACCTTATAGTATGATTTTTCAAACTATTTGTTCATGAACTAGTTTCCAGGTAAAAGGGTTCTATGGTGACAAAAATGGTAATGCTAGATTAAATAAACTGAAACAAGAGTCTTCATATGAGAACAGTTCAACTCATCTAACAGTATGCCAGTGTGACTTATGAATTTCCAAAAGAATCATTTCTTATATTATAGTGACCATGCCACCTTTTATTAAAATTATCATAGAAATGGGCTCCAAAGAATATACTTGGGGAAATGCCTCTTATGGATTTTCTCTATTTTAGATCCTCTGATTTTTAGTTACTATCTTTTTTTAATAATTATAAAATTATTATAACATCACTTGAAGTGTATGGGAAACACAGTTATAAAACCTGCCCCTCTAGGCTGATTATTAGAGAATTCAAAGATGTTTAAAACAGAAAGGATATCTTCCAGCCTCGATATGCCCAGTTGATTCTTAGAACACTTTAATACTTAAATGCTTTGAAATGGTAGTGTACCCAGAAAACATCCCTGTCCTAAAATAAGTAATAATTCATTTGAAGAAATTGAATGTTATCTGCTTAGCTGAATTTCTTCATCAACCTTTTATAGCCTACATCTGGGCTCTCCAAACTCAAATTTTAATCTCACACCAACAGCCTGTTCATATCCCACTTGTTTCTGTACTATTTGAGTTGGTTAGTATGCTGCTAAAAGAAAGGAGATTATTTGTAATACTAGCATGAGAAAAACATCATTAGAAGATGACTTTGCTTCAGGAAAAGTAATAGAACCTTACACACTCAGAAATTGTTTTATTTTGTGCTGATAATCTCTAATTCTGCTCTCCTTTGTCCTTGGTTGACACTATAAAAAGAGACTGCTTATTTTTCCATTTGATCTGCAAGGTTGAGTAGGGCCAGCCCTGTGGTGACTAGTTATAATGCTTTCCTTTTTGTTAACAAAACCAATTTTATTTCATCTCCCAACAAGTTGATGAATTTCTTTTGATTGGCAAGCAGTTGGCTTGTAGAAACTCATGCCCTGGATATTTACCGTAGGTCTAGAAAAAGTAAGCTAAAGAACTCCTTCAATCTCTCAAAAAATATGTACAACAATGACCTATGAAAAGTCAAACTCCTTGATTCTGAACTAAGGATCGTGTCTATACAAGGCCACTTCCATAAAGCCATAGAACTGCCTACACTTACCAGACCAAACCCCATCTCCGCTCCAGGATGCTCCGGAAGTAGAGGCAAAGATATCCCAAACACCCTCAAGTCTACAGAAATCCAGGAAGTGGCCAGAAATGTGTGCCTCTGTCTGGTTAGCAAACTTCAGATCCCCCCCAACAAAGCCTGCTATAGGTTTTTAAGAATATTAATTTAGAAACACAGAAAAGAGAAGTAACTCACACATGTTTCAGTTTTTGAAAAAAACAGAACTTTGACACAAGCCCCTAAGCCATAAATTAGTGCCTAATTAAGAATTAAATGTATCCTTCTTCTGTAAACAGATTATCACTTTTAACAAACAGATATTCTAAGGTTATAGAGACGTTAGCTCTGTGTTATCTGAAGAAGATACAACCTATATTTCACACCCACACAGTTAGTGGTTTCAGTGAATTATTTGTATCTACAAGTTCATTCCTCAGGTTATACCAGTCACATGGCAAATGCCACATCAACAAGTTTTAAACTCAACCCTTCTTTTCAGAATGTACACAACAGCAAGAGCCATGCATTTACTGTTATAACGATCCTTCATATTTCTGTTTTGGATTGGAGGGCCATGAGGAAGGATTTCTCTGCATTACTGTAACTTACACAATTTGAGCAAATAATAGGAGCTCCACCCAAGAAGCATGTTACCATTCCCAGCTTCAAGAGTTTCTGAGAACTACCCAGCCCCTGAACCACAGATGTTCTCAGGAATTTAATTCATCTGCTGAAGTAGTAGGAAAATCAGGCAATCATTCATATTACTCTTCTAAAATCCCCAGGTGCCTCTTGAGAGCGAATGCACACATGCACCTGTGTCCATGTTTTCATATGCATGTGTTCTGTGTATGGAGGAGGGGGTGTGATGATGACTTACCCCTCCTCCAAATACAGTGGTCACTCCAAAAGCCATGCCAAAGAAACACAGGCTACTATTCTCAATCCATGCTAGGCAATTTTTTTTCTTGTAATGATGATAATCTTAAAACAATTTAGAGGCAGAAATACTGAAAGAATGAAATGTAAGTGTGGTTTCTGAACAGGAAATCACATTTACCATGAAGCAGGCGCTGTTCCTGTAACTGCAGAGATCTGAACTCCACCCATTTTCTCTTCAAGGTTTGCTGAGAAAGAAGAAAAGCGCTAATTATTTGGAAACCCCAGTGAAGATAGCAATTTACTTCCAGGTGTTGAGATTTGTCATTATTTTTTTTTCATTTCTTTCTATCACTAACAATCCCTCCCACTCATTTGAAAGATTCTTTTTCTGTATAAAAGCAGAATATTGGGAACACTAATTTCTCAAGAAATAATCTAGTATCACCAACAAGTTGAAACAATGATGTCATTTCAATAGAAACAACAGATAATAGAAACAATGATATTTGTATTTTTTTAATTTAAAAATATTAGAGAAACAGATTGCTTAGGTTTGTGTCCATTTACTAGCCTTTTCGGCAAGGCTTTTACACTCTAGGCTTCTTCCATCAGCAATATGAGAACAACAACAGAACCTAAACCTGGGAATTGTCATGAGGATTAAATGCATTAGTAAATGTAAAATGATTGGAACAGTGGGTACAGCTTAGTAAATGTTCAAAAAATACCATGATCATTTTGAATGGATACAGAAGACGTGGTATACGTATACAACGAAATATTACTCAGCCATAAAAAAAGAACGAAATAATGTCATTTGCGGCAACATGGATGGACCTAGAGATTATCATACTAAGATAACTTAGATTATCATACTAAGACAGGAAAGATAAATACCATATGATGTCACTTATATGTGGAATCTGAAATATGATACAAATAAACTTATTTACAAAACAGAAACAGACTCACAGACATAGAAAACAAACTTATGGTTATCAAAGTGGGAACGGGAGGACGGATAAATTATGAGTATGGGATTAAGAGATACACACACTATACATAAGATAGTAAACAACAAGGGTTTATTGTACAGCATAGGGAACTACATTCAGTGTCTTGTAATAACAAGTAACGGAAAAAAATCTGAAAAAAAATAGATGTATAACTGAATCACTTTGCTGTACACCTGAAACTAATACAATATTATAAATCAACTACACTTCAATTTAAAAAAAAAAAAACACCATCATTCTATAAGCCTGGGGCACTAAAATAGTCTTTTCTGCTGGATATCTACTTATTTTCTATACCCAAAAGGGGAAGCTGACCAGTTCTAAAAGGCTTTCTTGGAGGGCTAAACTTAGAACACTGTAAGCACCCTGACTTCTTAACTGCTTCCTTCCTTGGCTATCCCGCACATGAGAGCAGTGGCCCAGGGAAAGATGAAATGGCTGCTGTAATGGTCACGACTGCACGTGAGGCCTGGCCTAGCCCACAGGCTGGAATCAAAAGTCAACCAAGCAGAAGGCATCTGACAAGGCAAAAAGGCTCCTTCTTCCTCCCCCTTTTTTCTCTTTACTCCACCCCTTCCTTTGCCATTTCAGGTCCCCACAGCAAGTCCAGCAGGTAAGAACAGCTCAGATTTGCCTGGGGACACTTATCCTGAAGGACAGCCAGCCTAGTTGGAAACAAGTGGTCCTTTGTACAAATCAATCTGGAAGGGGCAGGTGAAGGCTAAAAAGGAAGAGGGGGAAAAAAGCACATTTGGAAGGGGAAGACTGAAGGAAAAGAAAATATTACAAGAATGTCATTAAGTGTTTAAGGGGGAAAGTGGCTGGTTTCTCAGTTCAGGGATTGAACAATCACTGGGCAGGATTTTCCAAGCCTTGATAAGAGTAACATTTAGCAGCAATCATTATGATTGTCAATATAATATGCAATCAATGAGGCCAAGCCATAAAATACCTGGCTCAGTTAATTTCTTGTTCTTTCTGTACTATAATATAGTCTACCTGGCTATGAGACTGCTGGGCTACCTGAATTACAGCTCTTGTAAACCTGTGGTCATGTGAAGGTCAGAGTTAGGAAACCAGGAAGTACAGAACTAGCAGGGATCTGGCATATATACCAAGTCCTTTTTTCTTTCTTAAAGAGGTTTATCTCTTGCAAGAGAATAGAGTCTAGTTGGGGAGCATAAGGATAGACTGATGCTCAAAACTAATTATAGGGAGAAGAGGAAGTTGTATTTCTGCACTTACTATGCAGAAATACAAAGTTAGAGCTTGCCAAACAGTTTCTGTGAAAGTCAAGGTTTTTAAATGTCAAATCTGTTGATTTGTCCCAGTCATCTAAGTATGTCGTCACTTAAACCAAGAAAATACCAATGCAAAGAGCAGATGTGTCAAAGTGACTAAGAGTTTTTAGTCTATATTGAAGCTTCCTTATTTTCCTCAGAGTCAGCCTATTATTAATATCACAGTAGTGTATCTGGACAAATCTAACCTCTCACTGTTAGAAGAAAATTAAAGTACATGTGAGATTTAACCCTACTGGATCACGTCACCTCACTGTGCCTAGCTCAGTACGCCTGGTACATAGCAGATGCTCAGTAAATATTGGCTAAATGAATAAATGAAAGGATGGCTTCCTGGAATAACACTCAGCTATCACAGACTGGATATTTTGGTTGAACATATCTCCAACGTTTTCATTCTACATGAGACATATAGCTAAACATTTTCACGGCACTTTACTATTTTTATAGTGCTTTCATGGATAATATGCTGTTTAATTTTTCTAACTGTCCTAAAAAGTTCCAGACTAGAAAATAAAGGTTTAATGTAGCAAAATATTTCCCAAGGGCTACAAACACAGTAAATATCAGAGCTGGATTAAAAAGTAGGTCCCTCAGCCCACTAGATGTACTGTTTTCATGTTAAACATTTGAATCACAGGCCATGAGAAAGGGAATCCCTGAAAACACAGCTCAGAAGGCACCATTGTTTCTAAAGAAGAGGTTATGGCCCCACAAAGAGTCTTTGAGGGACACAATGCACACGTAGGATGCACAAGCTAAATGTCATTGTGTGAAGGGGAAGCCAGCCTGACTCTGGTTAATAGGTCAGACCCAGACATTTCTGGCTCAAGAGATGAGCTGGAAATCTCATAATTTCAAGATTAGAAAAGGAACAGAAATGAAAGAAAGTGAGCAGAAATGAACCCAAAAGTCTTCTGGACCTGGAGAAAAAGAAAGAGGTCACAAGGAAATTGGACCCTATGGCGATAGTTTAAATGCAATTATGTGAGGCAGAGACAAAGACAAGTTTCCTGCTTGAGAGAAGAACCTTGGCTGAAGCTCCACCATTGTGAAAAGGAGCTGAGCAAAGCTGTTGAGGGCGACTAAAGCTCATGGAGAGCATGTACCCAGAGAAGCAGGAGCACATAAACGTAGCCTCATGACCTGAACTGAGCAGCACACCGGCCCTCCAGGGAAGGCATCCAAGCTGCCAGACCTGGCTTTAGACCAGAAGCCTTGAAGTGCAGAGCAGAGGCCACTGCCCAACTCACACTGAGTGGAAGGGAGAGGCCCAGGGAAATGGGCAATCCAGACTCCGGAGCTCCACAGAAGTTTAATGAAAAGAAAGACAACAAAACTGATAATCAGGACATGGACTCTCTACAACAAAATAAAAATAGAAAAGTGTTCAAAGACTTTAAAATAAGAATATTTACAATCCTCTGAGAGAGAAATGTGATGTTCCTAAGAATAAGAAATTTGAAACAAAGGAAGAACAGATAGACACGAAAAAGAACTATTCGAAAATAAAAAATTAACTTTTAAAACTCAAGAGAAAAAACACATTCTATACAGAACACAGACAACATTACTGAAGATATTACTAAAGAATTCAAAAATAACATAACAGTGAAAAGAACTGAAAAAAAGAATATAGATATAGATGTATACACACATGTATGTATAACTCAGTCACTTCGTTGTACACCTGAAATGAACACAATATTGTAAATTGACTATACTGCAATAAAAAATAACATAACAAAAAAGATAAAGTGATACAAAATCTGAAGTGGTTAGGAAGCATGGAAAGTAAATCAAAAGACTCTGAAATATGTCTAACAGAAATTTCAGAAGATAATCCAGGGAATGATGAGGAAGGTGTATTCAAAAAGGCCAAGCTGATAATTATCCAAGACTGAAGAAAGTCAGAAGCCTTTAGACTGGAAGGACACTGCAAGTTCCAAGCAGTGTAAATTTAGAAATGAATCCAGACCTAATCACATTGTGGTGAAACTGTAAATCAGGAAAGACAAAAGAACACCTTAAAAGCAACCAGCAAAAAATGAAAAATTGCCCAAAATTGAAATACTGGGTTTTGAAAAGAGCTTAAAAATGGGAAATCCTCTAGAAAGAATTACCAAGAAAAAAAAAAAAATAGAAAGAAGGCATAAAAAGTAGTACAAATGAAAATGGGGACACAAGCACAGCTGCGATAGAAAAGAAAAAGATGAGAACAGAATGTTTATTATCAACTTCAGGCAATAAATTTGAAAATTTTAAAATTTTATTAACAAAAACATCATTCAATAAACCTGGCTCAAACAAACAAACAAAAATAGAAAGCCTGAGCAGTCTTATGGCTAATAAAGAAACTGAAACAGAGTTTAGAAGTATTCACATCAAAAAGAAACACAAGCCCAGATGATTCAGATAGCGTTACAAGAATTCTACCAGACGACAAAAAGGGGAAGAGACTCCTCACCTCATGCTAAGAGTCCAGTAAATTTGATACCAAAACTAAAAAAGATAGTCTGAGAAAAGAAAATTACAAGCCATTCTACCTGTAAGATGAAGTTACCCTCAACAATGCTAAAGAAAATGTTATCAAATCAAATCTACAAGTATATTAAAAAGATGATAAATTATGACCAGGTTGGATTTATTATAGAAATGCAAGGGTGGTTTTACATTAGAAAATTTTTAAATGTTATTCACCAAATTGACAGATTTTTAAAAATAAATAAATGAGACCTCCTCAACACTTATAGAAAAAAAGTATTTGATACAATTTAATACACGAGCACTGTAAAAACTATCAGAAAACTTGGTGTAGAAAGGAACCTCCTTAACCTGAAAAGTATAACCCTAGAGACAGGAAAGAATCAAAAGAATTCCCTTTAAGGTCAAAAGCAAAGCAAGGATGCCTACTATTTTAGCTTCTATCCATCATTGTATTATAGGCCTTAACCAGTGTAGCAAAATAAGAAAAAGAGCTAAATATCATTCTCAGCAGATCGTTATTATCTTCATGAGAAACTCAAAATAATCTGTAATTTATTAGAAATTATATAGTTTAGCAGGGTGTTTGACTATACAGCACAGAAAAATTGATTTCACACATCTACACATTAATCTCAATCAAAACATTATTTTTAATAAAGAAACTATAATAAGAACAAAAATCATTTTACAAAGGAATAAATCTAATAAAAGCTGCATAGGATCTATCTGCATAAAATTATAGGAATTTATGGAAAGTAAATAATTAAAAATTATTTACTGAGATAGTCTGTCAGTAAGATAACTCAATACCATATGGATGTCAAGTCTCTTCCAATTGATCTATCTATATAAAGCCGTATTATCTATCAAAGCTCCAACATACATTCATAGAACTTAACAATCTGATTCTAAAATGTATACAGACAATCAAAGGGCCAAGAATAACCTGGAAAGCTTGCCCAATCAGACATCAATATTTATTACAAAGGTACAATAGCTGAGTTTGAAATAAACAAATTGATCAATGGATCAGAATTGGAAGCCTGTAAGATCCATTCATATCTGGAACTAGCTTAAAAATAGAGGTTTTACTGCAGGTCCGTTGGGGAAAAAGAAGGACTGTATAAAATAAATGGTACTGGGAGAACTGAGTACTCAAATAGAAAAAAATAAAACAAAATTGGAATCCTATCTCATACTACATACAAAAATTAATTCTGAATGAATTAAAGACTTGGATATTAAAAAGCTTTAAAACTTTTAGAAGAAAATATAGAAAATGCAGAGTACCTTACAAAGGATAAACAATTAGGAGCTCCCTCATAAACAAAATATCAAAGGAACAAAGCGTTCGAAGTGCTAAGGAGACAAAACACCAACTTAGAATAATTCAATTACCTATAAAACTCTCTATAGTAGCAGTGAAATAGATATTTTTCAATAAAGACCCACCTACCCTCACTAAAGGAGTATAATACTACAGCAAGAAGGAAAGTAAACCCGGAGGTAAAGAACAGAATACAAGAAACAAGGGCAAGGCTGACAGTTCACAGGTTGGTATACTTGTTTACCAGCTGTTAAGAAAAAAAACCTGTCTTTTTCATTTTAAAAATGGATAGAATTTTCTCAAGTAAGCAATAATAAGGAATATGGAGGCTTAAATGGACATTTAAACATGTTAAGGTCCTCATGATGTTCTGGGAGAGGATGGAGATGTTGAAAATTTTCTAGGTTAGAAAAAATAATAAAGTATGTATATTAAAAGTTCAAGAGAAAATGTTCAAAGAACAGAAAATGCTTAGAAGCATGCAAATATGTGTTGTGCAATAGAGTTCTTTATTCCATGAAACATAAACCTATTTTTCACTTGTGTTTTAAATAACATCACTAGTTTACATTCTACATTTCTTTCCTTTTTTTTTTTACAAAAGCCTGAAAAAGCCAGTTTTACTTTTTTGAAAATGATGTTCACTAAGACTCTCTCTTTTGCAGAAACAAATTAACTTTCGACAGTTTAAAAAACCTAAACATAATATGAAGAACTATTTACTCCTTACAAAAATTTAATGATAAAATGTTAGAGGCACCCCTTTTAACATGAAGAAGATGACTCACTATTTATAACATCCTGAGGGTCCTAGCCAATATTGTAAGAGAAGAAAAAATAAACTAGTTGAATAATTGGGAGTAAAGGGGCAAAACTTTCATTATTTGCAGATGATACTATGTTTATATAAAAAAATCCAAGGGAATCTACAAACATATTACTAGAATAAAGGGAGTTCAGCAAGACTCCTGGATTTAAAACTTTACACAAAAATCAATAGCAATAAGCAGTTGAAAATGTAAAAGACCACATTAATTATAGCAAAAAAATTAGAAGGTATATAGGAATAAATATAATCAAAGATATATAGAAATGTATGAAGAAATTACAAAATGTTTTTGAAGTACATAAAAGACCTGAATGGAAAGAGAGATCCTGTGTTTGAAGTAAGGAAAGCAAAAACCATAATAACGTCGATTGATATCATTTATTCTATAAATACGATTCATTCAATTACTATCACAGTCTGAAGAGGACTTTCTTCTGATGAATTTTATAAATTGATTCAAAAGATCACAGCGGTAAGCAAAATGACAAGAATATAAAACCAATGTTGACAAAGAAGAAAACAGGTCTTGTTGATGAATTAAATGTGGTAGAAGGGAGGAATAAAAGATAAAGTAGGAATATACTAACTCTACCCTCCTGAGCTCAATAACTGAGCGCATCCTGAGATGCACATGAGCGAGGGCCTAGACTTCATGGTCTGCCAGAACCTCACCAGTCTAGGAAACTGAGATTTTTAAGACCCTCAAATAGCCTAGAGAATTTTCACTGAACATCCTGCATTGTACACTATCTCCTGTAAACTTTAATTTCCTCTTCAAAGTTGACACTGTATTTGCCAGTGAAAGTAGATACAAGGACAGCCACAGGAGTAGAGGGAGATGATTTTTGTAGTAAGAATGAGGCAAAATGAAAGGACGCAGAGGAGGACAACAGAAAAACAAAAATCCCAGGCCCTCCTGCACACATATATAGCACTTGGGAAAATGATAAAAAGACAGCTTCTACTTCTTTGGTTTTTTCCAAACAAAATGTAAATTGAAAGAGATCACAGGTGCATTAATGAAAAGTTCTTCAGGTGATGTGCCTTCCTGTTGCCTTTCTGAGCCTCATAGACATGCAGAAGAAGGAAGGAAGAAAGTGATTTGCCCTGGTTTGTGGAATTTAATATTCCTGCAAAGGTAATTGTATGGCTCTTGATAATTCAGCAGTTTAGTCTCATCACGACATTTCATCTTCAAGGGCTATCTCAATTCTTCAAATAGATCTTTATTCTACCACTCACATTCAAGGATGAAAAATGTGTCTCACTGTATTAAATTAAATTACCTTTAAAACTTGCAGCTTTGCCTCAAGCTCTGTTCTTTTGAGAATCATTGTTCCATTAAGAGTCTCTATCCTGTTTGAAGAAAAAAAGGAGGGGGAGGGGAATAGCATGAGTGATTCTTTCAAACAAGTACCATCCTTATGGAGTACTACACTTTGAGCACAGGCTATCCTTAAAAAGTAACGTAAATGTTACCATTCTCACGGCACTTCAAGTATCTGGATGTAAGCCAAACCTTCTGACAACATTCTAAGAAAGAATATGGAAAATAAATACTCTCTTTGAGAGGGTGACTGAAAGAAAAGACTCTGGTTTATTTGTAAACTGTAGCTCATTTTATAGAAGCCCCTATATGGCAATGACGGTTGTTCTCTGCTAGAACCTATTCTTGTGTGGTCCGGGTGAGTCACCTCCTTCATTTGGTGAATATTTATTGGGCATCTACTATGTGCCAGACTCCAGACATCGTGCTAAAAGTGAGGGATACAGCAATGAAAACAGGCACTAGGGACTTTCAAACAATGGAGTCAAGAAGCTATTTCTTTAAACAAGGGAAAATCCTTTCTTCCCTAAGATTCTAGGAAATTTTACCTCTGTAAATTGCCTTAATTTTGGAACTAGAACAAATAGAACCAGAACTACTACGAGATAATAACTTTCATATGACTCTCATCTCAAAACCTTTTAAGCGTACAAACTTTAATCTTAGAATTATCCATCTAATGGTGTTCTTTCTCCCTATACCAAATGCCCTTCTAAAAATAAAAAGACTTGCTCTATCCTGAGTGATCTGATTTGTTTTGTGGGCTCAAGTTAGATGCCATCAATCTGCATAAGATAAATATGATATGTGAGTTATACAACTAAGCATTTTTAAAATATTGGTTCAAATTCATTTTGATAAATAAGCTGTAACTCTATAAAGACGCAAGAAAATTTTCAAGACATGGTAAAATAATAGTATTAAATGCAGAGACCAGTTTCCCTCTATTTCCAACAGCATTATGCCCAAGATAATGAGATGATAGCAAGAGAACGCGTTGTCTGCTTTCTCATTAGCGGGTCTTGACTCTGGGCGACAGTGACAATCCCTATGAATCTATTTGGCACTTTAATGTTGACCTGCCCTGCCCAAGCAATAGATGTCTGTGGGCAGAACTGCAGCCATAGATTGGCCGCTCTCTTCAGTATTTGTACAAACGGTCTCTCATCTTCCTTATCTCTGGATTTCCAATTGTCTCCACCCAATACTCTTTAATTATCCACTTGAGGTCTGCCCACTTTACCCATCTGGAATATAGGTTTCTGTTTCTAATCACCAGCATGTTCCCCTGGACTCTATATGATTCCTACCTTATAGACTCAAGTTTCTCTGGAGCTCAAGTGGCCCCAACCTTTACCCTGAACTCATAGGATTCACAGAGTTGGACTCAGTCCTCTACCACCACCAGTCATCTTTCAAAACTACTCTCACACAAACCCCAAAGAAATAGTCTTTGAAGTTTTAGACTAGAATCACTAAAGAGTGTCCAGCAGATTTTTTATTGGCAGCTTACAAGGAGCAGCTGTGGTGTAGCTGGAGAATAGGGCCTGGCCTCCAGAGCAGATGGTCAAATCCCAGCCCTGGCATTTACTAGATGGTTGGTCTTAACTAAACCTCATTTCAGCCTGAGTCACTTCATTTATAAATAGGAATATAACTAACTTCTGTGAAGAATAAAGGAGATGATCAGAATAAATTCTAAAACTATTAAGGCTGGCTGGTGAGGCCCATACTCTGCTCCCTGGAGAACTCTCTGTCTTCATTTCTTACTATATTCTTCCTAATTCACCAACCACCAATTACACTGGCTTCCTCTCTATCCCTTGAATATGCCAAGCCCACTTTGAGAACTCAGAGACCTCTCCCTTTATCTGAAATGTTCTCACCAGGAGTTCATCTAACCATCCCTTCTCTTCATTTCGCTCTCAGCTCAAAGCTCACCTTCTCAGAAAGGACCACTTTAAACACTTAAGCTAAAATAGCAGCCCTCTCACTCAATGTTCTATCCCATTTCTTGTTTTACTTTCTTTATAGCAGTTATCAATAATTGAAATATCAAAATTACTTATTGTTGCAGGCTCTTCTTACCTATCTCCTTCCACAATAAAGCAATAGAAGAGTCTTTATTTCTCCTGAGCCTATCACAGAGCTGGAAACATAGTATTTGCTCAATAAATATCGTTTTAGTAAATGGGTGAATTCCATCTTTTAACTAATTACTAAGGTCTTATTAGTTACTAAGGGTGGAAATGTCAGTTGAATCTCTAACTGGGGAAACAAATGTCCCATTAGTAAGTTGGGAATAGTAGCAGATGTGAGTGTGTGTGTTGCACGGCATGAGGGCCGAGCAGACTGTTCTTTCAAACAGAACACTAGGAGAGAAAAACAATTGGCTGGTGGTAGAAGAGGAAAAAACTCAGCCCTTCTGACCTTTCATTTGTTCTAACCACAGGATTATATCAGCCATGGAAATTGAACCCATTCCTCTCTGTCCAAAGAGAATGTGTGCCAGTTTAATTGAATTTGAATTAAAAATAAAATTTAAAAAATGCTATCCCACCCACTCAGATGTTTGGGCTATTGATGTCCTCTGACTTCAGATGTTGACAACATGTTCAAGTTTGAGGAAACCTTGAGAAACAAAAGGAACTGATAAAAACGTCTGTACCCAATCCCCAAGCTATGGTGCACTGCCTCCCTTCTTGTGATCCTGAACAAAAAGCCTATTCATTCACTCAACAGGCATTATGAGAGACCGTAACATTTTTGAAGCCCCACGGGAAGCAGCCAGATAGTTACATTAGCAGGTTTCCTGATGATCTGATCAGGTCAACAACTTGTTTGTGGGTGAAACCTTCTGTGCTCACACCATTGATATTTGCAAGGACATCACCTGGGAGATGCCAAGAAAAATGAGTGTTAAAACGGTTGGTTAAACAATCTTTCCTGACCCACGAATGAAATAAAACAAGCAAGACCCAAACCTTGGCAACATAAAGGAGTTAAGGAAATTCAAAGCAACAATCATGTTCTGACCTTCACTATCAAAAAAGTTATTTTTCTTGCTATTTAAATAATTCCTAACATGAGCATAGTTCTAACTTACCAGCTTGCAGGCCAGCGCAGTGTGCCGGGCTATCCTCCTGGATTTTGCAGATCAGGGTGCACATCTCTGAGGAGCAGGTGTTCTGGTTTTGGAGCCTGTAAGTCTGTAAAATTAAAGGGATACATAATTACCATTACCAAATAAAAAACAGATTACCATTACCAAAAAACTCAAAATCTATTTGTTAAAAAAATATTAAGTGGTATCAGTTACCTTAAGCAGCATAACAGATAAGTGCAAAGAACAACTTGGGAAGCTTTTCTGAATATAAACTAAATCTAAGTACCAATCTTACACTTCTCCCACACAATCTGTAGCTGACTCCATTCATAAAAAATACATCTGGCTTAAGAAAGAAAGTAGGGTAAGACTGGCTTAAGACTTTAAGACTTTCAAGCCTAAGAGACCACCTGATGCTATCATTATCGCATATTTAACAAGAAAAATTTGGTTTCTCTTTTCCCAATGGGCTAAAACAATAATGGCCAAGAGCAGAGAGAAAAATCTCTATGTGGTTCTCCCGAGCTAAAGTACTTATTACAGGAGCATATGAAACAGTACATACCCAGCAAGGGAGATATGCCAACAATAATTATTTTAAATCAGAGTTCTGCAAATAATGACAATCTGCCCTGCATTCATTCAAAAGCACTATGATTGACTCAATTACCTTCATTCCTGAGCGCTCGGTGGTACATCTGCCCTAAATACTCATTCATTAGCCACTTGACTAAATTAGAAAAAGTTATGCTTCGCCTCTGGCCTCAATTTGGCAAAAGCAGCTTGTTTTTGTTTTTGTTTTTGTTTTCGATTTGTACCAAGAACACAGCACAAGTGTTTGGTGAATAGAGTGGCCCAAGGACCTATATTTTTCTTTTTCACATATTTAAGTTATGAGGTCTTGCTGCATGTAGAATCAAAATCAGCATTCTGAGTTGAGTAAGTCTTCTAAACATCTGTTTCCTAAAATTAAACCACATTCCAGCACTGCTTCCCTGTGGAAAAATGAATGTCCGATGTTCATTCCTTTTGGTATTACAGACCTCCAGGCTCCAGAACCAGCAGAACCAGAAGTCAGTCAAACTTCTAGAAACTTGACTTTGTTAACCTAAGAGATTTCTATGTACTCTGCAAGGCATTTAGAATCCCCATATCTTAAAGATAGAGGGGTCTTTCAGAGATTGTGTAATCTACTTTCCATCTATGCCAGAGATCCCTTTAACAGTTTTTCTGCCAGGGAGTCTTCTTGCCACAGCCCAGGCCCTTCAAGAGATGGAAGGGTGGTCTGGTTCATGGAGGACATGAACCAAAGCTATAACAGACCCTCCTTTGGGAAACCACTGTTATAATGATTCTCATTAGCAGTGAGAGTCTACCCTCCATGTCCAGGGAGGAAGGTGAGTACAGTGAAGGGGAAACATGTTAATTGATGTAGCCTGCACCTGTGTATATGTTTGCAACAGGTATAAAATTTGTGGCTTAGAGAAGGAAAGGCAGAGGTCCCCAAGTTTTGGAAAGAAATTATTAGTTGGATATTTCTCTCTTTTATCCAGTCTTCTAGCTCAATCATTTCCTAGAGACACAAAAGTACATTGCCTTTCTCATGCCTGATAGCCTTCATTCTAACAGTTGTCGTTTGCTGATCTTCTACTGGAACCAGGCACATTACTAAGTACTTTATGCGTTAGTTCATTTGAAGTGCCTAAGAACCCACTAAGGTAGCACTGAAAGAATATGAACTCAGGTGTACATGAATCTAAGGTCTATCTTCCTGCCAAATTACTACATTACTCTCTGTAGCAGCAAAAAACTAGCACCCATGGAAACCAGAGGAGGTGGACTTGTTCTCTCCCAGCATGCCCTGCACCTGGTAGACAAGGGCCCAAATACGTGTTAATGATGGGGGCACAATAAGGGTACGTGAGGTTCTATCTGGTCTTCAAAATGTTCCCAGAGCATGTCCCCTATTTGATGACTACTACAAATCTTATGAGTACTAGAGAATAGGTTATGGCGTAGAGCTGGTAATGGAAAGCATACACCATAAGGGAATTTGCAGAGGAGTGGATCCTTGCATCACTAAGATAGCACAGACATGCTGCAGTCCAGAGGTGAAGCCATTAGCTCACATGAGTCCACAAAGTTTCAGGGCACTATAGCCTGCTGTCTACTAATGATAGTTTTGATTCTTGCTTCATGTAGAGTGTTTATGGTATAAGGGAGAAACATGGGGGAAGCAGTGACATGTCTATAGAAAAATGAGAAGAGATCCTCTCTGGTTACATTAAGTAAGAGTAAGTGAGTAGACTTTGCTCCTGTTTTCAGTAGCAATCACTGCACATCCTTGGGGGTAATCTCATTTGAAAAGAAGTGGTCACAAAAAGCATAGTGTCTCTACAACAGAATAAGGAGTGTTTCATGTGAATGAGGAACAAGAGAGAGTACTATGCTTCTAAAACCTGATGGAAGAATTAGAGATTTCACCAAATTCAAAAGTAGAGGAGTTAAGAAAGGAGAACGTCTCTTCTTTTCTCCTAGAGCCTTCTCCCTATTCATTGCAGCTAGAGTTCCATTTTGTTTCTTTATTCATAAAACACATCTTACATAGCAGCTTCCTGTTCCTAATCTAAAAACACACTGACTTTACAACTGTGGGGCTTATATTTAGTCACCAAAGTTTTCTGAAGGCAGCACCAAAGTTAAGATATAAAAACTGATGTGCAGTATAAGGATATGGTTATGCAAAATGCCTCTAAAAGAAATGCAAAAGTGTAATGGAAAAAGAACACAGTAATACTTAAACTACTTCTCTTGCACTTAATTAGACTAGACTTCATTTGACCTAACTCATCACCTTAGCAAATATGGCCATGAAAAGCAGACAGAAAATAAGAAATGAAATTCTTAGGCTATTAAATAGATATCCATAAAGAAGTCAAAATTTTCCTAAAGCACGAGACAATACGCACATAGAGCCAAATGTTCTTAAGTGTTTCAAATAATAGTTTAAAAATGTTGCCATAGTGAAAGCAATCTTGAGAAAGAAAAATGGAGCTGGAGGAATCAGGCTACCTGACTTCAGACTACACTACAAAGCTACAGTAATCAAGACAATATGGTACTGGCACAAAAACAGAAATATAGATCAATGGAACAGGATAGAAAGCCCAGAACAGGATAAACTCACACCCATATGGTCACCTTATCTTTGATAAAGGAGGCAAGAATATACAATGGAGAAAAGACAGCCCCTTCAATAAGTGGTGCTAGGAAAACTGGACAGCGACATGTCAAAGAATGAAATTAGAACACTTCCTAACACCATAAGCAAAAATAAACTCAAAATGGATTAAAGACCTAAATGTAAGGCCAGACACCATAAAACTCTTAGAGGAAAACATAGGCAGAACACTCCATGACATAAATCACAGGAAGATCCTTTTTGACCCACCTCCTAGAGAAATGGAAATAAAAACAAAAATAAACAAATGGGACCTAATGAAACTTAGTTTTTACACAGCAAAGGAAACCATAAACAAGATGAAAAGACAACCCTCAGAATGGGAGAAAATATTTGCAAATGAAGCAACTGACAAAGGATTTATCTCCAAAATATACAATCAGCTCATGTAGCTCAATATCAAAAAAACAAACAACCCAATCTGAAAATGCGCAGAAGCCCTAAATAGACATTTCTCCAAAGAAGGTATACAGATTGCCAACAAACACATGGAAGGATGGTCAACATCACTAATCATTAGAGAAATGCAAATCAAAACTATAATGAGGGGCTTCCCTGGTGGCGCAGTGGTTGAGAGTCTGCCTGCCAATGCAGGGGACACGGGTTCGTGCCCTGGTCTGGGAAGTTCCCACATGCCGCGGAGTGGCTGGGCCCGAGAGCCATGGCCGCTGAGCCTGCACGTCCGGAGCCTGTGCTCCGCAACGGGAGAGGCCACAACAGTGAGAGGCCCGTGTACCGGAAAAAAAAAAAAAAAAAAAAAAAAAACTGCAAAATGCTGTTTAAATGCTGGAGAGGGTGTGGAGAAAAGGGAACCCTCTTTCACCATTGGTGGGAATGTAAAATTGATACAGCCACTTTGGAGAACAGTATGGAGGTTCCTTAGAAAACTAAAAATAGAACTACCATATGACCCAGTAATCCCACTACTGGGCATATACCCTGAGAAAACCATAATTCCAAAAGAGTCATGTACCACAATGTTCATTGCAGCACTATTTACAATAGCCAGGACATGGAAGCAACCTAAGTGTCCATCGACAGATGAATGGATAAAGAAGATGTGGCACATATATACATGGAATATTACTCAGCCATAAAAAAAAAACGAAATTGAGTTATTTGTAGTGAGGTGGATGGACCTAGAGTCTGTCCTACAGAGTGAAGTCAGAAAGAGAAAAACAAATACCATATGCTAACACATATATATGGAATCTAAAAAAAAATGGTTCTGAAGAACCTAGGGGCAGGACAGGAATAAAGACGCAGACATAGAGAATGGACTTGAGGACACGGGGAGGGGGAAGGGTAAGCTGGAACGAAGTGGGAGAGTGGCATGGACATATATACACTACCAAATGTAAAACAGATAGCTAGTGGGAAGCAGCCGCACAGCACAGGGAGATCAGCTTGGTGCTTTGTGACCACCTAGAGGGGTGGCATAGGGAGGGTGGGAGGGAGACGCAACAGGGAGGGGATATGGGGTTATATGTATACATATAGCTGATTCACTTTGTTATACAGCAGAAACTAACACAACATTGTAAAGCAATTATACTCCAATAAAGATGTTAAAAAAAACACATCACTAATGCAAATATATAAAATGCACATTATAAAGAGTACATCACTCTCTTATTTATGAGCTGACTGATATCAAGAATTTCTGATCAGTCTCAAACCTACCAGAAGACTAAAGCGCTACAAACAAGAAGCACACTATGTCTCAGGGTGGGTTTTTTATCCGCTGAATGTTTTCTTTCCTTGATGGTACCCAACACACTGAAAGACTACCAAAAACATTGAAAACAAGTCACAGCCTCCATCATTCCCTAAGCCCAGCTTCATTCTTTCTCTGCAAATATCATGACATAACCAGTGCCACTTTCTTCACTAAAAGTCTGGAAAATCTGAAAACTGCCCACCTGAATTTCAAACCCAAATTTTCCTTTATTTTGTTTTTCCACAGTAACAAGCTTTCTGTAAAACAAAAAACAAAAAATTAGGCATGAAGATCAAAGTATAACATTTGGCACATACCTATCATTAAAAATAACTGTCAATAAAAAATAGCTGATGTTTATGTAAACTGTAGTATATAAGACTCTATGTGTGTGTGTGATATCAACAGCCTGGAAAGCTGTGTTCCTAAATATCTTGCTGAGAAACCAAAAAATAAATTAATTTCTTTACCTTTGAGACCAGAAAAAGGTATGATCTAAAGAACTTGATCTCGTCAGAGCAAGCTGAAAAACACAAGCACACAGTTATTGAAAGGTCCTTAAGACACATCTGCAAAATGTTCTATATCACAAAGGACTTTGTTCTTTATCACCTTCTTTGGCCCAGCTCCTGGGAAATTGTTACGGAAAGGCCGTAATTTCCATTCTCTAGCGATAGCAAAGGAGAGCTGGGAAAGGGACCGTTCAGGCAGTCCGCTTGAAAGATTAAATGAGGCTTCCATAATAATACCCCATGGCAAAAGAGTTAATGTAATGTGGCAAAGCTCCAAAGCTTCCAAAAAGAACTTCATATCTAATCTGTATTTAAAATAGCCTCTGAAAGGTTAACCACAGCAATTTATAATCACACTGAAATCCAAAGAAAAATAACACCCATGGAATGGCATATAAAACCCAAATAGTTGATAGTTTGGGGAGATGCTGATGAAATGACTGTGTTTATTGTAATAGTTCAATATGTTACTGTTTTTAGCAGGATAAAATCATCTCTAAAGAACTAACTAATACTCAGAAGCACAATTCGGGTGAAATCAGAGACTCAAAACCTCAATTCTTTTTATGATTTATTTTTGCAATAGTTGTAAAAGAGTACAGTGAGATTTCCAGCCAAGAAAGGAAAGGAACCTCAGAATGATGTAAATGGTATAAATAACATCACCTTTACTCCTCTGCATGTTTTGGGAAAAGATCATATAAACATAAGCTTCCAGGATACAATCTACCGTTATAAACAAAGTAAAAATTAACAAAAAGTGGCATCTTGTTTTTAAGGTAATTATACTGAGTTTTTGTGTTTCTTGTTTTGTTTATTTGCTTAGGAATTAACAAATGTTAATTAGCTCTTTCTCAAGTGTTGGTCCAGGGCTCCAAAACATAAGCTCATTCTACTAGTTAACCCATGGTGTTTATTTAACTGGCAACCTATTATGCTTCTCATATGTCAAGGACTACAGAAAATATCAGGAGATCAATGCAGGAGTCCAAACAAATAAAAGTAAAGTAGAGGATGAAAGCCAGGAGAAAAACACGTAGAAGAAATGAATGCACAAATTAAATTTTCATTAAGGCATTTGTTAGTGGAGAAGCTTACATCACTATAAGGAATTTGAATTACCAAGTACAAAATGTCAGCATTCTCACAAATTTTCTGGAACGGCTCAGTGTCCAGAATTTGGCCACTGGTCAGTAATGTTAACATAATGAAGACCTACGAAGACCTCTTCCTAACAATTTGATGTAAATTAATTATATTTTCCTCTCTTGTCAGTTTTGGACTTCAAATCATTTATATCATCGTGAAGACTGCAATAGGAAGGCTCAGAACCAAAAAAAGAAAAAAGTTCTCTATATTTGCTAAAAAGTATCTATTTTCAATTTATAAGGACTAACTGTGGAAGACCTATAACAGTTTGTATGGTTTGTTTCAGCCTGATTTTGTCCTGATAAGTACCATTAACAAGGGTGGGGACCTTTCAGTTATGCAGTAGGTTGCCTTCTTGAGGAAGATAGCAGTAAATTCGATATGCCCAAGCATTCTCAACCTCTCTGTTATACTGTACACACGTTTTCTTATCTACTTTCATTATTTCCATTTGCTTGGCTTTGATCCTTATTTCAGATTGTAAAGTACTTAGGTAGGTCATACCTAATCGTGCTATCTGTAAATCATAACTAGGGTTTATATTTAAAATCATTACTCTTGCTGTTAATATTCATCAGATAATGCACATATTCATTCATGTGGAGGCACAGATGTGTATTTATGTGAAGGGCAGATTGGATTAAATACCTCACTTCTGTTCATAATTCCCCGTATCCTTTGGGCCTCTTGGGGAATGTATTTGTTTTACTTTCTACCCCAGTGCCCATCACAGGGCCTGGAGTCGAGTGGAACCGTAAAAACAGCTAAACAGACAAACAGAAGTAAACTACTAGACTACAAGACGAGCAGGTAAGAGGTGGTGGGAGATCCAAAGTAAGAGAGCCTTCAACTCTGTCTTTCATTAAATTAAATATCCATAGGAAAAGCTCAAGGGTAGACATTTAAAAATATAAAGTACAATTTAAAACGAAAGAAAACAAACAACGATAAAAAAAACAAACACCGGAATCGCAAAACAGCAAGAACCATAGAAAAAGGACTAATAGAAAACAAAGTCAGTCAGTAATGCCTTAATACACAACTGCTAAATGAATGAATGGTGGCAAAAATTAATGAGTCCTTACAATTTTGAGCCTTCCTTCACCAATTTTAAATACCCTTTTGCTAAGCAAATAATCATAGCATTGATGGGAACTTCAAGATTTCATCTCTTCCACCATTTAAACTGCCTTCTAAATCAAAAATTATTCTAGATAGATTCAAATATAAAATTGTTTAAGTCCACATGACAAATCCCAGACTTCTATAGAGAAGGAAATTTCCCCACCTCTCTCGGTCTAACCTTTCTATCTAGCTAAGCAACTAGATTAAGATGGAAATATCTGCCTAGCACAAGGTGAGATGCAGAGCAGATACTCAATTGTTGTGGACTGACTGATCCAGGTCATCAGTGACACAAAGGAAAAACTCAGACTAAATCAAATTATGAATTAGTTTCCACTCTGGATCAGCAATGAGCCTGTCATAGGCACCTAACGGTTAAATAAAAAAACAATTTAAATAAATTAAGCACCATCAAATTCTCTGACATGTTCCACATCTTGCCACAATGCTTACTTGGTTTTGATCTGGGCTGTCAGACTCAGGCAATGTGGAAAGGAACGTTCTCAGGGTTCAACCAACTATCTGCCTAAGTGACAAGAAGTACGTCTGAGGTCTTAGCAAAGGTCTTACACTTTAGAAAAAGTTTCCCCTGCAGCCCTGGAGTGAGCAGCCCTCTTCTAGAATCTGACCAGTGGAGTCTCTGCTCCCTTGACTGCCCTCCCAGCCTGAGCTTTTTCTTAGGGCTGTGGGGATGACAGCAAAACTCATGAATGAGGAACTGGTGTGCAATGAACAGCATATGCTGGCAACAGCTGTCTTTTATTACACATTATCTAATATGAGAAATCTAGGTTTAGCAGTTTGGCAGGGCTGCAAACTACACATTCAATTACATCTGCTGAGTAGACAGCTCTTTAACCCCTTGCTAGCTTCTAAAATAAAGATGCCTGGGGTAGGGCTGAGGATCCGTCTCTTTTGTTTTTAGTCAGAGGACTTAAAAGATTAGACATCAATGTTAAAAATGTAATTTTTGCTGCTATGCAATGATTCACAATGCCCCTCTTTAGTGCGAAACCAAGACCAAATACTTCAGCTGTCAGTTTGCAAAAACTAGGAATAATCTGCCCCAGAGCCAGCCAGACAGCCCTGCAGAAGGAGCTTGTAGTTCCATACTGTAGCCACTTCTGCGGCTAAGTAACAGCCTGTTACTTCCTGGCCCCTCTGTGTACTCATTTCCTGAAACTGTTGTGGGTCGGGGAGGGGAGGATACCTGTTCACAGATGAGGTATTTTTGGTTTCGTTGTTTGTTTCAAAAGTCCCAAAATTATGTGCTCTGCTCCCTTTCCAGTCCCCTGCCTCATTCTTCCCAATTCTTCCATGAACATAGGTTTTTTTTTTTTTTCCTTTTTACGTCAGGAACTTTAGGATAGCAGGGCTCCACAGAAATATTCTAAGATTAGCAAAATAATAGAGCTGAACTCAAGTTTTTAAATTTAAGGGCCCTTTAGGAACCCAAATAGAATGTTGTGGCTTCTCAGGAAAGTCCCATTGTGGGCCCATGAACCTCTTTTTCAAGAAAAAATTTTTGGATATTGTCTCTAAGCATACCACAGTATGGATTAGAGAATACTTTTCAAATTCTTTTGTAGTGAAATTAACAGTTTTCTACTGAACGTATACATTCAATGATCAAAATATCTTGCAGTCAGGAACACTTGGGAGTTTTGGTAATGGATGGATGTGTAGCCAGAAACAATGTAAAAGCTCGTGAAGGGCAGAACCCATCCCAGAAATACATGCATTACCGGGTTTAGCACAATATTCTGTACCTGAGCTTTTAAGTGAAATAACCCTTCCAGAAGTTGTCTATTTAGTAATAATTCGATCACCAAAAGAAAACCAGGCAAAGAGAGTCTGTCTGTGGTCCCACTAATGCACATTCAGGCTTCTCCTCTGTTTGTCAGGTTTTCACTATAGCATTCGGTGAAAACCACTTTCCAGCGACAACCTACTGCCCTTGGGAGAGTGGGTGTAAGGTCCAGCGGTACTCCTTTAGCATTGCCACATTCATCAAGATGACGTTACTTCATCCTGTCTCCTTCCTACAGCGTTTTCTGTTGCAGAGATTATTTTTTTCCTAAAACCATGTTCAGAAGTAGGACACACTGGGAGTGTGTCACCTCCTACAAATAAAGGTATTGAGATCATATAAACACACAGAAATCTGTTTTTAAATAATGTTGAGTGTAAACACCCTGGCTAACCAGATAGAGCTTTGCAGAAAGCAAAGCCAATGATAACAAGAAGTATGAATTGCTGACATCAGCCCTGAAAGGGTTGAAAATAACAGTGGGCAGAGAAACACCTGCTTGTGGGACTGCCTCAAAGGGATCTTGTTGCCTGCAGTTCGGCCAGTGCCAAATAGGTGATTATTCTCTAAAAAACCAGTTAAGGGAAATGAACATCCGTTCAGAAAATTCTGAACTGTTGGGATAAACTTGCATCAAGCCTCACTGATGATAATTGTATAGAATCAGAAGTATCGTATACAAGATGTTTTGTTTTGCCTTAAGTAAATCTCACAACAGTAAGAAAAAGCTGTTTGAATAGGAAAAGTCTTACCATGGGAAAGAATATGAGAAAAGGGAAAAGAGAAGAACTAAAAAGGATGAGAACATATGAATAAAATAACTGGTGTGGAAATGTGTGTGTATGTGTAGATATTATACAGATTATACACACACACACACACACACACACACACACACACACACACACTCAGGTACATCTCATATGCCTACATCCCTCTCATTATCTTCTGCCAATAGCCTTCTACTGATTTCTCTTTTTAGTTCATGCTACCTTCACTCAGGCTTAAAACCAGATGTGTCTCCTCCTTCTTCACTGCCTTCACAGCCAAGCCTCTGAGCCTCTTCTCCATTCCTTCGAATCTTCTTTCTCCAACTACAAAAGTTGCTCCCTCACTGCTAGTCTCTCTCTACCCACTTACCGACAAGCATGTTGTCCGACTAAGGTTCCTAAAACCTTCTACTCAATCATGCTCAGTTGTTTCCCTGTGCTGGTCAAATTACTACTTCCTCAGGGAAAGTGTCCAAGTGTTGTGTAAAGCAGCCCAGCTCTGAGGTCTCCCCTCCCCTCCCACACAGACTCTCATCAGGTCCACCTAACACAATAATGTGTTGTTACTTAAACTGCCCTAAGAGCCCCAAGATCTGTGCTGCGGCATTTAAATTATTCCTTTGCTCTGGAATACCCTTCAATATCTGGAATATCTATCCTTCAAGGTTGTATTCTAAGACATGTACTTGGATTGGAGCAGGTATATTATTTTACGTTGTATAATGCCTATTGGTTCTGCCTACTCAATTGTAAACCCTGTAAGACCAGGAAAAAGTGTCCTTCTCATTTTTGTACACCCTACACTGCTGTACACATGAAAAGTGAATAGAGATTTTGGTACTTCCCACAGTTGCTTTAGTTTCAGACAGTAAATTGATAAGAATATTCATTATTACGTTAAACAATGTCATAAAGGCACTTTTGGATTGAAAAGGATCAATCATCCAAACCATGACAAATTATTCCCTTATCTTCATTGTGAAAAATACCAAGGAATCAGCTATGTACATCACTGAAAAAAGATCACGACTCTCCCACTATGCTGTAACTCTCTAATCCTGAAATTAGAAGGCTTAAGAGGAACATATGATGTGCATATAAGATTTAAGGGCAAAAATTCATGCTTTAAAGCAATTCTTAATATTTTCTGTATTCAGATATGTACGTGGGGCATTATAGCAAGTTATTTAACCAAAATCTGAAGAGGTGTTTTGGTTTAAATTTTTTTTACTAGCTGGAAATTGAAAACCGAAAAAAAAAAGCACAATAAATCCAGTTGTACATGGATTTTTTTCCAAATGAGTTTTCCTCTCTAGGGAAATACTTTTCAATAAAAATTAAAATAATAGCATAATTATTGAGCACATACTACATGTCAGTCACTCTGTTAAGCACTGTACATTTCCTCACTTAAGCTGCAGAAGAGCCTCACTGGATGGTTCTATTATTATCTTCATTTTAGAAAAAACAAAACTGAATCTTAGAGAAGAAAGTGACTCTACTCAAGCTTCTACAGCTAGTAAGTGGTGGACCTTGCACTCATTTATCCCATTAAGAGTCTTAATTCCCAATAGTGTGAGGTATGTGCCAGTGCCCCAGAACTGAAGATAATTTAGTCAATAAAATTTGCCCTAAAAAAAGTATTCTCATTGGATTATGAACTGAAATGACTATCAACAACTGGGAGAGAGGCTGGGAGGGAAGGAATCAATGGGAGACACTGGAAGAAGGAAAAAGGAACAATAACTCTCAAACTGGTTGTGTCTACATACACCTTCTTCAAGTTGATGCGCTCAATGATTTTTATTTTACCTGAACACCTGTTCCAGTGAGAAAAACAATCTTCTTTTAACTTTTGCCTTAAAAATGTTGTCTTATAGTCTTAAATCTTCAAGATTTAAGGATTAATGCAGGAGCTCTCTGGGCTCCTCACCTCCTTCCTCACCCATACTCTGAGCCACTAATTCCAAAGCAGCTAAAATAACATTTTTAATATGCAGTCAGACAAACGTATCACTCTGCTCTCAAGAGAACATGAACACTCTAAAAGGTACAAAATAGCAACCATACCTGCTTTCTTCCCCGAGGCAAAGTAGCCACAGTATCTGCCAGCATTTGAAGCCTTCTATTATCATCCATGGGAAAGCTGCCTGTGAGTGTGGGGTAAGAGCTATACGCTGGACCAGCACAGTACTCCACGAAACTGCCATTGCTGCTCTGTTGCATGAGCCTTTGTAAAGACATTGTGAATAAAGATTACTCCAGCTAGCACATGGTTGAGTGGCCTTGCAGGCTGGGGGAAGCTAAGAGCGTAACCCTCTGACAAGTAATCAAAAGTAGCAAAGCAGAGAGAGCCCATGTGACTTCTGTGGTTTGAGGTACTTGTTACACAAACCCTATCTTGCAGTTCACTCCCATTTCTCAGTGCTCTTTTCTTTAAGCCCCTGAGAAAACCTAAAGCTAGTTTATACCATTAAAATAAGTCGACTTATTTTTTTTTCTCCTTCAAACAGCCAGAACTCTTATGCTTTCATGTTCTATGGCAAGTTGTGTTCAAAACACCATCTGCCTTTTTTTTTTCAAAGCAAAAAGAAAAACTTCCCCAAATTCTGCCATTTGTTTGCCATCCACTAGGCTACTTAATATGGTCAGTGCAATGTAGAAGTCAGGATGTGCGGACACTGAGTTCTTGTGAATATAAGCAAGACTGACAGGATCCAGTCATAAGGTCCTCTCACGAAGTCCTTGGAATGTACTTTCCCCAAAGTACATCTTAGCTCATTAATGGTCATCAAAAAGACATTATATCTGCCACGTGGTCTGTGACCATTCAGCATTCTTCTGATTGCCCTTCCACTACTTTGTCCTCACTAAAATTATCCATTATCTTTACAAAGAACAATGGGAGGGGAAGACCAGCCCATTTAGAGCACAAAGTTGTCCATATCTTAGACTGGAATTTGTCACAGCATCAGCAAGTGGTCCCAGGGGAGGAATGAGGAGGCCATGAAAGTAATAGGCAGACCAAGGTGGCACAAGGATGTTGCCAGTTGGTCCCTGCTTATGCATATGGGCCAAGGGTACCATCATGAATTACTCAAGATCACAGATGCTTTTATTGGCTGGGGGGTGGGGGGATTGGGGACATGCAGTTTTAAGAGACTTGATTTTAGAGAAGAAGCAGTGTATATGAGTAGAAGGAAGATTCAAAATAAAAATGAGAAGTTTTGCATAGTATGAAAAGTCAATTGTCATTTTCAAAATCATTTGGAAGGTCAATAGTAGGATTGTAGAGACAGAAAGTCTTTGAACTGAAATGGAAGTCAATGTGAATTCAGCTCGAGGAGAGCCTGCCAAATGTAAATTGTAAAATCTTCTGAGTTAACAGTGCTTCAAGAGATGGAGCCACCTCAAAAATTTTTAAAACCCTATCACAGCATGACTCATTACCATTGGAACTGGATAATGACATGAGCAAAATGATGTCTCCAAAGAAAAAAGATCTAAATCAGGGATTACAAACACATATGCCGTCTGGGTTCAGGTAGGTAAAATAATATAACATATATGTGTGAAACAAAAGGCAGTGGCAGAGACTTTGGCAACTAAAAATATGGTCAATTATAAAGACATTTATGTAATGTGTGTGTGTGTGTGAGAGAGAGAGAAAGAGAGAGACAGAGAGACAGAGAGAGAGAAATTGATTTTAAAAACATCTCCAGGCTGCTATAAGGTACATGACTTAAATCAACACTGTTACTTGAGGACAGCAGTCTTCCTGTCCTCTGGGAACTTTATAAAATTAGGGAAATATTTTAATATTTCAAAATACCAAATGGAAATTACATATTTGCTTGATATAAGGCCACTAGGCCAACCAACAACCAAGTTTTACAGATGGATGCTAAAATTGTATCAATTTAGTTGTGTGATACTAATCTTAAGCTAATATAAATTATAGAAATCTATTATTAAATTAAGAAATTGGAAAATAAATTATCTTTTTACTTAATTTATGAAATGTGTTTAACAAGTAGAATATTTCAAATCATGAGATCCATGGCTGTAAAATTGGAGTCAAAGGTAAATTTGACATTCAGCCAGTACATACTGGTATGGTCACACTTGTTAATTACATATTTATGACTTGGTCTATTTTGATTGGTCAGTTCCCTGTTCTGATTGTCAGGACGTGTGTCATACTAGTTATTAAATATTTTTAATAACATCCCTGATCAAAAGTATCCTTTGTGACAAAATGTGGGGAAAAACTAATCTTTCCATACAAATGTGACTTCAACCCTCAAACCTTGATTTACAAAGGTGTTCTACTATTTACAACTTCTCTTTTCTATAGAATTTACCTTAAGACAAATATAATAGCCTGAAGCTGTCTTCCCCTTCATCATCCCCTTTATTTTATAATAAAATGAAACCAGATCAAGCTATCTACCTGCTCAAAAGATTTCACGAGTCCCTCATTGTCCATAAAATAAAATTAAAAGTAAAATTAAATTAAAGAATTTCAAGTTCTTACCTAACTTCATCTCTGAAATGTCATATCACTTTTTTTAGAGACATCAATGGTTTAATGGATGGGGGATCTTACACATCTGAAGCAAGGTCCTGGAGCAATACCCCACTGTGTGCTGCAGACGGAGGGCAGGACATGGTATCTGCCTTCGC
Source organism: Leucopleurus acutus (assembly GCF_964270905.1). NCBI lineage: Eukaryota > Metazoa > Chordata > Mammalia > Artiodactyla > Delphinidae > Leucopleurus > Leucopleurus acutus. The sequence continues at coordinate 45,153,283 of NC_139149.1, forward strand.
TCTCATATCACTTTTTTCAGATCATTCTTTTAAGACTTAATATTTTATTGTTAGACTACAGTTAATTGTACACAAGTCTGTTTCTACACTGTCTAATTTCCTCTAATTACCTTGAGCACAAGGCCCATCTCTTATCTTTAAATTTACACTCATGTCCTATATCTATAGGTGTTCAGTAAATGTTTGTTAAAAAAAAGAAAAGGGTAGAGCAGTATATATTTAACAAAATGAATTCAACAATATTGTTCTAAAACATCAAAGAAGAAAAACTAAACTGGCAGAAAATTTTTGTGCTATTAACCCATATTCCAAAGTGCTATAGTCTTCTATAAGAGTGATCTGAAAGATGTGGACAGAACCTTTTACAGTAGTCAAAGTAGTCAAAAAATCATGAGATTAGACCCAGGTTACTTTATCAGTGCTATACCAAATTTTCAAGATAAATACATATCTTATATTAATAGTCCCAGAGCATAAAACAAGATGCATTCTCTAAAGCTAATTAATCTGATCCTAAACTACATATAGAGGGAAAAAAGGAAGGAAGGAAGGAGTGAAGGAAGGAAGGAAGGAAGCAAGGAAGGAAAGGAGGGAGGAAATTAAGCTAATTAAGCTAATCTCACTTATTAATTCTGATACAATTAAAATATCAAATTGAGTCCAATAGTGTATTAAAAATAATACCTCTCAACGAAGTAGGATGTACCCCAGGAATACAAGGATACTTCAACTTTAGGATATAAAATACTAACAGACATCACTAAATCTCTGGATGAAAGAAGAAATTCAATGCAATAGACACCAACAGTATAGTGATTCATCTTTGCTTTGAAAAATCCTAAATAAATGAGGAATAGAAGGAAAACTTTCTTAGCATAATGAAAGGTATCTACCAGAAACACCCACAAAATATCATCTTCAATGTTGAAATGTGTTTCCATTACAGTGAGAAGGAAAGCAGAGATGACAATAGCCCTCACCACTGATCACTGTTGTAGTTCATATCACAGATAGGAGGTATAGAATTTGTAAAGAAAGAGACTAAACAATAAGGTTTGTTGGTGCTATGGTTGCATAACTAGAATATCCAAGACAATCCACTGAAGAACAGACTTAATAAGATAGTTTTCCTAGATGTAAGATTCTAAGGGTAACATATAAAAAGAAAGAAATTTCTCATACAGCAGCAGTGGATGATATGAACTGGTAATATCAGAGGAAAGAAATACTATCAAAATAGCCAAAAATTCATAAAACAGGAATGAACTTAGCAAGCATTTTTAAGATTTTATGAAGAACATTATAAAGTCCAGAGTAAGGGAAAAAATACCATGTTCCCATATGAGAAGAGTCCTTCTTGTAAAGATGTCTATTATCCCCAAATTTTCTAAAATATTCAATGTACTGAATTCAAAATCCACACAGGTTTTGTTTGTTTGCTTGTTTATAAAATTTGACATACATTCTTACACTCATCTGAAAGAGAAAGTGCACAAGACGAGCTAAGAAAAATTTGAAAATAATAATGGTAGGGGATAGAGGTAAGGATGGGCATTGAGAAAATCACCCTACTTGGGTATCAGAAAATATTACAAGAGTTAGGACTGTATGGTCAAATAGAATAGGTCAATGAAAAGAATAATGACAAATCAAATATTGTCAATGAATAGAGAATCCCAAAACATATCCATGAATATTCAGAAATTTACTATATCATTAACTTATTTTAATTCATTAGGAAAAGAATAACCCCTTCAATAAATGGGTTGGTACCCCTGTGGAAACAATTAAGTTATAGTCTTTTATTACATTATAATAATAAATTCCAGATGGCTTAAGGAGTTAAGTATAAAAATAATTTTAAATATTTAAAATAATAGCAAAAATACAAAGTATTTTAGTAAGATTAGATTGGGAATGGTTTTCCTAACAATACAGAGAAGTCCAGAGAGCATTAGTAACATAAATAACTTCCAAAGGAAAAAAACTTCTGTTCAATGGAAGCTATAATATACATAGGTTAAAGCTAAATGACAACAAGAAATTATTTGTGATACATAATTGATTAAAGGCCATAATACATAAGGAATACTTTATTCTTTGAAGAAAAGTAGTTTTAGATGATTAAAGGCTCTGAACAGATAATTTACAGAGAAAGCTCAAATCATCAATATACTTATTAAAGGATGTTCAAACTTACTAGTAATCAGGAAAGTAAAACTTGAAACAACAGTTAGATACTAACTGTTGCCTACCAAAAAATGAACAAAAAATAAAAATTGGTGCTATCCAGTATTGGTGAAGTTACAAGTAAATGGGCTTTTAGCACTTTGTAGGAATATAAATCAATAAAACTTTATTAGCGGGATAATTTGACAGTATTGAAATTTTAAAATGCACTCCAGGAATTCTACTTTTAAGAATTTATCCGACAGAAGTACTCTTACATGTGCAGAAAACAAGTATGTTTCTTGTGACATTGTTTGAAATTGTGAAAAATTGAAGTTTTAAATGTATATCAGTTGAGAAGTAGCTACGTAACTTATGATAATTTAATTCAATGGAATGCTCGGCACCCACTAGAAAGTATAAAATAAACAATTACGCGCATAAATATTTTTAAGACAGATAAAGTAGGGGAAAAGATAGAACAATGTGCCTGATATGTTTCCATTTATTCTTTTTTCTTAAAGAAAGAGCATGTGTCTATATGTACAGTGACACATACAGACATAAAAAAGACTACATAATATGGATGGTTCCCCGCGTAAGATGGTCTGACTTAGGATTTTTCAAATTTACCTCGGTGTGAAAGTGGCATTCAGTAGAAACCATACTTTGAATTATGAATTTTGATCTTTTATCAGGCTAGCAACATGGGGGATGATACGCATGATGTTGGGCAGGGCAGCAAGCCGTCGCTCCCAGTCAACCACCTGATCACGAGGGTAAACAAATGACAGACTTTACAACCATTCTGTTTTTCAGGACAGTATTCAATATATTACATGAGATATTCAGCATTTTATTATAAAATAGACTTAGTGTTAAGTGATTTTGTCCAACTATGTAGCCTAATGTAACTGTTCTGAGCTCATTTAAGGTAGGCTGGGCTCAGCTATGATGTCCGGTAGGCTAGATGTATCAAATGCATTTTCAACTTACAATATTTTCAGTCTATCTGGATGTAAACCCATTGTAAGTCGAGGAAGATCTGTATATACTAATCTGTTAACAGTGGTTACCTCTGGAGAACGAGTTGAGGGAGAAAGTGGGAAGGTTTGTGAAGGAAGACTTCCAAATTTTGTTCTATTATATATATGGTTTGAACCTTTTTTAATAAGTAGGCATTCTTATATTAGTTGGTCAACTTTTAAAATATTAATAACTTACAGAGAATTTTTAAAAGCCAATCACATTTTGCTGAGAATACCTTATGATTTTCTAGGTCCTCATACTGTTTATGCTTACTGATAAGAATTATTGGTCTATCTACTGAATGTTTGCCATTTGTTTATAGGCTAAAATTTTATTTTGCTTAATGGGATTTTTTAGGTAATTCTTTCATATTTCTTTATCATGTTCTTCCAACCAAGCAAAATTCCTCCTCAAAAAGGACTGCTGAAGTCTCCACGAAATAGTACAGTAAAGGAGAGTAGGGCAATCACGCCGCTAATTCTCATGGAAGCAAAGGGCATTAGTTTGTCCTGTTGAAATCTGCGGTTCTCAAACGGCAGTCATCAACTGCCTAAGAGTTCTCATTAGTCATTATTACCTCCACCTTCCCCCACCGCATACACACTGTTCCATTTCAAAATCGAAATCTTTTATCAAAATTCAGGGTAAACAGGTGACAGTGTTCCTTCCTCTTCCTTTAACTAACACCCTGTGTCACACTCAGGGTTCAGCTTTTACATAACTTGCTCGATGGGGTTGGGCAGAGCCACCCCACAGAACTGAGAAGGGCTTTAGTGCTTTAGAAAGTAGCTTCTTAGAAAGCAAGAAACCTGTTTGGGACTGGAATTTTGTGTAATACTTGGAACAACAAAATACTTACTTGAGATGTAGGTAAATTCCCCCTGGCCTTTGAATAAAATCCAAACTTTTTAGCCTGTCATCTAAGGTCATGTTTGTTCTAATAGATCCTATGGCGTCATTATCAGACCACATCCTGGTCACACTGGCCTTCCTTCTAACCCTCCAACAGAAGCAGTTTCTCCTCAGGGCTTTTGTACTGACTCTTCCTCCTGCCTGGATCACTGCTCTCCCCACCAGTCTTCATTTGTCTTGTTTTCTCTCTCTCTTTCTGTCTCTCTCTTCCAATCTCAGCTCAAATGCTATCTACTAGAGAGGCCCCAAATATTCCTAACTGAATGGATAAAGGTGTTAAACAGGCTGCATCCAAACGGAACAGCTCCAAAGAGAGCTTTCACCTTGGAGTTGTCTAAGTAGACACCCCTCCAATCTGCTCACCCCCCAGAGCTGCCTGGATTGGCCACCTGGTGGAGACTTGCCTTTGACAATAGCAAGAGAATCAGCAGAGAAGGGCCAGCAGGAAGCAGCTTAATGGACTGATCCTCACCTTCCCCGTCTTTGTTTTCAGAGTCTAGAAAGGTGGCAGGGGCAGGTAGCGGGAAATGTGTGTGCACCAGAAGGAAGTACAGAAGAGCAATAAGGTAACGTCTTAGAACATCAGAATCCCCTATTTTCTTTCTATCCCTGTCTGATTACAATTTCAGAAAACGATATGCAATCTCAACTTCTTTGATATTCAAATGTAACACAGGGAAGAATAGTATAGTAGTCATTTCTATGTATAACCTAACACAGAGACTAACAGTGGGCATCAGTAAATATTTTTTAACTTTACTGAGTTAAAATAATAAAGCCAAACAAATAAGCACAAGGTAGTAAGGACAGGAGATAAACCACTAACAATACATCTTTCTTTGGTAATCACAGTGCTTGTTAGAATAGAATCAACTATATATAGAACTGAAACTATATATATATATTCTTGAAGTCATCAGACGATACCAGCTGAACTTACAGAATGTTAGACTGGAAGGAACCTCAGAGCCATGTCATCTAACTCCCTTAATTTTCAGATTAAAAAAATAACGCCTAGAAAATGTAAGTCTTGCCAAAGAGACACAGTAATTTAATGGCAGAACTATGGCTGGACTACTTGGTCTCCTTCAACTCAATTCTACAAAAATTTATTGAGACTACAGTCATAGTAACAGCTAGGCAATGTGCTAAAGAGTTTAATCCCATAAAACAATGAGAATAGTATTATATTTCTCATGCTTTTCCAGATGAGGATACTGAGGCTAAAACACCTGCCCAACATTACACAGCTGATACCTAGGATAGCTGGGATTAGAACCCACATCATCCATTTCCAACGACAAGGTCAACCACTATGCAAAACTGCCTTCCCCAAACTGTGCTAACACTGTGCAGATGAGCCAGGTATGACTCCTGCCCTCACGGAGATCAGAATCTGGTAGGAAAGATAGAGAAAAAAATGTCTCAGTGTGATAGCAATTAAAACAGTGATTCGAACAACCACTATGAACTTACCAAAGAACAAAACAGTACTCCCTCTACTATAGTTCAACTCATACCCCTAAGAATTTTACAATCTAGATAAAATGTTATTATCGGTATAAAATTAACCATAATAAAAAGGAAAAGTGCCAATTATTGCTTACTATCTTTTTTTTTTTTTTTCTTTTTGCAGTACACGGGCCTCACACTGTCGTGGTCTCTCCCATTGCGGAGCACAGGCTCCGGATGCACAGGCTCAGCGGCCATGGCTCACGGGCCCAGCCGCTCCGCGGCATGTGGGGTCTTCCCGGACCAGGGCACGAACCCGTGTCCCCTGCATCGGCAGGTGGACTCTCAACCACTGCGCCACCAGGGAAGCCCTGTTGCTTACTATCTTACAGGTTAAATTCTATCTCCCCAAATGATGTTGAAGTCCTAACCCTTGGTATCTGTGAGTGTGACTCATTTTAGAAATAGGGTCTTTGCAGATGTCATCAGGTTAAGATGGAGTCTTAGGGTGGCCCTAATCTGATATGACTGGTGTCCTCATAAGAAGAGAAAAATGCCATGTTAAAAACAGACACACAGGAAGAACACAACGTGATGTCAGAGGCAGAGTTTGGATCGTAGGCTTTACAGTTGTAAACTAAGGAACACCAACTATCAACGGCTAGCACCAGAAACCGGGAAGAGGCAAGGAAGTATTCTACCCAGAGTCTTAGATGGAACATGGCCCTATGACAGCTTGATTTCAGACTTCTAGCCTCTGCAACTGTGAGGGAAAAAATTCTGTTGTTTTAAGGCACTAAATTTGTGATAATTTGTCATGGTAACTAGGAAATTCATACGCTAGGAAACACATACACTCTCTATTCTTGCTTACATTTAGAGATATCATGACAATATTAGAAGTGCAATGTGCTGTCAATCTCAAGAACAGATAGGTGATTGTTCAGCACCTCATTGGCCAGGATATTAACCCAAAACACAGTGGAAGTTCTTTGAAATAACCAGTATTGAAATTTAATATACAAATATATGACAAAGAATTGTGCTGAATTCAGAAATAGTGACACCTTCTCTTTAGCCAAGCACTGTGGACATTCTATTTCACTAATAAGCTGCAGAGTGGGGGTCAGAAAGGTTGTGAAGTGAATGATTTAACCTAAGATAGTTGGACAGCAGGCCTAGTTCCCAAAAGAGAAGTCTGAGAAATTTTCCATGAAATCCTGACACTGTTTTAAGAGGCAGCAGCTAGGACAGCTTCCCTCCTCAGCAGTGGAAAAGTACAGAAGTCTCCTGACCAAGCACCTGACTGTGTGGTCCTGCCTGTGTCAGCCAGAAACTGGTCCATTTTTCTTGTTGGGCAAGGATACTATCTTCTACTTAGGAGTACTTATTTCCAGTGTTGAGCAAACCCATCAATTACAGTATGTAGACCCATTTACACCTCTGAATGTAAAGAGGGGATTGTTGATGTAAAACCAGTAAAAGGAAAAGAGGTCTGAGGAAAAAGCAGTAGCAATGATTTAAGCTCCAGAAGATCTTGCTTCCTTCTCTAGCTCCACCATCTATCAGCCCTGGGGCTTGCTTAGGCAAAGTTAGTACCAATGTAGGGTACGTTTCCCCATATACCCAATGCAGGGAGAAATGCCGCATCAATCTGTGGATCAAAATAAATGACATAGGAAATGAAAAAGATCTTTGAGAATGTAAAGTCCTATAACAATTTAAGGGTTTTAAATGTTCCCTGGAGGCTGCTAGAATTTGACACACAACCTACCCTCCTCTGGTACCGTATTTCTAAAGACCATTATACACACTGATTCTATTACACGTACCAAAAGGCGGGTGGCAGAGTGTTCCAAATCCAGAGAATGCCATAACATTAGCTACAGAGTCAACTTCAGACTCCATCACATAGTTTGCAGCACCTTCCCTAACCCATGTCCAGCATTCTTTCACAGCTGTATATTCTTGTGTGTGCCCTTACAAGCACACTGCTTATGAAAGGAATAAGGCCAACTGGTTCAGCTTGAGCTCTTAGACCCCTGGGCAAGTTAATTAACTGACCTGGTCTCACTGTCCTCACCTATAAAATGGGATCAATCATTCTACATATCACCAAATAAAGTGTAACAGGACCTAGCACATAGTAACTGCTCAATAAATGTTTCCTGTAATCATTGTTATTATTATTATTCACACTTTTCCCTGCAACTACCCTGGACTGCTGTGCTCCCTGAATATGCATGGTTCTTTCCAACTTAACCTTTGTTCATAACACATGGTTCACCTGTATTCACTTACTTCACCTCTATCTGTAGAAATCCTACCCATTCTCCCAGGCCAAGTTTAAATGCTACATCCTTCATGAAGCCTTGCCTGATATCCCCGAGCAGATATGAGCAACACCTCCCCAGAGCATCCAAAGTACATCTAAAGGACCTCTCTTATGATAAATCACACTTTGCCCTGTGAAAATTATGTGCACCTGCCTTTCTTCTGTAATAACTTGTAAGCCCCCAGTCCTACCCCAAGACAGAGATTCTTTCTCATTCATCTTTGTATCCCTCCTGCCCTTAGAAGAGTGACTTTCTCATAAGAGCTGCTCGGTACGCATTTGATGAATACATCCATAATCTCCCCAAAGCTCTGGCAGCTGATTTATTCTCCTAGTGACTCTTTTCTTTGGGCAATGTAGGTATTTGATGAATAATATTTACTGTGTGCTTAATACTTAATGTAAATTATATTTACTGGGTAGTTTGGCTTAATTATAATGAGAATGAAATAATTTGGCAGTTTGAAATGAAAATCCATTACAGTAATAATATATATTTTAAACTTTATTTCTATTATGATAAGTTGCCATCAATTGCAGTATTCACCATTGATTTACTAACAACCTTTCAAGGAAAACTTTCACATTAAATGTGTCCATAGATGGTAAGAAGCATCTTAATTTCAGAAATGTAAAGGGTAAAGTAGAGGTGCAACAACATGAAGAAGTGCAGTCAGGGCTCTTTTCTCCCAATACATATTCCCCTCCATACCCCAAGATGTACACACATTAAACTAGACTCACCCAGTCAGTCCTGTAGAGCAGAACACAGCCTAGCATCTCATTTATCTCAGACTTTTCTTTTTCTATTGATTGGACCTCACGTTTCGTCACTTCTGCCTCTAGAATGTCTAACATCTGTCTCCTCCTTTCCATGACCACCTGCTGCTTCCAAGCTGAGGCCCTGGGTTCAGTCCTCAACACATACAATAGCAGGCAACGGGTCTCCCAAACTAACTATTACTATCTAATCATGTCCTACCCCATGCCTACTGAATTAAGTTTAGACTTCTTAGCCTTGCATTAAAAGTTACCCACCGTCTAATTCTTACCTAATGTTCCAGTCTTAAGTTTTAATCTAAATAAATTGACTTAGAGGTGCCAAGATATAATAGTCTTCCTCCTGAGAACATACCTAGCATTGTCATACCTCTGCATCTTTTTTTAAACTATTCCCTCTTCCTAAAACTCCCTTCTATTCATTGAAATCCCCTCTGCTATTAAGAGCTGAGTTCAAATTCCACCTCCCCTGTGAAGTATTCCCTTTGGACAGCAGCCAAAATATCTCATTACCACTACTGACCTCCCATAAAATTTAGTATCTGCCCCATTCACATAACCCTTGGTACATCACCATATAACCCAGTTATTTATTTGCATGGCCATTCTCCTATTAGGACAGGAACCCCAATTTATATCTATTTGTGACCCTCGTAGATTTGAACATCTTGGTTTAGTAAAAATTGGATTAACATATGTCAAATAAGTAAGATTTTTGAAACAGGTAATTTCGTTGATTAGATGTCACATGGCGGTTTCTGAGATGACACGAAGGGAGTCAGACCGAATAAAAATTACTGAAATTAAGAATTTTATTTCAAGCTACTTCGCACGCTCACTCGGGACACTCAGAAGCGTGGTAGAGGAACACACCAGACATGTTTAGAATGCACTAAAAGGTGAAATAGCCATTGTTCCAACCAATTTTTGTTTTTTAGACCAAGCAGAACAAGTGCAAAGTGGAAATTATAAAACGTTAGTTTCAGAGTCAGAGAGGGGGTAAACCAGGGTGTAAGTAATCTACAAAATATCTGTATTTTGCATTAGCGGTGTCAGGAAAAATGTATCATCACCATTTTACAGGAAAGAGAGAAGCAAGGAAAAATAATGCCATTTTGCAGGAAGAGAAAAGGAAGCACTTTATGTCTTTCTCGCTAGTGGTATGAATTCAGCAGATAAGCTCTGTAACACAGAGAATTTCAGCACCACCCTTCTCCAAAAGACTGGAGAGGAATAAAAATGAAGTCTGTGTAAGAGATGCATCTGGAGAGAGACAGTAATTACTGGCCAGGACTGTTTAAAATTCTCAGTAGGACCTCAAAGAAACACACTGAACATGGCTGAGCAACGGAAGGAAAGCATAGCAACTGCTTGGAGGGAGGAACAAAGAGAGGAAAATATAACCCTGGCTTCCAGCTACAAGCTAAAAACTGAATGAAGGAAAAGCCAGATTGTATCGATCTGTCACTCCTATCCATGATGTGATATTCAGCTCCACCATAGGTGTATAAGATGTACTTCCCCTCCCTGGTAAGAATATTGTTAACATTTCCTAGTCTTTCTCATGCTGCTGCATTTCCTCTCCCTAAATAATACCTATCATAAGGGCCAAGTGTGTTTGTGTCACATATTTTGTCTTACACACCTGGCAAAAATTCTCTACATATTACATACCGATACAGAACCAAATAGGGAATGTTTCCTTCCCTCTTGACTCCAGAAAACAGACCCAAGATTTCACTCCCAGAACCAAGGGTTGTAAGGTGTTTTTTTGCCAGGCTACTGACTCCCATCTTTCCCTGGCTTTGAGAGTCAATTTACTAACTAGATTTTAAAGTAGATTTTTCAAAATAGATGTTTTTGAAATATTCTTTCTAAAATGCAGGGATAGGGACTTCCTTCATGCTTCAGTGGTTAAGAATCCGCCTGCCAATGCAGGGGACACGGGTTCGAGTCCTGGTCCAGGAAGATCCCACATGCCGTGGAGCAACTAAGCCCGTGTGCCACAACTACTGAGCCTGCGTTCTAGAGCTCGCAAGACACAACTACTGAGCCCATGCGCCACAACTACTGAAGCCCACGTGCCTAGAGCCCGTGCTCCACAACAAGAGAAGCCACCACAATGAGAAGCCCGTGCACTGCAACGAAGAGTAGCCCCCACTCGCCGCAACTAGAGAAAGCCCGCGAGCAGCAATGAAGACCCAATGCAGCCCAAAATAAAAATAAAATAAATAAATAAATTTTTTTAAATTAAAAAAGAATTAGCCAGGAACCTTTAAAAAGATAAAATAAAATGCAGGGATAACATGAGCAATGGTGTTCACTACGGTTAACTGATTTGTTTTCCAATTACTGCTAACTGCTGACTTTATTTTTCAAAGGGTAGAAATTCCCTAAAATAGTAAAGAGTTCACAAGTGCATAGCAATATTGATTTGTCACTCTCCACTGGACCCGTTGCTTACTGTTTGCTATCCTTTGCTTAATGGTTTGGCTTTTGAAACATGGCTCACTCTTTCAAGCAACTGGAAAACAAAAACCCCCTAAATTAGTGAACTCCCCAGGAAAAAGAGTATACTTATCCGCAATGCTGGGTAGGGGGGTTGGGTAGGGACACACTAGGAAGTAAAACAGCCTTTGTCATTTTCAAGTGAACCGCCTTGCCCTAGTGTGACTTCCCCTTTCCTCCACTTTTGGAATGCGATTTCCCTAGAGGCAGGAATCATGTCACGGAAACTTTAGACTGCATGAGACTTTGAAGATTGTCTAGTCCTTGCTCAACAAACCCTGAACCCCTCTTTGTCATTCTCCAAGGGAGGAGTAGTTAGTTATTTACTCGATTCCATGGGCTTGTGAAGGTTTTAGGTGTGGAGAGGAATGCAGTTCCGCTATTTTGCTTTTAAGTACTGAAAGTCTCTTAGTTTTATTTAATTTTGTGATTGCCTTTCTTTTTATTTCCTTTTTTAGCCCCACTTTTTTTTTTTTTTTTTTTTTTGCCAAAACTCTAACACAGTTTGCAAAGACACACACAAAACTGGCATGCAAACCAGGTTTGAAAAAAAGTAGGGCAGGCTGGAAGGAAACAAGTAGACTCCCCAGAAGAAATTGTACTTGGCATTAATTTTTCTATTTACATTTTTTTTTCTTTTTTACAGCTGGTATTTGAACTGCTAAGAATAAGCAAGACACAATGGGCTTTACAAAGGGAAGGAAAGAAGATAAACATTGAACCCAAATGCCAACATCATAGATTAAATAAAATTTCCCCCAATTCTATGAATGTTTCATCCCTAGCTTTAAAAATGCAGTATTTTTTTCTTACCAAGGTTAACACCATACACTCTGTACATTTCTTCTTGTTCCACATTTCTGATAGATGAGAAGCCATTATAAAGTTTGAGCTGGAGAGACCTTAAAAATTAACCAATGCTCTCACTGACTAATATGGACAATTCGATACAAAGAGGTAAACCGACTTGGGTCATTGGCAGCAGCTGTAGAACAAGGCAAAGGTCTCCTACCTCACAGAGCAATGCTCTTCCTGCCAAACCATACTACCTTTTACTGGAAGATCATCATGAGAACCCACTTTGCCGTTTTCTCACCTTTCTTCATAAATCCAAATTTTCAATCATTTTTATGGTCTTTCAACTAATCTGTAAAATTTCAACATGGCACAAGTAATTTTTCAATAAAATACAAAATAATCAGTTCATTTTGTTGTAATGGTATCAAAAGTTCCAGCTCTCTAAACTTACTATGTTTCTATTCCTCCTAGTAAAAATAATTCTTTGCTGCTATTTTCTGACTTTAGACCAAATTTTCATACATATTTCTGTTTTTGCTCTTTTCCTACTCTTTTTCATGTGCTACGGATCAGATTGCTAAGATTTCTGAAGCCTGACACAAGAATCGTTTAGTACTCAATCCTGCTGCCTACTGCCTGTCATCCATCCATCAATTCAAAAATGAATATGTAGGAATGTATTTCACAGTCTTGGCAGGACAAATTTTTTAAAGACTCTTACTGATTTACAACATTATACTAAATTGCTAGAAATACACTCTGACAAAAAATAACTCTCAATACTAAAACATAATTATAGGAAAGCAAAAAAAAAAAAAAAAAAAAAAAAACCTGGAAAAAAGTCTGAGATAAAACAACTCTAAATGAAACTGCTTTTCTTATTACTTATTCTTCTAAATTAAATAAATCTAAGACTTTTTTTTGTCCTTGATTATTTAAGGTAGAAAGGAAAGGAGGCAGAATACAGATTCAATCATGGTAACTGGAATTTCATTAGAAAATAAAATTAATATGTTAAAGCAAAAAAATCCGTTGTTCTAAAATACGCACCCTGAATTAGCATGACCTTTTTTCGTGGGAAGGAAAAATATCATGGATATAAGGAATCTCACTCTCTAATAAATATTCTATCCACTGAGCCCTTTCTGTCTCAGGTGGAAAGCTAAGGAGATGCAAAGTTAATTTAATATACACATAATAAAGTTTTTAAAACACACGTGGACATTGTCACAGACTTTTTGTTCAATATCAGTCTACGTAAGAATAAGAATTTGGGGTAGTCGTTGCAAAAGCATCCTAAGTGTGCTGCCTAGAAAAAGTATGCCTGTTTTCCTCTGGAAGAATAAAATGGGAAGAAAGAAGAAGAAAGAAGAGCATAGGGGAAGGAGGAGGAAATAAAAAGGAGAAGAAGAAAGAAAATCAGCAGGGGAAGTAGAAGGTTGAAGACTCTTCCTGAGTTATGGTGAAGACTCTCTCAGCAGGAGAAAGATGATCCTATTTGACTCCCAAACTCTTTTTTAACTTCAAAATTCATGTCTTTTTGTCCAACTGTCCCTTCACATCACCTTTCTATCCACAATGAAGTTCACCTACAATCTCAAAATCAACAAGTATGATTGGAGTATGAAACATCCTTGGCATAATCCCGTTCCTCTGCTTCATTTATAGACAAAGAAACTTAGGTAGAAACAGGGTATTCAGTTTGCCCAAGAACACATAGAAACTTATTCTAAATAAGTTAGAAGAAATAAATTAATTCCAAAACAGAACTACTCTGGGCAGGAGGTGGTGGGATGGTCCATAGATCAGTTTACCAAAAACTTATAACTGAATATTTAGAAAAGATATATTGTCTGTCCTCAAGTGTTCAATCCCATGTATATAAAGGCACTAAGTTGAAGGACTCAGAATGACCTTTTACTAAAAGTTGTCACAGGAGTATATCTTCCTGGTCCTTGAGGTTCTTAACCAGAAGAGTTTGAGCTGAACTAGTTGGTGAAAAAGCAAACTTCTTTCACTGAGTTTATTTCATGTAGAAGAAACTTCAATATGGAAAATAACTTTGGAATAAAGAAAGCCCCAAATTTGGTCTTTCATAGGTTGTGGATATCTGGGAGGTGATTCAGAGCAGAAATCAGGAAGAAGCTAAGACCCTAATGACAGGGTTTGGATAAAGCATGATAGATAAATAACTTGTTATCAGTCTTCTGATTATCTAAAAGAGGACATGACTGACGTCCTCAGATATCCCGATAAGAACAACCTGGTTATTACTCTTCAGATGATTACTTGAGGTGGTACTTTCCAGAAAAGAAAACCATTTGACATTAGCATGTATTGTCAAGGGAATTTGTGAAGTATCTTTTTCCTAAGTTCTACAAAGTTAAGCAAGACATCTGGGGAAGAGGGTTGGATGAAACTCAGTGACTACATATAAGAACTGAGCATGTGGGACTTCCCTCGTGGTCCAGTGGTTATGATTCGGTGCTTTCACTGCCGTGGCCCGGGTTCAGTCCCTGGTCGGGAAACTAAGATCCTGCATGCTGTGTGGCACGGCTGTAAAAAAAAAAAGAACTGAGCATGTAAGGAGTGAGTATCATCAAGCACCCATCTAGCCCTAAGAAATCAAGCAAATGACCAAGAATGTGGAGAAAAGAAAATATATCCTATTCTCTAAAACAAAAAACCATAAAACGACAACAACAAAAAGCAAACAAAAACAGGAGGTAAAAAGGAAATTGCCTTAGTCTGTCTCCTAGCATTTGCAGAAGAGAACACACTGTTTGCATCTACAAGGACTGAAAGATACTATCAAAAATTATCAGTTTATGGGGTCACATTTCCTGCCAGACTAACCTAATTGTCTTTAACTCACTTTTCATCTGAGTGGGTGTGGTGAGAACAGCTGATGTTGCTTAACAGCACTTGGTATTAAATATAGAAAATTCACAAAAAGATTCTTATCTATAGAAGAACGGAAAACTTTGTTACACACGATGAAAGAGTCAGAGAGAAAGGAAGTTGGGAAACGTCCCCCATCCTGCCACACATTTCATCTATGAACAAAGCTCTGACTGGCCTCAAAGGAAGCTCTGTGCCCAAAAGAAATAGCTGAATATGTAGGGGACTGAAAATCAGATCCATTATGAATAACATTACCAAAATATATATGTATGTATTACCTGAAGGTATGATGGAAAAATGACACACTTCAAAACTGAAAACAGGATAACTAAATACTGTTGAGGTGCAAAGAGAATCAATTCTGAACATTATAACATTTAATATAACAGAAAAAAGATTTGAAACAAAAAATCACAAGAAAGAGCATTTCTTTAAAAATAGCAGTTTTTAAGACTTTAATATGCAATTTTCTGTGACCCTAATTCTCAAACTAGCCTACACATCAGTTGGCTCTTGTTAGTATAGTTGAAGATGGAAAGACACGTCGGAGGTTCTCTCTTCTCATAAACCTACCACACGACAGAGTTCACCTCTAAAAACAGATGAAGAAAACAAAGGCATAAGGCATATATAGCAAAGTATTTAAAGACTTCCCATGTCAGCATATTGGGTTACTTATAATTGGAGTTACTGTCTACGAGAGTTGTTAGAGCTGATAAGCTTTAACACATACGAATAACCACTGTACATCCAATTTTTGAGGAAACAATCCTATTGTCCTTGGGCAATTATATCTCTGTGATATCCTTTAATAAATCACACTTAAAATTTTTGGCTTAGCAAATATAATCATGGTAATTAGGCACCAAAACCAATCATATAATTTCTTTACATACCCCTTGCTTTACACTCTTTACATACAGAAAAACTGGAGTTAATGGTCTGAATTAGATGTAACTTTTACCCAGAGAGAATCTGTGAAAATTCGATTCAAAACAACAAATTTTAGCAAAGGTCTACTACCTACCTGGCTCTAAGCTAAGGGAAAGCGATGCTGAAGTTATTAAAACCTCATCTCAGCCCTGCATGAGCCTACAGTCTGGTAAGAAATCAACACGCCCACTTCCATAGCTTACAAGACAGAAAACGATACAAAGCACTTCAAGAAGACAGAAGAGAAAGAGTAATTTCTTCTTGAGGTGGCGTAGGAGTTGCCATTGAAGGACAAAGAGAAATTTAAAGAATCAGTGTAATTCCAATAGTAAGATGTGGTGGCCAGGAAAGAATCAACATTTCCCATGTGAAATGAGCTTATTAAGGAGAGCCATTAAGAGAGAACACAGAGAGAGAACTGATCAGAGATTGGTAATGAGACTGGTGTTTCAGGACTGTGGGATGCTTAGTAAGGGATAACTAACATGCACTTTATTAGGGCTGGATGGGTAAGGCCCCTTGTCTATTATATCAAATAATTTGAACTTGATTCAACAATCAAAGGGGAAGAAATAGAGTTATAGATGTAGAAAACAAACTTATGGTTACCAGGGGATGGGGCGGGGGGAGGGACAAATTGGGAAATTGGGATTGACATATACACACTGCTATATATAAAATAGATAACTAATAAGGACCTACTGTAGAGCACAGGGAACTCTACTCAATACTCTGTAATGGCCTATATGGGAAAATAATCTAAAAAAGAGTAGATATATGTATATGCATAAATGATTCACTTTGCTGTACACCTGAAACTAACACAACGTTATAAACCAACTATACTCAAATAAAAATTTTTAAAAAAATCAAAGGGGAATCACTTTTTTTTTTTGGCCTCTCCACATGGCTTGTGGGATCTTAGTTCTCTGACCAGGGATTGAACCCTGGGCCACAGCAATGAAAGCTCTGAGTCCTAACCACTGGACCGCCAGGGAACGCCGAAGGGAATCACTCATTGTTTGAGGAGAGGCGTAAGTGAACTAAATAGGAATTTTAGGGAAATTGACTTGGCATTGGATTATAAGAGAATTGAAGGGAGAAAGCTAAAGACCAGTTCAGTTAATGCCATAATCTTAGAAACAGGCAATAAAGGCTTGAACTAGATCAGTGCCAGTGGGGGAAAACGGGAAAGAGTAGAAGCCAGAAGCACTGGAGAGGAATAAGCAATAGGATTTTGTGCCTCCTGGATATGAGGAGCAATAGAGGGAGATGATGACTGAACCACCCTGGGGAACAGGAAGGATGACGGACCGTGATGACAAGGAGCCTAATGATTTTGCTCCATCTTTTGATCCTAATTTCACTGCCACCACTCCAGTCAAGACCCAGCAAACTGTGCTCAACCTCTGAGGTCCAAAAATTAAAATCACACCGGGAAATCTAATTCTCTCTTTATCCCACACTACAGAAGCCATTTTCAATGGCAAGTCAACAAGTGTCAAGACTCTGTAGCTTTCCAAAACAGTAATTCTGAAAGCCACACTAAATGTACACCTTGAACTCGACAAGATAATTGTGTCTGACCGTCCCTTTAGACCGATGTCCAATCAGAGAATCTGACTTGCGTATCAAGAGGCTGTCGTGAAATTCATATTTCAGTTGCTTTCTCTTCCTATATCAGGCAACCCCCAATGATTACTAAGAGGTTATACTCTACCAAAGAATTTTATCAGAGGGGAAGAACTTGGTCTGTGATAGGTAGGCAGCTGGAGGTTGGCCTTTAATGACCTATTCAAAAGCAATGGTTTAAAGTAGTTTAAATATTAAAAATAATAATAAAGCATAAGCCAACACCTGACCTCTCCTGTTAGCACTAAATTAAAGGGAGGATGGAGTCAAGCAATACTCAGGATATCCACTTGGGTGGAGATGTCAGTAGGCAACATGACAGAAAGCTTCTACAGGTAGCCCAGACGTATTTAGCCAAAGACGTTGACCTTGTCTGTCTGACAGTTTTCCAAATACACTTAATTGTGAGTACAACAAGCTTTTTTTCCATTGTATCTCTGGTTCTAAGCCCTTGCATCTTCACTGAACCTTAATGACTGCTTGTTCCAACTCTATCGAAGCCAAAATGGGAAGAAAAGAAGAGCCCTTGGAGCTTGCATGCCCCAGTTAAGACTCCTCTGAGGGAAGACCACAAGTATGTGCATTACAGTTGTACATGTGCATGTGGTGGGGGTCAGAGATTATTCCTAGGGGCCAGGTTGGTCTGAGCCAGGTGTCAGTTCAAGTGACACCAAGAGAGAACTAATATGTCAATTTCCAGTGAACAGGGGAGGTTGAGAGCTGAGTGAGGAAACCAAGTGTGAGACGATGAAGGGTAGTTCAGAGGAGATGACGGAGAAACAAAGAAGACAAAATAACACGTAACAGGAATGGGTTCTGAGACAAATTCTGTGAACAAGGGCATCCATCCTATCTCCACCTCTCTCTTTTGCACAGCTTACTTTGCTTGGCTTGGTCAAGAAACGTGTTCTTCAAAACCAGACCTCAGCTGGTGTTACAGACTAGTTTCAGTACCAGAAGGCCAACATAGATACTGTCAGTGCTCTGATAGGCACCTATAATATTTATCCCCCCCAAGGCTAAATAAGACACAGCCTTCACACTTGGCTCTCATCTTTCCTACCCAGAGTTTCACCTTCATACTAATTTAACCACTGCCAAACATGCAAAACTTTTGAGCAGTGCAGGTGAGCTTCACTAGAAAGGGGCAGGGCTTTATGCGCTGACCGTGGTTCCTAGAGGATGCACAGTTTCAGTGCACCTGCTCACATGAAACTGAGCCTAGCACTGGCCCCTCTTTCCCCTTCACAATCAAAAGGGCACTTCTCAGAAACCTCCTGGACAAAGAAGACAGCTCAAAGGCATCTACTAGTTACCTCAAGGGAATCATTTCATAAGCACCTTTTCTACTAACCCCTAGCAATTGTCCCTTGTGAGATTTTATACCCTTTTGAGATAATGGACAGCATAGTCACAAGCATGAGCCGCCACCTCCCCTCCCTTGTTAGCCCAGAGCAGTGCAAAGAGCTGCCTCCTCCCAATCTGGAGTCAACAATTCTATCTCCTAGATGTTAATTGAGCATCTCCTGTATATAAATATAGGAAATAAACGTCTGTACAATAGAGTGATGGATCTAAAATAAAAAGATACTTGTAACAAGTTGTATTTTCCAAAGATGGCCTCATCCATATAGCTTATCCCACACAATCTACTTACAATGTGATTTTTGAGAGGCAGGGTATACATTCTTTCCCCTTGAATCTGGGTAAGCCCATGGCTACTGCAACAATGATGTTATGTGGCATCCAAGGGTAAGTTATAAAAGAAAATACAGCTTCTTCATAGTTCTCTTGGGATGCTTGGAACCCAACCACCACACTCGGGGAAGCCAAGCGGCTACGAGGAAAAACCATGTGTAGGTGTCCCAGCCGCCACCTCATCTGAGGTCTCACTGACAGCCAGCATCAAACACCACACATGTGAACAATTGAGACTTCAGGTAATTCTAGCCTCCAGCCTCAGCCACCCCAGCTGATGCTGAGTGCAGCAAAGGTGAGATTTTCCCAGTGAGCCCTGCCCAAATGGCAGATCTGTGAGCAAAATAAATGTTGTCTTTAGTTTAAGCCACTAAATCTTGGGATTATTTGTTACTTAACAATAGATAACCAGGACAGCACACACAGCATGACCTCAGAGAGCTTACAGTCAATTCAGGGAAGTAAATATGTTCACAGATAACTATAATATGTCAAGGTATGACACAAGTACCTTAAGAGATCCAAAAACTAAAATGAATATGTATGCATATGTGTGTGTATCTTGATTTATGCATAGACAATTTTGAAATACATAAAAAATTAATAATATTTACCTCTATGGAGTAGTCCTTAGGTGTAAGGGATGTAAGTCCTTTTGTTTCCCTATCTCTTTGTATGTTTTAGTCCTTACCTTATACATGCACTTACTTTTGTAGCTTCAAAAACAGTTTAATTTGTAAAATAAAGATGAAATAAAGAGGAAAAGAGCTAAACAAGTGCTGCTGGTACCCGATGACGACTGTACTAGGGACCCCATGAGGACAGGAGGCAACCAAGCTGCTGGGAATCACTGCATTTTCTCTGTGTCCCAGTTTTCACATCTATATAAAAACAGAACCAACCTCATATGGTTTTTGTGAAAATTAAAGTGCTGTAGAAGTACCTGACACAGTAGCAAGCACTCAATAAATATTAATAAAAATAAGATATCCTGAGTGGCTGAGCACTGGCACGGCACGTGGACACAGGGTCCCAAGTGGCAAAATCTTTAGGCAAAAGCTTTAGGAAGAAAGACATTCTCTCTCCTCCTTAAAGGATAAAAAGGGACCAGCATTCTTAGGTGCAATTACAAAAGAGAATATAAGATGATTTTGATAACAATGTTAGAACTTCTGCAAATGCCACATTGACTTACATTTTCCAACATGTTAAAAGACCACTAAATTAAAACTTTCCATCCCACTTCCCCATTCTGCTTCCCCTTCATGGTTTTCATTGGGTGTGACAAGCTGTCTGTATATTACAGATGACTGCCTTCCATAGGAGGCCAAGGAGACCAGGTGTTTACAACAATTTTGCATCTAATGTTTAGCTTCTCCCTGGATTTTTGAGAAACCAGTTATTATCTCAACTATGTCAAAGGAACACCAATCTTTCCGTTTGTTCTCATATATAGTTTTCCCATTCAAATTACCAATACATAGTATGGAGTAGGTCACCCAAAAGACGGAGTGTTGTAAGTCATCTTCTTCCTCCCCAAAATGTCCCATGTTCTAAAAAGTTTGTGAAAATATGATCTAGTTCTGAAGGGCTGGAGTTGTCTAAAGGAAATGGAGAAGGTGAAGTTTTCCATGAGATTACATGGTGTGAGAGCATAACCATAGTATTTCATAATCGACAATGAGTTGTCTTAAGTTTTGTAGATTTCAGGGTAGTGGCATCATCTCTCTGCTTGCTAAGTCACATGAGTAATGAGCAGTTCCTCTCTGACTCAAGGACTTCTGTTGCTTCCTGTTTGGTTTAACTTATCTAAGTATCTTAGAAACAGATAAAATATTATTTCAGCTCCTTAAAGATGGCTGGACTTAATGTTTTTTCTTATGAACTAGGTGCTTTACCTCATTCAAATTTCTGGCATTTCAGAAAAATTCTTTTATCTCAATTTTCCTTTCGTTAACTTAAAGATGATTCCAGCTTCTCAACTGCAAGAAAATCCTCTATACTCACAATGAAGTAACCCTCTCCCCAAAAAAGTAAAACTTTCCAAAGAAAAGAGAAACCATGCTAAATGTCAACTGGTTGAGCCAACTGGTTGCATTTTACTAAAATTTAACCATTTAAATCCCTTTTGATATAAACAGGGATGAGATTAAATAAACCACGAGATTGGCTAAATAACAAACAAAATCTGGCTGATTCCATCACTGTGTAGTGCATATGAACAAATGTGTGTATGTGAATTGTAATGAATATGGAGTGTAGACCGGAGTGTAGTTTTGAATGCTCAAAACTCTTGCTGATACATTGGGTAGAATTGTATAGAGGCATGAAGCATCCCTCATTAGCTCTATGTGAAGTTCTTGAAGGGGGAAAATTTACCTATAAAGATTTTGTGACGACACTTAGCTGGGACTTCTGAAAGCTGGTCCAAGCCAAGAACAAAAACAAATGTAAACAAGATTTATGTGATACGACAGTCAGCCACAGCCCTTCTCCAGGCAATTTCCCCTTCCATGTCATGTCTCTGTCTATGGCAACGTTCTGAGAAAAGAAGTAGAAGTGATTCTCTTTGATATCTTCTAAGTACCCTTTTATCACAAGCCTTTAGCACTAGTGGTTCTTCAACAAGAAGGCTACTCAGTATAAGATGAATAAGGTCTGAGTATCTAATGTATACCATTGAGACTATAGTTGATAACACTGTATTGTACAATTAAAATTTGCAAGAGTGTAGAACTTGAATGTTCTCACACACGCACAAAAAAGGTAAACTTGTGGGGTGATGGATGTGTTAATTAACTCAATGTGGGGAACCCTTTCATGATGTATACATGTAACAAATCATCACACTTTACAATTTCAATATCTTACAGCTTTGTCAATTATACTTCAGTAAAGCTGGAGGAAAAAAAAGAAGTCTATGGAGGTTGACAGTACTTCAAAACAAGAAATAGAGCCCCATTAATCCAAGGCCTATAGCTAAATACACCTTCTATTCTTAGCTTCCCAGGCCATACCTCTTCCTCCATCACTGCAAGTGCCTCTTCAGCGACCTGGTTAGAACCAATTTGACCCTTGCTCTAACTTCATCCCCTTGAAGTAAGGAATCTCTGTAATCTTTTTTATCTATCCACATAGCACAGAGAGTAAAAATTAAAATTTGTTTTTGTGTTCTTTCTTATTTTATGTATTCTTACAATAAGTAAAAAATTATTTTCATAAAAACGTGTTTTTTTACTAATAAAACTTTTATAGCAGCGCCAAAGCATCAGTATATTTGCAGGGTTACATAGGAACTGCAGATGTAAATGGTGTTGATCTGATAATCAAAGCACCTGTCTCCCTGTCCCCAACCAGGGTGGTTTCAACTACAATACTTCAGATCATTTTTTCTGGCCAAGAATTAACAACTCTAAGCCCATAACAACCAACACTCAGTAAACAGTACAAACGAAAACAAAAAATAAAACAAAACAGAACAGAAAATTAATGCCTAATGACACCTCTGCCCCAGGATGGAGTATTCAGGCCTCCCCACTGATTGCTGATTCTGGAGTCT
Source organism: Leucopleurus acutus (assembly GCF_964270905.1). Taxonomy (NCBI): domain Eukaryota; kingdom Metazoa; phylum Chordata; class Mammalia; order Artiodactyla; family Delphinidae; genus Leucopleurus; species Leucopleurus acutus. The sequence goes on from NC_139149.1 coordinate 45,175,992, forward strand.
GACATTGTTTCTCCACCAATGGGGCCCACTTGGCCTCAAGAAGACCCTTTGCTTGCCTTGTGTTACGGACTGCATGTTTGTGTCCCCTCCAAATTCACATATTGAAACCCTAATACCCAATGTGATGTTATCTGAAGATGAGGTAATTAGGCAACGGTAGGTGCTCTCTCTATATTTGCTAAAAGAATGATTGAATGCTAGAGGTAGAAGCCATGGTGGAAGGGTTTACATCAGAGGTTAATAGCAACAAGAATTCCAAGAGGGAACAGAGGGACTTACGTGATATGGAGTAAAACCGCAGGCTAACGCAGCTCCACACTTCTAGAGACTTAGTGACTCGAGAGGCATCTGAGCCTACCTATAGACATTCCGACTTTAAATTAGCATTTTACAATTGTTTGCGACTTTTGTATTTACAAGGCAGCAGCCAAAATCACAGCTGAATTACAAGTAGGTGTGTACCCACTGAAAGATGAACTGGCTCAAGCAATGAGATGTTCCTGTAAATAGGCACAACACCACTTGCGTTTAAAAATTTGGCAGTTGGGGTACAGTATTTGGTGGCAGGCAAAACTGCCTTCAGAGAGAAAGAGGAGAGAGGAGATGAAAGAAAGTGAGGGTGGAGGAGTATGAATTCACAGGCATCATCTCCTTGGCTCAGCAGAGCAAAGCAGCAAAACATTACATATGCTCTGATGATTAATGCCCTGGGACTCGGTGACATCACTCTTTGGAGACCCACCAACAGAATGTCACATCCTGGGTTGATGGAGAACCCCGTGGAATCTTACTGAGTCTGAGGGGAAAGAAAATTCTCCTCTCTACATAATATAGTTCAACGATGACTCAATGGAAAACACAACTCTAAATACACTTTGTTTCTAGTCAAGTTCTTTAGACATAAATAATTACGTTCATGCTTTAACCAAAGAAACATTGATACCTCTTAAAAAGGAATTTAAAAAAAAACACATTCCTTTCTATCATGCCTACCTAAATGGTCACTCACTGTTGGAATATGGGGTTAGGTGGTGGTGGGCAGGCTACTTAGTGCAAGAGAGGACAGGATGAGATCCCAGAGTAATCTGAGGAGACAGAAGCTGAACTTATAAACCTGAGTGTGTGGATCAGGAATCCAATATGCTGAGAGCAAGCACATAAGAGCCTGACTCTGGAAGGGTTTGATTAGAACCAAGAGGTCCAGTTGAGAACTGAGAATGCAGGGAAGTAGATTCCCTTGGCCATGGTGCAGAGCCTACAGCCAAGATATAAACACATCCAACTTCAGAAGAGAAAAGCATTTAAGAAAATACTTAGACCTTCAAACGCCTCCAAGACAGAGGAGGCAATTGATGTGAGCAAAGGAAAAGTTGGAAACTTCTGTATTTTTAGACTATAGAGAAATAAAAGCAACAGTTAATAGACAAATTACATCTACATTTGCTGCTGCTTCCTGAACCCCTCAAAATTTATAATATAGCATGAATTGGAAAGCATGTTCCTGGACTTAAACAAAATATAGAGAAAATGCTAGAGACTGAATTCCAAGACTCATTTCTTTGAAAACATCTTAACCAGACATTTTAGAGGTAAATTTGAAAACCTACATGACATCTGTAAAAACATGAGTTTGGGCAGAAAACTAGTTTGTTTTAAGAAAACACTTTAATCGACATATCCCAGAGGATGGACTGGCTTTCCAATGGTTGAGCGAGAAGCAGATGTCTGTCCTTGCAGTTGTTATATTGACTCTGGCGCTCTGAAGGAGCTGGCCAAAAGCATTAATTGTTCCAATATATTTATTTGCTCTCTGCTCCATTCCAGCTCTGCCAGGATATCAGATCTGAGATAATATCCATGTGCCTTTCACCATTTTCAACGATCTGCCCTTTTTCCCTTTGTCTCTGTATTGCACCCTGTATTTCTTTTTTCTTACTTAAAATAATTTTCCCCATTATTATGTTTGTTTTAGGCAGTTTGTAAAATATAAAAATCCTTTCTGGGGCTTCCCTGGTGGCTCAGCAGTTAAGAATCCACCTGCCAATGCAGGGGACATGGGTTTGAGCCCTGGTCTGGGAAGATCCCACATGCCGCAGAGCAACTAAGCCCTTGTGCCACAACTAGTGAGCCTGTGCTCTTCAGTCCGCAAGCCACAACTACTGAAGCCCGTGCACCTAGAGCCCGTGCTCCACAACAAGAGGAGCCACCACAATGAGAAGCCTGTGCACCGCAAGGAAGAGTAGCCCCCGTTCGCCACCACTAGAGGAAGCCCGCGCGCAGCAACGAAGACCCAACACAGCCAAAAAATAAAATAAAATAAATTTAAAAAAAAAAATCCGTTCTGTCACCAATTATCATCATGGACATTTATCATGACTTTTCTATTCCTTTCCTTTATTGTTATTAACTTTAACTAGATGAGACAATTATGCATAAATAATTATATATCCTCTTTTATTACACAAAGCATTATCTAATAACTGTTTTCTTTTCTCACTAAGAACTGCTCACAACATGATTTTAGTTGTGGTGTGATGGTCCATCCTACAGCTGTACCATAGTTTCCACTTATTACCAACAAATTCAATTTTATTAAACATTGTTTCTAATACTGCCCTATTAGAAATTAATGATGTTATAAAAATGTGAACATAAATCTTTGTCCATATAACCATTTTCTTAGGATAAATCCTTATATGAAAAAATATTGGTTTGAAAAATATGGCTGTCTTTAAGGCTCTTGCCAGAAGTTGCTAAATTATTGTCAGAAAGCTTCAACATGAAATCGTCCATCCATCCTGTAGAACTCCTGACAACCTGATTATTATCAGTTAAAAATCTTTGGTAAAATGTGCTCTGTGAAAACTGCTACCTAATTTTTGTTTTAATTTGAATTTCTGAAAAATTTGCCTTTCTTATATTACAAAAGAAGGTATTTTTCATATTTTGTTAACAATTTCTGTTTCCTCTTTTGTGATTTTCTTATAGATGTGTATGAAAAACCACAATTTCTTTAATGTGTTAGTTGTTGTTTATCTTTTCATTTGGTTTATAACATACAGAAACTTTTTTATTTTATCCATCAATCTTTTCCTCTGTGATTTCCTTAATTGCTTTTAAGTTTAGAAAATCATTTTCCATCTAAAGATCAGGTAAATATTAAAGTATAATTCTTCTAAGTTATTTTGGTTTAGCTATTTAGACTTAACTTTTTAATCTATTTAGAATAAAATGGGTTATTATTTTTAGGGGGATTTGCTAAACTGAATTTATTTAATCTAAATAATCAGTTTCCCCAAAATAGCATTTTAAATTACCCATCCCCTGTCTCACTGATATATGGTGCTTCATTTATCCTGTTAAGCTTTTCTTTTATTCTATCTTATTTATCTTTATTACATTAGTAGCTCTGATCTTTAGCTGGTACTGGTGCTGGTTCTCAGATTTCAGCTCTACCCCTTACTAGCTATCTAACAATAGACTAGTTATGGCCTCTCTGTGACTCAGTTTCCTTATCTGTAAAATAGGCATACCAATATTACTTCCATCATGAGACTGTCATGAAGAGTAAAGTGATTAATAGAATAAAGAACTTAGAACAGTGCTTGGCACGTAGAAAGTGCCACAGAAGTATTGGCTATTATTGTTGTCAGTGTTCTGTGTTAGCAGTGCAAGTCCTTCTTGTAACCCTCATCTTTCAAAATTGTCGTACCGGGCTTCCCTGGTGGCGCAGTGGTTGAGAATCTGCCTGTCAATGCAGGGGACACGGGTTCGAGACCTGGTCTGGGAAGATCCCACATGCCACGGAGCAACTAGGCCCGTGAGCCACAACTACTGAGCCTGCGCGTCTGGAGCTTGTGCTCCGCAACAAGAGAGGCCGCGACAGTGAGAAGCCCGCGCACCGCGATGAGGAGTGGCCCCCGCTCGCTGCAACTGGAGAAAGCCCTCGCACAGAAACGAAGACCCAACACAGCCAAAAATAACTAAATAAAATAAATAAATAAAATTAAAAAAAGAAATTGTCGTACCTCCTTTATCTGTTTTTCTTTTAGATAACCTTTATTTTCAAATGAAAATAGATTAATTTTTTCTGATAATAAAAAATGCATGTCTATTATAAGAACATTTTTCAGAAAATGCATAAATATAATTTTAAATCACCTTTCATACCACCACCAAGAAATACACGTTCTTAATACCTAGCTAGAAGATTTCCAAATATTAACTCTTTATTAGTTGGGCACGACCTCTTATTTTGATAGAAGGTAGTCTGAGATACTGAGGCACAGAATGGGTGTCTATAGCTAAATGTGAAAAAGTAACATAATAGGCAAATGCGAGGTTTGCCCAAGGGGCTACATTTCTCAGAGCTGCTATACCATGTCAAGTTTGCCAGCTTCAATTTTGTCTTTCTCTGCTTCTTTTAACCTGGTTCAAAGATCAACTAAAATTGTGAACACAGAAATGAATGTTCTAGGAAAACAGAATCCCAAATTTGAGGGACTGCTGGTTTTTTTAGGTAATAATGAGTCACTGTAGAGTTACATCATTCAGAACAGTAAGTGTCGGGCAGTTTTCTGTGGCCTTGAAAGCAGCTGCGCTATCAAAGAGAAGGCTTCCAGGAAGAGGCGTCTCTACTCACCCACCTGTGCTGCTGCCTAGTCATTTCAGGATCAGTATCGATGACCATAAAATACAGAGGAGGCAGAAGAGTTAATGCATCTATCATTTGCTAGACATTCACTGTCCAAGGGAAGGAGTCATATAACAAAACATCACTCAGTCCCACACAAAAGTGGAAAATCTGTTATCCATTTAGAAAGCAGACTTCTCTACTTTGGCTACCTATGACTTTTTATAATACTATTTCAATATAAATTAATGCTTAAGTAGACTATCTTTTACAGTAGTGTTAGGTTCACAGCAAAATGGAACAGAAAGTGCAGAGAGTTCTCATGTACCCCTTGTCCTCATACACACACAGCCTCCTCCCCCATCAACATTCCACACCAGCGTATTTATTACCACTGATGAACCTACACTAACACCTCATTATCACCCAAAGTCCAGAGTTCACATTAGGGTTCACTTTGGGTGTTGTATATTCTATGGGTTTTGGTAAGTATACAATGACATGTATTCACCATTGTAATATCACACAGACAAATTTCACTGCTCTAAAATCCTTTGTTCTCCACTGGTTCATGTCTGTCCCTCCAGTCCTTGGCAACCACTGATCTTTTTAATGTCTCCATAGTTTTGCCTTTTCCAGGATATCATATAGTTGAAATTTGGAATCATACATTTTGTAGCCTTTTCAGATTGCTTTCTTTCACTTAGTAATATATAGTTAAGATTCTTCCGTGTCTTTTCATAGCTTGATAGCTAGCTCATTTTTTTAGTACTGAATAATATTGCATTGTCTGGACATACCACAGTTTATCTATTTACCTACTGAAGGACATCTTGGTTGCTTTCAAGTTTTGGTGATTATGAATAAAGCTGCTTAAACATCCATATGTAGGTTATAACGTGGATACAATTTTTCAACTCATTTGGGTAAATGCCAAGGAGTGCAATTGGATCCTATGGTAAGAATATATTCAGTTTTGTAAGAAACTGTCAAACTGTCTTCCAGAGTGACTGTCATTTTGTATTCCCATTAGCAATGAATAAGAGTTCCTGTTGCTCCACATCCTGGCCAGCACTTACTGTTGTCAGTGTTTTGTATTTTCACCATTCAAATAGGCGTATAGTGGTATCTCACTGTTGTTTCAATTTGTAATTCCTTAATGAGATGATGTTGGGCATCTTTACAAATGTTTATTTGCCATCTGTATACCTTCTTTGATGAGGTGTCTGTTTCGGATCTTTTGCACATTTACTAATCAGATTGATCATTTTCTTATTGTTGAGTTTTAAGTGTTCTTTGTATATTTTGGATAACAGTCTTTTACCAGATATGTCTTTTATAAGTATTTTCTCCCAGTCTGTGTCTTGCCTCTTCATTCTACTGACAATGTCTTTCACAGATAAGAAGTCTTATATTTTATATCAATTAATTTTTGCCCCCAAGATTGCACAAATGTAACAGGCTATTGAGGGCAAGTCTTCCTCTTACCCTAGATATGGCCTGTAAGGCCCAAATATTGGGATAAAGACGTTGGATAACTAATGACTGGAGCCACTATCTCCTTCAAGTTCAGACTCCTCAGGCAAGTTCAGATTCATCAGTAAACTCTTTATTCAAAGTAAACAAAATAATGTAATATTGCCGTTAAGAACAGAAATGCTCCACTAAAGTGATCATAAGTGAAAAGTGAAGGAGTAGGACACTAACACACTTTGAATTGTATTTCTTTTTTTTTAATTTCAAATACATATATAATTTTTCCAAGCCTCCAAATATTTGTTTTGTTAGTTTCTGCTTTATAACAAAGTGAATCAGCTATACATATACATAAATCTCCATATCTCCTCCCTCTTGCGTCTCCCTCCCACCCTCCCTATCCCACCCCTCTATGTGGTAACATAGCACTGAACTGATCGCCCTCTGCTATGCAGCTGCTTCCCACTAGCTGTCTATTTTACATTTGGTAGTGTATGTATGTCCATGCCACTCTCTCACTTCGTCCCAGCTTAACCTTCCCCCTCCCCGTGTCCTCAAGTCCATTCTCTATGTCTGCGTCTTTCTGAATAAAAATTAGGAGACTCTGAATCAAGGAGAAACTATACAGGATTATTATGAATGCACTCAGTACAGCAGATTTATGGTATATTAAAGGAGTAGAAAGATGGGTTTTGGAATTAGAAAGACCTAGATTCAAATCCTGACTCTGCTATTTGCTGTCTCTGTGACCTCTCAGAATTCTCATGGAAGATGGCCACAATAACGCCAACTTAACAAGGTTAGTATAAGGACGAAAGATGAAATGTGATGAGCACAATAACTGGCAGATGATAGGTGTTCAAAATATAGTGGCTTCTGTTATTTTTTCCTTCACTATTTATCATTACTCTGTATTATCATAGTTATTTATCCAGAGAACTAACAGCATTGGTAAAAACATATTTAAGTTGAAATTTGGATTTATGGGGGAAAAAACACTAAAAAATTCATAGTTCAGGGTAAACAAAATTCCTCAAAATAGCTAGCATTTGGTGATAACTTAGGTTACCTTAGTTAGGGACTACTTTCCAGGTGTGAAAAATGTAAAATAAAATGTTTAAAATGTTGGGATCTGACCCACCATCTATGCTTAAATGTTTAAATGTGTTTAAATAAAATGTTTAAAATGTTGGGATCTGACCCACCATCTATGCCTTATCACAGTGTATCAGGCCTAGAAGGGCATTTAGAGAGGAAAGTAAGGCCCAAAGAGCTAAAAGATTTGCCTACAGACAGTCAGACCCTACCTCACCCCCACCTGTCCATATCCCTCATCTACTAACTTGTTGGCTGGTTCGGCCATAGCATACATTCAAGTGCTGATAAATTTCATCTTTGTCTTTTAAGAAAGGTATCAGTCCCATTTCCTCTATTCTTCATGCGTCATCTTGGGAGAGTACCTGGCAGCAGCCACATGCAAGCAAGCCAGCCAGTTCGGTACCACCTGACATACCAATGAATTACCAGAAAAGGATTTCATTTAATGACAGTCTATTTGATTTGCGGTCCCTGTTCCCTTCCTCCCTTTGACCATTTTTCTCTTCATTCATTAATCCTTCTATGTAGGGTGGGCGGCAGAGATGAGCAAATCACTGAATTTGATGCATTTCATTCTGTTCCCTTTTAGACGTTCTTATAATGGTTTTCCCGAGGACAATCAATTAAACTATTGACTTAAATACTTTTTGGGGATCAATTATAATTCCAATTAACTGTGCCATCTGGGTTGTTCATTACCATTCTTGGGAAACATTTGTAATGGTGAGAAATTTTGTCTCCCAAGCTCATGTTTATTCATCTTCCGGTCTAGGATCTCATCTATCTTTAGAACTAGCCTCCTGGTTGGTCCTGCCTTGCTCTGTCTGCTGCACACCATTTTCCTGGCCTCAGAGGACTTATTGACATCTCCTTCTCTCCCCACCACAAGAAGTAACGTTTACTGATTGCCTTGTTATGTGCCAGTCACTCTGCTAAGTGCTTTTTTGCATTATTTCTTTAAATCCATGAGGTAGACAATAGGGTTCTCGTCTTTCTAAAAGGAGGAACCTGAATTTCAGAGAAGGAAAACACTTTGCGCAAAGCCACAGGGGATTCAAACCCTGGTCTGCGGGGCACAGGCATGAATTACTTCTTCATCCAAGCTGCTCAGTCCCTCTCAGAACCGGGCAGCTGGTGGGTTCTGAACCAACAGTCCTGCGATGAGATCAACAAGCTAGAGAGGCCTGACACTTTTTTCTCAAAAGTGACGTCCTCCAACATCTACATCTTTTACAAAGTAAAGATTCCCAGGGATATCTGTCCCACTCCAACTGATGACTTCCTGAATCTGAATCACTAGAAGTGACAACCCGGAACTAGTCCTTGAACACTTTTCATTTTTATAAGTTTGAGATCCACTGCCCTGTGTCTTTCTTCTTTGACACCAAAAGTGTCCTTTAACAAAGCTTTCTTGGAGACAATGTCCTGACCTGTGGTGGTCTAACCTAAAAGCGTGACCACCCTGACAGGGATTTGAGGGAATACTCTGTGATCTGCTGCTCACAGCTCGCCTTTTGGCTGCAACTTATTTGATTAAGTTCCAGCTGCCTCTGCCTGAGCTCTGATTACCTTCTTCAGCCCTGTCTCACAGAAAGCACATAAAAGCAACTAGTTTGTGGACCTTTTTTTTGTAGCAGCTACAAAAAGAAATACCTTTTGTGATCAATAAATGTTTTTTAATTGTCATTCTTTGCAGATTGTACAGAGCTAAAAACAGAGTCCCTCTCCTCAGAAAGGCTAGTGTGGATATAGATAAGAAAATAAGCAAGTCTTCTGTCTCTTACACACACACACACACACACACACACACACACACACACACGCACGCACACACACCGTAAATTTCCATTAGCTGCCTTACCCTGTCTTCATCATTAGAATATTGTGTTTGAGCTCTAGCACTCAGCCAATTTAAACCTGGCTTCTTACCAATTCCCTCTTTTCTTTTCTCTTAATAAGAACCTTCAACTTTCTAAATCAGCCTCTTCTATTTTTTCCTTCTTGCAGTAATGTCACACTCCTGTTTTTATTGGACCTTTCTAACTATTACCAAAAGTTGTCTGGATATTACAAATTCAACCTTTGCCTTGATAGAAGACACCCTGTCATCAAATCTGCTGACCATATGCTATCAGAAAAAGTAGCAGAGACATAGTAACGAGAATATCAACAAAAACGAGAGACCTAGTAAAAACAAGAAGTCCAAAATATTTAGGAAATAAACCAGAAAGAGCCAACCAGCTTACTCATTAAACACTTGAATAAGGAAATCCCAATAATAATTCCGTCAATATTTTATTTATCTTATTAAAAAACACTTCATTAAAACTCGTTTGCTTCCTCCCCTCCCCCATATCAAAAACAAGAACATAATGAGAATCAACCGCATATTTCAAAGTCAAACTTACCATAGAAGTTTATTGGCAAATCTCAGTCAGAGATCCCTCCTGGTCTCAACACCAGAGCGTATGAGGTGTCCTCTAGTCGGCTGCAGATGAATTTACAGCCCCCTGCAATGCAACAAGACACTGACATTCTGAAAAGGAAATTTGATCTCACCCTAACTCATGCTAACCTCCTCATCTTTCCTGAAGGGGGTTCCCATCTATTTATTCCAGGACATGGACAAACTGCTTAGTATCAAATACCTTACAAAGACTGAGGGAGCGTTCCGGGAAGATGGCGGAAGAGTAAGACGCGGAGATCACCTTCCTCCCCACAGATACACCAGAAATACATCTACACGTGGAACAACTCCTACAGAACACCTACTGAACGCTGGCAGAAGACCTCAGACCTCCCAAAGGCAAGAAACCCCCCACGTACGTGGGTAAGGCAAAAGAAAAAAGAATAAACAGAGACAAAAGGATAGGGACGGGACCTCCACCAGTGGGAGGGAGCTGTGAAGGAGAAAAGGTAGGAAGCCCCTTCGCGGGCGGAGACTGCGGGTGGCGGAGGGGGAAAGCTTCGGAGCCGCGGAGGAGAGCGCAGCAACATGGGTGCGGAGGGCAAAGCGGAGAGATTCCCGCACAGAGGATCAGGGCCGACCGGCACTCAGCAGCCCAGAGAGGCTTGTCTGCTCACCCGTCGGGGCGGGCAGGGCTGGGAGTTAAGGCTCGGGATTCGGTCAGAGGCAGGGAGAGGACTGGGGTTGGCGGCGTGAACACAGCCTGCAGGGGGTTAATGCGCCACGGCTAGCCGGGAGGGAGTCCGGGGAAAAGTCTGGGCTTGCCGAAGAGGCAAGAGACTTTTTCTTCCCTCTTTGTTTCCTGGTGCGCGAGGAGAGGGGATTAAGAGCGCTGCTTAAAGGAGCTCCAGAGACGGGCGCGAGCCGCGGCTAAAAGCGCGGACCCCAGAGACGGGAATGAGACGCTAAGGCTGCTGCTGCTGCTGCCGCCGCCAAGAAGCCTGCGTGCGAGCACAGGTCACTATCCACACCCCTCTTCCGGGGAGCCTGTGCAGCCCGCCACTGCCAGGGTCCCGGGATCCAGGGACAACTTCCCCGGGAGAACGCACGGCGCGCCTCAGGCTGCTGCAACGTCACAGGCCTCTGCCGCCGCAGGCCCGCCCCCGCACTCCGTGCCCCTCCATCCCCCCCCGCCCCACGCCGGCCTGAGTGAGCCACAGCCCCCGAAACAGCGGCTCCTTTAACCCCGTCCTGTCTGAGCGAAAAACAGACGCCCTCCGGCGACGTACACGCAGAGGCGGGGCCAAATCCAAAGCTGAGCCCCTGGGAGCTGTGCGAACAAAGAAGAGAAAGGGAAATCTCTCCCAGCAGCCTCAGAAGCAGCCGATTAAAGCTCCACAATCAACTTAATGTACCCTGCATCTGTGGAATACATGAATAGACAACGAGTCATCCCAAATTGAGGAGGTGGACTTTGAGAGCAAGATTTATGATTTTTTTCCCCTTTTCCTCTTTTTGTGAGTGTGTATTTGTATGCTTCTCTGTGAGATTTTGTCTGTATAGCTTTGCTTCCACCATTTGTCCTAGGGTTCTACCTGTCCGTTTTTAGTTTTTTTTTTTTTAATTTTTTTCTAAATAATTACTTCTTTATTTTAATAACTTTATTATATTTTATCTTTATTTTATTTTACTTTATCTTCTTTCTTTTTTTCTTCTTTCCCTCCTTCCTTCCTTCCTCCCTCCCTCCCTTCTTTCTTTCCTTCCTTCTTTCTTTCTTTCTTTATACTTCTACTAATTCTTTCTTTCTACTTTTTCTCCCTGTTATCCTGAGCTGTGTTGATGAAAGGCTCTTGGTGCTGCAGCCAGGAGTCAGTGCTGTGCCTCTGAGGTGGGAGAGCCAACTTCAGGACACTGGTCTACAAGAGACCTCTGAGCTCCACATAATATCAAATGGTGAAAATCTCCCAGAGATCTCCATCTCAACACCAGCACCCAGCTTCACTCAACGACCAGCAAGCTACAGTGCTGGACACCCTATGCCAAACAACCAGCAAGACAGGAACACAACAACACCCATTAGCAGAGAGGCTGCCTAAAATCATAGTAAGTCCACAGACACCCCAAAACACAGCACCAGACGTGGACCTGCCCACCAGAAAGACAAGATCCAGCCTCATCCACCAGAACACAGACACTAGTCCCCTCCACCAGGAAGCCTACACAACCCACTGAACCAACCTTAGCCACTGGGGACAGACACCAAACACAACGGGAACTACGAACCTGCAGCCTGCAAAAAGGAGACCCCAAACACAGTAAGATAAGCAAAATGAGAAGACAGAAAAACAAACAGCAGATGGAGCAAGGTAAAAACCCACTGGACCTAACAAATGAAGAGGAAATAGGGAGTCTACCTGAAAAAGAATTCAGAATAATGATAGTAAAGATGATCCAAAATCTTGGGAATAGAATAGACAAAATGCAAGAAACATTTAACAAGGACCTAGAAGAACTAAAGATGAAACAAACAACGATGAACAACACAATAAATGAAATTAAAAATACTCTAGATGGGATCAATAGCAGAATAAGTGAGACAGAAGAACGAATAAGTGACCTGGAAGATAAAATAGTGGAAATAACTACTGCAGAGCAGAATAAAGAAAAAAGAATGAAAAGAACTGAAAACAGTCTCAGAGACCTCTGGGACAACATTAAACGCACCAACATTCGAATTATAGGGGTTCCAGAAGAAGAAGAGAAAAAGAAAGGGACTGAGAAAATATTTGAAGAGATTATAGTTGATAACTTCCCTAATATGGGAAAGGAAATAGTTAATCAAGTCCAGGAAGCACAGAGAGTCCCATACAGGATAAATCCAAGGATAAATACGCCAAGACACATATTAATCAAACTGTCAAAAATTAAATACAAAGAAAACATATTAAAAGCAGCAAGGGAAAAACAACAAATAACACCCAAGGAAATCCCCATAAGGTTAACAGCTGATCTTTCAGCAGAAACTCTGCAAGCCAGAAAGGACTGGCAGGACATATTTAAAGTGATGAAGGAGAAAAACCTGCAACAAAGCAAGGATCTCATTCAGATTTGATGGAGAAATTAAAACCTTTACAGACAAGCAAAAGCTGAGAGAGTTCAGCATCACCAAACCAGCTTTACAACAACTGCTAAAGGAACTTCTCTAGGCAAGAAACACAAGAGAAGGAAAAGACCTACAACAATGAACCCAAAACAATTAAGAAAATGGGAATAGGAACATACATATCGATAATTACCTTAAATGTAAATGGACTAAATGCTCCCACCAAAAGACACAGATTGGCTGAATGGATACAAAAACAAGACCCATATATTTGCTGTCTACAAGAGACCCACTTCAGACCTAGAGACACATACAGAATGAAAGTAAGGGGATGGAAAAAGATATTTCATGCAAATGGAAACCAAAAGAAAGCTGGAGTAGCAATTCTCATATCAGACAAAATAGACTTTAAAATAAAGACTATTACAAGAGACAAAGAAGGACACTACATAATGATCAAGGGATCGATCCAAGAAGAAGTTATAACAATTGTAAATATTTATGCACCCAACATAGGAGCACCTCAATACATAAGGCAAATACTAACAGTCGTGAAAGGGGAAATCGACAGTAACACATTCATAGTAGGGGACTTTAACACCCCACTTTCACCAATGGACAGATCATCCAAAATGAAAATAAATAAGGAAACACAAGCCTTAAATGATACATTAAACAAGATGGACTTAATTGATATTTGTAGGACATTCCATCCAAAAACAACAGAATACACATTTTTCTCAAGTGCTCATGGAACATTCTCCAGGATAGATCATATCTTGGGTCACAAGTCAAGCCTTGGTAAATTTAAGAAAATTGAAATTGCTTCAAGTATCTTTTCCAACCACAACACTATGAGACTAGATATCAATTACAGGAAAAGATCTGTAACAAATACAAACACATGGAGGCTAAACAATACACTACTTAATAATGAAGTGATCACTGAAGAAATCAAAGAGGAAATAAAAAAAATACCTAGAAACAAATGATAATGGAGACGCAACAACCCAAAATCTATGGGATGCAGCAAAAGTAGTTCTAAGAGGGAAGTTTATGGCAATACAATCCTACCTTAAGAAACAGGAAACATCTCGAATAAACAACCTAACCTTGCACCTAAAGCAATTAGAGAAAGAAGAACAAAAATACCTCAAAGTTAGCAAAGGAAAGAAATCATAAAAATCAGATCAGAAATAAATGAAAAAGAAATGAAGGAAACGATAGCAAAGATCAATAAAACTAAAAGCTGGTTCTTTGAGAAGATAAACAAAATTGATAAACTATTAGCCAGACTCATCAAGAAAAAAAGGGAGAAGACTCAAATCAATAGAACTAGAAATGAAAAAGAAGTAACAACTGACACTGCAGAAATACAAAAGATCATGAGAGATTACTACAAGCAACTCTATGCCAATAAAATGGGCAACCTGGAAGAAATGGACAAATTCTTAGAAATGCACAACCTGCCAAAACTGAATCAGGAAGAAATAGAAAATATGTACAGACCAATCACAAGCACTGATATTGAAATTGTGATTAAAAATCTTCCAACAAATAAAAGCCCAGGACCAGATGGCTTCACAGGTGAATTCTATCAAACATTTAGAGAAGAGCTAACACCTATCCTTCTCAAACTCTTCCAAAATATAGCAGAGGGAGGAACACTCTCAAACTCATTCTATGAGGCCACCATCAGCTTGATACCAAGACCAGACAAGGATGTCACATAGAAAGAAAACTACAGGCCAATATCACTGATGGACAAAGATGCAAAAATCCTCAACAAAATACTAGCAAACAAGGCTTTCCTGGTGGCGCAGTGGTTGAGAGTCCGCCTGCCGATGCAGGGGACACGGGTTCATGCCCCAGTCCGGGAAGATCCCACATGCCGCAGAGCAGCTGGGCCCATGAGCCATGGCCGCTGAGCCTGTGCGTCCAGAGCGTGTGCTCCTCAATGGGAGAGGCCACAACAGTGAGAGGCCTGCGTACTGCCAAAAAAAAAAAAAAAAAAAAACTAGCAAACAGAATCCAACAGCATATTAAATGGATCATACACCATGATCAAGTGGGGTTTATTCCAGGAATGCAAGGATTCTTCAATATATGCAAAACAATCAATGTGATAAACCCTATTAACAAATTGAAGGAGAAAAACCATAGGATCATCTCAATAGATGCAGAGAAAGCTTTTGACAAAATTCAACACCCATTTATGATAATAACCCTGCAGAAAGTAGGCATAGAGGGAACTTTCCTCAACATAATAAAGGCCATATATGACAAACCCACAGCCAACATTGTCCTCAATGGTGAAAAACTGAAAGCATTTCCACTAAGATCAGGAACAAGACAAGCTTGCCCACTCTCACCACTCTTATTCAACATAGTTTTGGAAGTTTTAGCCACAGCAATCAGAGAGGAAAAGGAAATAAAAGGAATCCAAATCGGAAAAGAAGAAGTAAAGCTGTCACTGTTGGAAGGTGACATGATACTATACTTAGAGAATCCTAAAGATGCTACCAGAAAACTGCTAGAGCTAATCAATGAATTTGGTAAAGTAGCAGGATACAAAATTAATGCACAGAAATCTCTGGCATTCCTATACAATAATGATGAAAAATCTGAAAGTGAAATCAAGAAAACACTCCCATTTACCATTGCAACAAAAAGAATAAAATATCTAGGAATAAACCTACCTAAGGAGACAAAAGACCTGTATGCAGAAAATTATAAGACACTGATGAAAGAAATTAAAGATGATACAAATAGATGGAGAGATATACCATGTTCTTGGATTGGAAGAATCAACATTGTGAAAGTGACTCTACAACCCAAAGCAATCTACAGATTCAATGCAATCCCTATCAAACTACCGTTGGTATTTTTCACAGAAGTAGAACAAAAAATTTCACAATTTCTATGGAAACACAAAAGACCCCAAATAGCCAAAGCAATCTTGAGAATGAAAAACGGAGCTGGAGGAATCAGGCTCCCTGACTTCAGACTATACTACAAAGCTTCAGTAATCAAGACAGTATGGTACTGGCACAAAAACAGAAAGATAGATCAATGGAACAGGATAGAAAGCCCAGAGATAAACCCACGCACATATGGTCACCTTATCTTTGACAAAGGAGGCAGGAATGTAGAGTGGAGAAAGGACAGCCTCTTCAATAAGTGGTGCTGGGAAAACTGGACAGGTACATGTAAAAGTATGAGATTAGATCACTCCCTAACACCATACACAAAAATAAGTTCAAAATGGATTAAAGACCTAAATGTAAGGCCAGAAACTGTCAAACTCTTAGAGGAAAACATAGGCAGAACACTCTATGACATAAATCACAGCAAGATCCTTTTTGACCCATCTCCTAGAGAAATGGAAATAAAAACAAAAATAAACAAATGGTACCTAATGAAACTTCAAAGCCTTTGCACAGCAAAGGAAACCATAAACAAGACCAAAAGACAAGCCTCAGAATGGGAGAAAATATTTGCAAGTGAAGCAACTGACAAAGGATTGATCTCCAAAATTTAAAAGCAGCTCATGCAGCTCAATAACCAAAAAACAAACAACCCAATCCAAAAATGGGCAGAAGACCTAAATAGACATTTCTCCAAAGAAGATATACAGACTGCCAACAAACACATGAAAGAATGCTCAACTTCATTAATCATTAGAGAAATGCAAATCAAAACTACAATGAGATATTATCTCACACTAGTCAGAATGGCCATCATCAAAAAATCTAGAAACAATAAATGCTGGAGAGAGTGTGGAGAAAAGGGAACCCTCTTGCACTGTTGGTGGGAATGTAAATTGATACAGCCACTGTGGAGAACAGTATGGAGGTTCCTTGAAAACCTACAAATAGAACTACCATATGACCCAGCCATCCCACTACTGGGCATATGCCCTGAGAAAACCATAATTCAAAAAGAGTCATGTACCAAAATGTTCATTGCAGCTCTATTTACAATAGCCCGGAGATGGAAACAACCTAAGTGTCCATCATCAGATGAATGGATAAAGATGTGGAACATATATACAATGGAATATTACTCAGCCATAAAAAGAAACGAAATTGAGCTATTTGTAATGAGGTGGATAGACCTAGAGTCTGTCATACAGAGTGAAGTAAGTCAGAAAGAGAAAGACAAATACCGTTATGCTAACACATATATATGGAATTTAAGAAAACAAAATGTCATGAAGAACCTAGGGGTAAGACAGGAATAAAGACACAGACCTCCTAGAGAATGGACTTGAGGATATGGGGAGAGGGAAGGGTAAACTGTGACAAAGCGAGAGAGAGGCATGGACATATATACACTACCAAACGTAAGGTAAATAGCTAGTGGGAAGCAGCCGCATAGCACAGGGAGATCAGCTTGGTGCTTTGTGACCATCTAGAGGGGTGGGATAGGGAGGGTGGGAGGGAGGGAGATGCAAGAGGGAAGAGATATGGGAACATATGTATATGTATAACTGATTCACTTTGTTATAAAGCAGAAAGTAACACACCATTGTAAAGCAATTATACTCCAATAAAGATGTAAAAAAAAAAAAGACAGAGGGAAACAACAAAAATTCAGTAATGCTTATGTGATCCTTTAGCCCTGTACAAATGGAAAATCAGGGTTCTTCATTCTATAATGAATTAAGTGGAGAAAGAAACCATTTCTTATCTGGAGTCATTCCCATCTCAATGTTTCACATGTAGCTTTTATGGGGATGCTAAACTTTCAGAGTTTCAAATACTACTTACTGTAAACTAACTACAAATTTTATTCTCCTTGCTTTTGTTTTCAGATTAATAATGATTGCAGTTTAATTGGAAGGTACTTCCATAATTTATTCTGAACAAAATTTGAGACTTGTGGTTGACTTCATGCTGTTCAACTAAACCATGCTTACCTGAGTTTTCCCTTTAAAGCAAAGCAGGCATCATTTACACGGTCTATCTTTTCAATAGAAAACCATGTTAGCTTTTATCCCCATAACATTCATTTCCAGTCCCTAGAAACAATTTCTAGAGAGAGCAAATTTTCACGCATACAGCAGCTAACATATAAATATGCATCATGGAAAATTTTCCACACACAGAGAAAACATCATGATTTGGTTTGGAAAACAAGTCATTTTAAAGTTGTGGAAAATAGGATCTGTTCCTGCCTTTAAGGCAAGATCTGCCCCTGATATAGTCATTCTAGTTATTCTGCACCTGTAACCGGCTTTCCCGGAATTACCTTGAGATATGCATTGTGTGTGATCAGTTGAAAGTTCATATATTGTAACCTGAAAAAGAAAAAAAAAAACCTCTTCTTCTAGAATTTCTTCATAAAGGACAACCACTCTTAATAGAAAACAGCTTTTGTTTCCCAAATCACATTTGAACTGTTTAATTATTGAGTTTCTAAAAATCAAGGCAATTTTTATAGCAATAAACACATTGGAAAACATTGCAGCCTATGATTATCTATTGTGAGATAGAATCTCTTTTTTTCATCATCAAATATTTTTTTAAATTATAGGGAAAGTAATCATAACAGTTGAAAATTTTACCCATGTAAAAGAAACACATCTTGTCTTATTGAGTCCCTTTTAAAACAACTCTAGTACTTTCTGCCAGTTACTAGTCAAGGTTCTGTATTGTGTGTCTAAAATCATATACACTTTAGAAACCAGCTGCTTTGGCACATGCTCCCAGTTGCCTCTCTGACACCCTCTATCTCCCCTTCAGGATCTAGTTTGATGTATCCTCACAGATCAACCTGCCTGTCCCAATAGCTTCTTCCACGGCCGACCAAGAATCTGCATCCCTCTATACACCAGTTGCTCTAAGTATTATTAAAATCAACCCAAATTCCATATTTCCAGAGTCTCTTGCAAGGTCTTAAAGAAATCTTTCTGGCATTTGCTCTGTCCTTACCTGTCCTGCAGGGCTGGAGGTAACAGCTGCGAGAAGGCAGTGAGAGCGGTGTGGCTGCCTTCTGGGAGATCCTGGTGCAGCACAGAGCTGGGGGAGGGCACAGTGTGGGCAGCTGGAGGAAGAGGAGGAGGAATAATTTGTGTGCCACTGCAAACATGAAATGGTGCCAAAAAAAACACCATTCTTTTTCCCAAGAAGTTCAAAGTGCTTTGCAAACATTAACTCATAAGACCAAGCAGTCATGGAGCAATTACTACTTTATTATGCCCTTAAGGTAACGACTGCAAGCAAGGTCATGAGGAAAGAGAGTCTATTCATTGTTTCATTAGACCACAGATATTTAATGAGTACCTACTATGTGCAGGGCACTGGCGGTAGAGAAACAAGCAAGACAGCCAACATCTGTGCTCCTCCAGGCTCCTATGCTAGTCTATGGCCTCTTGTTTGTACGATGAGGGCACTAAGAACCTGGCTACACTTCTTATCACACTTATTTACACTTTATTTTTGCCCAAATTGTTTAATGGCGTGTGCCATCCTTCAGAATGCCTATAATGTGCTAAGTGCTGAGCAAACACACAAAAGAAAAATTTCTTAACTTAAATGTAAATCTCATTATGATGATAGGGATCGGGGAATATCAGTTCAAAGTGCTTTCGTTAAGATGCCACAAACAAAGCTTTATTGTGAGCAACGTGTCTCTTGCAATGTTTGTGGAATTACTGTAGGCAGACAAGAAAGTTTAATATCAGTAATATCATTCCAAGCAGCTTATATAAATAATTTGACTTTTAAAAATGATTAATCAGATGAGCGAGCATATTTGGTGAAGTGGAGAGCCTTTATCCATGGGTCTTTTTCTGGTCTCTTTTTTATTTTATGTGACAAAACGGCAGGTCAGACATAGAAAGTGACTTATGACATTTGTAAATACTTCTCCTTAGGCAATGGACTCTAGATATTTTAAGGTACATGGTTATCTAAGACTAACTGGACCACAGAGGCTGCTTTTTAAAAATGTGTGACTTTCTGATGATTCAAAAGGGATTTAAGCTGTTGTGTTTTAAAGATCCAATATAAGGATTCTAGTCTGTTCTGAGACTCACTCACTAACCCAACTTAGAGGTTGTTGCAGTCCTCATTCAGCAACTTACACGTAGTTTGAAAGGCAGAGGGAATTATAACACTACTTAAAACCCAACTTCAAACCCAACCCTCCCTCATAAACACTTCCCTGACTAAACAATAATCACAGGGGTATAATATTAATTCGTCACTCAAGTGTATTAGTTTACACACATACCCAGTGAAATTCAAACTCTATATCTTATTAGTTTAATAGCCTCTGCATTGGGCCCCAAACTACCAGTCCAGCCTCAGCCTCATCTCCCCATTATTTGCACAGATTTTCATAATTTTCACTATATCTTACTTACCTGGAACTCTCTCTCTTGAAGGCTGCTCTTCACCCACTCTAACACATGCATATATTCACTCTGCCCACCTGGAAAATTGTTCAATTTTAAGATCCAGTGATATCTTCTAGTTATTTCTTCCCCATTTTCCACACCACTAGCTTATCACGTATTTAGTTATATAAGTAAGTAACTAAAGCCTGCATATCTCATGAATATCTCATATACAGAGATATTTCTGCATATGTTCAGCAACTAGTACTAAATCGTTGTTGAAGTAGAATTTCCTACAAAACATCAAAATAGCACTTACTGAGGCTGGCAAGGTGATCAATTAAATTTGGGTTTACTCTTCAAGTGAAAGCACAAATGGGATGTTTAAAAACCCTTTATCATGCAGAGCTGCTAATAAAGAGAATAACATCGATTAAATAAAAAACAATTATTTTTTAATTAAAAAGCTACTACAGGGCTTCCCTGGTGGTGCAGTGGTTGAGAGTCCGCCTGCCGAGGCAGGGGACACGGGTTCGTGCCCCTGTCCGGGAAGATCTCACATGCCGCGGAGCGGCTGGGCCCGTGAGCCATGGCCGCTGAGCCTGCGCGTCCGGAGCCTGTGCTCCACAACGGGAGAGGCCACAACAGTGAGAGGCCCGCATACCGCAAAAAAAAAAAAAAAAAAAAAGCTACTACAGTAACATCAACACCATTGTCATTCAGCTTTTTACCCTTTAAATGAGCCAGGACCATACTCTACTCCAATTATAATCATAACACTGAAGAGAAAACGACATACTTAAGGAATTTCTACAGGGGATGAGAAATAGCTAACCATTGACAGCAGTGACAATACTAGCTGAAGCTACTTATTTCTGGTTTCAAATCAAACAAATGGAAGAGAAGGATAGGGAAGGGCCCAAGGAAAAAGAGGAAAGGAGAAAAGGGAGGGATTATATTTCTGCAAAAGATTATTCTTCAAATTCATTTTTGCCATTTTTCTCTTCATGAAAGTGAGAAAAGCAGATGTTCTTATAGGTTGTACAGAACATAGTGATAGGCAGTTGAAGATAAATACTACTTAGTAAAAACGTTCTGTCTCTAGAGCTTTTTATAAAAATTATTTGCAGGGCATCCTGCTTTCTTTTCACTCTCTGGATTTGAAATATCGATGATCTGTTTTCTAGTTTTACCCAAATACATTTCAGGAAGTCAATAATTGAACAATGTTGGTTTGTACGTTTGTGTGAACTCTTGTGTGTTCTGTTTTACGTAAACTTAGTTGATAAAGCGGTTGGCAGGGTTTGAGAGGATTGACTCTAATTTTGAAATAAGTTCTACTGTGGGTAAAATGTTATTAAACAGCATTGCAGGCTACAGAGAAATCATTCATGGAAGGAAGAATCAACCGAGGAAGCAAACCTCATTGTTGCCCTATTTTAAGAAATTGACACAGTCACCACAACCTTCAGCCACCACCCACCCTGATCAGTCAGCAGCCGTCAACATCAAGACAAGACCCCCCACCAGCAAAAAGATTGACTCGCTGAAGGCTCAGACAATGGTTAGCATTTTTTAGCAATAGTTTATAATTTAGGTATGTACATTTTTTTGGACATAATGCTATTGCATAGTTAATAGACTACAGTATAAACATAACTTTTATATGCACTGGGAAACCAAAAAGTCTGTGTGACTCAACTGATTGTGATATTTGCTTTATTGCAGTGGTCTGGAACCAACCCTGCAATATCACTGCGGTGTGCCTCTACTGTGTGTGTGTGTGTGTGTGTGTGTGTGTGTGTGTGTGCGTGTACTCTTGTGTGAACCTGTGCAAAGCACGTATATTTAAGACCTCATACTTTCAGTGGGCACAGCGAAGTGCTTTCTCATTCCTCGTTAGCTCATCTGATCCTCACAACAACGTTTTAAGGTGGATATGTACCTTACAGAAGAAATTGAGTCTCAGATAGATTTAGTAACTTGCAGAATTAATATATAAATCCGGGCAGTCTGACGGTTCTCCCAAAGTTCTTCCTGTCATATACCATGTGAATACTTTAAAAATTATTAGAGATGCAGCTTTGATTCTTTACATTTCTTTAAAACTGCCAACATTGCACTCCTATTTACTGAGCAAGATGTATACATATGATACACAAAGATTTATTTTTTTTCCTGGATACCTGGAAGTCTTCTAAGAAAGCCACATGTCATCAGGGGATGCACTCCTTGATTAATTAGACCTCATCGACATGCAAGCAAATATTTATTTTCAGATAAAACCCCAAACTTTCAACCTTCATTAATTCTTTAGCAGGCAATGCAAATTCATTTTTCCTGCCAAATCCAGCAGAGGGCAGGATGCTCCCACCAACAGCCAGCTAGCTGGTGCCAACGGCCAAACCAGAGCAACTGCTTCGTAGAGAGTGTTCTACCTTTAGAGCAATCATCATTTTCTCACCTGGATCTGAAAAAGGGTGTAGGCTTGAGCTGCGAATAGCGGCTGTGGGATGTGGCCTCGGAAATGTCAGGAAAAGTTTTGCTTTGGAGGTTGCCCATGTTTTGTTTGGGACTTGAAATTAAGATACCTGGAAACCAGCCAATTCCAATTATCTTCCTGAAATATCTTTCTGAAGAGGCTACACTAGGGAATTAATTTAAAATGTGCCATGATAATTTCTGTTTCTGGTTTTAGGCTGTCTGAGGTCACAGCTGGGCTATTACACTCACATGTCCTGTCTCAGGTCGCCCACCTCAGCCCACCCTGCACCTACCAGCTCTCTCTGTCTTTCAAAACTTCTCGTGACTTCCCACTGCTTGCCCTCCTCTGCCTGTCATTACTGCACAGTCCCCAATGATAGGGGCTAATGACCTCCTGCTTGCCAATTCAAATCCTCTCTCTCTTGCCAGGCCCAACTCAGGGATCACCTCCTCTAAGAAGTTTCTGGAGATCCCAGCCCCAACGATCATCATCGAGAAATTTTCACCAAATGAAATACTAGGTGAAGGTTTTATACCAGGTCTTGAATCTAAAAATATATTGCCCGTTCCTCCTCGTGCAGGTAGTAGCATGGTCAATGCAAAATGGAAGGGAGCAAGGATAAAAACCACAGCTCACAGTAGGGATAAACCAGGGCTTCTGAAGGTGGTAGAAAAATTGTAACAATCTGCTAGAGTTTTCAAACTATGGACTGGAAGTTTGTCATTGGTACCTCAAAGGTTTTCAGAGTTGGGTGGTGGCTGGGGAAGGGATGTTGTTTGGGCAGGCTTTCCATCACTCTACCACACACTCCTCTCTCCACATGTCCCCTGATGGAGCAATTCCTTTTTTCCTTGTATTATTTATGTACACCTCTGGACACTACATACAGAGTTCTTTTAAAGAAAAGGGGCCTTAGAAAATAAGCAAATAAACAATCCCTTCGTCAATAATCACAACAACAGCAAAACAAATGTTTAAAAGTTTGAAAATCATTGCTTAAAAATCCAAAGACCTGGCCAGCTTCCCTGGTGGCGCAGTGGTTGAGAGCCCGCCTGCCGATGCAGGGGACACGGGTTCGTGCCCCGGTCCGGGAAGATCCCACATGCCGCGGAGCGGCTGGGCTCGTGAGCCATGGCCGCTGAGCCTGCGCGTCCGGAGCCTGTGCTCCGCAACGGGAGAGGCCACAGCAGTGAGAGGCCCGCGTACCGAAAAAAAAAAATCCAAAGACCTTTCTTTACTCTTGAAGTAACCAAGCCTGGAGAGGGGGAAAGACTGAGGTGGGTTTCTGGCTGGAGGGTGAGAGAAGTAAGATCTGAATCCTTATATTTAGTCTCTAAAGCCCAAGATGGGGACTTCCCTGGCTGCCCAGTGGTTAAAACTCCACGTTTCCAGTACAGGGGGGTGTATGTTTGATCTCTGGTCAGGGAACTAAGATCCCACATTTTAAATAAATAAATAAATTATAAAGCCCAAGATGCTCTCCACTAAAAGATGGGGCTTGCATTGAGCCTGAAGGAAGAGAAAGCATTAAGTAAAGGAATGAAGCCCTCAGCCACCAGTGGATACAGCATTCCAACCAGTGCAGCTACTCGGAGCAAAGTGAAAGACAAAATGTGTTTGCATGGGCTTGACCAGCAAAAGAAGATTAAGGTTATACTTTTCAGCACACTTCTTGAACACTGACTATGTGTAAGGCAATGTGTGGGACAGAGCGGTGAATGAGATAGAGGTGGCACCTCTCTGTGTGCATAGAGCTTACATTCTAATAGGGGAGACAGACAGGATTGTAACTTGATAAATGCTGCACTGGAGAAGTTCAGGGTGCTACAAGAGCATTCTTAAACTCTATGACCAGCACCACTTCCTGGATTATTCATTTGACCCCATCACTTTAATTATGCAAGAAATCACCTATACTCTAATAGCATAAAATCCTACCTGGCTCTCCAGAGAGCTTCCCCACCCCCAAGACAGGCTCTAATCCCACCCAGTCTCCTCCAATCTGGGACTGTTCCACAGCCTTATATTTTCTTTGTCTTTCATGACCTTGACACTTTTGAAGAATACTGGTCAGTACAGAACAGTTCATAAAATGTTCTTCAATTTGGGTTTGTCTGATGTTTCCTCATAATTACATGAAAGTTATGTGGTTTTGGAAAAACACCAAGAAATGATGTTGTGCACTTTTCAGTACCTCCTATCAGGAAATCCATGATGTCAGCGTATCACATTATTGGTGATGTTAACTTTGGTCACTTACATTGGTGTCTGCCAAGTTTCTCCATTGTAGAGATACTACTTTATCTTTGTAATTAGTATCTTGTAGAGAGATATTCTGAGATTATGCAAATATCTTGTTTCTAATTATGTTTCTGCCTACTGATTTTAGCATCCATTGAGTCTTCCTTATGACAACTATTACTGGGCATTTGCAAAATGGTGATTTTTACATTTCCACCATTCCTTCTACATTTACTGATTGGAATTTTACTGTAATGAAGAACAGTCTTTTCTGCTGTATTTATTTATGTAGTCAATCATCTGTATTAATCAACAGACGCACAGATATTTATTTTATTCAGTGTGTTATAATCCAATATTATCATTATTTATTTTGTTACCCAAATTATCCCAGCTTTGGCAACTGAGCTACTTCAGGTTGGTGTCCAAGCTTTTCAATATGCTCCCATCATTTATTGAACACTTACTTTCTGGTACCACAAGATGATCAAGGATTACCGTATGCTTTCTGCACCCAACCCTGGACTCAGTCATTTTATTGAAAAATGGCACTTAAAAACCAAGTTCTGGGTACTAGGTATACTCATTACTGCTGAGGTGTCATTGCTTCTAGGTTTTCTATGTGAACAGAGCAAGGAAGTACATGCATGTATACACACACAACTACATGTACATCTGTATCTATTTTTATATCTGCCTTTTTCTCTCTCTCTCCCCCATATATATTATATATACATAATTATTATAGAAAATTATTATAAATAAATATATCTATATTACATAATATATTATGTATATATATAAAACTAGTAGTGAAACTGATACCTACGATTCTAATACCTGAAGTTCACTCTAGTCTTCTCCCTTTCCTCAGTTGTAACCCCTTTCTCTGACAGTGATAATTCGGCTCTCATTCTACAAAATTTATTATTTACTCACTTTCAGAATACACATAGTTTCAGAATTACTAATATATATACCTCTGTGAAAAACAAATTTACTGAAAAGAGTACAGTATTTGTGTGCAGCACTTTTGACTTTGGCCTTGTAGAATATATTCAAAATACTGTTTTTCAATATTACTCAGGTTTGTTATTTTCTTTTTTATCCCATTTGTTATGGTTGTGGTATTCATTTCTAGTACATTAGTAATCATTTGTATTCTGTTTGGATTCTCACACATCCTGGTTAATATTAATTATCTGGTTATATTAATTAATATATAATTAATTAATTATATTAATTAATATTAATTAAATATTAATTGTTAATATGTGAACCACTACTTGGTTCTCAAAGTCAGAACTGTACAAGAAGGTGTGTTTACAGAAGTGTCCCCACTCATCCCTTCTACCCATTCCCTCTCCCGCATTCTCCCGGCTCCATTCCCAGTCACCTCTGTAGGTAACCAATCACATTAAAGTTTTTTTGTTGGTGTTGTTTTTGTTTTGCGGTACGCGGGCCTCCCACTCTTGTGGCCTCTCCCATTGCGGAGCACAGGCTCCGGACATGCAGGCTCAGCGTCCATGGCTCACGGGCCCAGGAGCTCCGCGGCACGTGGGATCCTCCCAGACCGGGGCACGAACCTGCGTCCCCTGCATCGGCAGGCGGACTCTCAACCACTGCGCCACCAGGGAAGCCCTAAAGCCCTAAAGCGCCACCAGGGAAGCCCTAAAGTTTTTCATTTATCCTTGCCATATTCCTTTTTGCACAAATAAGCAGATATATGTATAATTTCTTCTGTCTCCATGTTTGCTTGAACGGTATCATACTCTAGATATATTTTGGCACTTTGCTTTTTTTCATATGAAAGCATATCCTGGATATCACTACGTGTTGGTTCGAAGTGGTATTCCTCATTCTTTTTTTATAGCTGCATAATGCTCTCTATTGTGTGGATGTATCATAGGACATTTAGATGGTTTCCCATATTTTGCCTTTATACACAATACTCAAATGAATAATATTGTGCATTGTATTGCTAGAGATAGGGCTCCAAAATAAATTCCTAGAAACAGAAGTGAGTCAAAAAGTAAAAGCATATGTACCTTTGTTAAAGATTGCTAAATTTTCCTGGGGAGTTTTAATACCTATTAATGTCCAAGCCCTACCCCTAGAGGTTCTTGTATAATTGAAGAGTGCAGCCAAGCAACAGTATCATTTTTTAATACTTTCTACCACTTTATCAAGGCATAATTTACACTATAAATCCACATACTCTAAGTGCACAATTAAACAATTTTTAAAGTAAATTTATAGATTTGTTCAAACATCACCACTGTTGGTATCTTTCAAAGCTTCCTAATGATTCTAATGACAATCAAGAATTTAAGACCACTAAACAGGCCCACTACTGTTGGTGTTTTTGCTACCACAGAGTGTCGCTATTAAAGACCCATCTGTTACTTGGAGGCACAGGCTTTTCCTACACTACAGTGTCCCTGCTGGTTTAGATCCAATGGAACCTGTTTCACATTGAACAAACTGCAGTTCAAAATCCGTTTTCCTTCTTCAAAGTGGCATCAAAATCCCTAAGCTACAAAGGCTGCATTTGAGGGAGTTTCCAGCAAAAGTTACACACTTGTCCAAACCAGTTCTCCACTAGACTCATATGCTGAAACCATGTCATTAAACTAGACTTCATTTGTGACTTCTTTAAGGATATTCTCTTTTTCACGTCAATCGGTTCCTTCTATCTCGGCAACTAGCTGAGTACAGCCCTAACAAAGGAGAAGCCAACATAAATTTTAAATGTCTCCCATATGAGATACTCCTTTGAACGTCTCCCTTAAGAAGCACTCATCCTGTTCCTTATATAAAGGGTGTAGCTACAGACTCGGTCTGGGAGATGTTGAAATGGTTTCCTTAGGTAGGTGATATTTGTACAGAGCTTTAACTGAAGACTGCTAATTAACCTGGTGAAACACAGGGAGGTGAAGGAGGACACAACCCAGGCAAAGCAAGATGCATATATATGCAAAGACCCTGCAGGAGGATAGAACAGGAAGGCTAGTGTGACTGGTGCACAGAGAGGTGATGGGGGAATATGTTGCTAGATAAGACTAGACAAATAGACCTGAAGCCAGATCATCTGGGCTCATTAGAAACCTGAAAGAATTTGCTCCTAATCTTAAAAGCAGTGGAGTCCCACTGAAAAAAATATACGTGCTGGATTAGAGGAAGATAGGGGGGAATTGCATGACATGACAATATTTACTAAGAAAAGTTCACTGATTGCAGCAAAGAAAACAGACTGGCCAAAGTAGCTAGTGGAACCTCATTTAGAAAACTAATGCTTTGAAACAGGGAGAAATGATTTTTTAAAAAACCCAGTGGGTGACTGGAGTGGTGCTAATATTGAGAAAAGCAATAGACTGACAGGATTTAATGACTGGTTGACTCTGGGGGCTGAGAGAAAAGCATTGAGGATGACTCAGGCTAACAGACCATACCACCCACTTCTCCTTATTGCAATCATCTCTGGTCCTCATCATTCTTTCTAAACTTTTAGCTCCTAGTTCTCTGTCGTTTTCTCCATCCTGTGATAATTCTTGATTATTTCAATATATGTGCAGAAAATCCTTCCATTTTCCTGGTGGTTTAGTTCCTTGATTTCCTCTCCTTCAACCATTTTGTATTCTGTTACCTTAGCCACAGATTTCCATAGACATATACCTGACCTTTCACCACTATTAACTGAAATCCCTCCATAGTCTCATTAGCAAAAACTCCTCGTAGTACTACAACTCCAATAATTTTTTTACCCTACGTGGTCCCGTATTCCATTGATTCTACCATGGTTGCATTGTCCCTCATCCCATCGTATGCTCACTTTCATTATTACTAAAAAGATTAAATTCCAGAATCAATTGTTGCAATTACTCTCTTTCATATACTCTCAACTCACTCAGATGTCTCTCAATCTGTAGAACCTCTTGGCCAAGCCACCATTATGATAATTAAATGATGCCCTTTGAAGTTGTGTAAAAATATGCCATACGCCAGGTATCTTCTGTTTTTCCCTTAAGATTTAATCTCTTTCCTTCTCCTCCCCACTCGATCCCCTGGGAAGCTGACCTGTAAGTACTATATCTACAGTGTTCTCATGCCCTCTGCTTTCAGATGTACAACCAATGGAAAGTCCTAGCGGAAATAGAAGGGATAGAGGATAATAGAGTTCTGATTATTTATTTCACTGGTTCCATCCCTGCAATTCACCAAAGTTTGTCCATGTCCCTAACTGAAGTCAGTTCACTGGCCTGTTGTAGGGAATTCGCTCTTCTTCTGAATTTTGGAAATCTCTGCTTTCACCCAGGCCTTCCATCTAGAGATGTTAGTAGCTCCACTGCTAGTAGACCTGTGTTCCAGCATATCCCTGTAGTTCGACTGCACCCCACTCACAAGTTCTGTTTTACATTTATTATTAAAATATAAGTGAGACACAGTGAAATGTACATGAGCCAATCAACTTTGACAAATGTATACACCTAAAAATCCCACATTCGAATTAAAACATAGAACATTTCCATCACATCAGAACGTTTTCTCATGACCCTTTCCAGTCGGTACATTCTCTGCCACAGCAGACACTGTTCTGATTTCTGTCACCATATATTTTGAACTTCTGTAAATTAAATTTTTAATTTTTATTCTTGCTTTTTGCTCTCAACATCACATCTATGAGATTCATCACATAGTTTTATCTGTGGTATGTCTCCTTTTACTGTGAATGTTATTCCATTGTATAAATATACTATTAATGATCTCTTCTTCTAGTCATAGACATTTAAGTAGTTTCTAATTATTGGTTTTTACACATAAAGATATGAGTATTCCTCTACAGTATTTTTGTGGGCATATGTTTTCATTTTTCTTAGATAATTAAAGAGGAGTGGAAGTGATGAGTCATAAGGAAAACCTGTTTACCTTTATAAGAAATTGCCAGTTTTTCAAAGTGATTGAATAATTTTATATCCAAAAGTAATGCATGATGGCTCCAGTTGCTCCATGTTTTCATAACATTTGGGGTTTTCTATTGTCTTTATGTTTTTAGGCATTTTACTCAGTGTGCGGTAGTCTCTCATTGTGGTTTTAACTTGCATTCTAATACTGAGCGCCTGCTCATGTGCTTTTTGACCATTTGTCAGTCTTCTTTTGGGAGGTCCCAGTCTTTGTCCCAGTGGGGAAGGGAGCATTTATCTTTTTATAATTGAATTATAAGAGTTCTTTTTATATTCTCAAGGTAAGACTTTTTCACATACATACATTTTGAAAAATGTTCTTTCATTTGTGCCTTGCTTAATCCACATTTTCTGTAGATCAGATAATAATAGTGTATCAATGTTAATTTCCTATTTTGATCATTATACTACTGTGGTTATCTAAGAGAATGCCCTTGTGTTTAGGAGATACATACTGAAGCAGGTAGAAGTAAAGTAGCATCATGTCTGCTATATATATATGGATGAAAGAGAGACAGAAAATGTTATAGCAAATATAGTAAAATGTTAACACGGAGAATCTGAGTGAAGGGTAATAAGGAAGTGTTTATACTAGCAACTTTTCTGAAACTCTGAAATTATTTCAACATAAAATTTAAGAAAGAATTTATGATATGAAAGAAATCATAGGAAGAAAGTCTTTTAGTAAGAAGGAAGGTGTTATGGACTGAACGTTTTTTGGCCATGCCACATGACTTGCAAGGTCTTAGTTCCCTGACCAAGAATCAAACCTAGGGCCATGACAGTGAAAGCACTGAGTCCTAACCACTGGACCACCAGGGAATTCCTGGACTGAATCTTTTTATGTTCCCAAAATTCATATGTTGAAGCCCTAACACCCAATGTGATGGTCTTAGGAGGTGGGGCCTTTGGAAAGGTTTAGATAAGGTCATGACAGTAGAGTTCCAATGATGGGATCAGCACCATTATAAGAAGAGGAAGGGAAACCAGAGCTCCCTTCTCTGCCATGTGAGGATACAGCAAGAAGGCAGCCACCTACAAACAAGGAAGAGTGATCCCGCCAGACACTGAATCTGCCAACACCTTGATATTAGACTCCCCAGCATCCAGAACTGTGAAAAATACATATTGTTTTTTAAGAAGCTACTCACTCTATGGTATTGTGTTATAGGAGTCTAAACTAAGACAGAAAGATTCATCAGACATGTACTGGTGGGAAGTCAAGTCAGATAAGGACTGAAGTACATTGAAAAGGTATGTAGAAGCTAAATTGTATCAGTTTTCAATGCCACCCTAAAGATAATTGATTATATTCCTGAGGGATACATTAACAATTACTGAACATTGGGACAATATGTGTGATGCACTATTTTAGGAAGATTAATCTGGCAAAGGCATTCTTGGGGAGACAAGAGACTAGTTGGAGGCAACAATTCATAAATAATTGCAACAACCCAGCAAATGAAGATTTGGACTTGGGTGGTAATGAGAATGAAAAAGAAGGAACAGATATGAAAAGCATTATGATGCAGTAGCTCTGGATGGGCCTTAGAAATCTATAATTTTCAAAACTCCTCAGGAAAGTCTGATACACAGCCAGCCTTTGAGACTAGAAGAGGTACCAGCACCATATAGTGGCATTAATGGAGCAAGAGCCCTGGACAGAGGGATCCATGATCAAAGGGAACAAGATTGATGCTAAAGAAAGTGGAAGGTTACCATAATAAAATTGTGGGTTTAATTATTATAAGACAGAGCACTTGAACAAAATGAAACCTCAAAGTAATAAATCCAAAGGGAATGTAATGAAGTGGACAACTTTACACTGACTAGAAATGAAGCTAGAGATTTGGATGGGGGCTGTTCAATACTGTTTAGGACAAATTTTTTTATATCTTGATTAAATTATAATGAATTACAAGTTGTATTTTATGTATACTGGGGAGAGTATGAATTGATAAAAATATGTATGATATAATACAAGCTCTATCTACTCTTATTCTCTTTCTTCATCTCCCTCATTGGCCTGAACTGTAAAAACCTCTCTTGCGTATTTCCTAAAGAATGGACCAAATGCCTGTTCCAAAGAACTTCTAATTATACACTTTGTTCTCTGTAATGTCTACCTCATGAGCCTCTACAGCATCGCATACAGTAGTGCTTTGTGTTCAGTGTCAAACAAAATGGAGTGAAGTCACCTTTCCAGAGTCATAGGAACAACATAAATCTCCCTTTCTCCTGCCCCCCATAGGATTCAAATAATCACTAAT
The DNA here is from genome assembly GCF_964270905.1 of Leucopleurus acutus. NCBI lineage: Eukaryota > Metazoa > Chordata > Mammalia > Artiodactyla > Delphinidae > Leucopleurus > Leucopleurus acutus. The sequence goes on from NC_139149.1 coordinate 45,208,011, forward strand.
AATGAACATATTTTTAAGAAAATAAGGTTTGGCTAATCCAGACAGTAAATACACAAGCAAACAATGGAATAAACTGAGAGCTACATCAAGTACTTCAAGGCGGTCAATAAATGGTAGCCTCCTCCCCCAACCAATTCCATCCACTATGTGAGGAGGGTGAAAGGTAGTAAAGAAACTGTAATTTTAAAATAAAGTTCATTTGTGTTCTTACTGCCAACCTCAATTCCCTCCTCAGGCAACAGATTTATTTCTCTTGGGCCCTGTTGGCAACAAATTCATTTCTATTGGGCCCTGTTGGGATATAAAGTGTTTTACAAAAGGAGTGCAGAGAGGTTACAAAGTAACTTTCAGGAATATTTTTTGCGTATTGTGGGAGGAAAGAGAGAGTAGGCCAAGAGCTCTGGGAACAAAAGTTGTTTCTCCCACTAATTCTACCAAGTAGAGACTCATAGTAGTTAATGAGCTGTTCTTTTAAAGTGCAAAGGTCTTATAGGGTTAAGCCTCACTTGCACCTGAATGTCATTAAATAAATAATCTATTTTAGCTAAAATTCAAGGCAGAAAAGTTTGTGGTAGGGAAAGGAGATAGGAAGAAACTTTCTGAGGATTAGGGGAAGTGGCAGACTTCTGATAGCTAGAGCCCCAGAGGGCAGTGAGTATCTGAAACTAGGGAAAGAGATGGCAGTGTTTCCAAAGAGAAAGGGACAATGGCCAGGTTCAGTGCTGACATTTTGATCAAAGGTCAATGAGCAGTGGATGTATGACACTCATATTCCCACAGGACTTTCAGATGACTACAGTAAGATAGTCAGACTAATAATAATAGTTTCTCTTATTTTCATATAAAAATAATAATTCTTAGAACAATTTTACAAGACAGATATTATATCACCGTTTCCTGATTGAGGAAACTTGCACACAGGGAAGTTATATAGCATGTTTGCGGTCACACAAAAACTCATAAATGTAAGAACAGAATTTGACTATAAATTTTTTGACAGCAAAATGTATCCTGTCTTCAAGGAAGGCCTCTACATTTAGCAGGCTACAAATCTCATCTTCCTTCCGCTGGGCTCAATCTTCTCAGTCTAGAGCTCAATCAAGTTCAACTCAATGTCTTTCTGGTCAACCTATGCCCTTTTACAGAAGGGTTTCAAAGAGTGGAAGGAACTCAAACTGTGGATTTAGGCACCCTGGGATCCACAACTCAGCTCTTCCATTTATGTGCTATGTGGCTGTCAGCGTATTTCCTTGTCTGTAAAAATTGATGATCATACCTAGTTTACAGTATTCTTGGTGGTTATTTGAGTTACCTATTGCTGCATAACAAACCACCTCACAATTTAGTGGCTTAAAAATGATATTTATTCTGTTAATAATTCTGTGATATGATCAGAGTCTGGTAGGGATAGCTCATCTCTGCTCTACTTAGCATCAGCTGGGGCAGCTTGAAGGCTAGGGCTAGAATCATGAAAAGGCTTCGTTACTCACAAGTCTGGAAATTGATTCTGGCTGTGGTCTGATCCCTTAGCTGGTGCAGTCAGTCAGAACATCTACATCTCCTGGTAGCTTGGGCTTCCTCACAACGTGGGGTTCCAAAGATAAGCATTCCAAGAGAAAGAGCTGTTAGGTGGAAGCGCTATTTCTTTTTGTGCGCTAGCCTCAGAAGCCACACAGCAATACTTTTTATAGCAGTCTATTCTTTGAGGTAGCCACTAAGGTCTGCCAGATTTTAGGGAATGGGATATACAGTCCATTAATGGGGGAGTGGCAATGTTCTGGAAGATCACTTGGGGCCAAAAATAGAGTAGAGGCTACTCTAGCAGTCTATTCTTTGAGGTAGCCACTAAGGTCTGCCAGGTTTTACTCTTGAAAACTAAAATATGCCATGATTAACTTTCAGGCCATACCAATTCACATCTCTTCCACAAGCAAAATACACCAACTTTCTTCCCCAAGACCTCTCTCCCAAGCTCATCAAGCTTAGACTTGAGGTTTAGGATCTTGTCATCTAAATTTGATCAAGTGTTTTGGGTGTGGTTCCTTGGGTTAAGCACCTTGAGTGCCATTCCTCTTGATCTGCAGATCTGTGAACTAAACACATGATTCATCAACTCCACATACACCTGAGATACAATGATGTGTTAGACAGAGGAAAACCATTAAATGTACTCATAGTCAAAAAAGGTAAAATAGATGAAACACAGTAGTCACTGGTTCATAACAATTCTGAAATACAGCCAGGTACATGTTACCAGTTCCCTAATTAGTGCTCAGTCCTACTACCAGGAATTCTCCATGACTCTTTGCTCTGCTTTTTGGGCTCTTTCCAAACACTGACTCATCTTTCTATTCCCTAAAATATAGGTTACCTTTACAGTTGAGTGGTTTTTTAATCTGCTTCCTGTCCATAGATTTTGAGGGGTCCAAATATATCTTTTCATGTTGTACTATCTCTATCATTTTCAGTACAAGGAGATAAAATTCCTTTAAACACTCTGTGGGTTTCTTATGAATCAATTTATAATCCACCCCATTAGAGAATAGAAATATGTCCAAATCTCACTGGGATAAGCCTTTTTCTGACTTGAGCTCTCTTTAAGGCCACCTCCTTTAAGATTCTTAAAAAGCTTATTGTTTTTATAGAATGAATCTGTGAAGCACCTACCAAGATCCCTAGAGGGACTTTTGTCTGTTTGAAACGGTCTATAAGGCACTATCTAAAACCTTTATGAGGCTTTAACAAAAGGTTTTATATTTAGACCACATTTTCCTGACAGCACCCTGGATTTGATCTCTGCTCAGAAGCCACATCTTAATTTTAGCATCATTTGCCATCTGGAGAGGCTGGGAATGAGAAACAGTTTTCTTTTCCAACCCAGCAAGTCCTAGAGACTTTATATATAACAGTTCTTTCTTTAGCTCATCTTTCTTCCTTGCATTTTACTGCAGGCAGCTAGAAGCAGACAAGAGGCAAAGTACATTCAACCCTCTTTCAGCAATTCTTCTTAGCTAGAAAATAGGTATACTTCTTATTTTCCACCTTATTGCAGGAGACATTGTTGCTAAACTTTCTTTCACTACATAACAAGAGTATCTTTTCCTCCAGCTTCCAGCATTTTCCTCTTCCTTTAAGTCTTCACTGAAAGCCTTTTTAAGATCCATGAGGCTTCCTTTACTCATTTCCTTGACCCCTTTAAGATTGCACTAACACTGTCATAAGGATGCTTCTCATTTCTGCCTGAGTCCTAGTCTTAAATCTATTTCCACATATATTTGCTTTAGTTTTGGCTGTATGTTACTTCCTGAAACCCAAATGTGTTCCAACTGTTTACTCCTGCCTGTAAAACCACCCTAAAACTCAATGACCTAAAAGAATGACATTTATTTTGCTCAGGAATCTGCAATTAGAGAAAAACTCTGTGGGGATTGCTCATCTTTGCTCAACTCAGCCTTAGCAGGGGCAGCTTAAAGGCTGATGACTGAATTCACATTTTATCTCTGCTCCATGATGTTTGGGACGTCAGCTGGTAGACTAAAATCTTGCAAATGATTTGTAGGCTGGGGCCTGGAATAACCTTAAGGCTTGTTAACTCACATGCCTGCTGGTTGATATTGACTGTTGGCTTAAATCTTTACTGGGGCTGTTAGCCAGAACACCTACATGTAATCTTTCCATGTGTCCTGAGCTTCATTACAACAAGGTGGTTGGATTGCAAGAGTGAACATTTTTAGAGAAATAGTGAGCCAATAAGAAGATGTATTACCTTGTATGACACAGATGGATGTCATGGATGTCACTTCTGCTACATTCTTTTCATTGAGACAGTCACACAGGCCCCACTCTTCAAGTGGAAGAGAAATAGCTTCCATAGAAGGGACAGTAGCAATGTTCTGGAAGGGTACGTGAGACCAAAAAAAATATTATTGCCATTTTCGGAAAATACCGTCTGCCTCAAAGGAGATAAATGAAATAATTTACATTAAAAAAGTAAATGTTCAACACATATCAATTCTCTGTCTCAAGCAAAACCTACATTTCTCTTCTACCTTCATGCAGAATACTGCCTTAACATGGGATATATTCATGGTCTTTAAAGACACCTTGGATTGAATGCACAATCTTGTGAGTGTTTGTGTGTGTAAAAATTTTTATATGGGGAGAACACATCACATTCTTAAAATATCATTGACCAGAAACAAATACAATTAAGAACTATTGCTATGATCTGTATTATAGAGTACAATATTTTTAAATTGCATTTTTGGAAAAGGGACCTATTTCCTGTAATGCTGAAGTCAGTTTTACAGGTGTTTCATTCAGAGAAATTAACAGAAGGAAAAAGGAGCATTGGTACAAAAAAGTTAAATTTCCTATCATTTTTTTAATCTAAATGATATGTATTATATAGTCTTAAGCAAACACATATTATCTCTTTATGTGTTAAATAAGCTCTCTCAACTGAAACCAGAATCAATTTGCAGTAATTCAGCATTACTATTTCTTTAGAGTGGGCATCAAAGAACATACATTATGATAGTACTGAAAGTCACTGGGGACTGTGTCAACCTGCCCCTAGAGTTGTTTGTTCTCAAATTTCGATAACAAGCTCTGGTTTCATGAATCTAGCCTCAAAAGACATTAAGTTAGATTCACATGGGTCATGATTCAAAGGTGACCAAGCCATGTGAAGGAGGAAGTAATTAAGCAAAATTCTTTTCCCCTTCTAAACCAGTCCTCACCACTATAATTCCTATTGTCTACTGCTTCTTGAGTAACTAGAGCGGGAAATGGAAAAATACACATAATCAGAAAGGAAAAGGAGAAAAAGTGGTAGTAAGAAAGAGGAATATAAGTGTTATATTAGGAAGGACGTCAGGCACTTGCCACTCCAACCCCCAATTCCAGAGAAGAAAAACTTGTAACTGTCAGAAATAAGATGGAAGTGTCAAAAGTATATATAATTACCTACATTCATTTAGAATAATAATCAATGGTTTTGTTCTAGCGTTCTGTAAAAACTGCAAATTTCATAGCGATCTAAAACTAAAGATCCAAGTAACATAGGCATGCTAGAAAATATTATTTTCAAGCTATTTCTACAACGAAATTGAACATTGCAGAGACAATTTTGGAAATGCTTGCCTGCTTACAAGTAGTCTGTACCTCAAAGTTATTATTCGCCACCTCCCACCATCTGTCTATACTAACTCCTCAATATAAACAAATGATTGTGAAGCCTTTGTGATCTTTCTCTCTCTCTCTCATTCCCTGTTCCTGTCCCCTTTAGTATAAACATGGCTTAATGAATTGTACCTGTCCAAAATTTTATTGTAGTTACTCTACTTGATTCAGTTTCAAAAGACCTAGTCCACAGAATAGACAAGCTTATTGATAAGTAATTTGAAAAACACATTTAATACATCAAAAATTTAAAAAATAAAAGTAGATACTTCTGCTTCCATCCATGACAGACCATCTGGTGCTATAATTGCCTCCCTGCCATAAAGAGTTAAAAATCTGAAATGAATGAAATATATGCACAATATATATGTGAAATAGATATGCAAATATACTTGTGTAATATACAGTTGACCCTTGAACAACACTGGTTTGAACTGTGTGGCTTCATTAGATGAGGATTTTTTTCACTAGTAAATATTACAGGACTACACCATCTGTGGTTGTTGGAATCCCTGAATGCCAAACAGCAGATAGGGAGGAACTGCATATATGAAGGACTGATTATAAGTTATATGCGGATTTTCAACTGCATGAAAATTTGGCACCCCTAACCCCAACATTGCTCAAGGGTCAACTATACATGCAGTATTATATATTTTATATTATATATAATATATTTACATATATATATTTCAGACATCCAACAATAGGAAGCACAGGATTATAATTGCTAAAATGAGGGAAACACATGAAACAGGCAGCCCCACCATTGCCCAGGATATTTTCCTAGAGGCACTTCCCGGAGGATTGTGAGGAGAGAGGAGGAACCAAGCTCATTAAATTGAGGAGATGGAGTTTGGAGTTTGAGAAGGCTCAGATAACTCATACTGGCAGAACAGGAGGGAGCGTCACAGAGAAATAGCTTCAAATGTCTGCAGTGAGGTACCCTTGAGTCTTTTGCCAAATATAGTACAGTGCATGCTTAGATGAATCTTAATGAGAAAAGGCAAAGAACAATTATCGAGAAGTTGTAAACTGAACAATTCCCAGAGCTCACACAGGACTGGGAAATGTTTGAGTACTGACCAGGCAGTGTATAGAGAGCTTACTGAAACCTGGGGCATTCAGTTGAAACCCCAGAAGGGTCACACCTTTGTAATAGTGTTAAACTAGCCCTAGAGTTAGGCTACTTTAACAAAAGTAGCTAGATTAACAAAACAATCTTGAAAACAAGATTTGAAAGGATAAAACTATTCTCCAAGCCCCTAAAATGTCTTCTAAATCAAACTTCAACTCTCCTAAAAGGATGACAGTAAAATCCAGACACTCACTAAATGTAGCCTTTACAATGTTCAGCTTCTAATAAAAAATTATTAGACATGCAAAGAGGAAGAAAAATATAATCTACAAACAAGAGAAAAAGCAGTTAAAAGAAATAGACCCAAAGGAAGACAAAGATTTTAAAACAGCTACTATAAATATGCTCAAGGACACATAAAAGTACATATGAAAATAGTGAGAAAAGAAAAGGTGTATAAAAAATCCAAACAATACTTCTAGAGCTGAAACAAGCATAATATCAGAAATGAAAATTTCACTAGAAAGGTATATAAGCAGATTGGAAAATGCAAAAGAAAGAGACAATAAACTTTAAGTCATAAACAATAGAAATGAATCAAACTGAAGCACAGAAAAGCAGCAGCAGAAAAAAGATGATTAGAACCTCAGCTACCAATGGAACAACATGAGGTTGTCTAATATAAACATACTTGAAGCCTCCTATTTGAAGAAAAAAGCAAAAAAAGATCATAATACAGAAGAAGACAAGAATTACCACTGACCTTTGTATCAGAAATAATGCAAACTAGAAGATAACACAACATCTTTAAAGTGCTGACAAACAAAACAAAGCAATTTAGATTTCTATGTCCAGTGAAAATATTCTTCAAAAATGAAAGGTATTTTCAGATTAACAAAAGCTGAGAGAACTTGGTGCTATATAAGAAATGTTAAAGGAAAATCTTCTGACTGAAGAAAATAACCTCAGATTAAAACTCAAATCTACACAAAGAAATCAAGAGCATCGGATATAGTAAATATGATGAAAAAATATTGCTCATTTAAGGATTTTTCATTTATTTAAAACAAAACCGACCATTTAAAGTGAAAATTAAGTCAATATATTGTGAAATTATAACATACAGAGAAGTAAATTGTACAACAGTAAAAACACAAAGGAGGAAGAAAATGGAAATATATTTTGTAAAATTCTTACGTTATACGTAAACTGATATGACAGTATTTGAAGGAAGATTAGGATAAATTAATTAAAGTTGCATATTGTAAAACCTACAGTGATCCCTTAAAAAAAAAAGAGATATCACTAAGTTATAGAGGAAATAAATTAGAACAGTAAAAGTAGTGAACTAGTTCAAAATAAAATAAGAAGAATAAAAGTAAAATAAAACAGATGAGAAAACTACAAAAAAATAGCAAGGTAATAAATTAAAATTAAATATATTGATAATTATATTAAATATAAATCGTCTACACACTCCAATTTTGTAAAGTCAGAGGTTATCAGACTGGCTAAACATGTAAGACCCAACTATATGCTGTCTACAAGAAATCCACTTTAAACACAATCTACAGGAAAGCTGCATTGGCTATATTAATATCATACAAAGCATATTTCAGAATAAGAATATTATGAGATTTCAAAAGAGATATCTCATAATAATAAAGGGATTCATTAACAAGAAGACATAAAACTAAATGTGAATGCACCTAAAACCAGCTTCAAGATACATAAACAAAAACTGACTGAGTGAAAGCAGAAACCAACAAATCCACAATTATATTTGGAGTTTTCAACATCTTTCTTTCAGTAACTGATAGAAAATAGAAATCAGATAGTTTAAAAAGACTTGAAAACTCTATCAAGTAATGTGTCTTTATTTACTATTATAGAACGCTATACACAAAACTACAGAATTCATATTGTTTTCAAGTGCACACAGAGTACTCACCAAGATAAACCATATTCCAGACCATAAAACAATACATTGAATAATAAGTTAAAAAGGATAGAAACCATTTGGAGTATGGACAACTCAGGACAAAACTATCAGTAAACTAGATTTGGGCTCAGAAGACTGATTCCACTAGCAAGGACAACATGTCATCTGCAAAGGGGGAATACTGCCAACTTCTGGAAAGATGTTCTTTTTTCCAAGAATCTGTTGGTCAAAGTATATAGAACTTGCTTATTCCTATTTGATAAGTAGAAAGAAGGAGAATGAGATTTTGCCCCCTATTTTTTATGACTTAGAGCCATCATACTTACGTTTTAGAACTATTGCTAATGTTATCTGAAAAGGAGGAAACATAAAGAGTAGAAATGAGCTAAAACAGTAGTGGCATAAAGATGAAGAGGAGGAATAGTCACACTAAGGAACTAGAAACAATAGGACTTGGTTACTGGGTGGAACAAGAGAATCATAGTCAAGAGCACAGGTTTGTCATGAAGAAAATGAGTTCATTTTGACAAAATATTTGTATCTAGTCTATATAAAGAACATTCACAACTCAACAATAAGAAAACAAGCAACCGATTTTAAAATGGGCAAACTATTTTAACATACCTCCCAATATAGGAGTCAATACTCACAGGAAATGAAGCTAAATATCATTAGCCATCACAAAATTGCAATTTAAAATAACAAAGAGGGCTTCCCTGGTGGTGCAGTGGTTAAGAATCCGCCTGCCAATGCAGGGGTTACAGGTTCAAGCCCTGGCCGGGGAAGATCCCACATGCTGCAGAACAACTAAGCCCGTGTGCCACAACTACTGAAGCCCGTGCGCCTAGAGCCCATGCTCCGCAACAAGAGAAGCCACTGCAATGAGAAGCCCGCGCACCACAACGAAGAGTAGCCCCCGCTCACCACAACTAGAGAAAGCCCGTGCCCAGCAACGAAGACCCAATGCAGCCAAAAATAAAATAATTAAATTTTTAAAAATAACAAGGAGATACTACTGCATTGTCACTAGAAAGGCTAAAATGAAAAAGTTGGGAGCAACTATTACCTCATACATTGACAGTGAGAGTATAAAATGGTACAAATACTTTGGACAATGGTTTTCACTTATCATTTGATCCAGAAATTACACTCCTAGGTATTTACCCAAGAGAAATGAAAATACATATCCACAATAAAACTTTTGCATGAATGTTCATAGCAGACTTATTCATAATAGCTCCAAACTGGAAAACCCAAATGCCCAAAGGTAACTGGATAAACAAATTGTGATATGTTAATACAACAGAATTGTATCCAGCAATACAAAAGAACAAGCTGCAGATACATCTAACAACATGAACGATTCTCAAATACATTATGCTAAGCAGAGGAAGTCAGATACAAAAAGGACATTTGAGTCAAGTAACTGTAGCACATCAGAGTGGATACATCAGGAAGCAACTAAAAATTAGGACTGGATCTTAGAAGAGAAGTCTGGAACAAACATGTAGGTTTGTTAAAGAAAAAGAGCAGATGAGATCACCAAAAGGGAATTTTTAGGCTGAGAAGAACCAAAGCCAGAATCCTGGGTAAATATTAGCATTTTAGGGATACACAGAGAAAAAAAACTTTGTGGAGAACACTGAAAAAGAGAAAAAGAGGTAGTAGGAGGAGAACCAGAAGAAAATGATATTTCAGAAAATAAGGAAAAATAATTCTGGGAGAGGACATTCTGTGTCAAAGATCCTAGAAGGACTAAGAAAGAAAAGGGTAAAGTGTTTTCTGCACTAGGCTATATATGGTCATTCCTGAGCATAGAGAAGGATATTTTAGAGGAGCAATGAGAAAAAAGGTCTATTACAGTGGACTGAGGAATGGATGAGAGGGGAGATGGGGACAGAGAATATATCCTACAGAAGTTTGTTTCAGAAAGAAAAGAAGAAATAAAGAAATAGCTACGTCTATGTATTTCTATGAATTTCTGTGAATGTAATCTTCCTACCTGATTATAAATTTGGGCTATTTAATAAGTACTCTTCAGCAAATGGCTTCTTAGTAAGAGGTTCATGATATCACCCATGCATTTTCTGATAAAGGAAAAGCTGACTTAGAGAAAAGCACATTTTATAAACTAGTTCACATATTATATAAAAGCAAAGATCCAGATTGCGGTATAGAATTGAAAGTCTTGTTTTTGCTCTGTGGAGAAAACTAGGCTGTATTTCCTTGTTTCTGGTTCACTTGTATCTCGTGATTGTGTCACCTTGTGTTTCTCCATTTGAAAATAAAAGGCAAACTCAGCAGTTCCTTTTTTCCTAAACTGCTTCAGTAACCAGCAGTTGCCACATTAAAAGCTTAAGCCGGAAGATTGTAAAAATAGTCTAATGCTTCCTAGCAGGTAACTACTTCTGAACAAACTCTCCTTTCAGGGATGTAGTGAGGTCAAATCAAATGGCCTAGGAAGGACAGGTTGTGAGAGAGAAGCGAGAGCTGGTTGAGATTCAAATGGCAAAAGTGCATTGTGCTTGGAATGTTTTGTGTAAATGTTAAACAGCGCCCACATTTAACCACCTGCTTCTTGTTTAGAAGAGTTCAAATGAACAATTTCAAGCACAATTGAGTAACACTCAAAAGAAAATCAAGTGTAATTTCCTAAGTTGTTGAAGCAAGTGTTCTTCTATGAAATCACCATTAGTATTTCTAAACCGAATTTGATTATATTTGAAATTTACTGCACACAGTTCAGTGGCACCTGGAAATTTCTTCATGCATAGATAAAATTACAAGAAAGACTATTTAAGATGATTGTGTGTGTGTGTGTGTGTGTGTGTGTGTGTGTGTGTGTGTGTGTTTTAAAATACCCTGGGTCATATTTGTGTTTTAAAATACCCTGAGTCATATTTGTGATAAAACTAAATTACTAAAGATGAAATCTTTAATTATCTTTAATAATTTTTCATTTAATTTTTCTCTTCCTTGTGAATAAAATTTGCTTTTCTTTTAAGGCACAGTAAAAAGTAGGAAAAAAGTACCATATAAAGACACCTACATGACACCAACCGTACAGCTTATCTTGAAATTCTTCACCTGTCTGCTCTCTCTAAATATTGACCAATTAGGGAAGAAAGGTAATGGCAGGATTTTCAGGTTACTTTGATAAATCTCCTAAGAAGATAACTCTTTTACTGCCTTTATTAAATACCAACGTCCCATTATCTTTGCTGCTTTAAACCCTTCAGTCTCCCTCAAAGGCAGAATCAAGTTTAAATGTTGAACCTCATCAGACCCTCCATTCTAGTTCTGTGGTTACTCACTGCCATGAGCATTCCTGACTTTCAGATATTTTTTCCTACCAAGGACTTCTCTGTTTATTCCACTTATACAGATCCTTCCCATCTTACAGTATCAACTCAGTAATTTTCTTGCCTCTTACAGCTTAACTCATACTTCATTTCTTTGTCTTTGTTATCATTTTTTACCTGTACCCACACTCAGCCTTAATAATTTTCTTCCTTATGACATCTCTGTATTACTAGCTTCTAAGGCTAGATAGCAATTCATGTACATGCTTTGTCTTCCTTAATAGATTATCTTCTTAAGCGCAGGAGCTTACTGGTTTCTTAGCACCACCTACAATGACTCTTATGATACTATGCAGCAGCAATATTTGATAAAGATTTGTTGACTAATATATGAGAGGAAAATAATTTTAACTTTTAATTATAGAAGTTGTAATTACAACACTGATATAGCATTAAAAAAACTATAGAAAAATGTTTCTCGTTAAATAATTTTAAAGAAACTATTCAAATTAAAGTTTTCATAACCCTCCTTAACTGAACATACGTTTATTTCCTCTAAAAGTCATAAAAGTCATCAATCTCTTCTAGAACATCCCATAAAACAGCCTTGATTTAGTAATTCCCTGATCTCCAGGAATCCATCCTAAGGGAAGTTAGGTAACTCTTCATTTGTTAAGTTCACTCATTAGGTAAATCATTTCATCAGCATGAATGTTCAAGTTTTGCACACATTAGTGCTAAAAAATCAAATGCTAAAAAGTTATTACAAAATTAGAGCTGAGGATAAAATACTAACACTAGTGCTGCTGAAACTAAACCACTTGTTTTATTTATTGCATAGGTTTCACAACCTAGGTTGATGTAAAATAAATATATTTTGCCTTTCTCCTCAACTCCAAGAAGAAGCTAATGATGAAGCCAGATGAGAACCTGATTTAATGATTGTTGAGCAAGAATATTTGGCTTGTAAATCTGGCTAGTACCCACTTAATGCAAGACGAGGACACATCAACAAAACTGCCCCCCAAATGGAAAAAAAATGAAGAAGCAAAAAACTTCAGAACCCACACCAAAAATAAAACCCACGCAGGGTTCTGCTTCTCTTATGCTAAGTCCTAGAAAAATCTTTGTAGGGTTGGAAATATAAACCAAACAACCTAATTTTCTCATAATGTCAGTCTGGAACAGCCACTATGAATTTGGCTAAACTATTCTTGATTGGGTTTTACTAGAGACATTTCTGGGGGAGGGGGGAGTTAATGCATTCCATAAAGTCTTACTCACTGTGCAAAACAATATATTAGTCTTAATGTTTTAAAACTACATCTTCAAAAAACACCCGATGGCGGAAGAGTAAGACACGGAGATCACCTTCCTCCCCACAGATACACCAGAAATACATCTACACGTGGAACAACTCCTACAGAAAACCTACTGAACGCTGGCAGAAGACCTCAGACCTCCCAAAAGGCAAGAAACCCCCCACGTACCTAGGTAGGGCAAAAGAAAAAAGAATAAACAGACACAAAAGAATAGGGACGGGACATGCACCAGTGGGAGGGAGCTGTGAAGGAGGAAAAGTTTCCACACACTAGGAAGCCCCTTCGCAAGCGGAGGCTGCGGGTGGCGGAGGGGAAAGCTTCGGAGCCGCGGAGGAGAGCGCAGCAACAGGGGTGCGGAGGGCAAGGCGGAGAGATTCCTGCACAGAGGATCAGGGCCAACCGGCACTTACCTCACAAGTCCGAGAGGCTTGTCTGCTCACCCGCCGGGGCGGGCGGGGCTGGGAGTTGAGGCTTGGGCTTCAGTCGGAGCGCAGGGAGAGGACTGGGGTTGGCGGCGTGAACACAGCCTACAGGGGGCTAGTGTGCCACGGCCAGCCGGGAGGGAGTCCGGGGAAAAGTCTGGACTTGCCGAAGAGGCAAGAGACTTTTTCTTCCCTCTTTGTTTCCTGGTGCGCGAGGAGAGGGGATTAAGAGCGCTGCTTAAAGGAGCGCCAGAGACGGGCGCGAGCCGCGGCTAAAAGCGCGGACCACAGAGACAGGCATGGGACGCTAAGGCTGCTGCCGCCGCCACCAAGAAGCCTGTGTGCGAGCACAGGTCACTCTCCACACCCCGCTTCCGGGTAGCCTGTGCAGCCCGCCACTGCCAGGGTCCCGGGATCCAGGGACAACTTCCCCAGGAGAACGCACGGCGCGCCTCAGGCTGCTGCAACGTCACGCTGGCTTCTGCCGCCGCAGGCCCGCCCTGCACGCCGTTCCCCTCCCTCCTCCCCGGCCTGAGTGAGCCACAGCCCCCGAAACAGCAGCTCCTTTAACCCCGTCTTGTCTGAGCGAAGAACAGACGCCCTCCAGCGACCTACACGCAGAGGCGGGGCCAAATCCAAAGCTGAGCCCCTGGGAGCTGTGCGAACAAAGAAGAGAAAGGGAAATCTCTCCCAGCAGCCTCAGAAGCAGCGGATTAAAGCTCCACAATCAACTTGATGTACCCTGCATCTGTGGAATACCTGAATAGACAACGAGTCATCCCAAATTGAGGAGGTGGACTTTGAGAGCAAGATTTACGATTTTTTCCCCTTTTCCTCTTTTTGTGAGTGTGTATGTGTATGCTTCTGTGTGAGATTTTGTCTGTATAGCTTTGCTTTCACCATTTGTCCTAGGGTTCTATCCATCCGGGTTGTTTTGTTTTGTTTTTTCCTTAATAATTACTTTTTTTTAACATCTTTTTGGAGTATAATTGCTTTACAATGGTATGTTAGTTTCAGCTTCACAACAAAATGAATCAGTTATATATATACATATATTCCCATATCTCTTCCCGCTTGCGTCTCCCTCCCTCCCACCCTCCCTATCCCACCCCTCCAGGCGGTCACAAAGCACCGAGCTGATCTCCCTGTGCTATGCGGCTGCTTCCCACTAGTTATCTACCTTACATTTGGTAGTGTATATATGTCCATGCCTCTTTATCGCTTTGTCACCGTTTACCCTTCCCCCTCCCCATAGCCTCAAGTCCATTCTCTAGTAAGTCTGTGTCTTTATTCCTGTTTCACCCCTAGGTTTTTCATGACATTTTTTTTTTAAATTCCATATATATGTGTTAGCATACGGCATTTGTCTCTCTCTTTCTGACTTACTTCACTCTGTATGACAGACTCTAGGTCTATCCACCTCATTACAAATAGCTCAATTTCGTCTCTTTTTATGGCTGAGTAATATTCCATTGTATATATGTGCCACATCTTCTTTATCCATTCATCCAATGATGGACACTTAGGTTGTTTCCATCTCTGGGCTATTGTAAATAGAGCTGCAATGAACATTTTGGTACATGACTCTTTTTGAATTATGGTTTTCTCAGGGTATATGCCCAGTAGTGGGATTGCTGGGTCATATGGTAGTTCTATTTGTAGCTTTTTAAGGAACCTCCATACTGTTCTCCACAGTGGCTGTATCAATTTACATTCCCACCAACAGTGTAAGAGGGTTCCCTTTTCTCCACACCCTCTCCAGCATTTATTGTTTCTAGATTTTTTGATGATGGCCATTCTGACTGGTGTGAGATGATATCTCATTGTAGTTTTGATTTGCATTTCTCTCATGATTAGTGATGTTGAGCATTCTTTCATCTGTTTGTTGGCACTCTGTATATCTTCTTTGGAGAAATGTCTATTTAGGTCTTCTGCCCATTTTTGGATTGGGTTGTTTGTTTTTTTGTTATTAAGCTGCATGAGCTGCTTATAAATTTTGGAGATCAATCCTTTGTCAGTTGCTTCATTTGCAAATATTTTCTCCCATTCTGAGGGTTGTCTTTTGGTCTTCTTTATGGTTTCCTTTGCTGCGCAAAAGCTTTTAAGCTTCATTAGGTCCCATTTGTTTACTCTTGTTTTTATTTCCATTTCTCTAGGAGGTGGGTCAAAAAGGACCTTGCTGTGATTTATGTCATAGAGTGTTCTACCTATGTTTTCCTCTAAGAGTTTGATAGTTTCTGGCCTTACATTTAGGTCTTTAATCCATTTTGAGTTTATTTTTGTGTATGGTGTTAGGGAGTGATCTAATTTCATACTTTTACATGTAGCTGTCCAGTTTTCCCAGCACCACTTATTGAAGAGGCTGTCCTTTCTCCACTGTACATTAATAACTTTAATATATTTTATCTTATTTTATTTTACTTTATCTTCTTTCTTTTTTTCTTCCTTCCTTCCTCCCTCCCTCCCTTCTTCCTTTCCTTCCTTCTTTCTTTCTTTCTTTCTTCTTCTACTAATTCTTTCTTTCTACTTTTTCTCCCTTTTATTCTGAGCCATTGATGAAAGGCTCTTGGTGCTACAGCCAGGAGTCAGTGCTGTGCCTCTGAGGTGGGAGAACCAACTTCAGGACACTGGTCCACAAGAGACCTCCCAGCTCCACATAATATCAAACGGCAAAAATCTCCCAGAGATCTCCATCTCAACACCAGCACCCAGCTTCACTCAACGACCAGCAAGCTACAGTGCTGGACACCCTATGCCAAACAACTGGCAAGACAGGAACACAACAACACCCATTAGCAGAGAGACTGCCTAAAATCATAATAAGTCCACAGACACCCCAAAACACACCACCAGACGTGAACCTGCCCACCAGAAAGACAAGATCCAGTCTCATCCACCAGAACACAGGCACTAGTCCCCTCCACCAGGAAGCCTACACAACCCACTGAACCAAACTTAGCCACTGGGGATAGACACCAAAAACAACGGGAACTACGAACCTGCAGCCTGCAAAAAGGAGACCCCAAACACAGTAAGATAAGCAAAATGAGAAGACAGAAAAACACACAGCAGATGAAGGAGCAAGATAAAAACCCACCAGACCTAACAAATGAAGAGGAAATAGGGAGTCTACCTGAAAAAGAATTCAGAATAATGATAGTAAAGATGATCCAAAATCTTGGAAATAGAAGACAAAATGCAAGAAACATTAACAAGGACCTAGAAGAACTAAAGATGAAACAAACAATGATGAACAACACAATAATGAAATTAAAAATACTCTAGATGGGATCAATAGCAGAATAACTGAGGCAGAAGAATGTATAAGTTACCTGGAAGATAAAATAGTGGAAATAACTACTGCAGAGCAGAATAAAGAAAAAAGAATGAAAAGAACTGAGGACAGTCTCAGAGACCTCTGGGACAACATTAAACGCACCAACATTCGAATTATAGGGGTTCCAGAAGAAGAAGAAGAGAAAAAGAAAGGGACTGAGAAAATATTTGAAAAGATTATAGTTGAAAACTTCCCTAATATGGGAAAGGAAATAGTTAATCAAGTCCAGGAAGCACAGAGAGTCCCATACAGGATAAATCCAAGGATAAATACGCCAAGACACATATTAATCAAACTGTCAAAAATTAAATACAAAGAAAACATACTAAAAGCAGCAATGGAAAAACGACAAATAACACACAAGGAAATCCCCATAAGGTTAACAGCTGATCTTACAGCAGAAACTCTGCAAGCGAGAAGGGACTGGCAGGACATACTTAAAGTGATGAAGGAGAAAAATCCTGCAACAAAGATTACTCTACCCAGCAAGGATCTCATTCAGATTTGATGGAGAAATTAAAACCTTTACAGACAAGCAAAAGCTGAGAGAGTTCAGCACCACCAAACCAGCTTTACAACAAATGCTAAAGGAACTTCTCTAGGCAAGAAACACAAGAGAAGGAAAAGACCTACAATAACGAACCCAAAACAATTAAGAAAATGGGAATAGGAACATACATATCGATAATTATCTTAAATGTAAAGGACTAAATGCTCCCACCAAAAGACACAGATTGGCTGAATGGATACAAAAACAAGACCCATATATATGCTGTCTACAAGAGACCCACTTCAGACCTAGAAACACATACAGAATGAAAGTAAGGGGATGGAAAAAGATATTCCATGCACATGGAAACCAAAAGAAAGCTGGAGTAGCAATTCTCATATCAGACAAAATAGACTTTAAAATAAAGACTATTACAAGAGACAAAGAAGGACACTACATAATGATCAAGGGGTCAGTCCAAGAAGAAGCCAAAACAATTGTAAATATTTATGCACCCAACATAGGAGCACCTCTATACATAAGGCAAATACTAACAGTCGTAAAAGGGGAAATCGACAGTAACACATTCATAGTAGGGGACTTTAACACCCCACTTTCACCGATGGACAGATCATCCAAAATGAAAATAAATAAGGAAACACAAGCTTTAAATGATACATTAAACAAGATGGACTTAATTGATATTTGTAGGACATTCCATCCAAAAACAACAGAATACACATTTTTCTCAAGTGCTCATGGAATATTCTCCAGGATAGATCATATCTTGGGTCACAAAACAAGCCTTGGTAAATTTAAGAAAATTGAAACTGTGTCAAGTATGTTTTCCGACCACAACACTATGAGAGTAGATATCAATTACAGGAAAAGATCTGTAAAAAATACAAACACATGGAGGCTAAACAATATACTACTTAATAATGAAGTGATCACTGAAGAAATCAAAGAGGAAATTAAAAAATACCTAGAAACAAATGACAATGGAGACATGACGACCCAAAACATATGGGATGCAGCAAAAAGAGTTCTAAGAGGGAACTTTATAGCAATACAATCCTACCTTAAGAAACAGGAAACATCTCGAATAAACAACCTAACCTTGCACCTAAAGCAATTAGAGAAATAAGAACAAAAATAAACCAAAGTTAGCAGAAGGAAAGAAATCATAAAAATCAGATCAGAAATAAATGAAAAGGAAATGAAGGAAACAATAGCAAAGATCAATAAAACTAAAAGCTGGTTGAGAAGATAAACAAAATTGATCAACCATTAGCCAGACTCATCAAGAAAAAAGGGAGAAGAATCAAATCAATAGAACTAGAAATGAAAAAGGAGAAGTAACAACTGACACTGCAGACATAAAAAAGATCATGAGAGATTACTACAAGCAACTTTATGCCAATAAAATGGACAACCTGGAAGAAATGGACAAATTCTTAGAAATGCACAACCTGCCAAAACTGAATCAGGAAGAAATAGAAAATATGAACAGACCAATCACAGGCTCTGAAATTGAAACTGTGGTTAATAATCTTCCAACAAACAAAAGCCCAGGACCAGTTGGGTTCACAGGCAAATTCTATCAAACATTTAGAGAAGAGCTAACACCTATCCTTCTCAAACTCTACCAAAATATAGCAGAGGGAGGAACACTCCCAAACTCATTCTATGAGGCCACCATCAACTTGATACCAAGACCAGACAAGGATGTCACGAAGAAAGAAAACTACAGGCCAATATCACTGATGAACATAGATGCAAAAATCCTCAACAAAATACTAGCAAACAGAATCCAACAGCACATTAAAAGTATCATACACCATGATCAAGTGGGGTTTATTCCAGGAATGCAAGGATTCTTCAATATACGCAAAACAATCAATGTGATAAACCCTATTAACAAATTGAAGGAGAAAAACCATAGGATCATCTCAATAGATGCAGAGAAAGCTTTTGACAAAATTCAACACCCATTTTTGATAAAAGCCCTGCAGAAAGTAGGCATAGAGGGAACTTTCCTCAACATAATAAAGGCCATATATGACAAACCCACAGCCAACATCGTCCTCAATGGTGAAAAACTGAAAGCATTTCCACTAAGATCAGGAACAAGACAAGCTTGCCCACTCTCACCACTCTTATTCAACATAGTTTGGAAGTTTTAGCCACAGCAATCAGAGAAGAAAAGGAAATAAAAGGAATCCAAATTAGAAAAGAAGAAGTAAAGCTGTCACTGTGAAGATGACATGATACTATACATAGAGAATCCTAAAGATGCTACCAGAAAACTGCTAGAGCTAATCAATGAATTTGGTAAAGTAGCAGGATTCAAAATTAATGCACAGAGATCTCTGGCATTCCTATACACTAATGATGAAAAATCTGAAAGTGAAATCAAGAAAACACTCCCATTTACCACTGCAACAAAAAGAATAAAATATCTAGGAATAAACCTACCTAAGGAGACAAAACACCTGTATGCAGAAAATTATAAGACACTGATGAAAGAAATTAAAGATGATACAAATAGATGGAGAGATATACCATGTTCTTGGATTGGAAGAATCAACGTTGTGAAAATGACTCTACTACCCAAAGCAATCTACAGATTCAATGCAATCACTATCAAATGACCACTGCCTTTATTCACAGAAGTAGAACAAAAAATTTCACAATTTGTATGGAAACACAAAAGACCCCGAATAGCCAAAGCAATCTTGAGAACGAGAAATGGAGCTGAAGGAATCAGGCTCCCTAACTTCAGACTATACTACAAAGCTACAGTAATCAAGACAGTATGGTACTGGCACAAAAACAGAAAAATAGATCAATGGAACAGGATAGAAAGCCCAGAGATAAACCCACAGACATATGATCACCTTATCTTTGATAAAGGAGGCAGGAATGTCGAGTGGAGAAAGGACAGCCTGTTCAATAAGTGGTGCTGGGAAAACTGGACAGGTACATGTAAAAGTATGAGATTAGATCACTCCCTAACACCGTACACAAAAATAAGTTCAAAATGGATTAAAGACCTAAATGTAAGGCCAGAAACTGTCAAACTCTTAGAGGAAAACATAGGCAGAACACTCTGTGACATAAATCATAGCAAGATCCTTTTTGACCCACCTCCTAGAGAAATGGAAATAAAAACAAATGGGATCTAATGAAACTTCAAAGCTTTTGCGCAGCAAAGGAAACCATAAACAAGTCGAAAAGACAACCCTCAGAATGCGAGACAATATTTGCAAATGAAGCAACTGACAAAGGATTCATCTCCAAAATTTATAAGCAGCTCATGCAGCTCAATAACCAAAAAACAAACAACCCAATCCATAAATGGGCAGAAGACCTAAATATACATTTCTCCAAAGAAGATATACAGACTGCTAACAAACACATGAAAGAATGCTCAACATCATTAATCATTAGAGAAATGCAAATCAAAACTACAATGAGATATCATCTCACACGAGTCAGAATGGACATCATCAAAAAATCTACAAACAATAAATGCTGGAGAGGGTGTGGAGAAAAGGGAACACTCTTGCACTATTGGTGGGAATGTAAATTGATACTGTCACTATGGAGAACAGTATGGTGGTTCCTTAAGAAACTAAAAATAGAACTACCATATGACCCAGCAATCCCACTACTGGGCATATACCCTGAGAAAACCATAATTCCAAAAGAGTCATGTACCACAATGTTCATTGCAGCACTATTTACAATAGCCAGGACATGGAAGCAACCTAAGTGTCCATCGACAGATGAATGGATAAAGAAGATGTGGCACATATATACAATGGAATATTACTCAGCCATAAAAAGAAACGAAATTGAGCTATTTGTAATGAGGTGGATAGAACTAGAGTCTGTCATACAGAGTGAAGTAAGTCAGAAAGAGAAAGACAAATACCGTATGCTAACATATATATATGGAATTTAAGAAAAAAAAATGTCATGAAGAACCTAGGGGTAAGACAGGAATAAAGACACAGGTCTACTGGAGAATGGACCTGAGGATATGGGGAGGGGGAAGGGTAAGCTGTGACAAAGCGAGAGAGAGGCATGGACATATATATACTACCAAATGTAAGGTAGACAGCTAGTGGGAAGCAGCAACATAGCACAGGGAGGTGAGCTCGGTGCTTTGTGACCACCTAGAGGGGTGGGATAGGGAGGGTGGGAGGGAGGGAGATGCAAGAGGGAAGAGATATGGGAACATATGTATATGTATAACTGATTCACTTTGTTATAAAGCAGAAAGTAACACATCATTGTAAAGCAATTATACTCCAATAAAGATGTTAAAAAAAAAACTGTAATACAAAATTTCATGTTTTAAGGTTCTTATTTCCAAGAGTCACACGTGCTACCAAGTGTTCTCTATCAAACAATTTGAGAGAGAAAAATGATAGCTTAAGGTAACCACTCAGGAATTAAATGTGCATCTAAAGTATGTGATGAATTGGGAGGTTGTGATTGACATATATACACTAATATGTATAAAATGGATAACTAATAAGAACCTGCTGTATAAAAAATTTTAAAAATACAAAATAAATTTTAAAAACCTACATCTTCAAACTTAGCTGAAATTACCCCTAATTCTAGTGCTCAAGGATTTAGTCACCATGGTTCTATATACTACAAGACACATGATATAATATAATGCCAGCTAATGCAGAATGCCATAAAGAAAAATAAAACAGACCGAGTGGATAGAATGACAAAGGGCGCTGCTCTATAAAGGGTGGCAAGAAAGGTCTGTTTGGTGTGATGGTTTTCGCACAGAAACTTAAGCCATACAAATGTCTAGAGAAGGAACAGACAGAGGAAATAGAGCAAATCCCTTGGACAGGTATGTGTAGGGCAAGTTCAAGGAACAGCCAGATCAGGCATCTCCAGAACAGCTGGGGCTGGAGATAAGAGGATACCGGAAATAAAGGCAGAGAGGTTATCAGAGTCCATATCCCCAAGGTGCTTGTAGACCTCGTGAGTGTTAGGCTTTTATTTTAAGTGTGAAGGAAGCTATTTTAGGCTTGAAAGCAGGACAACCCAGCTCAAATATTTTTCCTGTTACTCTACAGGAAAAGTAAAACAAAGGCTATTGTCCTAAGTCTCATGTAGAGAAATAGCTGTTGAAGAAGCAAGTGTCACTTCCAGGAAGGAAGGAAGGAAAATTCCAGTGCCCATGGAGGCAGCATTTAAATTCCCAAAACCCCCTCCATATACTGCATGCAAATATAAATACGACTTTAAAATAATAGAACATAATTGTATAGAAACTGGAATATGACACTTTTTCTTTTTATTTAAAATAGAGCTCTATATGCTTCACAGAAACAAGTTCAAGGAGTGCTTAATTTATTATTTTTGCCACTTTACAAAACAATACTTTTTTGGAAAATGCATACATAAAAATATAACATTCAGGCAGATACCTATTTACATCTGGAGGCAACTGAAAGTTATGCAATAATATTTTTAAAAGCTTTAAAATAAATACTTTTATGACTTGCTTTTGGTAAAGTTAAACATTTGGTATGAAGGCTATCACTGACTTCATACTAAATTCTAAAATACTGTTATTTTTAAACAAAATAAGTATACATATATTACTATAAAATGCATATTTCCACCGGCTAGAAATTAATGAAACCTCTGAATATCATTCATTTCTCTTTGGAATTTGGAATTCTCTTCAGCATCAATGATTAAATTGCAACTACTAAAATTTCCATCTACATATATTTTATACAATTTATTGCCTATTTCTCATTTTAAAACCTAATTTATTTCTTCATATTTCTTATATACATTCATTTGTGCCTGTCTGTTGAAAGGTAATATCTTTTTACATTCTTAAGAATTTCAGCTAGCTTACAATGTCTTTACAACAGTGATTCTTTTCACAGTAGTTCAAGAGTTCAAGGCATGCTTTGCAATGTCAAAATGCAATGGTTTTGACATTTGTAATATGTTCTTAGGTATAAGAAAAGTCACACTACCAAAAGAAAAGTATAATTAGTATTAGTCCTTTGAAAGTCAATCCAAAATTACTTTTTTCGAGATCTGAATCTAATTTTCTGTTTTTAGGATATTTTAAAATCTGAAACACAGATTAAGTTTGAATAATTTTCTCCAGTCTAGGATCAGAAGAGTACAAAAGCTGAACACTAGTCATTGTGGAAATGAACTAGAATTTAGTATGTTGGCTAAAATAACCTTCCTTTATATAAAGAGAAAAAAGAGTTGGATTTTCAAAAATATTTAACTACTTGTATTTAGCCTACTGGAGGAAATGGAGATATTGGTAAATATCACTCTAATCCTGCATTAGTTAGAATTTAGGCACGTAATTGCCTTTTTAAAGGCAAAGTCAGCAAATAGGTTTGGGTGTGGAATTAAAAACTCAGTGGAGATATAAAAATTAGGGTCCATGTGTCTTGCTACCTATTGTCTGGGTTGAAAAATTAAATCAACAAGATAAACATGCAATCTCTTTTGCTCTCTTGGGAATGTAGGATGAAAATCTAAAGTATTTTTTTTTCCAAGTTCTCAACTTGCAGATATCAGGAACCATTTTGAAGTTTTAGTTCTCATTTTCTGAAGATGTGTAAGCAGGCCCATTTCTAAAGCTATATAAGCTAATACGGTGCTTTTCTGCAAACTATAAAAATATTTCTGCAATTGCAGGTTGGAGTTCAGGCCCTACCTACCCCTCACCTGAGAGGATTCTAGCAAAGCACACGCCCAGCTGGATCTGGTGACACTCAGCATAAGGTTAATTTCCCTAATACAGTTGGATTCTTAGTGGCTATGCTAATATTCATGTTCATGTAGCCCAGAGTAAAAATCTAGCAGTTAAAACTGTTAGTTATGGAGAGAAAAACTTCTTGTAGGATAACATTGACCAATGATAAAAAAAAATTAGTCATATCTGAAAATATTAAAATCTAGGATTAGATAGAGCTCATATTCTCCCAAATGTTGTATTAATCTACAACTTAATTAAGAAGTATCCTAGGGCTTCCCTGGTGGCGCAGTGGTTGAGAGTCCACCTGCCGATGCAGCGGACACGGGTTCGTGCCCCGGTCCAGGAAGATCCCACATGCCGCGGAGCAGCTGGGCCCGTGAGCCATGGCCGCTGAGCCTGCGCGTCCGGAGCCTGTGCTCCACAACGGGAGAGGCCACAGCAGTGAGAGGCCCGCGTACCGCAAAAAAAAGAAGTATCCTGGAAGTTATATTAATAGAGGGACTTTTTAAATGGGGATTATTACGTAACATCAATATAATATATTCCAAACCATATAGCATAATGGCTTAATTTTAAGACAGTCAAAGCAAAACAAAGCAATAGTATGAAATATAGCAGAAAGGAATTTAGCAATCACATTATGGGACATATATTTCACATTCTCTGTCCAATCTACGTCTTAGGTGGAATTTATCATTAAGGCAAAAGTAGACATCCCTTGTATGTTAGCTAAAAGCTAGAATATACCTAGACTGCTTAGTCTTTTTAAAATTTAAAAGAAAGTCTTCTCTGCCGTTAACAAATACGCTCTTCATAATGCTAATGAAAAAGTACCAGAGAAGGCATGAGATGAAAGCTCTCATATGTGGATACGGGAAATTAAAATCTTGTTAAGAGGTTCAGTGTGTAGTAATCCGGACAGGAGCTAGAATACTAAAAGAACAGTGATTGGAATTGATGAAATCTAGCAAAGATATTTTTTAATGCACTGAAAGAATGTGAATGCCGGGGACGAACTAATGAGAAACTAAGAAAGAAGTAAGATAATGTGCTACTACACATGGTCCCACGTTCAACTACCAAATCATCTTTCACTCCCACTCCAGTGCATATAAAGAACAATCCTTATAGAAAGAAGTCATGAAGCATCTCTTATCACTACTTGCACTAAGAAATTCTATATTCTCACAATTTCTAAATTTTATTCAGCACTCCGGTGGTCACCTACCTAGCTGGACAACTATTTTACAACTCTTCCTTAGATTATTTTAGTTTTACTCACTGATCTCACCATGAGTGAGCAGAATATTTTAGCAGAAATAAAAAGAGAAGGGGGATTTGATCATCACCATTAAATGGCATGTTAGTTTACATTCAACGTAGGTGTACATGGATGCTAATTATTTTTTAATTAGTAAATGTTGGATGTGGCAGGGCAGTGTGGTAGGTGTCACCAATGGTTTCTCACATTAGTTCTGCTAATAACTAGCGGTCATTTAATCTCTGATCTTCAGTTTCTTCATCTAACAAAATATGGGAATTGAATTATAAAATCTCTTACATCCTTTACATTTCCCAAATACTGGGTTTGGTTTTTGTCTGTGACACCACTAAACTAATTTAGACCACCAAGGGATTCTCCCTTTATTAGAAGGCTAAATAGTAAAATGATTAAGGTAAATAGTAGCTAGTTTTTGTTTTTTTTTAATTAGAGACTAAAGATAATTTTGGGAGACAGTGAGGGAATATTTTAAAAGGAGGTGAGAAAAATAATGAAGCATAAAAGAAAAGCTAGAGGGAGAAAAGAAAGCCAAATATCTGAAAATTTGTATTAAAACACTTTGAAAAATTGTCTATATTATAGAAATTCTATTTAATATTAACATTTTAATGAAATTTTTGTATTCCAACTGACATTTTTTCTGTTTAGAAGAAGCCCTCAGGAGCAAAGGGATTACTGTCTTCACTAAATAATGCATCAAGTCCATGTAGGTATTAGCTTGTGGAGGGAGCTAATACAAAACATTATCAAACACAGAAGAATATGTTTCACAAAAGAAAAAATATTTAGAATCTCTTCAGAAACCAGAATGACACCATTTTAAGATACTAATTCTTAAACATTTCCAAATAACTTTAAATGTTGTACTTATAAATTTATTTAAAGGAACAATTATTGAAGACATCAACTACCATCACCTTCACTCATTTTCTATTTTTAATTTCTTAATTTCCTGGTGGGAAATAAAATGTCCAGACTTTAAATAAATTTTTGTAAATGAATTACATTTCCGTATTTATTTTAAATAATTAATCAGAAACTATTCCCTGCTAAGTAATTTTAAGTTGAACTTTACATAATGGCAAATGTGAGCTCCCTGTCTTCAGATGATTTGCTAGTTTCCCTGGTACTTTTGCGTAAATTCTAAGATAGCCCTGAGTTTTCTCTGCCCCAGTAAGTCACATGGTGGCAAAAATCCAGCATAGTAGAAGTAGTTTTCTTTTGTTTTATTTAATAATTCTACTAAGGTAGAAATATTACAAATAATAAACTTTTATGGAACGTCTAACCTAGTGAATCTATTGTAGATTTTCATTTTAAAATAAAAGCTGATTTTGAAGTCTTCAGACACTGCAATCAGGTTACTATTTTCATATAATCATGGAAATTTAAAATGCAAAGTTAATTGAAAGTATAAAGATGAGAAGCAAGTGCTATACCTAAAATAGTGCACGACACAGTCATGTTTCACTTAACTTTCAAGTCAGAACATAAATTAAGAATTCTAGATGTGACATGCCAAATATTTTAGACAGAAGAAAGCACACAACAGAATCTGTACCAATTACACACTTAAATGCTTAGCTTATGAGGCAACAAGTTCATGCTGAAATATTGACAACAAATGATGCTTCCCTTAGTTTAAGGAAGTGATGCTGCATATAAATCCCATCACCACTTTATACAGTACTGAAATTTCATAAATAGCATTTTCCCAAGCTTCACGTTATACCCAAAGCCAAAATATTTGAAAGGAGCAAAGAACACTGACACTTTGAGCCTAAGAAGAATATTTTTTGCTTGTAACACAATTCAAAAGAAATAAATATTACACAATGACTCCATTAAAAAGAAATAATGTAAAGTTTAACAGCCTAGGTTATATACAGTAAATTTGCCTAATGCTCTAAACTGGATCATATTTCTGTAAATGAGCATTTTCTATTTATAATCATTCTGAAAGTTAAGGAAAAATTAAAACTTTTAACTTTTTCTTATAATTTATGTTAACCTACCCTCTTTATTTAAAAATGCATTTGGAAATTGAAATATAAGACTATTCATTTAGGAGTTATAGTTAACAAACACAAAAACAAGAAAAATCTCTCAAAATGTACAGATTTCTCTACAGTGGAAGTTGACTCAATAAAAATATGGAATTATATTTGGACACCTTCAAATAGATTATAAAACATAATGTCAAGGAAAATGGGAGATTATAAAACACCTTCTCTCAAAAATTAAATAAGTATATTCACCCATCATATGTGAATAAAAGAGGAAATATTACTCTTGTTTTTATGAAACTATAGTACAATCATAGTAAATAAATAATTTCATTCTCATATATGCAGAAACAATCTATGAGAAACCAAGGTAACAAGCACAAGCAAGATTACTCCTTCACAGAAGCTCTTTTTAGAATTCCTTCCCATATGCACTTTAAAAAATTGATTACATAATTTAGATTGTCTCGAATAACCAATAAAGATACTTCCTACATGTGCTGCAAATTGAGAGCAATTTTTGAAACCCACAGTCATATAGAATTCAAGACATCCTCACATTTGTCAATTTACTTCCCCTACACACCCACATCCCTGTTCCCATTCCCAAATTAGACTTTAAAATCCCTGAGGGCAGAACCTATCCACCTTTTAATTTCCCTGTTGAACCCAAAATTGTGGCAAGGAAGATATGCAGTGCCCCACATTTTTTAATGAATGGATAATTGCATGCATGAGAATGAAGGTATATGTAAACCACAGCTGTCAGATTTTTGCCTTTGATGTCTCATCCTAGTCAAATGAAGATGGGTTTAGTAACACATTTCCATAGTGGAATGAAGTGTAATCACTAGATTGTACTCTATGTGATAATACACAGGTATATCCTTTAGAACATTGTTACCCAAGTCATGCTTTGTAGAAACTAAAATGTGGGCTAGTAAAAGGTTTCCCATTTTTTATAAAAGAGTTCCATTGGTCAAATAATTTGGAAAATCCAGTTAAAGAAATTCAAGTAACATTTTTTTTACTGCTAGACTCCTCGAAGCACATAATATACTAATATGCGGTATCACTTTCTAAAAATCTATCAAAGAACACTTTTGGTCTTTGATCATCTCAGAAGAGCATTCTAAGGAACAGAGTTTAGGAAACAATGTTTTAGAACAATAAATGATACCATGTTAAATCTTCCTTCACCAAAGCAGAATTATAGATTTGAAGGAAATATTTAA
Source organism: Leucopleurus acutus (assembly GCF_964270905.1). Lineage (NCBI taxonomy): Eukaryota > Metazoa > Chordata > Mammalia > Artiodactyla > Delphinidae > Leucopleurus > Leucopleurus acutus. Next base: position 45,236,395 of record NC_139149.1, read on the forward strand.
TGTTCCATGTATTATTCAGAATGCATCACTTTTGTCTCCACAGGAAATAGAATAAAAGCAAAATTATCATGAGCCTTCTGTACCCATTGCTCATTTTGAAAGGGTAAGGGAATATCTCTTTACTGATAACCCTTGCTTGGGTTTGGTTATCATATTTCATTTAAGAGTTTTCTTAATTTTTCCTCAAAATATCCCCTAGTAGCCTCTTCCTTTTCTGTTCTTCTCTTTCTAAATGTATATGTACAAAAGTAGTAGGGACCTCTGCAATACATCTTAAAGACATCTCTGACAATTTATGACCTTATGACTGACTAATGTCTGGAAGTATTCAGAGAACATTAAAACTCATCTAACAAATAGGGTGACTATGGAATTTCTATGAGGAAAATGTCAGTGGATATTGTCCTGAGAGTTCATACAGATCCATTATGATTCTGCAAAATAACTTAATTTGTCTTCCGTTTGACTAAACCACAAATTCCGTCATGAAAGATGTTGTTTCTCCAGAGGGAGAAAAAATGCTATAGGAATTAAAGGGAAAGTAGGAAGCTAGCTAACTGTCATGTGGATTATCGTAAGATTTGGACCTAGTGCCAGCTCTATCACTAGCTATGTGACTTTGGGACATCTGTCAATGTCTCAGGGTGTCAGGTGTCTCATTTGAAAATAAGAGAAAGTAACAACCTTGTCACTTCCCAACTGTTTGCCTCAGGGGCTGCTGTGGTGGTGGATTATGAAGAGGAGAACAGGGAAGGAGAAACCAAGGAAGTGATCTGATCTCCCTTCCATCTTCCACCTGAGCAGCACTACTTTTACATGTTTTGTATACTAAAGTTCAGAGCAATATTTAATTTTTAAAAGATCCTGTTTAAAGAGAAAACCACAGATTCTATGATCTAAAGTTTTGTTTAGATATAACATCCTCCAGGCCACATTTTTAATAAACGTGTTTTCATCTCAGGAAAAAGCAATGGGCTTTTATATTTTCTTTTCTATTCATTCATGTGCTCCTGATTCAAGTAAAATAAAACCTTAATAACTTTCATTATTTCATATAGCTTATTTTACACTTTTGTAATATGTTTCTTAAATAAAAAGATGAGTTGATGTGTTGCTTTTCAAAATAAAATTAAAGACAACATGGGGAGTGGATGAAGTCAACTCCAGCCCATACTTGACTTTAGTTATTTTTTCATGGTGCCTTTGGGCACTTAAATACTGCACTGCATTATCTTTGAGGTAGAACAACAGCAACGATGACAAAACAAAGGCCAAAAAATTCACATAAAAAGGAAAAATGAGAAAGAAAGATGTGAGAGGTTTCTTTTTAACACAATTCTCATCATCAGGCTTTGCAGTCTTCTTTGACACAAAGTTGAGAAATAGTCTTCTTAATCCGGAGGGCGGTTAGGCGGGCTGCCCCATTGGCATACCAACACTCGCGCATTATTCTCCCCATGACTCGGAGTGCCTTTAAGAGAGAAAATATCAAAGTCTTTAGCACAAAACACAGTACAAGAGAAGAAAAGCCACAAACACAGGAATCGATGCTAAGCTCTGATACAGAAATAGTAAACGTAATATGAGAAGGAGATCAGGGCCAAATAACTTCAAAAATCCTGTCAAGGGTGTCTCCCCTAAGACAAGGAACAGGGCATCTCCCCCCAGACACAGATCAGGGCGTCTCCACTGAGACAAGGACCAGAGCATCTCCCCTCAGACGCGGACCAGGGCATCAACCCTCAGGCAAGGACCGTGGCTTCTCCTCCCAGACAGAGACAAGGGTGACTTCTCTCAGAAAAAGACCAGAGCGTCTCCTCTCAGAGACCAGGTCATCTCCCCTCAGAGGGACCAGAGCATCTCCCCACAGAAAGAGACCAAGGTGACTTCTCTCAGAAAAAGACTAGAGTGTCTCTTCTCAGAGACCAGGACATCTACCCTCAGACCAGGACTAGGACATTTCCTCTCAGAAAGGGACCAGACTGTCTCCCCTCAGACAAGGACTAAGGCATCTCCCCTGAGTGGGACCAGAATGTCTCCCCATGGACAGAGACAAAGGTGACTTCTCTCAGAAAAAGACCAGGCTCTCCCCTCAAACAGAGAAAAAAGTTTCTCCCCTCAGACAGAGACCAGGTCAACTTCTAGCATAGAAAGACCAGGGCTCTCCCCTCAGACAGAGCCCAGGCTGTCTCCCCTCAAACAGAGATCAGGGCACCTCCTCTCCTAGGGAGACCAGGGTGTCTTCTCTCAGACAGGCCAGGTGTCTCCTCTCAGAAAGGGGCCAGGCGATCTCCTCTGGCTTCAGGCAGAGGCACAGGGCCCACTGATCTGCTAGATGATTTGAAGCCATCATTTGTGGACCTTGAAGGTAGCTATAGGAGATGATAAGGAGCCTTTGCTCAGTGGCATTTTGGTTTATGGAATTACACTATCATTTTTAAGGTCATGTTTGATTAGCATAATGTGAAATGATGGACCAGTTTCATTTGTTTTAGTCTTTTCTGTTTAGTGATTAGTTGTTTATTTGTCTTCCACCTACTCTGTTGAATGTAATTTTAGGAAAGAGAATATGGCCACCTTACACAACATCCTTTTAGAGTAAGTGAAATCAATTGAATAGCTTTATCTTCTTGAGATGATTAATAATCTTTGAAACGATTAATCTTTTTATGCATTTTATGTATGCATTTTATGAAAATTTTCCTCTTCTTTCAAGCTGCATGAAAATAAAATGCTTTCAATTAAGAAATTATATATGTTATGTATAAAAAAGCTAACAATTTCTGCCCTTGGGCCTTCAGAATATGTAAACTTTCTTTAAAATCTTTGTAGTGGAATTAAAATATTTTTAAAAACCCTGTCAAAACACAGATATTAATCCTATAGAGGGAGGCTATTAATCCTCTTTTAATTGAAAATTCTGGGAATATGGTAGAATGACTATCTTCTAAAATATTCTAAGAAAGGACATGAAAGACAAAAATGGATAAGGGACAGGTTGGAAATTCCCTGTGTTGCTCTGGATGGTAAGTACATACATATACATTTTTTTTAAGTCATCAAACTACATACTAAGATTTATTCATTTTATCATATGTAAATTATGCCACAATAAAATAATGATCTAAATACTAATATCAAAAATTTTGAATTAAAAAAAATCAGTATAAGTGAACTGGTAAATAAATAAGATAAATACTCAGAGGGGAAAACAATGAGAATGCATGAATCCAGAGAGGTATAAGAAATCACTGAAGCAAGGCGTTGCTCTGATGGCATTTGCTGATCTCACAGTCTAGAATTTCAGAATTGATGGACCATATGTGAAAGACAGGAAATACAGCCCAAAGCACACAGAAGGTGTCAGATCAAGACATTTACAAAGTCCAGACTGTAAGGATGAATTGGTCTTAGAAGGAACTTTGTGAAGAAAATTGTCTAAATCTTTGATCTTGGTAAAGAAAAAATCAAACCTTAGCCTTAAAATGTTGCAGTAAGCCTGAGCTCATAGTGAAAATTCACAAGAAGATGAGGAAATAAAGTACCATAAGCAAGAGTTAGTCAAAACAACAAACAGGAAAATCAAACCTATCAAAACATTAGATGCTAGAATTAAATGATATAAAATATTTTAAAAATAAAGTACATTTTAAAAAGCAAAGAGAAAAGTCTAAACATAAGTAAAAAGCAAAAGTATATTTAAAACAAAACAAATAAATGGCATTTTTCACAGAATCAGAACAAAAAACAAAGAAAATTTTAAAAAGAAAACAAAAACCCCAAAACAAACAATAAAAAACAAAACTAGTATAAAAAAAGGTGTCAAAGGTAAGACATGCAAAGTTTTAAGGGGCAAAACTATCATAACTTTCACACAGCATTATACTGAAAATCCTAGAAACTGCAATAAGAAAGGTATGAGTCCCCGGACTCTCATTATTTGGGGATATGATCATCTATGTAGGCACCCCAAAAGAATCTATAGTTTTATACCCTAAAGAAATAATTTTTACACACACACACAGCAGTATTGTTTTAAAAGAAACTAAAAATCACACATGTGACAATCAACAGTAGAGTGAAAAAAAGAAATTAGATACATACAATGGAATACTACACAGATATGAAAATAAACAGATTATAGCTATACATATATAAGGTAAAGTAAAAAAAATTAAGAAGAATATCTATAGTAAGTGTCAATATATTTCACAAATAAACAAAAGTTAGCCATATACACGTACATATATATATATATATATGTATGGCTAAATTTTAAAGCAAAGCAAGGCAATAATAAAATGATTAGTTATAATAGTAGCCTCTCAGAGGGGTAAGGAATCTTCAAAGGTATTGGAAGTGTTCTATTTTTTAAACTTGGTCATGAATTCTATTATCTTTACATATAACTTTACATATATGTTAACATCCTCTCATATGCATGAAATGGTTAATATCAGAAAAAATTTTAATTTAATTTCAATTTGCTTATAAATGCCTCAAATTCTGCTTCTCAAATGAGTATATAGGTAAGCTATCTACACAAAATAGAAATATCAGGACATAAATCTTGCCTTAAATAGGAAATGAGTTGAGCGAAACATGAAGGAGAGGAAAAATGAGGAAAAACGTAACCGTATAAGATATGACATATGACAGAGCCAAAACTAAAAGATGTCACCAAAAAAATCGCCTCAAGCATTACATTTAAATATGGCAGAAGACAAACAGTCATAATTGGGATGGGGGAGATTAAAGCATTAAAATAGTTGTGGAACTAGTTAGATGATTTATAGTCTTTCCTCCACCTTCCCTTTTACTTCCTGTGGGAGCTAGAGAAGTCTCTCTCTTCACACAGGCAGAACAAGCATTGCAATATGTCTGCTCTATGATGGTTACTACATGTGTGGTACAAGATGAGGAGCTAAACAACAATGGTCTCTGCCATGGGGAAGCTTTTCTGATGGAAGAGAATAAACTCAAACTTCAGCAAGTTAGGGATTAGGAATAATTTATTGACTCTAAGGATGACTGAAATTGTAATACTCTGTGTAGCACAGACATTGACTACCCACCGAATATGCCTGTGTTCCCGACATTCCCAGCTCCCTTCCAGCTGGATGGGACTGTGTGACTCGTTCTGGTCTATGAACCATGAGTGGAAATGAAATGTGTCACTTGAGCCAAAGTATTAGAGAGCCAGTGTGTGACCCTCCAGCTCCTCTCTTCTCCTGACCTAGACCTCTGGAAACTATGTGTTTAGATAGCAGCATCACAAGATCAGAGTCACCTGGATTACTGAATCACCACAGGGAGCACAGATTCCAATGAAAGCTGCCTAACCTACAGGGGACTTGGCATAGCAAGAAATAAAGTCTTGTGTGAAGTCACTGGGATGTCAAGGTTGTTCCTGCCACATAACTTAGCCTTATGATACTGACAGCTAAAGGGAATAAAATCCTTCTGAAGCTTATATGAAGACATATACCTACATACATGAAATGAATTGGATGCCTAGATAAAGAGGACTATGGCCTCTGAAAATCCACCCTGATACTTACCTCAAAATTATAATGGGAAAAATATACATAAGAACATAGCCTTACTTCACAGCTTTGCCACTGGTTCGGAATACTTGGTCGGAACTTCTGGTCACAGACAACCTTCCTCATTTCCTCTATTGAGGGATCTGAAGGCACCATGTCATAATAAGGCAACTGGTACTCCTCAACAATTCCTATAAAAAAGTTGCGTAATAAATTTCCCAGTGTGAATAATAAACAAAGATGTTTACTTCAAAATAATACCAATTAAGTTTTCTAGGCACAAGTGGTACCCTGGAACACTGGAAAATCAGGCTTATTAAAATTATGTATCATTGTAAAACCAAAGATATAAGTTTAAAGCACTAAGTTGAATAGTTATATAAGTTTATGAAATTTTATACTATGAAAATTTATATAATTTTGATAATTAAACAAGTTATATGAGACAAAAGTATATGTAATTACTGTATAAAATATATAATTTTATATAATTATACATATATAATTTTATATAAAATATCATGTTACATTTACATAACTTGATAATTATAAAAATATAATTTTATATTATGAAAATTATGTAAATTTTGATTTTCATAAAATGCCATTGTGCAATTCAGAAGTAATATCTAATTACAAAATTTACAGCAAGCCTCACTGATCTGTGAATGACGTATATTTCTCCATGAATGAAGTATATTTCTCCTTTTCAAAACACAATAGCTTTCTCTTTTTGAACATTGTTAGGCAATCTTTTAAGAGCTGAGTTTTTTACATTTGGATTTTACAGCTACTAGATCTGAGAATGTTCCAGAGAAATGGCCAAAGGTATTTGAAGATGAACAGTTCAACGTGAAGGTTAATATTTAAAGAGTCTCAAATAATAGACAAAGATTTGACTTTAATTATCAGAATGTTACCTGAGTTCAAGAATTTCCTTACAGAATCAATTGAATTAAACTATAGTTCTTTTAATTTAAATATTTAAGATTGGCATAATTTAGAAAATGAAATTCAAATCATGTTAACTAAATTACCATTTCAACTGTTGAAGAAAATTTAAGGACAAAAATCGAAAAGCAAATCTAGACAAATATCAGTATGAAATTAAAAAAAATAATAACATGTTTGAATCTTGCTATTTACCAAGCACCTTCCTAAGCCCTTTACATGTTTTAACTAATTATTCCTCAAAAGCACTGACTAAAGAAAGTACATAGTATCCCATTTTTACAGAATCAGGAAACTGAGGCACAAAGAGTGTCATGAATTTTCTCAAGGTCACATAGCTAGTAAGTGGCAGATCTGGAACTCGATCCCAGGCTTGGGGATTCCAGTGTCCATGTACTGTTTCTGCACCACTCTAAGTCTATTGCTTCTGTGAATAGTTTCATCTTCCTGAATATTTTATTATCTAACCTAAGAATAAAAGGGGGAAAGCATGTTTTCTCATTCAAATATAATTTTAAACTTTTAAGCTTTTCATTTTTTTAAATATGAGATTTATGTAAGGCAAAATGACATCAATACAAAATGCAAAAACTGACAGTGGTTTAATAATGACAGTTCTTTCATTGAATGTTTACTATGAGCAGGCTCTATACAAAAAGCTTCACATGAATTAATTGAATTAGTCCATTAAATCCTTAAAGCCCAAGAGGTCAGTTTTATTATCTTCGCTTTACAGATGAGGAAAGTGAGACCATATAATTCACCTAAAGTCAGACATTCAGGAAGTTGCTGAACCAAGGTTTAGGACTAAGTCTGTCTCACTTGAAACTGAAAAATCTAAATCATTTTCTACCAGGATTTAACTTTTCTCCACTGATGAAACAACTTCATCAGACTGCATTTACAGGGTTTCATCTTCCCAAATTCTTCCTCTCATTATTAATCTCTAAACTGCTGGGAGCAGTAGAGTCAGGAAGTTAGTCTTTGCTTACCTCTGTCCTCCACTTTAATCCCCACACATACATTATCACCGGCAAGAAATGAACAAGAAAAGCCCAAGAACCAGAAGACTTCAATTTAAGTCCTGCGGCCTTGGCAGGTCATTTAGCTTCCTTGGGTTTAATTTCTGATATAAAATAGGAATACAGCTCAAAGAAGAAAATTTTCAAGTGCTTTGCAAAGTATTATTATGGAAATCAGAATTATCAGGAGAACTAAGCGGTAATCACAACCTAAAATCTCCGTTCTGTTCAAAACGCTCCACTTTTGCCACTGGAAAGATATCGCCAAAAGGTAATCTCTTAAATATTTAGAAACGATTCAATATAGTGCATTGAATTAGAGCATCAAGGAAAGGCAGACACAAAGAATATTTCCAAAATCTTACCTCCAACTGAACACCTCCGGGCTATTTCCCAGTAAACCAGACCAACAGAATAGATGTCAGCTCGTTTGAAGGACTCGAAGATATTCACATTTATTGTATCATCAAGCATTTCAGGAGCCATGTACCTTCAAAAACATGCACACTTCAGATTCTGTGTATGAGTTTATAGCAGTCCAGTAAAACACAATGTTAATAAATCCCGATATACAATATGTTAAGGCAGTTTACATCAAATTTACAGGTTGATCTGAGCCACTATAACAGAATAAAATTAAGTATGATGCTAACTGGACTTCCCTGGTGGCGCAGTGGTTTAGACTCCATGTTCCCAATGCAGGGGGCCAGGGTTCACTAAGTGTGATGCTAAGTGTAAGTTTTTTGTAGGAGTCCTTTATAAGATTAAGAAAGTTTCCTTTCATTTCTAGTTTGTTGGGAGTGTTTATCAATAATGGAGATTAAATTTAGTTAAATGTTTTTACTGCATCTATTGACATAATTGTGTGTTTTATTTATTTATAAATTTATTTAATTATTGAACGATAATTTTAAAAACATTTTAAATAGAACTAGAGATCATCCTAGTGTTAAAGCCTGTGGGCCAGGACCCAAATACTTGGAAAGTACTCAATAGGAAAGATGGAACTCAATTTCTAGTAGTTTGTAGCCAAGAAAGCTCCTTGAGGGCAAGGAGTATGTTCTATTCATCATGGTGGGCCCAGTACTCCAACACAGTGCTCAGCATCATTCCACAAATACCTGCTCTGAATGAACAATGTTATTATACATTGGCTCCAAGACATATATTCATATTATATATTGGCTCCAATAAAATTACAGCCTTGCTTGAATAGGACTAAATCAAAAATTCTACAGTCCCTGGGACCTGACTGAGCCTAGCTGTCTTAGGGATATTTCGAGGATTTCTCAGAATATTGAGGTGAGGATGCAACACTCTCCCCAATATTTTAAAAGCTTTAGATTCTCGGGGCTTCCCTGGTGGCACAGTGGTTGGGAATCCGCCTGCCGATGCACGGGACACGGGTTCGTGCCCCGGTCCGGGAGGATCCCACATGCCGCGGAGCAGCTGGGCCTGTGGGCCATGGCCGCTGAGCCTGCGTGTCCAGAGCCTGTGCTCCGCAAAGGGAGAGGCCACAACAGTGAGAGGCCCGCGTACCGCAAAAAAAAAAAAAAAAAAAAAAAAAAAAGCTTTAGATTCTCTGAAGGAATCCAGGATCCCAGACTTCCCTGTCGGACAAGTTAAAACTTGCTTTTTAAAGAGAAAAAAGAAGAGGTCCCTTAGGGCTGCCCAGTCTGAATAAATTGTCCTGAAGTGTTTCTGGGACCCCATTAAAGTCTCCCAGGGAACAAAGTGAAGGACTCAGAGGGACTGGCCTGGAATCTCAAATATGGCTTGTAGGCTAACTATACCAGCTTAGAAATTCTCTACTCTCAAGGGCCTTTAACAACTCCAGGAAAGTGTTTTGGTTATTTCTGATTTCAAGGTCAAGAAACCTGGAATTATGCCAAAGTAGCACAGATCCTGAAATTCAAATGAAAGGAAACAGAAGTATGCTGGCCATATGGCCACAGTCTGGCTATACTAAGAAAACACCAGGAATCCCATTACTAATGGGTCTGTCCTGACATACGTGTGGTATGCTCTATATAAATCATGCTTGTTCTTAACTTTCAGAGATTCTGTTCCTTGAAAGTGGGAATTGTGTCCAAACTCATATTACCTTAATACACATCAACTGGGAGACTTATGGATAAGTACAACTATAGGTAAATATGTTACATAATATTTTTTTTTTTGCGGTACGCGGGCCTCTCACTGTTGTGACCTCTCCCGTTGTGGAGCACAGGCTCCGGACGCGCAGGCTCAGCAGCCATGGCTCATGGGCCCAGCCGCTCCGCGGCATGTGGGATCTTCCCGGACCGGGGCACGAACCCGTGTCCCCTGCATCGGCAGGCGGACTCTCAACCACTGCGCCACCAGGGAAGCCCCATAATATTTTTAAATATTGAGAGAATATTATATATATATATATATATATATAACCTATATTATATAGATATATATATATTATATCACCTATCTAGTTTAGTGTATTGATTCTATATCTGTTGTTAGGACCTGAATGTATAGAACTAGCCCTGAGTTTCAGTTCATTTACGAGGTATTGAAGTATTGATATAAAGGCTTTGGAGGAGCTATACACTGCTAACAATTTTTTCCTCCTCTCTGTAGGAAAACTATTCTCAGATGTGGCACGCTAAAAATAATCTATCACCATCACTTCCACCATTCCTTTCCACTGGACTCCCCACACAAATAGCTACTTTCTATATGACCAAATGCCAACTCTTCTTGCTTTATAACCATTGTGCCACTGATTTCTCGGTGACCCAGAGAAGACTTCTTGCTTTCTTGGGCCTAATGGTTTCCAACTTTGGATTTCCACCCACCTCCCTATACACATATCCCAGGCATTCATGTTTATGGGCAGTCATAAGTCTCAGTATGCTACCAAAGTAAGTTATCTTACCTTTTGGTTCCTACTTTAGGATTCTGAGGTATGTCAATAGTGTTCAGTATTGAATCATGCTTCACAGCCAACCCTAAGTCTGCTATGGCACAAGTTTCACATTTTTTCACTAAGATATTCTTTGATTTTATATCTCGATGAGCAATAGCAGGTTTACCTATGAAGCATAAGGTAAACATATTCACTTTTTTCGTTACTGGAGATTGAACCTCTCTGAAAGGCGTCATCTTGAAGACTTGGCTCAAATGTTATCTTCTAAGAAAGGTCTTCCCTGACCCCCATTCTACATTCCAAGTCATTCTCCATCAGACTATCCCATTTTGCCTTCTTCATAGCCCTTATCACTATCTAAATTATCTTACTCATTCATATGCATTATCTGTCCCTCCCAACTAGACTGTAGGCTACCTAAGGGCAGTGGCTATGTCTTACTCATCACCGTGCCTCCAATGCTTAGAACACTAGGTGACATTTAGTAACCACTGGTGAATATTTGCTGAATAAGTAGGGAAAGTATTAGCATTGCTATGTCCACATAAGAACATAGCAAATATTCTCTTACAAAACAAGTTTCAAACTTCTACCACCCTATACCAGCAGGTCTCAAATGCGGCCCAAAGATCCCTGGGGGTCCTTAAGGCTCTTTTCCAACTACATATCTGTGTGATGTCACATTTTCTTCACATACTTCAACCAAAAACAACATACTGGGACAGACTGAATGAAGAACAGGTATGAAAATCCAGACATTAAGGAGATTTGCAAAAGTGTAAAATGGCATTATTTTAGCTAGATTGGCTTTTGTACTACAAAAATTATGTAACTTTTAAAAATTATTTTATTTTAATATGTAATTGGTTAATTATTATACTTAAAGTAAATTAAATACTTTAAAATTTCTCAATTTTAGTTTCTAATATAGTAAATATTAATAGATATAACCCACATATACAAACTTTTGGGGTCCTCAATAATCTTTAAGAGTTTAAAGGGATCATGAATCCAAATCTGAGAAGCACTACGGTGACTAGACTGACTTTCTAGAGCCAATTCTCTATTAACTCAATAAACAGATGAGACAGTGTGTATTATTTGGAGTTCAAGTACATGATATATAAGTATTTTTTAAGGTCAGAATAACTCTTTCTAATTATTTTAATTATCAAAGGTAAACAGTTAAATCATTTGTATTCTCTGAAAATAGAGCATTTGCCACCAAAGCAAGATCTCTCAGGTACATATTGTAAATAGCAAAGATAGAGCCACTAGGAATAAAAATATTATTATGGATAGTATACAAAATGACAAGTATGTAGATGAGAGCTGGCTATATCATGACAAAACCTTCAGCTTTATAAAATACCTTTAGTGTTTCTTTACATTTGATAATTGTTTGTAATAAACTAAAACACAGCTGAACACTAAAATACAACTTAGTGTTTCTATCTTCATATTCAAGGAGAAAAAAAATTAGAAAGAAAATACATACCTTGTGTACCAACAATCTCCATATGAAGGTGGGCCAGACCACTAGCTATTGAAAGTGCCAGTTTGATCATTCCAGCCACTGTCACTATGTTTCTATTCAAATAGTCATATAAGGAGCCCTGTTCATGATATTCAGAGACAAGCCAAAGTTGAGTCCAAGTTCCATTATCTAACAGGAAAAAGTTATTTTGTTGCTGTAAGTTTATGTTGAGAAAGAAGCCAAAAGCTTTTAACAAATGTCAGTGTTTAAAGCAAATCTGTGTTGTTAACAAAGCAAAGTTAACTCCTTCCGTGATAATACTTACAGTCCAAGTTAGTAGGGTGAAAATTCTCAATGAATTCCTATTGACATATTAGAACCTGTTACATGTACTCACCATTGCTATAGGAAGCTGTGAGGCAGTGATTCTACCAACTGAACTACTCCTTTCTTATTCCCTCTATATCAATACCTGCTGGTAATAGCAACCACATTATGGCAGAAACTACTGAGAGATGCATTTAGGCTCAGCATTGTGTTATAAATTATTCTTGAGCTTTTAAGAAAGACTGTACCAATAAAAACAGAAATATAACAAATTTACACAAAGTATTATTACTATCATAAAACTCTAACATTCCAAGGATGGTCATATTATTCATCTTTCAAAATATGAAATTTATGATTTCCCTCAAAGCTTAATATAAGTGCCAAACACAATTACTAGACCTTTTCAAATAATTTACCTTATTTAACCAAAGCTAATCCAGTTTATAAAAGATTTTTAGCAGACGAGAAATTAGCCTAAAATTTCTCTAGGTATTAGAATCCCTAGACGTAGCTTTAGCTTTCAGAATCAGATGTCTACAATAGCCCTGGGAAGTCCTGACCAGTTTTGATCCTCAGTGAAAGGGAACTATAATTAAAGAACATTTGCTAAGGAATTTTTGTACTTAGTGCTTTATGTACAAGAGCTCCTGGTTATCCAAGTATTTAATTTCCAAATCCAGGTAGTGATAACATTTCCTAGGGATGCAAAAATCAACATAACATGATAAAGTTCACTAATAAACTGACCACATATAAAACTAACACTTACACCTCTCTCCCTGCTTAACACCAGTGGCTATCTTTGCCCTCTTGTATCAATGTCTTTGTCAGACAGTTGACTAAACTAAAGAGTGAAACTGTAAATGTTGCAAAAGATATAGAAATGCATGAAAATGAAAGTGATGTTAGAGACCACTTGGAATCAAAGCCACTGACAAGTAAGCCATTGACACAGGTAGACCAGTTAAACTGAAGAAGAGAAAATCAAGGGTGATCTTTGTTGTGCATATTGTTTTATAATCCAATAAATGTCATGATTAAATTAGCTCTATCAGGATGATCCATATAACGGCAGTCATTACTGCTTTCATAACATTGCGAATGAAGCTAACCAGTAGATAGTTTAGCTCAATGTTACGAAGAAAAAGTAAAAGTTCTTAACAGCTTAATAAGAAATGTTTCATTTTCAATAGTATAGTTAAGAATTTGGAAAGAACCTTTTCCTTTTTTAAGCTCAGTTTCTCCCTGGCTTGACTTGGCTTTATTCAGTTTCTCCCTGGCAAATCAGAAAAGACAAATCATCAGCAAACATAACTATGGCCAAAATGTATAATAACACTAAACTTCCCTTTGGCCATCCAATTAATCATAAATACTTTCATGATCAAGCTTATATTAAATAGAAATAACCATAGATTTAAAATTTTCCTAGGTAATGGTAGGTTTCTGATAGCCACAGATAATTTGTGGCTAGACAGATGTTATAATCTCCACCTCTTCAAAGTTCTTCATGAGTATAACTGATACAAATAAAAAAATAATTGACTGGATCAAGTTTTGCTCACCTTTGTTCCCTGTTTCCCTTTAAGGGAATTGTTGCACAGCTAAGTGAGTAAAAGCTATGCAAAAAGAAGAAAGAGAGCATAGGTAATCCACAAACTCTATATCTAGTCCCTGATTACTGGGCATATACACAAAATTTTATGACTATTGATTTAAATACCAAAAAGTTGATGGTCTGTCATATTCCACAAATCTCATAAAGCAGCGTTATTTGGGGTTGCTAATGTTAAACCTCACGATATAAACCATACTCAAAGTACATTAATTTCACTAAAAGTGTCTTGCTTGCCACCATTCTAATAATGTTCCTAGAAAACTAGAGTCCTGGAGTTGAGGTCTGCTGTACAGATGAAAGTATAGTCCTAACAAAGATGAATATTCAACTATCATTCATTGGTATCTTTGTACCAGTTATCAAAATATTGAAATATTTCTGTCCTGTTTAATTAACAGCTGCTATTCAAAACTTCCAATGGTATTCCTTTGCCCTAGACACCCAAAGCAACTCCTGAACCCTCAAGATGCCTCCAGATCTTTTTATGACCCAGTAGCTAAAGGGATAAAACCTAGCATGGCAGGGTTCTCCCAAAACTCTGTTCCAGTTGAAGCTTCTGTTCCGGCTGGTTAGCTCCTGTGCCATACCAGTCATCAAATATTTTAAGTATCAAGCTGGCTATAGCGTCATCATGACTTCATATCACTCGTCTGCCCTGCTTTATTTTACATTTATTGCACATTTATCTGTGGAGAAGAGGAAAGCATTTTCTTTCCTCAAAAAAGAAATCAGACTTTTACGTAGATTTTATTAAAACAAAGAGGTTATTTATTCTCCTCTGATAGTAGACATAATATCTTATTTGCTGGACCCAATTAGATTGAAAATACCTTTGTTGTCAGCAGCAATGAAACCAAGGATGTTTTCATGTCTCAGCATAACGGTCTGATAAATTTCTGCCTCTCGAAACCAAGATCTTTCATCTCTAGAGGAGAATATTTTCACAGCCACATCTTCCCCGCACCATCTTCCGTGCCAGACCTCACCAAATCTACCTTTTCCTACTATTTCCTGAAGTACAATCGTCCTTGCAATTGTTCTTTGAACCAATAGAGGCAGACCTAACCAAAGAAAAGATGAAATTGATGATTAAAAACAAGTAATTGCCAGAAAATAACTGTCATGATGACCATTATTTTCACATAAAAAAGCAAACATTTAACCACTTTAGTAATTTTACTGATTTCGAAGAAATAAGCACCATTATACCAAACTTTAATTTAGTCAAAGCATGCTCAAAAAGTACTCCAAATTCTTACTATGATTTCTCTTCTCATATTCACAAATAAAAATTTCTTGAATATAGCCTGCCACTGCAGATATCTAATTTTCCAAAATTGTTGCAAATCTCTCTGATTTGCACATTGAAGCCAGTCAGTTTGCTAAATACACAAAGGTTAAAAAGCATAAGTTTTTAGCCTCTAAAATAAAACATGATTCCTAGTACAACAGAGAATGCTTTATGTATTTTTTTAAAAACCAAGTTAAAATTGGAAAGTGAAGAATCGAATTCAATGATGAAGGGAGGCAATCATGTTACACTGAAAGCAAGGTACAGTCATAGAAAATATCAAATGGATATTTTCTGTGGAATAAAAGAAAGTCAAAGAAAATATATTCTGAATGTATGTAAAATGTTTAGGTTCTTTTGAACCAATAACTTTACCTCTAGAATTCTATTCTAAAGATTTAATGAAAAATGCAGAAAAATTTATGTCAAGATATTTAATATATTATTACTTATAGAAAAAGTAAGGAAAAGTGTCTGATAATGGAAAAAAAATTGTTAAGTACAGTGCAGAGGTTGAGACCACAGATAAGAAAGGCTTGGGTTCAGATTTCATCTGTGCCACATGGTAATCATGGGCAAATTATTGAACTTCTCTGAGCTTCAGCTTCCTTGCCTGAAAACCTGTGGGCAATAATATTACCTATATCATAGGGATACTTTGAGAATTAATAAGCATGTTAAGCACCTAGCACAGTATCTGGCCTATTACATGCTCAATAATGGTTTGCCCTTAACATTATGTCTAAGAATGGATTACTTAGAGCCAGAAATAATGATGCTGTTTATGAAGAGTTATTTCTTAATGACATAGGAAAGTACTTCTGCTATAATAAAAACCATACCTTGTTAAATGAAAAAATACTTTTGTTAAAGACAAATAGCACAGCAAATTCTATCCATCTAGACAAGTGTATCTAGCTATTGAAAATATTCACGGGAAAAAGACTGAAAAGAATATATGCTAAATGCTATGATGGGTATTTCTATTTAGTGGAATCGGGGTGAAGCAAATTGTGATATTCTCCTTTCTAATTCTTTACATTTGCTTAATGTCCACAATAGTCCATAAATATTTATTACTCTTATAATTAGAAGGAAAATAGCTAAAGAGGTCACAGTATAATTTATTTGGGAAAGTCATGTTTAGTTGTCATTGTACTCAGATGGCTGGGAAACCCTTATAGCAACAACCCTGTAAGCTCCTGTAGGCTTCGACCTCTACTCCTGAAATAAGCCAGTTTATTCAGATGTTCTCATGTGCATGAGAACCACCCACCATGACTAAATAAGCACAGACTATACATTTGCTATTATGGATCTCAACAATTAGTCACAAAGCCTCACAGCCAGAAAGTTCTTCTGAGATCATCTGGTTCAACTTTATCATTTAGAGATGAGAAAATTGGGGCTGTGTGGTAGTCAGAAACTTGCCCAGGAATAAGTGGAAGTCAAACCTACAACTAAAACACTGTTTTTCAATCCAAATTCTTATGCTCTCACCATTCAGTGGATATGACTACAGTCCTCCCCAGCTGGAAAGATTTCTAGCAGCAAACTATCCAGGATATTTTTGTAAGCCGTAGTCAGTTTCACTACTTGCCACACAATGAAAGTTGTACTAACAATTATTAAGCCAAAGTACAATTTCAATCTCTCTCTCTTCCCTCCCCTCGTCTTGCACACACAAACTCACGAAAGCATCACCACGACCAATCACAACAACAATGACAACGACAACAATGCCAACAATACAACAACAACAACTGGCTAGAGAACTAGATAAGCCAATGTTTTCAAACTGCAAATGGATTAGGCACAAAATCAATGCCTCAGACCAGGGACAAAGAAGGATTTCATCTAAGGTACTCAGCACAGCAATTAAGTTGAGGAGGTAAAACAATGAAAATTGCTTCAGCATCTTTCAAAGCAACCACCAAAAATAATCTGAGTAATTTTTGTGTTACACACTTAGAGATTTCCTTTGAAGACACATGGACTTTGGCTCTCCCTGCTATGTTACTCTTTTTTACCAGGGGCTGTAGAAGCTGATGCCTGACTTATGGAAATGTCACCATCCATGAGTAGCATTATATCACGACAGGAAAGCAGACACCTACCAAGCCTCTTAGAAGCCACCTGAGACACCATGATCTCTCAAAGACCATCCCGTCAAACACCAGTCCATTTTCCTCTCTTGCGAACATTATATCTCTTCGAAATCTGTCCCTGACCGGGTCGGGATATGCTTCATAATTTTTGTCTCTCAACATCTGACAAAGCTGCTTCTTGCTTAAGGTCGCTGTCCAGGGAAGAGAAGCAGAGGAGAAGCAGAACTCCTGATTTCCTTCCTATGGGTGAGCTTTTGTGACAGAAGCCTTGCTACACATGGACCCGTTCTCCCTGATGATCAAAGGCAGTATGGCCATCCATTACTGTTAGCCAGTGGTCACTGGCAAACATATGCAGTTGGCTTTGGAGAAAAGTGCCTAGAACTATTTTAAGTTGATCATTAAAGAAATCATCCATCCTTGGGTATATTCACGGCTTTCTTTTAAGAGAGAACTTAGAATAATCTAAAGAGGAAAGGGTCCAGCAGTCAATAAGTCCAGATTTAGGTTTCAAGATGCACAAAAATACCAAAAAACTTAACGTTAATTTTTGATTTTATGCCCTGGCTCACAACCACTTTCTTAAACTAAATATCCAGTCTCCAGTTATAAAATCTTCATCACTTTTATTTGAAAGGGAAATCCTTGGTCAATCTTAAGTATAGTCAAGAAGTAGCTCCAAAACACATATTTCTGCCTTACCTCTTCATACGAACGGAAAGGTTTGGTGGGGATTAAATAGATGGTTATTTAATCACTTGAACCTTTTAATAAATTGTATAAGGTTTCAAGGAATTTGGCACAAATCAGAGCTTTCTGTGCCTATATTCTGAGCCTAGAACGTTGCCAGGGCTCAGGAAGTTAGGGAGCAGTGGCCCCCAAAAGGTAACACTCAAGGAAGGAAAGAGTATTAAATCCTAGTTTTACTTTTAAAGAAAAAATGTCAACTTTCTATCCAACAATTTAATCTGGATTTCAGTTTTATAAACTTCGCAGTTTGGAGATACTCTTTCCAGTATTCCTCCTTTGAAAACATGCCGCCTGATTTGTGCAGTGATGTTGTAAACATTGAGGCTTTGGTCAGTGAGCAAGCGATCTTGCCCCCAGAAGCAGCCAACTATCTGGGCTTTCTGGATGACATAATTAGGCCTCTCTCTTCTTTTCTTTTCTTTTTTTCTTTTTTTTTTTTTGCGGTACGCGGGCCTCTCACTGTTGTGGCCTCTTCCGTTGCGGAGCACAGGCTCCGGACGCGCAGGCTCAGCGGCCATGGCTCACGGGCCCAGCCGCTCCGCGGCATGTGGGATCCTCCCGGACCGGGGCACGAACCCGTGTCCCCTGCATCGGCAGGTGGACTCTCAACCACTGCGCCACCAGGGAAGCCCTAGGCCTCTCTTTTCTGATAAATACTTCTGAGTCCAAAGCTGCTTCTTGTTAAATATGGATGCCCACATAGATGCTACCAACCCTCTGTCACCTGCCCTTGTTAATTGTGCCTGCCTGGACACTCCCAAAGGCCATGGGCAAGGGAGTTCCTCAAAATCTGTTTGGGGTAATCATCCTTAATGATCTTTCCAAAGCAAGATGGGATGCAGGGGTGCCTGAAATGACTCAATTAGGCTTACCCTCGTTCACGTTTCTGCAACACCACATGCTGACAGGATTTCTGGAATTATACATGAAAGTTGGGAGTCCCCTGCCATTTTAGGGAGTTTGTTATTACGGGATGTGGGTCGGGGGTCAACGCTCTTCTGTCACCGGAAACACAAAAAGCCCTCAGATGCTTTGTGCTATGAGAAAGGCTCATTTAAGCCATAATACAGCCTGGCATTTTGAACTGCTTCATCAGGGGTTCTGAAGTTCCATTAAAGAGGGAAAGAGTTGTCATATAACCTTAGGAGCACAAGCCAGCCCAGGAATGCTGTGCTGCTCCCTTTCATCTTCCGTTTCTATGCTTTAAGACCACATTCTTGATCCCAGGGGACCGATTCCAAAGACCTTTATAATCACAAGCAAAGAACGCTACTTTGCATAACTAATATGTTTTCCCCAGAACTCAACTGCTTAAGCCCCGTAACTATTCTGTGCCCATGAAATGTGACCAAGACGGCAACCATGATTATTACTAACCATAATGTGGAAGAGGGCAGAGAAAAAAAACTCTTTCTGGCTTCAGAAATAAATTCTGAAGGCATGTGAAAATGAGAATCTGAACACCTAAAGGCACAAAAAGCAATTGAGAAGACTTCATTCTTTAGGCCAGGACAGTTTTTACTCTTCATCAAATCCTGAAAGGAGTTTCCATGCCAGAATGTACCATATCAAGCATTTTAAACAATGGAATTAAGAATATTCGGGCCCTTTCTTGTTAAAATGGGTGTTATTTTTAAGTAGAGTTTTTCTTACTGAAAAATGAACAATAGGTACATACCAGAGCCAGAGCCAGAGGCAGTCACATCGTAAATCAGATCTTTTAGAGTTTTCCCAGCATTGACCAGATTGCACTCAGAAAGGGGCTCCTCCACGTTTGGTCTCTTTTTCTTTCTGTAGGTGCACAGTCGACCTTGGCATGCCCATACTGTCAGCAGTGAAGCTATGGACAGGAGGCAAACTGGCACAGTAATAATAATGGTCAGCTCCATGGGTCCGAGTTTTGGGGCATTTGGTGATGCTGTAATCAAAAAAAGAAAGAACAGGACCATATGTTAACCCACGTTAAGTATTTTAGAAATTGGAAATGCGATCACCAAAATTTTACATCTATAATGTGCAGCTACACAGTATGCACTCATGTTAGTTGGTGAAGACTCTCTATGATAAAAGCGAAGGCGGGGAAAGGGAGTTGAGGTGAGGTTGCAGTTGCAGTTCCGTTCTGCTAGGTGACAATGGAAGATAGAATTAGGATCATGGAAAGCACTAGCACCTGCGATCCTTTTTAAAACCTCCAAACCATTTGACATTTTGTTACTATTTTCTCCCCATTTTTCAGCAATCCATCCTTAAGACACATTCATTCTTTTAGCCACAGATAATTACTGAGCTCTTGCAATATGCTGCCACTATTCCAGGTGATGGAAATATAGCAGTGAGTGAGAGAGCCCAAATCCTTGCTCTGTGGTGCTTATGTTCTCATACAACCACAGATGGGTATGTAATACAAAAGCAAGAGATCATAAGTGTTATGAAGAAAAAGAAAACAGAACAAAGAGACAAAGTGATGGTGGGACACTACTGTAGAGAGACTGGTCACAGAAGGCCACTCTGAGGAGGGGGCAGGGAGCTACAAGAGAAGTATCTCAGGGAAGCATGTTCCCAGCAGAAGGAAAGCAAGTGCAAGGTGCCCTGAGGTGGAGACCTACTTGGAGTGTTCAGGAAAAATCTTTGCCTCAAGTGCAGTAAATGAGGAGAAAGGTAGAAGGAAATGGGGTCAGGGAGGTCAAAAAGAAAAAGATCATGTGGGGTCTTGAAGGCTAAAAGGACTGTGAATTATATTCCAAGTGGAAGCTGGCACAGGGTTCTGAACAGGCAAAAGATAGGATCTAACATATCTTGAGTGACCACTGTGTGAACAGACACTAGGGGCACAAAGTAAGAGCTAAGAAACCAATTACAATGTATCTGGTATTTTCATGGTAAGCATTTTTGCCGCAAACATTTTTGCTGAATAACTACTTGGCCATAAGGCAATTCTGCTGTAAAAGATAAAATAACAAAAAATAAAAGTGACATTAAAAAGGAAACAATGGGGCTTCCTGGTGGCGCAGTGGTTGAGAGTGCGCCTGCCGATGCAGGGGACATGGGTTCGTGCCCCGGTCCGGGAAGATCCCATATGCCTCAGAGCGGCTGGGCCCGTGAGCCGTGGCTGCTGAGCCTGTGTGTCTGGAGCCTGTTGCTCCACAACAGGAGAGGCCACAACAGTGAGAGGCCCACGTACCGCAAAAAAAAAAAAAAAAAAAAAGGAAACAATGAAACAGTGAAAAATGAATAACAAAATTTAAAAGACTTTATAGTGAAATACAAAATATTTGAATACATGTAAAATGTGTAAGAAATTCATGGTGATACTGCATAAATAACTAATTTTATTTAATGAGTTGTACCTAAGTACTTGTCTTCCAAGTCTTTCGTTCATAGTATTTTATACCTTTTGTTTTTGCTTGTTGATTCGTCTCCTCATTCAGCATCACACGTTTTCGCTAAAATTTCTTCCTTAATTAAGAGAGGTATCAGTTTCCAAATGCTCGGATGCATACTTGAAACTGAGCTTTGTATTGCTTCACGAAAACCTCTATGCTGTTGTTTGTTCTTGGCAAATTGTCACACGTCTACTGATAGACATTCCAAAGTTGCATGGGAAATGTGGGTTCAACTCTGCACCTTCAAATCACCGAAGGATTTGAAAACCAATATGTTATCATTTTCTAGTATCGTATGCAATCTGGCTTTACATTCTCTTATTTATTACTGTCTTTTCTATCAAGTCGATATAATTGTTATCATGCAGTATTTTAAGATCACCACATCTACTCATCACTGTAGAGACCATTATGAGGGCTAAGATTTATCTAATATAAAAATAGGAGTACTCCATCAATGGAGAAATGAAACCAAACTGTCAACCGATTATTTCATCTTTCATGGCAAAATTACCTTACGGCCAATTAGTTATATGGCAAAAACTGTTTGCTGCAAAAATGTTTGTGGCGAGGATGTTTACCTGGAAAATACCTACAACCCAATTAGAAGCCTGATGCAATAATGCAGGCAGAGATGATGGTTTTGGCTGACAACTCTATCTAAAATAGTACTTCCTTCTCACTCCCCATTTACTCTCTATACCCTTGTCCTGTTTTATTTAACTTCCTGGATCCTATCACCACCTGGCACATCATAGATTCACTTATTTATTATCTGATTTCTTCCAAAAAACATATGCTAGTTCTTAATGAGAGGAGGAATTAAGTCAGACTTCCTTCTTGGTAATGACAACCCAGGAGAGCTTATTATACTAAATGTACTTGAATTTTACTTACAACATGTTAACCAGAATATGTGAACATAATTTGAAAACAAATATTATTTAATTCTAAAGGAAAAAGAATCAAATTCCTCAAAGATGTGTCCATAAAAGTTTCACTATAAGCCTAAGAATAGTAGTCTATCTACTACCAATGAGTAAAATATTTAAAACTGTTAAGTGAACTTTGGAAACAAACATATTTCATGCTCTTCTACTTTGTCAGGTGAATTTTGGCAGATCACCAACTTTCCTTCTCCTGAGTGTTGCAGGATTCCTCTGAAATCATTAGAAGTTGTACAGGTGCATATGAGGACAGCTTGGCCTTGAGTGTTCTTAGGACAAGGTGCTACAAGAGATCTCAGACTTGACTTTGAATGAGAAATCATTAACCATGGAAGTTGCACTTCTGAAGTTTGCTGTTATAAAAAAGTTTTATAATCCACTTCATAATAATCTTTCAAATCTACATTTCAAGTTGCATCCATATTTTTATGTCCTCACAAAGGTATTCCAGGAATTCTAAGAAAGCCACAGAATGTACTTAACCATTTGCAACTTACATAAACATGTACCTAAACATGTTCTTAAAAATAAAACTCCACTATTGGATACATTTATATGGCTAAATTTTATTTTGATACATGTTATTAGGAACTATTAATATAAACATTACTGTTAAAAAGCTATTGATTGTCTTCATTTTAGTAAAGCTCTATTAAGCAGAGCTCAAATCATCACTATGGCAACCAATAAAGAGGCGAAAGGTCAGCAAGCCTGAAAATAGAATAATATCTATAAAAGTGCACGGCTCTGGTGATGGCTACTGCTCTCAGGGATGTTTATTACAGATGGGCAATGTTTCTACTTTTGTGAACAATTTACTGAAACGAGTTAGTAAGAAAAAAAAGATGACTCAGCTAGAAAAAGGCTAGCAACACCATCCAGAAAGAGCTCCTTAAGCACTGAGCAATTTTTAAGGCAAACATTTGTAAAACTATCTTCTAAACCAAATGTTGATTGTAATCTCTACAGGAGACAAATGAAGAAAACTGTGGTCTACACCCAATAAGTCATGGTAGAAAAAGACAGTAGTTCAGTTAAGAATACATTTTAATAAGTCATCTCGGATGAAAATATTAATTTTCCCAACAGATTTTACATTCTTTTTTGTTTTGTTTGTTTTTGTGTTTGCGGTATACGGGCCTCTCACCGTTGTGGCCTCTCCCGTTGCGGAGCACAGGCTCCGGATGCGCAGGCTCAGCAGCCATGGCTCACGGGCCTAGCCGCTCCGCAGCATGTGGGATCTTCCCGGACCGGGGCACGAACCCGTGTCCCCTGCATCGGCAGGCGGACTCTCAACCACTGCGCCACCAGGGAAGCCCCAGATTTTACATTCTTGATCATAGGAAAACTCTTTTCTTTGTTTTTTGCTTTTTTAAATATTTTTTCCATTTCTATAATTTTATTTTATTTATTTTTATTTTTTTGTCTGCATTGGGTCTTCATTGCTGTGCACAGGTTTTCTCTAGTTGCAGCAAGCAGGGGCTACTCTTAATTGTGGTGCGTGGGCTTCTCATTGCAGTGGCTACTCTTGTTGCAGAGCAGGGCTCTAGGCATGCGGGTTTCAGTAGTTGCAGCATGTGTGCTCAGTAGTTGTGGCTCGCAGGCTCTAGAGCACAGGCTTAGTAGTTGTGGCGCACGGGCTTAGTTGCTCCGTGGCATGTGGGATCTTCCTGGACCAGGGATCAAACCCATGTCCCCTACATTGGCAGGCGGATTCTTAACCACTGCACTGCCAGGGAAGTCCCAGGAGAACTTTTATTATTTGATAATTTCCAAATTTTGAGACCATGTCAACTGAGGTGATATCTCCACGGAATAAGCAGCTCCATGGTGGCATACGTTAATCCCAAAAGTGAGGTCTGGGAGTGCTGCATTGCTAACTCTAGTTATTTCACTCTCTAGTAAATTAAATAGAAGAGGTTGGGAAAAAAGAGACAAACACTAGCCCACATGGATGAGAGTCTAGCTTACAAAAGTTTCCCCTATATAAGTTCTGCAGTCCATTGAACCAAGATGACGCAGGGGAAGGAGGTATTAACAAGCCAGGAAGAAGGGAATGTATGAGGTGGAAGATTCTGGGCAGCTGGAGGGAATCATACAAAAGGCAAAAGACTGTAAGAAGGTAAGAACAAAAAAAAAGGAGAGGAAAAAAGGAGGAAGGAAGGAGGGAGGAAGGAAGGAAGAAAAAAGGAAAGAAAGGAGAAATTTTTTTAAACTATTTTTGTGAATTTGCAGCTTTCCCTAGAGACAGGAGTGGAACTAGTGATTGTGAAAGCAGTGGTGGTTACTCCTGCCCAAATACAGTTCAGAACCAGTTTAGATGCCTCAGCTTCTCCCAGGACAGTTCCTGTTACCTCCTCGTCACCTCCTATTTCTGGCTTTGGGGAGGCAAACTTCTCAAGATGAAAAGAAAAAGATGAGAAAATGTGGGCATGATCTCCATGTTTCTTCCCCTGCTGACCTTTTCTCTTTCTTTATTAAAAGTATGAAAAATTATTGATGTTTATGAGATTTATATGACCTTCATATTAATTAATTTGTATTTCTTTAGTATATGCTAATAGGAGGAGATGCCTTAGAACTGAGGAGAGATGTGGACTTGATCAGTGCCTTCAAATAACACAAAAATTCTGTAGTATATTTGTGTTCAACTTAAAGGTATATTTCTTCACTGTATTTGAATGGCATTCAACTGACTAGAAACTGATATATTACAATGGAGCGATGTACAGAAAATGAGGATGTAGTGACTGAAAAGATATATACTGGCTGGACAGCTGTTTAAAAACAAATCTGAGCAAAGAAAACAGAGGTCTTCATCCAGACGAAGTGAATTTTTATGAATCATTTCAAGGTTAGTGCTTCCTTCCCAAAAGTTGCTATAGCAAGTAGCTACCTAAATTTAAGAGGGTCCAAAGCACCCCTAAAGAAACCACAAACTAATTTAGCATTGAACCACTCCTATTTGTTTTATCAAAAGTTTTCCCCAAGCAAAAAGATGCTATTATTGCAAGGTTGAATCCATGAATGTATAAATATCAAGTCTTCAACTGCCTCCCTACCACCCGCCTGCCCCCCGCCCACCCCAGGAAAAGGGAAGCATTTGTTTCTCCAGCTTGTGGCTTTGAAATGTTCTCAGAATAAAGCAACCAAAAAGACAGTGTAGCTCGAGATGCTTTCTGATAGGTCTGTTTCTGTCCTGGCACCAGAAGAAATGCCACTAGGAACAACTGAATGACATGGTGATGTACAGTCCATCTACCTACCCTATAAACTTCTATGACCTCTGACTTCAGTTAAAGAGCCTTTTGTTTAGTTCAAAGGTTTCTGGGGGGAAAGTGTGGAAATAATAAGTGCAGCTGAAACAGGAAAAAGAAATACATTACCTCTAAGATATTCAAAGCTACCTTGCTAATTAGCTCAACAGGAATGATTTCTTTTGTCAAAAACAGAGTGACATGTTAAGCAACAAGAAATCTCCCAAATCTTCTCCTTTACCTGCCATTTCAAAGCACCCAGAAATATGGGTACCATTATCTCAAACATTTGCCTGATGGTAATGAAAATACATTTCTAATTGGTTGCTTTACTAAATTGGTTCAAAACCTGGAACCAAATGGATTGGTGTGTATAATACTGCACTGAGAACAACTCTCTGGGATGGGGAGCAGAGAGTGGAGCAGAGTCCACATCTTTGTGGAATTTAAAATCTACTATCTAGGGTACAATTCCAAAGCAATTTGGCTGGTAAAAATACGGAGAAAACTTTATGTAGGAGCGAGAGATGTGGCAGATAAGAAAAAGATCATGATGAAGAGTTCCATTCATGATGAATCAGTCTAGTATAGAGAATGTGTAACTAAAACTTTACATGTGTGAAGCACACACATGGGATGTAGAACGGGTCCAAGGAGTTAAGTCACAAATGCAGTTTTATTTGTCTAATATTTCCATGTAATTCTTTACTCCTGATTACAGGGAGCCCTCCACCACCACCCATGAGAGCTTGTCCTAGCCTTCTACTTCTTCACGGTGACCCTTATATTTATAAATGTCACCAAGAAAAATGCAGTTAGAAGTTAATTTGATTAGATCCCTCCAACATGCTTCACTATAGGGGGAAGCAAATGGTCCCCCTTCTTCACAGAGTGAGAATAATCATGTCAAACAGGTTGTTTCTGATCAACATGAACCTCAAGTACTGAACAATGGCAGAATATTTTCTAATCTAGAGATTCAACTGAGCCATGACAGTGACAGAAATAACATGAGAATTACTTCTGCCTTTTAACCATATCAGATGAGGTATTGATGGGCCATTCCGTCATTCAGTGATCAATCTATAAATGGCTACTAGTATACAAGGTCTACATCTGGCCTGAGTTCATGCATGTGTAACAGGCAGACAGCACCCCACATCAAAATATTTCCTAGCTAGTTCCCCTTGTGCTGCCAGTTTTCTGGGAGGAACACTGAGAAGCCTCAAATCTTCTTTTGTCCACCAGCACCTGAATTTAAAACTAACAATGATTTTATATATTAAGGAAATAAGAATGTTAGATTGAAGAGTATAATCTTTGGCATAAGGGGTAGGAAGAACTCTGACTCAAGCAGAGGTGAGATTAATACAATGTAGGAAGAATTCAAATCGGCTTCGCAGTTTTTCTTAATTCTAGGGCACGCACCAGAGATCAGTTTCTTAATCTGTCATCAAAACACATATCCTTTTTTTATTTATTTAATTTTTTATTTTATATTGGAGTAGAGTTGATTTACCATGTTGTGTTAGTTTCAGGTGTACAGCAAAGTGATTTAGTTATACATACTCATATATCTATTCTTTTTCAGATTCTTTTCCCATACAGGTTATTACAGAGTATTGAGTAGAGTTCCCTGTGCTATACAGTAGGTCTTTGTTGATTATCTATTTTATATATAGTAGTGTGTATTCTTGAATGATACATATCTATAAAGAAATTAGATAGTAATTACTCAAAGAATATTTTAATATTTTTTTAAGCCAAACTTTTACTTAAGAAAAATGAAAGTTCCTTGGAAGAAGCACCTTATCTCATAGCTGAGGGCGTTGTTCAAAGAAGGCTCTTGAAAATATTGATGACAAGGAAAAGTTACACTTCTCTGTCCTAAAGTTTGCGCTAATAGAATTTCTCCCTCAGCTAACACATTCACACAAAGCAGCTTGTCCATTTGGAAAAGACTGACATGAGATAATGATATTTTGACCCAGTTCAACATCCTGTATATGATAATCACATGAAAAATATTTGAGTAAACAGGTAATAGTATTTATGTAACTGAGAAGAGAAGGGCTTACATAGTGTAAAATCCTCAATTTAGAATTGATTATAAATTTTACTTTCAATTTCCTATTAATTCCTATGAACAAAATTTCATAATTAAAATCAGTGTACTTGTTCCTTGAGACAAGAAATGCTTCCTATATTAAACATTTAAAGTACAAGTTTGACTTTTTGTATGCTTATATTTCATAGACTTTTCAAAATGTAAAAATCATAGCATCTTTCAGCTTATGGGGAAAAAAAATCCCTGTCTGGCACACCTGTCAGGTGTGTGGGGAATCCTCAGAGAATGAGCTACAAATGGATTTGTTCATGTGGTGGCAGAACAATTCCACAAGGGGTCCCATGAGTATTTCTCAGCATGTTGATATCACCTTACACTGCCTAGAGCAATAAATTTACATTTAAAATAGAAAACCATAAAAGTTGAGACAACAATGGATTTTTTAAAGGGATTAAGATAGCAAGACTTTTCAGCTCCCCAAAGAATAATATTCACTATCTGAGCCTGCAAATTTTTATAATTATAGCACGCTTTAAAATGATTAATTTTGATAAATTCAATTCTAATGTTTTCACATTTTATCTTCCTTCAAATGTAATCCTTCAGTTTGCCTTAAAGTCTAATTTAGACATGTGCCTAACAATATGCATTGTTCATCTACCCTAGCTGATATAAATAAGAAATTGTTCTTTTTTTCTTTACACAATTGAGAACAGGAAGGTGAAAATTGTACTGAGGTTAATTAGGAAAGTACCCACATTTTAATGTTGTGCATGTATTTTCTTTATTGAAACTAATTATTTGAATTAGTCAAAAATACAATAGTATTAAAATAGTGTATTGAACTCCAAAAGAAAAAATCAGAAATTATTATTACACTTACCCTTTCAGTCACTGTATGTTTTGGTAGCAAAATGGGAACAAAGATACCCAGAACTTGAATGTTTTTATTGAATACTCTATTTCCATATGAAGGGTGGTAATTAGTGCACGCATAAACCAAATAGCAGTTCCTATAAAAATTAACCCTATAAATAAGAGGCTTCTCTAGCCCAGGTTTCCTGACCTTATCCTCGATGAACTTTCATAGACAATTTTAGAATGTTCTTGATGCTATTTGACATCACCACTATTTCTCGGAGCATGTCTCCGATGTCACCTAGAGTCACCAGAAATCATTTGTTACAAATCACAATGCAACCCACTATGAAAGAAACAAGCAACAAAATGTGATTCCTTCACATAGGAAAGACATGTTTTAATAGTAAGAAAGGAAAGTCAGACATAAAATTATATTAAACAGAATAACTCAACTATATTAAAATAGAAAATATACTAAACTACTGATAGTAGGAACTCTAGGCCAGTGGATATAAGTTCAATAGGTATTGAATGAGTGAATGAATGAACAAGGAAAGCTCATGCCCAATAAGGAAATCAGTCACTTCTGCTACAGCCAACTTCAAGAATGCCAAAGCTTCTGATTTTTTCAAGATAAGCCAGATGTCTGGAGTTTTATACTGACTCAATGTTTAATATTATAAAGAAACTCACTCTTTTCTCCCAGAAACTATGTAGATCAAATGAAACCTGTTCTGTGGGTCAGGTACAACCAATAAGCAGGTAGAACTCTCAATGACTTGTTTTGCTGTTTCTATGTTCATTAGAATTAGATTTAGCTACTAATGACAGAGGAAACTATACAGAAGTTTCATTTTCTCTTTCACGTAAAAGAAATTTGAAGATGGAGAGTCCAATGTCAGCAGGTTGGTTCCATGTAGTTTTTGGTCAGGGTCCTTTCATCTCCCTTGTTTCCATCCCTATCATGTAGTCCAAGGCAGCTGCTAAACTCCATCCTTTACATCCAGGCAGCATGATGGAGGATGGCATATAAGGTGCCAGTTCTGTTTTAAATGAGTCTTCTCAGAAGTTCTCCAAAACACTGCCAGTCTACTCATTAGCCACAACTTACGCCACACCTACCAGTAAGAGTAGCTGAAAATACTGTCAGTTGGTAGGAAAGCCATACACCTAGCTAAGTCTAGGTTCTGCTACTAAATGGGTATTGGAGGAAACTAGATGTCTTTGAAACATTTATAGTCTTAGCAAACTTTGATCCATTAGATTTTTTCATTAGAAAAAGAACACATTTGCAACAAAACAAACAGTATAAAAATTTATAAAGAAAGAATTAAGTAATGTCCTCAGCCGGTTAGCTCTCCGATATCAACTCCGGATGTTAAGAGAATGTGTAATTTTCATAAATTTATCCATACTCAAAAGTTACTTTGGGAGTTCCCTGGTGGTGCAGCTGTTAAGACTCTGTGTTTCTAATGCAGGGGGTGCGGGTTTGATCTTTGGTCGGGGAGCTAAGATCCCTCGTGCTGCGCGGTGTGGCCAAAAAAAGTTACTTTGAAACTTGATGTTTTGTTTTCCTTTTGTTGTGAAATATAATAAATATACAGAAAAGTGCATACAACATATACACTGAGCATAAAAATAATTATAAACCCCCATGGATCACCAGCCCCCTTACCCACTACCTGTTCCCCCACTCGGAGATACCCAACATGATCATATCCTTTCCCAACCTCCAGGGTAATCATTATCCTGATTTGGCAAATAATCATTTTTCCTTGTACTGTGCTTCCCAGAATCCCTTTTCCTGTATTGTTACAGGTTAAAGTTGGGATACTTACATATATGCTCATAAATGAGAATGGCTTGTAATTTCTTTTTTACATACTGTCTTTGTTGGGTTTTGATATCAAGGTTATGCATAAAATAGGTTAAGGAGTGTTTCTTCTTTGTCCATGTTTTGGAGGAGTTTGTGTAACAGTTACACAGTTATCTGTTCCTGGAAATTTAGCAGAATTTTGTGGTAGAACGTCTTGGGCTTTGAAATTTTCCTTACAGATACGTCATAAGACTATTACAATTTACATTATAATTTTCTAAAAATTAGGTTGCTCATAAATCATGTTGTTTCAACCTTATGTAGTCTCACTGGTTTTTTAAAAAAAATCTACTTATTCTATCAATTACCAAGACAGTGGTGAATCTCCTTCTGAGATCATGGACTTCTTTATTTCTCCTTATAGATCTGTAAATATTTGCTTTATTTTTGAGGCCATATTCTTTTTTCTTTTTTTTCTTTTTTTTTTGGCTGCGTTGGGTCTTCGTTGCCACACACGGGCTTTCTCTAGTTGCGGCGAGTGGGGACTACTATTCCTCGTGGTGTGCAGGCTTCTCATTGTGGTGGCTTCTCTTGTTGCAGAGCATGGGCTCTAGGCACGTGGGCTTCAGTAGTTGCAGCATGCAGGCTTAGTAGTTGTGGCACGTGGGCCCTAGATCATGCGGGCTTCAGTAGTTTGGCGCATGGGCTCAGTAGTTGTGGCTCACAGGCTCTAGAGCACAGGTTCAGTAGCTGTGGTGCACAGGCTTAGTTGCTCCACGTCATGTGGGGTCTTCCTGGACCACGGATCAAACCTGTGTCCCCTGCATTGGCAGGTGTATTTTTAACCACCGTGCCACCAGGAAAGTCTGAGACCATATTCTTAAGTACACAGAAATTTAAATTTATTAAGAATCCCTGGTAGGGACTTTCCCTGGTGGTCCAGTGGTAAAGAATCTGCCTTGCAATGCAGGGGACACAGGTTTGATCCCTGGTGAGGGAACTAAGATCCCACGTGCTGCGGGACAACTAAGCCCGCGTGCCACAACTACTGAGCTCACGCACCTCAACTAGAGAGCCTGCGTGCCTCAAACTACAGAGCCCACACACTCTGGAATCCTCGCGCCACGGAGCCCATGCGCCACAACTAGAGAAGAGAAAACCTGCATGCCATAACTGGAGAGAAGCCTGTGTGCCACAGTGAGGAGCCCACGCACCACAACGAAAGATCCTGTATGCCTCAACGAAGATCCTGTGTACCGCAACTAGAGCTGATGCAGCCAAAAATAAATTTAAAATAATTTAAAAAAAAAAAGAATCTTGTAAATTGAAACTTTAATCATTAAAAAGTGAACTTTTTAACTCTAGTAATTTTTTTCATTGAAGTTAATTTTGCCTGCTAGTAATATGTCAGCATTTTTATTAATGTAATATATGCATGGTATATGTAAAAGCACATATCAAACCTCCTTATACTTTCCTCTATTTGTCACCCTCTCTTCCATATTTTCCATTATGTATTTTCTTTATTACTGAAAATGGCTTCTTCTGACCCATATTTCAGATCCCTAATTCTCTCTTCAGTTGTTGTTATACAAATTGTTGTTAAACCTATACATTAAGTTTCTAATTTTTGTTATTGTATCTTTAATTTAAAAAATTTTTTTCAATATTGTTCAGATCTGCTAGGGCATTGTTTTATAATTTCCTATTCTCTAACAAATGTTTTCAAATTTGCCTTTTGTTTCTTTAAACATAGAATAGCTACTCTATAATTATTGTCTGATAATTCCAATATATGAAACTTTGTGCTCTCTTCTATTGGCTCATGCTCATGCTGTTCTGAACCCCTGTAAGCTTGGAGTGCTTGTTCTTCATTATGTACTTCTCATGTCCTTGAAAAAGTGTTTGTTGTGTCTCTTTGAGACCTAATATTAAAGTGCCTTCCTCCAGAGAGTTTGAACTTTCTTCTGGCAGGCAACTGGGGACACTATTAGTCTGGGTATACTTTAAAAAAGTTTTTCTTCTGGAGAGTACCACTCAGACAATGGAAACTCAGGTTTAAAATCCATGTGATGGCTATGCTATGTCCACAGCTTCTCAAGAATAAGGTTTTTGGTTTGTTTTAAAGTTGTTGCTTGTCATTATTTCTTTTTTTCCCCTGTTCTGCTTAGTAATAAACCCAAGCCTCCTCCCTGGGGTTAGAAGGAGATGTATTTACGTCTGGTTTAAACTTGCAATAAGGAAAGAGACCTTTGATAATTCTGCTAAACGTGGCAGTTTCTATTAGACGACCCAATCTGAGCAAATCATGATGTTTTACTTTTGTCTTCCCTGAATCTTGAGATTGTTAATAGCAAAACCCAACATTTCCCTTGTTAGAAAAAGCAGATACACATGAGGAAAAAAATGTACCAGATAAGAGTATCAGAAAGTTAGATAATAATGTCTTAAACAATAATGGTGTTCACCAATTCACATAAAAAGAAAACTGGAAGTAGGCTGTTGACACTGTTGAGTCTCTTTGTTAACAAATCATAGAAAGAACCTACTTCCAGATTTCTTGTCATGCTGAGGCTGTGAACTCCCTCACTAGTTAAGATATTATCTAAGTTTCTGATACTTTTAGTTGAAAACATCCTCCTTTACCTTTTACCAATCCAGTGGGTGGAAAATAATAGTATGTTGTTTTAATTTGCATCTCCCCAGCTATTAGTTTTGTTGAACATCTTTTCAATACTTTACCACTTTGAAGATTCTCTTCTGTAAAATTTCCATGTGTGTTTTTTGCCCATTTTTTCATTTAGCACCCCCTCTCCTCCTCTCTCTTTCCACTCTCTCCCTTGCCATGTACACAGGCACGTGCACATGCACACACACACATACACAGAGGCTCTTTATCTTTTAAATAGTTATTTTTTTTCCAGTCATATATGCTACAAATATTTCTATCCCATATTTCATTATCTTGGTTTTATTTATGTTATCTTTTATTATTCATTTTTATTTTAGTTTGCATGTAGTCAATTATATCTGTCTTTTCCTTTTACAGCAATTGGATTTCCTGTCTTACTTAAAAACAGCTTCCATACTGTAAAGTCATAAAAACCCTTTTTTTCCCTAAATTTTCCTCTGACATTTAAATTGTTTTATGTTTCACAATTAGATATTTAATCAAGCTGTAATTTATTTTTGTATATGGTATGACACTGTGGTACAGCCCTGTTTTCTTCCAGATGGATAGATAATTATGCCAGCATCATTTCAAAAATAAACCATCCTGGAGTTTCCACTTCTGCCAAGTTACACTTTAGATGTCCACAGAGCCCTTCTTGGTACAGCACACACAAAAGTGCTGAATAAAATATAAATGAAAAACTCTTTTTTCTATTATATGATTAACCTGGGAGGAAAATAAATGAATTGCTCAGCAGCCAAAAATAAAATGCAAATCCCAGGAGGTATCTGAGCACTGGGACTGCCATTTACCCTGGAGGCATCTGCCAGTTCTTGGTAGTTCAGTGCTTAATTTATCAGATTGTATAACAAGATCAGGAAATAAAACATGGTTCCTGAAATTGTGAAAGGTCAGATCAGAGATCCTGGTATAAATCAGTCAAATATGAATGGCATTACATTAAAAATAAAACAAAATAGAAAATTTCTGCAGAGAGAGACAGGGTGTATATTCATCTATTTGTCTGTCTCAACCTTGACTTTGGGTAGAGCAAAAAAAAACCTCTCTGAGAGGTCCTCACCATAAGTGTGCATCTATATAGGCAGGCTTAGAGCCAGAATTCATGCTATATGTTGGCCAAAAAAACCGTAATCAAAACACTGAATGGGTTGGAGTTGGTAGCACTTCCAGATACCTGGCAGTAGCTAATATAAATCTCCTCTGGAGGAACATATTTTAAATACAGGCATCAAAAGTTTCCTCCAGATATGATTCTCAAAACATGAACTCACAATCAAAAATTAAAAAACACGCAAGGAAGGTAGCCACCCAGAATATGAGTCAGCAGATTCAAACTCATAGAAGCTGTAGATATTATTAATTAATTATCAGAGACTCAAATATTAGAAAATATAGGGAAAACAGTTTAAGAAGCTTGAAGAATAGATACAGAAGGCCCAACTTACACAAAACCAGTAAAGAAACTGTGAGAACTTATTAGAGGGCTCACAGACAGAACCCATTACAGGGACACACACCCCAAGCATCTTTTGGAACATTTTCCAAAAGAATGGAACTTTTTCACTTATTATTTGTTTGTTTACCCTGAAAACAATCCCCCTCCCCATCCTCCACCCCAAAAGTACACACTAATTTGGGTAAATAAGTCCTTTTTTTATTGAAATGGAAATGCTCTTGAAGAGCTAAGAAAACATCATTTATTTTTGAGGTGAATTTTTCCCACCAAAGTGGCTTCTCTCCTAATTTCAGAGGAAGCTGTGAGTGGTCAATCTGCATGAGTTACTGTGCAGGAAATTTACTGAAGCCTGAGAGTACTAGATCTAAAGTCACTGGAGTCAGGGAAAGACAAGTAGAATCCAGAAAGGTGGGCAGATATTTTTGGAGTTTAAAAGAGCTATTTTTATCTGGTCTAGAAATAAACAGTAATAAGAAATTAGGTTACACTACATAAAATACATATGTTTCTCTTGCTTAACTGATTTGCATAGCCTATATTAATTGTATTATTTAAATATTCAGTATGTTCGTATAATGAAAATAACATGTTTACTATTAGTAGAGACATGAGCTCCAAGCACTAGTCAAATACATGCCTGTTTTTGGAAATGGTTTTCGCCTTTCAAGTTTACTTAGAAAAAAGCCCTCTAAATATTTGTGATAATAGTTGAACTTGGAAGGTCACTCCAGTGACATCAAAGATATCTACTACAATAAGCTTCAGGGAAACGAGCAATTTTTCTAATGTTATATTTCTACTAAACTATAAAATTACTTCTATCAAAAAAATTAACTCCTGAAAATTAAACCCACATGCAATGTGAAGCAAGGAAGTACTTTTTTTTAAGGGCAAGTGATCAAATTTAATGTGATCTAAATCAAATCCTGCTTACAATGATCTGAATTAATTCAACTTTAATCCAATTTAGTATTATAAATGAATGGGTAAGAAGGTTTTAAAAGGCCACTTAAAAGAAAAACATTGTAAATTAAAATAGTAACCAGATTCTTAATAGTTTGTTGAGCTAGTTAATTAAAATAATAAATGTCCTTGCTGCATTTAAAATTACCACATTTTAAATATAAGCAGTCTCTCTTAAACTGTAAATATGTAAACAACTTATGGGGTCTGATCAGCATTTTTACTTCATGAAAGAGCACAGAGTACCTTGTACATTTTATGGGTAAGAATATTTTGTGAAATTCTTGTTTCAGATGCGTGTGCATGTGGGTTGGGGGAAATTATATAAAATGTATTTCTTTCTGTGTGCCACAATGGAAAGCTGTATGAAAGCCACTAGTCTAAGGTTTTAAGAATTAGAATCAAACACTTAAGAGGATTTTTAGGAGGGCAAGAGTTTGTGCCTACAGATCTCCAGTTGCTGAGTTACTAGGACATCATCAGGGAGAGGAAGGGGGGAGAAAAAAGGCACGAGATGTATTCAAGGTAGGAAGTTTGTCACAAAGAAACAAAGCAAGAGCCCAATCATCACAAAAGGACCTAAGGACGGAAAAGAGCCAGCTGAAACATGACAAGAGTGGGTTACTGTACCTACATGAAGTCAGTTAGCCAGAAATGACACCACAATCTGGGGTGATGAATGAAAGAGCCAAAAGGGAAGGATCCACTTAGCTTTCAGCTGAAACTGAAAAGGGAAGTCCCAGAGTTTCTCCAACCTGTTCTGGTCACCTCTCAACCTTTTCTTCTATCATTTTACCCATGAATGTGATGCAGAGGATTAAGTACTGTGGAAATATCACACTGTCTACTTTTCAGAGTGCTTTTATATATTTCATATACATGTGATCACATTTGAAATTGATAAATTCCTACTAGGCAGAGCAGGGGATATCAATCACACTCACCTGATGACACAAAAACAGCAGAGTTCTTGGCACTGGCTATATCACAGCTCAGCCTAGAGGTTCCCAACTCCTCTCCAACAGCTGCTGTTCCAAACACAGCTAATAACCATTCAGTGCTGCCTCACAGAGAGAACAACCTAACACAAGATGACTGCATATGCAATCCTACTCAATTCAATGTCAATTTACCATACCCATGTCACTAAAAGAAACAAATTTTTAGTTTATGTAAAGAAATTTGATATCAATTAAATGTCACATAACATTTTTTGTAGACATATTAATTAACTGGCTAGATAATACATACCTTCCCTGTTATAAGCAATCTTTGAAAGTCAATTAAGATAATCCATCATATCAGTAGACTAAAGAAGAAAAGTCATGTTATAATCTTAATAAATCCATGAAAATACTTGAAAAATGTTAATATTCATTCATGATTTTAAAAAAGACTTTCCCAAAACTAGCAATAAAAGCAAATTTCCTCAGTTGATAACAGGGATCTACAAAAAAAACTTCATATTTAATGGTAAAAGAGTGAGTGCACTCCTCCTAGAACCAGGAAAAAGGCAAGGATCTTTAACCACGCCTACTCATCATCATATTAGTGATCCTAGCCAGTGCAAAAAAAACAAGAAAAAGAAATAAAATGTATAGAGATCAGAATGGAAGATGTAAAACTGTCTGTACTCACAGATTATTCTGTATGTAGAAAATGCCAAAGAATTTTTAAAAAAGCTATTAGAACTAATATGCTATTTTCACAAGCTTACAGGATATAAGGTCAATATACAAAATTAATTTTATTTTCATATACTGGCAGTTAACATTTAGAAATTGATATATTAAAAATACCATTTATAGTAGCATCTAAAAACATGCAATACTTAGGGATAAATTCAAGGAAATATGTATAAGACCTGTTTTCTGATAGCTACAATACACTAAGAGTAACTGAAGAAAAACTAAATAAATGGAAAAACATACTATGTTCATGGATCAAAAGAGTTAATATTATTAACATGACTATTTTCTCCAAATAATCCATATTCAACTCAATCTAATAAAAATTTCATCATCATATTTTTGTGAAAATTGTCAAACCAATTCCAAAATTTAAATGGAAATTCAAAGGACTTAGAATAGCCAAATCAATTTTGAAAAAGAACAAAGTTGGAGGGGTCATACGACCTGATTTTAATACTTACTATAAGGCTACAATAATCAAGAAAAGTTTGATAGTGACATAAGTATAGACATATAGAGGCCAGAAATATACCCACATATACATGGTCACTTTATTTTAATTCAAAGGGTCAAAGTAATTG
Organism: Leucopleurus acutus; assembly: GCF_964270905.1. Taxonomy (NCBI): domain Eukaryota; kingdom Metazoa; phylum Chordata; class Mammalia; order Artiodactyla; family Delphinidae; genus Leucopleurus; species Leucopleurus acutus. The sequence goes on from NC_139149.1 coordinate 45,274,111, forward strand.
AAAGGATAGATTTTTCCACAAATGATGCTAGGAACAACTTCATATACATGTGGAAAAAATAAAACTCCACCTAACCTCACATAATAACAAAAATTAAATTTAAATTGAACTTAGACCTAAATGTAAAAGCTGAAATGTTAAAATTTCTACAAGAAAACATAAAAGAAAATATTTATGACCTTTGGATAGATAAAGACTTCTCAGGACATGAAATATATGAACCATTAATAATTTTTAAAAAGATAAAATATACTTCATCAAATTTTGATCTTCTACTCTGCAAAAGACACCTTCAAGGAAGCAAAATGTCAATCCACAGAATGAGAGAAAATAGGCATAATATACATATCTGATAAAGGACTTGTATTCAGAATATATAAAGAACTCTTAAATTCAACCATAAGAAGATAACCCAGTTTTTTTAATATGCAAAATATTTGACACTTTATAAAGAAAGAAACACAAATGTCCAATGTGCACAAGAAAAAAATAATTGATCATCATTAGGGAAATGCAAATTAAAACCACAATGAAATACCACTATACAATCACTTGAATGGCCAAAATTAAAAAGACTGATTATACCAAGTGCTGACAAAAATATGGATCAAATGGAACTATCATACATTTCTATTGGGAACATAAAATGGTATAAGCAGTGTGAAAACTATTTGGGAGATTAGATTTATAAATTAAACATATAGTTATTATTTGACCATTCAATTCCACTCTTAGGTATTTTCTCAAGAGAAAGGTAACATATCTCCAAAGACTTGTACTCAATTGTTCATTGCAGCTTTGTTAATAACAGCCCCCAAATGAAAACAACCTGAATATCCATTGTGGATGAAAACGTAAAAATAACAAAACATACAGTGGGATATTACCCAGCAGTAAAAAGGAAACAAGCTGCTGATATACCCAACTTCATGAATAAATCTCAAAAACATGCTGAGTGAAAGAAGCCAAGTGCAAAATTATATCTTCCATAGGACTCCTTTTATGTGAAACTCCAGTAAAAATTAATCTACAGCTATTAGAAAATAGATCAGTTTCCCGGCCCTGGTGAAAGTGGCGATTGACTGAGAACATTTTGAGGTAACGGAAATGTTGTGGCAGTTACACAAATGTATGTGTCAAGACACATCAAACTGTGCACTTAAGATGTGTGCATTTTATTATATCCAAATTATACCTCAATAAAATTGATTTTTAAAAAAGAAAGTCTGGTTCCCAAGTGGACTTGAAGGTAGATCATAGGCATCTCAGTAGTTAGACAGAGTTTAGAGTTGGGCTGGGAAGGACCCACATCCTAGCTGCGCTAAGCACCTTTAATTTGCCCAACTGCGTGTGAAACATTTTGTCCTCCAAGACTTTTTGTTGCAGTCAAAGTACTGTCTTGTACCCATACTGACTGGCAGAACATGGTCTTATGGATAATTCTTTATTAAGAAGACACATTAAAGAGGTCATTGCCACAGCCTAATATGGAGACTTTCCTTCCCCTCCTTAATCTTTTGGATCTTGTCATGGGAAGACCAGCATCAAATATAGGGGACCTTCATTTTAGGGTTCTCTGGTCCACCAAAATCAGGGGAGAATATATAAGGAAAGAAAATTTCTGGTATCAGAATAGATACCAGATCACTATCAAACCAAGGAAGTCTATGGAATCTGAGACAAAATAACTGTGGTCTAAAATCAAAGACTCCTAGTAGCTTTGGGGGATGAAATATGCCAAGTATGACTTCTGAGGTCGTAACATATAGGATAATGCTTCAGAGTAGTGTTTCTCAAAGAATGGGACAAGTATTAGGGGTGGTTCATGAAATGATTTTTAAGGGTTCTTGAGATTAATTGGAGTGGTAAACCAACATGATACTAAATAACATTGAATCACACAAGAATTTCTCCTCTAGTTCTCTTAGTTTTTCTGATTATGTATCAAAAGGACTCATTTCATGTTAGTATGTCTTTAACACCACTGTCTTCTCTTTTAAACAAAAAGAAAATACAAAATACCTAACTGTAATGCAGTCAGTACATTTGTTTGTTTATTTACGTAGTTACCTTTCATTTATGGCAAGTAAATTGGTTTTTCATTTGTAGAAGTAATGTCAAGTTTTTGCATAAAGTAAATGTTCTCCAGTAAAAAAGGGGGAGAGCAGTTAATTTATTAAAAATAATAATAATAATAGGTTAAAAATACTATATTAGAATATGGTGATATATGAACATCTGAGATTGGATAACAGTACATGTAAATGTTCATTTGTGAGGAAGAATATGTATTTGTGTATAGATATTAACGTACTAAAGAAAATCTACAAGCAGGACATTTTCATGTCACAAATTAGTTTTTAATTTGAATTACTTGCCCCTTACTAGCCCCCAAAATTTCAGACTCCAGATTATTGATAAAAGGCCAGATTAAGATTTTTGTACCTTGTAAACTAGGATAAAACTCCATGAAATTGGGGGAAAGGCAAGAATATATTTGCACAATAATGAAGGGTCAAATTCCATTCTATCTGTCTTCTGTTAATGAGTGCTCTCACTTGAGTGTGGGCAAAGAAGATATGCAGAAGTTACCTATGAAAAAAAGATTCTGTCTCCATAAAAGTTGGCAATCTACTATTTTTGTTTTGCTCTTTTTTCTCTTCTTTTTTATTGGTATACATTTTAATTTCTTTCCTTTAAGAGAATCCATAAAAATTTATATTTTACTTTAGGTTCATTAATCACTTCAAAAAATACAACTCATGTGTACAGATTTCTTCAAAATTGTTATGCTGTTGTCAATGTTTTGACAGTCTTGCACAATTTTTAAAAAATCAATCTCAACTAGGCTCTAGAGAATTTTACCAAAAACAAAAAAAGGGAGAGAGAGAACCGTAAAACAGATTTTCTTATTTAAAGAAACATAAAACAGTTTGATTTCTATCATGTGTATATAACTTTCCAAGAGTACAATTAAATTTGGCATGAACAAAGATAAACCCTTTACCTGTCGGAAGGTGCAGAGTTATGTTGTTGCAAAAATCTGTGAAGCAGCATTCCGTTTTGGTAACATTGTTGGAACTATGACAGAAGACTTGCGCATTTAATTCTGGGAGAGAGACACAGGACTTGATCACCTGTTCCTTTCCGTTGGTTAACATAACGGAAGCCCAACATGCTCCTTCTGTTTGGCAGGTAAAGTTTGAAGAGTCACACAAAAGACAAACACACTTCAAACCTGGAAAAGGTAAGACAAAAAGCTTTAGGAAGCTATAATGCAAATTTATTTCATAATACTTGAATAGCGAAATTCAATCTTTATGAAGATTGAGACAGGGTTTAAATAGTACTAGATAGACACACATGCTAAAGCTGTTACTCCCTCTCGGCAATGTGTTTTATCAAAAGGGTTGCCCAATCATCATTTACTATTGCTTATATTTTTACAAGCAATTTATTCAGTTGCTACTATATTTTGAAACAATTTTCTAATCCATGGTGTAAATCCCTCCTTTTTAAGCTCAACCAGCTCTTTCCTAAATCAATAGCTCCTATGAAATGCTAGGATACAGTAACACAGCAACCTAGGGGCGCTGTCCAGCATCACTTGTAGAACATAAGTGTTGTTACAGGAGCTGAGTAACTGAACAGTCCAGTGTATTCTGTTCATTTACAATTTCTCCTTTAAACTGTTAAGTGAATGTGCTAAACACAAACCTAACCATAGATATTTACAGCTTTAAAAAATAGTGTGACTCTTCACATTTATTTTCTGTGATTCTTTAACATTATTGTATTGTCACAGTTACCTTTAAGGCATTGATGAGCCATTATACTTCCCCCTCTTCACTAAAGAATACATCTCAGAATGAGAGTCATTTGAACATAGACCATGACCTTCAGGCAATTTTCTTTAATGAACACATCTATTCAGTAGAGCAAAACAAATCAATCATAGAATTTAATATATTCGCATCAATAAAACTTTCAAAAATTAGAGTTTGCTAAATTAATCTGTTTTCTTCTCAAGTTTTCTCAACATTCCCTACTTAATAAACACACACACACATATACACACACCCCCCACGTTAACTCACATGTTCAAAGTGGTAGAGCACTTCTGTTCTGACATTAAATATCTGTCATCACGTCAACCACTGGAATAATCCAGTGGTTGTGAGTAATTTATTCAAATTTTATTTAAATTATTTTAAAATAGAACAATGCTGAATAAGCCTTTTGTATCATTACTTTAATGAAGGTTTTGTTAAATCGTAACAGCACCCTGCAATTTCTGAATGTCCAACGTTTTTCCATACAATAAGTTTTTTCTCAAAGTAAAGTCTTTAAATTGCTAATTACTCAAATTGGAGCAGATTTTATGCCTGTAAAATATTTGATACAGAAATGGCCATTTTTGTACTCAACTTCAAATACCAATGTAAGCAATATAGATAATATTCCTATATAACTGCATGTGTAAGAAAGAACAAACCACATAGTGATCAATAGAAATTACCTCTTCTTTTGATAATTGTTCTTGCACAGCAAAATACCATCCCTACAAACATTTTTATTACTACATGCTAAGGGACTTACAATCATGAAATAAAATACCATTTTTTATCAACATTGGATCAAGTATAATAGCTTACTCTTCTATTTATTCTAGTGGTTATCAATATAAATAAATATAATCTTTTGTTGATATTAATGTGCTATGGTAGAACCTAATAATGTAGACTGATTGGGACTCAGTAGAGCTAGATATATAAAATCTAGGTAATTTGGAAACGTTTTAAGTCACTCTCCTTGCATAAAAGAGAGCTCATATAATAAAGATCCACCCACCCAGGCATCTTCTGACAGTGGAATCTCCCTCTCTCTAGCATCTTCTGATTCAAATCTGACAAAAGCCTTCAAATCCTGGTAATAATCTTGGCTATTACTTGGCTCCTCTGTGCTTCCACACCTTTATATGAAAGGTGAGATATACCTCCTCACGGTGTCATTATGGAGAATAAAATAGTTAATCTACATAAAGTCCTAAGAATAATGCCTGGCTCATAGGAATTACTATGTAAATATTAGTGACTCTGTCTTCTTTTACTGGAGGAGTTAAAGCTGGTGGTCCTATGAAACAATCGAAATACATTTGTAATCCATAAAGAAAGACTGAATGAACTAATGTACACAGACCATTTAAAAAGCATAACAAAGAGTGTTTTTCCTATGTTTTCCTCTAAGAGTTTTACAGTGTCCAGTCTTAAACTTAGGTCTTTAATCCATTTTGAGCTTATTTTTGTGTATGGTGTTAGCTAGTGTTATAATTTCATTTTTTACATGCAGCTGTCCAGTTTTCCCAGAGCCACTTATTGAAGAGGCTGTCCTTTCTCCATTGTATATTCTTGCTTCCTTTGTCATAAATTAGGTGACCATATGTGTGTGGGTTTATCTCTGGGCTTAAAACTCTTAGAGGAAAACATAGGAAAAATACTCTTTGACATAAACCACAGCAAGATCTTTTTTGACCCACCTCCTAGAGTAATGAAAATAGAAACAAAAATACACAAATGGGACCTAATGAAACTTAAAAGCTTTTGCACAGCAAAGGAAACCATAAACAAGATGAAAAGACAACCCTCAGAATGAGAGAAAATATTTGCAAATGAAGCAATGGACAAAGGATTAATCTCCAAAATATACAAACAGCTCATGGAGCTCAATATCAAAAAACAAATAACCCAATTAAAAAATGGCCAGAAGACCTAAATAGACATTTCACCAAAGAAGACATACAGTTGACCAAGAGGCACATGAAAAGATGCTCAATATCACTAATTGTTATAGAAATGCAAATCAAAACTACAATAAGGTATCACCTCACATGGGTCAGAATGGCCATCATCAAAAAATCTACAAACAATAAATGCTGAAGAGGGTGTGGAGAAAAGGGAACCCTTTTGCACTGTTGGTGGGAATGTAAATTGATACAGCCACTATGGAGAAGAGTATGGAGGTTCCTTAAAAAACTAAAAATAGAACTACCATATGACCCAGAAATCCCACTACTGGGCATATACCCTGAGAAAACCATAATTAAAAATGACACATGTACCCAATGTTCATTGCAGCACTATTTACAATAGCCAGGACATGGAAACAACTAAATGTCCAATGATAGATGAACGGATAAAGAAGATGTGGTACATATATACAATGGAATATTACTCAGCCATTTGAAGGAACGAAATTGGGTCTTTGGAGAGATGTGGATGGACCTAGAGTCTGTCATACAGTGAAGTAAGCCAGAAAGAGAAAAACAAATACCAGATATTAATGCATATATGTGGAATCTAGAAAAATGGTACAGATGAACCTATTTGCAGAGCAGGAATAGAGACGTAGATGTAGAGAATGGACAAGTGGACACAGTGGGGGAAGGGGAGGGTGGGATGAATTGGGAGATTAGGATTGACATATATACACTACCTTACATAAAACAGATAGCTAACAGGAACATGCTATAAAGAACAGGAAGCTCAGTTTGGTGCTCTGTGACGACCTAGATGGGTGGGATGGGGGAGGTGGTGGGAGGGAGATCCAAGAGGGAGGGGATATAGGTATACATATAGCTGATTCACTTCATTGTACAGCAGAAACTGACACAACATTGTAAAGCAATTATACTCCAATAAAGAATAAAAATAAAAAGCATAACAAAGAAATTCATCTCTTTCTGCATGGCTGAGTGAGTTGAATGCTCTTATTCTTTTAATGGTCCAGGCTAGCTCCCCAGTGGTCACAAAGAAGGGTGGTCTTGTGATAGTACAGATAAAGATTTCAGGAAAAGACCAAGTTTCCAGTCCTGGCTCTGTCACTCACTTGTTGATTGGCTTTGGAGAAGATATTTAACCTTATAGGGCTTCAGTGCCTTCCTCTGAAAAATGGGAAATTAACCAGGGGAAGGGCAGTGGGTCTAGAAATCCTGAAGTCTCATAGAGTGCCAACATTTTACAACTTTATGAGTTTACAACTTATGGAAATTTAAAAATATGGAAAATTCTTTTACAATTCAAAAACCTACCCCACTGTGGTTATTCTTCAATCTCATATTTTAAGGGGCTGAAGTTGGGAAGAATAACTCTCCTGACACATAGTCTCAAACCATTTGTTACTAGACTCTTCATCAGAGTCTCCTTGAATTTTCTATTTCCATGAGAAGCCTAGCCTGGAAATCAAGGCAAGTAACTAAGGGATATGGGGTCCAATGAGTGGAGACAACCATAAAGTACTCAATAACTAAACATATGTTAGCTTCATGTGTGCTTATCGTTGCGTATAATTCCCAGTGCAGCCGTGGGAATTAGCTGCCACTCTCTCCATTTTACAGATAATGAAATGAGGCTCAAAAAGATCAAGTGACTGAATTTATGTGGCAGTCATCAGACTACTCAAACAGTGTTGTCTCTATCCTACCAAAGCTGATATTAAAACAAAAAAAAGATGGGGACAGAAACCATCCTCACACCTCACCAGTTTCTAGCAATGGTGAATAAAATATAACTTATTATAAAATTTAGATTTTATATACAAGAAACTATTTTATTTTTAGAATAAAATTTAATTCTAATAAAGCAAAAAGAAATTAATAATTACTTAACAATGGACACTTGATATTTTGATCTTTATTGTCCTAATTATCTTTTTAAACAAATTCTGCCTACATATTTTCTGAGACAAGCGGTCAAATAAAAGTCAATATCCTGTGCCTAACATCTAGTATAAATAATCTTACCTTTCAGTTTGTTTAAGTTTTGTATTAAGCGTAAGTTTCTAAGTACATAATCTGATACTTTCTCTTGGAAGCATTACTAGCTCCTTATAAAAATGATTACAGGGCTTCCCTGGTGGCGCAGCGGTTGAGAGTCCACCTGCCGATGCAGGGGACACGGGTTCGTGCCCCGGTCTGGGAAGATCCCACATGCCGCGGAGCGGCTGGCCCGTGAGCCATGGCCACTGAGCCTGTGAGTCCAGAGCCTGTGCTCCGCAACGGGAGAGGCCACAACAGTGAGAGGCCTGTGTACTGCAAAAAAAAAAAAAAAAAAAAAAAAAATCCTTCAATTTAAAGTAAAAGGTACCAATCAGAAGAATAATACAGACCAAAGTGATACAGTTAAGACATAGTTAAGTGACACATTTACTTTAAATCTTGCATGATGGAAAACACTGACAAAACTGAGGATTTGTTGATGATAATGGCTTCAAACAATTGCTAAATGTCCTCATTTATTCCAGGTCAATTGGCTGTACTGTAGCACTGACAGAGAACAAACAGCAAAGTAAAACGAACCTAAGATGTATATCTAAGACACAACCTACAAACGTATTCAGTCTTGCACATAGTGGATTGGTGGGAAATGAGAAATGCAAGACTGAACATAGATCCCTAGTGTTACCAATTAAAACATAGGTTGCCATTAGAGACGAGACATGCATTCATATTTTGTTTTTTTAAAAAAATTATGTTATTGAGTCAATTACACTAGAATATTCTATGACAGGATAAAACTGGTTGTTAGCAGACAACAGGTCAGACTTACATTTCTTTATTTTATACTTTCCCATTATACTGTACTTGAGTCATATGGAAAGGGATAGCAAATGAAGTTGAAGAAGGAGGTAATTACCCGTAATAAGGAGGTCTATTAGATTTTCCCCACAAGGAAGATTGCATTTTTCTTGTGTCTCCTCCTACCCTTTTAATTATCCTCTTCTTCCCCCTTTTTGCCAATTAGTCTATAAAAGCCAAGACATCTGTTACCCACAAGACATCTGTTACCCACATGAAACCAAAGGATGTGCATATTTCTAATCAACCAGAAAATAAATGTTCATCCATATTTACATGTGGTGGCAAGCACACCCTGGTGTCTAGAAATGTAAAGACCATAAGACTACAAAAAAGAACCCAATGTATCACTTGTGTTTGTGTGCTATTCTTACTAATATTTGGTTGGGAAATATTAGTGTTTTGAATTAGATACTATTTTCAATAAACTGGTTTCCTACATTTGGGGGTTATATGCTAAAACATTTATTAGCCAGTGTCTTACATAAATTTCTGACACATACCTTTTCCTCTTTTCCAAAAATTAGGTGATTCAATTTCCCTAATTTGGGAGCAGGACATAAAATGCAAAATATCTTTTTAATTCAGAAAACTCTCAGGTTTGACCTGCTGCCTTTCATCATTTGCAGACTTCTGAGTTAAAAAAAAGAACAACTCAAGCTCATCAGTGTTTTGAATATGAAAAGGACAGCAACAGGAAAGGAGCCAGGACAACTGGCACTACTGTCTGTGAAGTAAAGCTAGACAGGGCAATGGAAATTCTTTGACCCTTTGTATTCCTTTTCAAAATTTTATTTTCTTGTCATGGTCATTTCAAAACATTTTCCTTTCTTAATGGTAAGGAAAAATAGAATAGAAAAAGAAAGTAGCTTTAATAAAATATGGGCAGAGGACCTTAAGATGGCAGAGGAGTAAGATGTGGAGATCACCTGCCTCCCCACAAATACATCAAAAATACATCTAGGGCTGCCCTGGTGGCGCAGTGGTTGAGAGTCCGCCTGCCGATGCAGGGAACACGGGTTTGTGCCCCGGTCTGGGAAGATCCCACATGCCGTGGAGCGGCTAGGCCCGTGAGCCATGGCCGCTGAGCCTACACGTCCAGAGCCTATGCTCCGCAACGGGAGAGGCCACGACAGTGAGGGGCCCGTGTACCGCAAAAAAAAAAAAAATCTACATGTGGAACAACTCTTACAGAAAACCTACTGAACGCTGGCAGAAGACCTCAGACCTCCCCAAAGGCAAGAAACTCCCCACGTATCTGGGTAGGGCAAAAGAAAAAAAGTAAAAACAGAGACAAAAGAATAGGGATGGGACCTGCACCTCTGGGAGGGAGCTGTGAAGGACGAAAAGTTTCCACACACTAGGAAGCCCCTTCACTGGTGGAGATGGGCTGGGGTGGGGTGGGAGGAACCTTCAGAGCCATGGAGGAGAGTGCAGCAGCAGGGGTGCAGAGAGCAAAGCAGAGAGATTCCCTCACAGAGGATCGGTGCCAACCAGCACTCATCAGCCTGAGACGCTTCTCTGCTCACCCACTGGGGAGAGTGGGGTCTGGGAGCTGAGGTTCGGGCTTTGGAGGTCAGATCTCAGGGAGAGGTTGGGATCTCTGGGGTTAGCTGCATGAACACAACCTGAAGGGGGCTAGTGCACCACAGCTAGCTGGGAGGGAGTCAGGGAAAAAGTCTGGAACTGCCTAAGAGTCAAGAGAACATTGTTTTGGAGTGCGTGAGGAGAGGGGATTCAGAGCACCACCTAAAAGAGCTCCAGAGATGGGCATGAGCCACGGTTATCAGTGCAGACACCAGAGATGGGCATAAAACACTAAGGCTGCTGCTGCAGCCACCAAGAATCCTGTGTGCAAACACAGGTCACTATCCACACCTCCCCTCCCAGGAGCCTGTGCAGCCCGCCACGGCCAGGGTACCGTAATCCAGGGAGAACTTCCCCAGGAGAACACACGGCATGCCTCAGGCTGTTGCAAGGTCACGCTGGCCTCTGCCACTGCAGGCTCGCCCCACATTGAGTACCTCTCCCTTCCCACGGCCTGAGTGAGCCAGAGCCCCTGAATCAGACACTCCTTTAACCCCCTCCTGTCTGGGCGAAGAACAGATGTCATCAGGCGACCTACATGCAGAGGCGGGGCCAAATCTAAAGCTGAACCCCGGGAGCTGTGCGAAGAAAGAAGAGAAAGGGAAATCTCTCCCGGCAGCCTCAGGAGCAGCAGATTAAATCTCCACAATCGACTTGTTGTACCCTGCATCTGTGGAATATCTGAATAGACAAAGAATCACCCCAAAATTGAGGCAGTGGACTTTGGGATCAACTGTAGACTTCAGGTTTGCTTTCTGCATCTAATTTGTTTCTGGTTTTATGTGTATCTTAGTTAAGTATTAAGAGCTTATTATCATTGATAGATTCTTTTATTGATTTGGTTGCTCTCTTTCTTTATATATATATTTTTTTTCTTTTCTTTTTCTCTTTTTGTGACTGTGTATGTGTATGCTTCTTTGTGTGATTTTGTCTGTATAGGGTTGCTTTTACCATTTGTCCTAGGGTTCTGTCAGTCTGTTTTTCTTTTTAGTATAGTTTTTAGCACTTGTTATCATTGGTGGATTTGTTTATCGGTTTGGTTGCTCTCTTCTTTTATTTTTAGTTTTTTTTAGTTTAATAACTTTATTTATTTATTTTTCTTTCTTTCTTTCTTTTCTACCTTTTATTCTGAGCCGTGTGGCTGACAGGGTCTTCATGCTCCGGACGGGTGTCATGCCTGAGCCCCTGAGGTGAGAGAGCCTAGTTCAGGACATTGGTCCACCAGAGACCTCCGGAACCCACGTTATACCAATTGGCGAGAGCTCTCCCAGAGATCCCCGTCTCAAAGCTAAGACCCAGCTCCACTCAATGACAAGCAAGCTACAGTGCTGGACATGCCATGACAAACAACTAGCAAGACAGGAACACAACCCCACCCATTAGCAGAGAGGCTGCCTAAAATCATAGTAAGTTCACAAACATTCCAAAACACACCACCAGGTGCAGTCCTGCCCACCAGAAACACAAGATCCAGCCTCATCCACCAGAACACAGGCACCAGTACCCTCCACCAGGAAGCCTACACAAACCACTTAACCAAACTTAGCCACTGGGGGAAGACACCAAAAACAATGGGAACTGTGAACCTGCAGCCTGTGAAAAGGAGACCCCAAACACAGTAAGTTAAGCAAAATGAGAAGACAGAGAAATACACAGTACATGAAGGAGCAAGGGGTAAACTCACCAGACCAAACAAATGAAGAGAAATAGGCTGTCTACCTGAAAAAGAATTCAGAGTGTGGATAGTAAAGATGATCCAAAATCTTGGAAATAGAATAAATACAAGAAACATTTAACAAGGACCTAGAAGAACGAAAGAGCAAACAAACAATTACAAACAACACAATAAATGAAATTTAAAATTCTCTAGAAAAAAACAAGAGCAGAAAAATGGAGGCAGAAGAACGGATAAGTGACCTAGAAGATAAAATAGTGGAAATAACTAACAAAGAGAAGAATAAAGAAAAAAGAATGAAAAGAATTGAGGATAGTCTCAGAGACCTCTGGGACATTAAACTCACCAATATTTGAATTATAGGGGTCCCAGAAGAGGAATAGAAAAAGAAAGAGTCTGAGAAAATAATTGAGGAGATTATACTTGAAAACTTCCCTAATATGGGAAAGGAAATGGTCAATCAAGTCTAGGAAGTGCAGAGAGTCCCATACAGGATAAATACAAGGAGAAACATGCCAAGACACATATTAATCAAATTATCGGGCTTCCCTGGTGGCGCAGTGGTTGAGAGTCCGCCTGCTGATGCAGGGGACGTAGGTTCATGCCCCGGTCGAGGAAGATCCCACATGCCGTGGAGCGGCTGGGCCTGTGAGCCATGGCCGCTGAGCCTGCCCGTCCAGAGCCTGTGCTCCACAACGGGAAAGGCCACAACAGTGAGAGGCCCGCGTACCACAAAACAAAAACAAAAAAACAAAAAAAAACTATCAAAAATTAGATACAAAGAAAACATATTAAAAGCAGCAATAGAAAAGGAACAAATAACCTACCAGGGGCTCTCCATAAGATTAACAGCTGATCTTTCAGCAGAAACTCTGCAAGCCAGAAGGGACTGGCAGGACATATTTAAAGTGATGAAGGGGAAAAACCTACAACCAAGAATACTCTACCCAGTAAGGATCTCATTCAGATTCAACAGAGAAATTAAAACCTTTACAGACAAGCAAAAGCTAAGAGAATTCAGCACCAACAAACCAGCTTTGACAAAAATGCTAAAGGAACTTCTCTAGGCAGGAAACAAAGACTTACAAAAACAAACCCAAACCAATTAAGAAAATGGTAATAGGAACATACATATTGATAATTACCTTAAAGGTAAATGGATTAAATACTCCAACCAAAAGACATAAACTGGCTGAATGGATACAAAACAAGACACATATATATGCTGTCTACAAGTGACCCATGTCAGACCTAGGGACACATACAGACTGAAAGTGAGGGGATGGAAAAAGGTATTCCATGCAAATGGAAATCAAAAGAAAGCTGGAGTAGCAATTCTCATATCAGACAAAATAGACTTTAAAATAAAGACTATTACAAGAGACAAAGAAGGACACTGCATAATGATCAAGGGATCAATCAAAGAAGAAAATATAACAATTGTAAATATTTATGCACCCAACATAGGAGCACCTCAATACATACGGCAAATGCTAACAGCCGTAAAAGGGGAAATTGACAGCAACACAATCATAGTAGGGGACTTTAACAACCCACTTTCACCAATGGACAGATCGTCCAAATTGAAAATAAATAAGGAAACACAAGCTTTAAATGACACATTAAACAAGATGGACTTAATTCATATTTATAGGACAGTCCATCCAAAAAAAACCAGAATACACTTTCTTCTCAAGTGCTTATGGAACATTCTCCAGGAGAGACCATATCTTGGGTCACAAATCAAGCCTTGGATAATTTAAGAAAATTGAAATCATATCAAGTATCTTTTCTGACCACAACGCTATGAGACTAGATAGCAATTATAGGAAAAAAACCTGCAAAAACTACAAACACATGGAGGCTAAACAAGACACTACTTATAACCAAGAGATCACTGAAGAAATAGAAGAGGAAATCAAAAAATACCTAGAAACAAATGACAACGAAAACACGACAACCCAAAACCTATGGGATGCAGCAAAAACAGTTCTAAGAGGGAAGTTTATAGCAATACAATCTTACCTCAAGAAACAAGAAACATCTCAAATAAACAACCTAACCTTATACCTAAAGCAATTAGAGAAAGAAGAACAAAAATACCCCAAAGTCAGCAGAAGGAAAGAAATCATAAATATCAGATCAGAAATTAATGAAAACGAAATGAAGGAAACAATAGGAAAGATCAATAAAACTAAAAGCTGGTTCTCTGAGAAGATAAACAAAATTGATAAACGCTTAGCCAGACTCATCAAGAAAAAAAGGGAGAAGACTCAAATCAATAGAACTAGAAATGAAAAAGGGGAAGTAACAACTGACATTGCAGAAATACAAAGGATAATGAGAGATTACTACAAGCAACTCTATGCCAATAAAATGGAAAACCTGGAAGAAATGGACAAATTCTTAGAAAGCACAACCTTCCAAGGCTGAACCAGGAAGAAATGGAAAATATAAACAGACCAAACACAAGCACTGAAATTGAGACTCTGATTAAAAATCTTCCAACAAACAAAAGGCCAGGACCAGATGGGTTCACAGGCAAATTCTATCAAACGGTTAGAGAAGAGCTAACACCTATCCTTCTCAAACTCTTCTAAAATATAGCAGAGGGAGGAACACTCCCAAACTCATTCTATAAGGCCACCATCACCCTGATACCAAAACCAGACAAAGATGCCACAAAAAAAGAAAACTACGGGCCAATATCACTGATGAACATAGATGCAAAAATCCTTAACAAAATGCTAGCAAACAGAATCCAACAGCACATTAAAAGGATCATACACCATGATCAAGTGGGGTTTATCCCAGGAATGCAAGGATTTTTCAATATATGCAAATCAGTCAATGTGATACACCATATTAACAAATTGAAGGAGAAACACCACATGATCATCTCAATAGATGCAGAAAAAGATTTTGACAAAATTCAACACGCATTTATGACAAAAACCCTTTGGAAAGGGAGTTTACCTCAACGTAATAAAGATCATGTTGACAAATCCACAGCCAACATCATTCTCAATGGTGAAAAACTGAAACCATTTCCACTATGATCAGGAACAAGACAAGGTTGCCCACTCTCACCACTATTATTTAAAATAGTTTTGGAAGTTTTAGCCACAGTAATCAGAGAAGAAAAAGAAATAAAAGTAATCCAAATCAGAAGTGAAGAAGTAAAACTGTCACTGTTTGCAGATGACATGATACTATACAAAGAGAATCCTAAAGATGCTACCAGAAAACCATTAGAGCTAAACAATGAAATTGGTAAAGTAGCAGGATACAAAATTAATGCAGAGAAATCTCTTGCATTCCTATACACTAATGATGAAAAATCTGAAAGAGAAATTAAGGAAACACTCCCATTTACCATTGCAACAAAAAGAATAAAATACCTAGGAATAAACCTACCTAAGGAGACAAAAGACCTGTATGCAGAAAACTATAAGACACTGATGAAAGAAATTGAAGATGATACAAACAGATGGAGAGATATACCATATTCTTGGATTGGAGGATTCAACATTGTGAAAATTACTATACTACCCAAAGCAATCTACAGATTCAATGCAATCCCTATCAAACCACCAATGGCATTTTTCTGAGAACTAGAACAAAAAAATTCACAATTTGTATGGAAACACAGAAGACCCTGAATAGCCAAAGCAATCTTGAGAAAGAAAAATGGAGCTGGAGGAATCAGATTTCTGGACTTCAGACTATACTACAAAGCTACAGTAATCAAGACAATATGGTATTGGCACAAAAGCAGAAATATAGATCAGTGGAACAGGGTAGAAAGCTCAGAGATAAACCCACACACATATGTTTACCTTATCTTTGATAAAGGAGGCAGGAATATACCATGGAGAAAAGACAGCCTCTTCAATAAGTGGTGCTGGGAAAACTGGACAGCTACATGTAAGAGAATGAAATTAGAACATTCCCTAACACCCCATACAAAAATAAACTCAAAATGGATTAAAGACCTAAATGTTAGGCCAGGCACTATAAAAACTCTTAGAGGAAAACATAGGCAGAACACTCTATGACATAAACCACAGCAAGATCCTTTTTGACCCACCTCCTAGAGGAATGGAAATAAAAACAAAAAGAAACAAATGGGACCTAATGAAACTTAAAAGCTTTTGCACAGCAAAGGAAACCATAAACAAGATGAAAAGACAACCCTCAGAATGGGAGAAAATATTTTCAAATGAAGCAACTGACAAAGGATTCATCTCCAAAATATACAAGCAGCTCATACAGCTCAATATCAAAAAAACAAACAACCCAATCCAAAACTGGTCAGAGGACCTAAGTAGACATTTCTCCAAAGAAGATATACAGATTGCCAACAAACACATGAAAGAATGCTCAACATCACTAATCATTAGAAAAATGCAAATCAAAACTACAATTAGGTACCACCTCACACCGGTCAGAATGGCCATCATCAAAAAATCTACAAACAATAAATGCTGGAGAGGGTGTGGAGAAAAGGGCACCCTACTGCACTGTTGGTAGGAATGTAAATTGATACAGCCACTATGGAGAACAGTATGGAGGTTCCTTAAAAAACTAAAAATAGAACTACCATATGACCCAGCAATCCCACTCCTGGGCATATACCCTGAGAAAACCATAATTCAAAGAGTCATGTACCACAATGTTCATTGCAGCACTATTTACAGTAGCCAGGACATGGAAGCAACCTAAGTGTCCATTGACAAATGAATGGATAAAGAAGATATGGCACATATATACAATGGAATATTACTCAGCCATAAAAAGAAATGAAACTAAGTTATTTGTATTGAGGTGGATGGACCTAGAGTCTGTCATACAGAGTGAAGTAAGTCAGAAAGAGAAAAACAAATACTGTATGCTAACACATATATATAGAATCTAAAAAAAAAAAAATGTTTCTGATGAACCTAGAGGCAGGACAGGAATAAAGATGCAGATGTAGAGAATGGACTTGAGGACACAGGGAGGGGGAAGGGTAAGCTGGGATGAAGTGAGAGAGTGGCATGGACATATATACACTACCAAATGTAAAATAGATAGCTAGTGGGAAGCAGCCACATAGCACAGGGAGATCAGCTCACTGCTTTGTGACCACCTAGAGGGGTGGGAAATGGAGGGTGGGAGGGAGATGCAAGAGAGAGGGGTTACGGGGATATATGAATACATATAGCTGATTTACTTTGTTATACAGCAGAAACTAACAACAACATTGTAAAGCAATTATACTACAATAAAGATGCTAAATAAAGAAATAAAATATGGGCAATATAAAAGCAAACTTTTTGGCTAAATGAGCTTTAAGCAGAAATTCAACTTCTAGAAATTATATTTGCCTGGCTGTATCCAAAGAAATTCATAACTCCTAAAATATAGGAATGTATACCCAGCACAACGGAAAACCATTCCTTCGTGCAAGTGGCAATTGTATTCCCTGTTCCAGGAGGCCTCATCCTCATGGCTGAGAAGGAGCAGAACCACCCTAACAGGAGGGATGCTATCTAGGTGAACCACTTTCACTTCCAGTTGTAGAGCTCAATTTAGGAAAAGTCCAGCACATCTTGAATTCTAATATTAGCCATTCTGAACGTCCTCAATCCAAAAGCAGCACTAAATTGACTTCCCTGGTGGTCCAGTGGTAAAGAATCCGCCTTCCAGTGCAAGGGACGCAGGTTCAATCCCTGGTTGGGGAACTAAGATCCCACATGCCAAGGGGCAACTAAGCCCACGTGCCACAACTACCGAGCTCACGCGCCTCAATGAGAGAGCCGCATGCCGCAAACTACAGAGACCACGCGGCCTGAAGCCTGAGCCACAACTAGAGAGAAGCCCGCATGCCACAACGAACAGCCCACATGGCAGTGAAAGATCCTGCACGCTTCAGCGAAGACCCTGCATGCTGCAAGTAAGACCCGACGCAGCCAAAATCAATCAGTAAATAAAATAGAATAAAATAAATAAATATTAAAAAATAAACCAGCACTAAATGAAACCTGAGGTTTCAGCCCACCTTTACCATAAACCACCTAAGACTTCAGACAAATTTCTCAACCTCTCCGCATCTTCGACTCCTCATCCGATATATCATAAGGTCAGGAAGTAGATTCGATTTCTAAAGACCCCTCCAATTTTATAGCCCTCTTCTGCTCTGAGCTCAGGTCACAATTCTCAATATAAGTAATTTTTGGGTTACCCGATCTATCATAGATAGAGAGCTTGGGTTAGAAATATGAGCACCCAGTGAAGGACAGGTTTGTACCTCCAAATCCACACACATACTTCAGTGGGTGAGTGGATCCTACAGGTTTGTAATCCAACAAAACTTCTCCAGTCAATATTAAAGATGATTTATCTTGCTCTATATTTATCATATGAGAATCTAATGTTCTTTTCGATGTCAGCATGACATTTTGGGGAAGTAGAGGAAAGTTCAAAGCCTCTCTGAATTGATCTTGACATCCAGACTCTTGACTAATCCCTAAATCACCGTATATACATGATTACAACTTTAGACCTTGACTGTAGTCATGTAAGGAAGAAAAGGACTGACGCTGTTTGGGGTCTCCCATCTCAAAGCATCATGTCAAAGAAAAGGCTGTTCCTAATCACAGGACACATGTCTTCTGCTACCCTCCCATATACTTCTTATTGAATTTGAGAAGTTTTCTTACGTTGGCAGCCTAAGTGGTTCCTTATCAAACTGTTCCTTCAAGTCCTGAGATTTTGTATTGTCTTCTGCCTAGGAGAAGAGTGAATCTCAATGGATTCCAATTACATTTAGGATAAAACAAAATCCACAATCATTATTATGACCTAAGAGCCTAGTAAGTCTGGATTCTTCTCAATCCTTGAACCTCATTTCTTATAACTAAGCCTCCTGGACACACCGGTCTCCTTGTTATAGTTCTAAATAACAAGTTCTTTCCCACATCATTGTCTTTGCTCAGACTGGTCCCTTTGCCTGTCATGCTCCTCCTTTCCTTCTAATTCTTCAGATCTCAGCTCAAACATCACCACCTCAGAGAAATCTTCACAGACTCCTCTTGCCAGACCATCTGCTCTCCATCCTTTCTGGTACTTAACTGCAATCTGTAATTAGCTTATCTATTATATCAGCCTCACTAGAATGAAAACTTCATGAAGACAGGGATCTTTTCCTGCCTTATCTACCATCATATTCTCCAACAACTAGAAGACGGTATGGCATATGATAAAAACCCAATTAACAAGTATTAAATTAAAAATTGTAGAAAACTGCAAAGTACAGAAGAATATAAGATAGCTAAATTCATAACACAACTCAAAACCCTATAATATTCTCATTGTGGTATATTTTCTTCTAGTTTTTTTCCGTAAGAGTTTTTCACAGTTGAATTCTACCTATAAACACATTTTAAGTGCTGCTTTTTAAGTCTGTCAGCATTATATCATGAGCTTTATAATATCTTCTTTATGGTAATTCGATGGTATTGATAGACCTATTATTAATGTAAATGGATGGCATACAGCATTTCCTTACTTTTAGGCGTTTCAGTTGTTTCTAATTTTTGCAATTAAATAACACTGTTGAACATCTTTGTGGATTAATTTTTAACCAAATTTAATTTCCTAATCTAGAGCCCCCAAAATTACAACATCTGACATTCTTGATAGAATTGTCAAACAGCTTTCCAGAAAAGTTGTACTAATTAAGATTTCCATTGGCCCTTATGAAAGTACCTATTTCACAATACATTTTTCAGCATTAGATATTCTCACTAAAAACTTAATAATACGACAGATGGAAGTTGCATCTCATTTTAATCTGCTTTTCCCTCCTAATGGGGTTGAAATTTTTTTTAATATTTCCTCTGGATTTTCTCTTAGGTGAATTTTTTGTCCATGCCGTTTATCTCTTGGATAAATCTTGAAACTTCTCAGATTAAAAGAGCTGTCTATAAAGATAGAAATCCTTTGTCATATGTGTCACATATAACCTTTCCCACTTTCATTTTATTTGCTTTTTTCCTAATGTACCATCTTCATTGTTTTGAAAAATATATATATTTCCTCTGGATTACCAGTCTTTTACTTGGCACTTTCCTCCTTTGCCTTCAAGCTTGAAAAATCTCCCATCCAGATGTTTTCTAAATGTTCGATATTTTATTCCACCTAATGATTTTTTATACACTAACCATTAAATTCATGTGGAATTTGATTGTGGTATGAAAAAATACATAAATCTTTTTTTGTTTATTTTTTAAACTTATTTATTCATTTTTGGCTGCGTTGGGTCTTCATTGCTGCATACAGGCTTTCTCTAGTTGTGGAGAGCGGGAGCTACTCTTCGTTGCAGTGCACAGGCTTCTCATTGCAGTGGCTTCTCTTGTTGTGGAGCATGGGCTCTAGGCATGCGGGCTTCAGTAGTTGTGGCATGTGGGCTCAGTAGTCATGGCTCACGGGCTCTAGAGCACAGGCTTGGTAGTTGTGGTGCATGGGCTTAGTTGCAGTGCGGCATGTGGGATCTTCCTGGACCAGGGCTCGAACCCATGTCCCCTGCATTGGCAGGCAGATTCCTAACCACTGCGCCACCAGGGAAGGTGATAAGTGAATTATTTTATGCCAAATTCCCAGATGTTAAAAATGTTTTTTAAAACATTATTAAAAGAATATTGCAATTTTTAAGAATTTGTATCAGGGAAGTGTAATCAAAACCACAAGAAGATATCATCTTATACCTGTTAGAATGGCTATTATCAAAAAAAAAAAGAAAAAGGGGGCTTCCCAGGTGGCCCAGCGGTTGAGAGTCCACCTGCCGATGCAGGGGACACGGGTTCGTGCCCCAGTCCGGGAAAATCCCACGTGCCGTGGAACGGCTGGGCCCATGAGCCATGGCCGCTGAGCCTGCGTGTCCGGAGCCTGTGCTCCACAACGGGAGAAGCCACAACAGTGAGAGGCCCGCGTACCGCAAAAAAAAAAGAAAAAAGAAAAAGAAAGAAGGAAAGAACAAACAAGTGAGGTGGTGAGGATGTGCAGAAAAGGGAAACCTTGTACACTGTTCATGGGGATATAAATTGGTGCAGCCACTCTGGAAAACAGTATGGAGGTCCCTAAAACAATTTTAAATAGAACTATCATATAATCAGCAATTCCACTTCTGAATATTTATTCACAGAAAACAAAAACACAAACTTGAAAAGGTATATGAACATTATATATGTAAATAATGTTCACTGCAACATTATTTACAATTGCCAAGGTATGGAACCTAAGTGTCCATCAACAGATGAATAGATAAAGAAAATATGGTATACACACACACACACACAACACACACACACTGGAATATTATTCAGCCATAAAAAGGGATGAAGTCTTGCCATTTGTGACAATATGTCTGGACCTTGAGGGCATCATGACAAGTGAAATAAGTCAGACAGAGAAAGACAAACATCATATGATTTCACTTATATGTAGAATCTCAAAATTAAAATCTTGTGATAGTATATGGTGATAAATATAAACTAGACTTTAACAAAAAGGATATTGTACGAGTTAGCGTTTTCCAGAGATACAGAACCAGTAGGATGTGTACACACACACGCGCGTATGTGTGTGTGTGTGTGTGTGTGTATATATATATATATATATATATATATATATATATACACATCTGTACCTACAGAGAGAAAGAGAAATTTATTCTAAGGAATTGGTCACTGGACTGTAGAGGTTAACAATTCCAAATCTGCAGAATAGGCCAGGAGAATGGAGACCTAGGGAAGAGTTGATGTTGCAACTCAAGTCTAAAAATGGTTTGGAGGCAGAATTCCTTCTTCTGGGACCTTAATTTTCCTCAAAAGCTCTTTAACTGATATGATGAGGCCCACCCAATTATGGAGGGTAATCTGCTTTACTCTAAGACTATTGATTTAAATGTTAATCTCATCTTAAGAATAACTTCACAACAAAATCCACACTGGTGATCAAAAACTGGGTACCATGGTCTTGTCTAGTTGACTCATAAAATTAACCATCACAAGTATTTATTATGTGTCAAACACCATGGTAAGAGCTAAGGAAAGGAGGTAGGGAGGAAAGCAAAAAGGTCATTTCCTAAAGAAATTGCAGTGTTAAAGGACAGTACTATAATGTGGAAAACGGAGCCAGAGATGTGTACACAGTATATTAGGACACAGAGGCTGAGTGCTGCTTAATTCAGCTGGGGAGGGGGCAGGGGTGGATAGGGAAGGTTCCTTTGAGGTGAGTCTTGAGAAGCACAATTGTTCTTCACCATCCCCAGTCTCCTCTCCTCCCCCATTCAGAGTACCAGTCCCACCCCACACTCTCAGCAGTCCCCAAAGACCCTCCAGCCAGCCCCACCAGCCTGGGGAAAAGATGGCAGTCCTCACCCACTGGACAGTGGGGAAATAGCTCCTGTTATGGGGCTGAAATATATGGGCGCTAACTTGTCCCCACTTTGCCAATATATTCTTGTCACACCCACTCCCCAGATGGAACTACATTCCCAGTCCAAGCATCTCAGTGTCCTGGGCACCACCCTCCCAAGGGCCCCTCGACTCTTCTGGCACTGACTGGGAAGGTTCAGTCACCTTCCCTGGAGTTGCAGGTTGGGGCTCAGAGCCCTCCCCCTGTACAGGGCCTGGGGACTTCTATCTCCTCTTCACCTGAACGGTTTGCAGGTCCTCCCTTGGGTTGCCCAGATCCCCAGGATGCCAGCTGGGCTTTGGCATGAGTGAATTCCAGACCCAGTCAGCTCCGGCTGGCTTCACCCCCTGCCTGCCCAGAGAGAGTCTCACTCCAGAGATGCCTTCCCAGGGATCCTGGATACCATCTAGTGGCAGCATAGAGAGGACGTGGGCTACTTTTTACAGAATAACCTCCACTCCCGAGTAGCGTTTCTCAAGCCTTTTTTTTTTTAATAAATTTATTTATGTATTTTTGGCTGCGCTGGGTCTTTGTTGCTGCGCACGGGCTTTCTCTAGTTGTGGCGAGCAGGGGTTACTCTTTGTTGCGGTACGCAGGCTTCTCATTGTGGTGGCTTCTCTTGCTACAGAGCACAGGCTCTAGGTGCGCGGGCTTCAGTAGTTGTGGCATACGGTCTCTAGAGTGCAGGCTCAGTAGTTGTGGCGCATGGGCTTAGTTGCTGCATGGCATGTGGGATCTTCCTGGACCAGGGCTTGAACCCGTGTCCCCTGCACTGGCAGGCGGATTCTCAACCACTGTGCCACCAGGCAAGTCCCTCTCAAGCATTTTTAAAACCCGTATTTCTTTTAACTAAACATAAAAATCTGACACCCTTAGTTTTCTATTATTTGACATTGGAAATAAAATAAATAAAAGAAAAATAGATAATTAAGTCTTTAATACTTATTATTTGCATATTCATTTAGATCCCATTGCCCATAGAGCTGCTATGTTGATGTTCACATAAAATCACACTTGATAGTAATGGTTACCAGATTTGGGGATATCACCCACCCGTAAAATTTCGAAAATAATTTTGAGACTCAGTCAAGGGTTGAACTAAATTTTTGCTTTCCCAAGGAAGAACATTAAAAAAAGAAAAAAAAAGCACACTCTATTAGCATCATTTCAAAAAAGAAAGGGAATTATAATACCAATGAAGTAAGGAAGGACATAAATCCCAGGTTTAAGGACAGACCTTAATAAGATCAAGGATATCTTTTAAAATTTTCAGATGTTGTAAAACATAATTGTATTTTATCATGTTACATTTCTTTTGTCTTTTTCTGATACAGATTGTTCATCTGGGGATGAACTGTGCATCAGAAAGTGGAACTTGAGTGTTCAACCTGTTCCTGTACTTTGTTTTGTTCATGATCAATGGCCACAATCCACATAGAAATGTTCTCTTAAATGCAAGAGGCAACCATCCACAGTGCTATTTTTATTCAATATGGAACGTTCCAAAAAACTGAATAAAGCTGAATAATAAAAGCCACACACGCCAAGCTACAAAGAAAGCTAATAGTGGGAGACAGCACAGTGTTTGACTAACAAGGGACTTCTTTGTTCAGAAAACAGACTGCTGGGCCTTCTGGGCTCAACTCAATGAGCTCAGTCTAGGCAAATTCTCACCTGCCAAAGATTCACTTTGTAAATGCTTCCACCAGTATTGGGGCACACATATTAACACTGTATTTAATCAACCTGTACTTTTAGGTCTATTTTATTGAACTTGGAGGAAGGTATTTTTAAAATTATTACAGACCTGCGTTCAATATACTGCTTCTCAAATCTGTGATTCACTTGATGATGAGCCCTTAATCAGGAACACACTGTACAATTTTAACATTGTTTCCATGAGAAATTATTACCAATTATAACCACCTCCTGAAGGATATGATTTCCAGCAATATCTTGTAGTGATGAGCACAGGTTGCTACTCTGTTGCATGGAGAAATGAACCTAGGTAAAGAAAAGAACGGCCCAGGAGTTCTGATTCAGTTCAGTGTATTTTGGAGGCAGGGTGTTAATCCTAGTTCTAGTAACATGGCCTTTGAGACTTCTGCGACCTCAACTGATCCATCCAAGAAAGAATTCAATTAGATGACCTCTAATGTCCTTCCCAGTTCTAAAGATCTATGACTCCAAGAGGGGAATGCAGAGATGGTCACCATGCAGTATGAGATAGAGCAATGTGAGTGATTGCATACCCAGAGAACAAAGAAGTCATTGTCCTAGAATCTTAGTTCTCGAAGAAACCTGTTCAGGAGACTATTGCATCGTTCTGCTGAAGATTGAAGTGTATAATCAGAGTTCATACTTTGGAAGTCCACTGAGTCATAGAAAGCTAGTGTTGTCTTTTCAATCTCTATGAAGTAGAGAAGATAGAAACCAAGTGGGAGAGGATCACAGAGAATTTGGTGATGAAAGGAGAATACGAACGTGTGAAATATTTCATCTATTTATAAAAAATGGAACAAAATACAGAAAGTTGATATGAAGATAAACTTTTAAAAGCTAAGGAGGTTCTGACTTATATAAAGGAGGCAATTAAAATAATCAATAAAGAAAAATGTAACTAATAATTAATAGTCAAACAACAGGACTAAAAGAATACACAGATAGAAAAAGAGACAAAATGGTAGCAAGTTTAGAATGAAAGTGGCAAATAAAATTGAAAAATTAAAGTCTTCAGCGTTCTTAAGGGCTCACTTGTCAGAAATTTTTATCACAATCCACAGTTCTTCATTTCTATGATCAGATATGGTAAGGAATAGATAATTCTCAATCTAGAAATAAAAGGAAACTATACAAAGTAAGAACCTGCTCTAACTAAAAATAGAGTGGCAAGTGAAGAGTTGAAAGGGGAAGAGGAGGGCAAGTGATTTAAAAGGAAAGCTTTCTCTAAGGCTGATCCCACTGGGCCTCTTTCCAACACTGACCCCAAAACTCAAAGGTTTAGCTTGGATACTGTGAAGAACTTACGTTGTACAAGCATGAAATGGGCAGCATTACCTTCCTCTATTCAAAGAAGATGGGTAGGAGTGGGAGCGGATGAGTGGGAGATGACATTTTTAAATTCATAATTTTTAAAATATATGTAATTCTCAGACCTCTAGGGATTATCATAGCTGCTACAGAAGGTAGGTTACATGGCTTTCCCTGGAATTATGTCTTCCTTTTGTTTATCAAAGCATTATTAAACAAAATAACTGCTTACTTTTTCAGCTATGCAAATATATTTCAAGACATAAAAGTGAAGAAATATAAGAAATTAGAGGACCTCAGAAACCTCAAAGAATTCATATTAAGCCAAAAGAAAAGGAAAGTCTAAGGCAGGTAGTCCTGAGTTTTGCTGCTACAGTCGTGATAAGCCAGTATAAAACAGTACAAAACAAAAACTGTAGCAAAATAATAAAAACAACCCTTATCTTTCTAGCTCTGTTCGTTTAAGTTTAACATTGTGGGAATTCAGCAAGGTGTAGGGAAAGCATCCTGTGCTTCAGAAGACTCCACATCTGTAGCTGAAATCCTGAGCCACAGCTAGACCAGCTGCACAGCCCGGGAAGTTTCTTCACCTCTCTAAATGTGACTACGCACTGGGGAAGCAGGGATAATAATTCCAATCTCACAAGGTTTTTGTGATTAAAAGAGATATTTTATATAAAACATTTGACACACAGAGGTTAAAACAAAAAACCTAAAAATTAAGTTCCTGCTGTTATAAGTTATAAGCTGTTCAGAGCTCAACATTCAAAGCCCAAACCATGCTCCCTGAATATAACTGTGAGTGTTTCTGACAACTCTTTCTGGCTTTGATTAATTTTTTCTTTGGTAGTGAAACTGCTCCACTAAGGTGATAAAATCAGCAGCTGTAACTCGAAATAGACTTTTTTTGTCTTAAGAAAACCCCAAAGCTTTGACATCTGAGCATGATCAAAGAGTAGAAGTATCTAGAATGTTAACTCTCATATTGGTTGCTACACTTATTTTTTTCCCACATATCAATCAATGATTTCTTGAGTTTGACAAATAAATTTGAAAATGACAAATATGTCAATAGAAAAATGAACAAAGAAGATGAACAGAGAAAGAAAAACTTTCAATAAACATGAAAAGCTTTAATCTCATTAATAATCAAAACAGGAAATTAATACAAAGACATAATTTTTATTTAAAATTATTTTGTAAATTATAACAACCAGAAATGACAAGAGGGGATCAATTAATTTCACCTTTACACACAGTTGATGGAGTATCATTTGGTACAAACTTTTGGGAGTACAATCTGACATATCTGTCTCAAGAGTCCTAAAAATGTTTATGATCTTTGCGGTTGCATTTCCACTTCCTCTATATGAAATAATCAAAAAAACAAAATTTTATTTAAAATTTCCATTGCAGAATTATTATTCACAAAAGTGAAAAATGGAAATAACCTAAATATCCCCAAATCAAAATGTTTAAATAAATTTTGATAATACATATGACAGCATAATACTCTGTTTTTAATAATATTTAATTAGAGTAGCTCACTATAGATATTAAATGAAAAGTAGAGTCATAAAACATCTAGGATATGACCTTAATTTACATAGAAATAAAGATTAGGAGGAAATAAAACAAAATAGTAATAGTGGTTATCTCTGAGGTATCAAACTGAAGATGATTTTTACATTTTTCAACACTTTTCCCTAATTTCCTATAATGAACACATATTAATGCTATGATCAGAAACTAACAAAAAAGTTTTGTTAAAATCACTTTTTGCTCTGTTAAAATATTTAGTTCATAGGGAGTGCCTGAGGATATCATAGGGATATCTTCAGTCAGCTCTTCTGCCTATGCCTTTAAAATAACACTGATGGCAGAGTCTGGCATTCACCCACATGTGTGCTGCCATGTTACCCCATTGCTTACAGCAACTCTCTTTTCAAGTCCAAAAATTGTAATTTGTGCTCTGAAAATAGGCTAGCATATTTGAAAGCAGGGCTATCCCTGAAAATTCAGATATATGAATATCACATAATGACTCCCACTCTACACTGGAATCTTACCTGATCTCGAGGACATAAACCAACACGCTAGCGTGGCCTGATGATCTTTCTACAACATTTCCTCTCATCTTTTAATTTGTCTTAGAAGAGTGTCAAAACCAGCATGGTGACTTTCTCTGACTGTGTAGAAGACAATCAAGAAAATGCTGACTGCCCACTATGTGCATGACACTGTATTAAACAAGGGGTACCTCTAACCTGACTCAGCAAAATAAGGTTTGTTAATGCATTAATGGGTCTGTGTATAGACTGCAGATGTAAGCAAAATTCTCCATAAGCAAGCTTAATGCTATAGTAAACCAACAAAAAGAGCCAAAGCAGCCCATAAGTGCTCTCTTGTAGGTGATAAATGACCTTTCAAGTTGAACCAAATGCTTTCACCTAAAAAAGCAGGTGAGCAATGCCACATTTACAACGGGCTTTATCTGTGTATGGATAACAACCCTCAGTTGCAATTTCCTTTGCTAAGAGAAGAAATCACTACTCCCCGCTAATGAATGAAACACAGCCTTATGTACCCTAATTTGATTTCATTTCTGTCTACCTTATGCCATTTTACAGACTGAAGATGATACACACAAAAAAAATTTTAATATGTACAGACATCCCTTACTTACATGGAAGTTATATAACAAAAGTAAATCAATTACTTGTAATTTTTAATTTTTTGTTTGTTTAATCAATGTTACAAATGCACATGATAAAAAAAAAAGTAGTATAGGAAGAATTAAAATGAAAAGAATCTGTCCAGTCTCACTTCCCAGAGGCACCCATTTTTAACTATTTTTGTTCTTGTTTTTAGGATACAGTCTTAGGGCATTAACTCTAAAAATAGAGTGCTGTTCTTGATTAACCAATTTGAACAACTATCTGCTGACTTCCTGATTTATATAAGACTCCCTAGTTCATACACATGCATTCCAATTTGGGGAGCAGGGTCCAGTTTATTGAGGTGTAATTTACATATGGTAACATTCATCCTTTTTAGTATACAGTTTTATGAGTTTTGACAACTGCAGTTCAAATTTCCCCCCAAATTCCCTATACAGCTTGTTAGACAACTCCTCCTGCTACCCCAGCCCACAGCAAACAATGATGTTTTCTGTTATACATTTGCCTTCTCTAGAATGTCAAATCAATGTTGCCTTTTGATTCTGGCTTCTGCCATTTGCCTGAAGGCATTTGAGATTCATTCATGTTGTTGCATACAACCAAAGTTCATTGAATGAGGATGGACCTAGAGATTATCATACTAAGTGAAGTAAGTCAGAGAGAGAAAGACAAATATCATATGATATCACTTATAGGCAGAATCAAAAAAATATGATACAAATGAAGTTATTTACAAAACAGAAATTGAGTCACAGATGTAGAAAACAAACTTATGGTTACCGGGGGGAAAGAGGGTGGGAGGGATAAATTAGGAGATTGGGATTGACATATACACACTATTATGTATAAAATAGATAACTAATAAGGACCTCCTGTATAGTACAGGGAACACTACTCAATACTCTATAATGACCTATGTGGGAAAAGGATCTAAAACTGTATGTATAACTGATTCACTTTGCTGTACAGCAGAAACTAACACAACATTGTAAATCAACTATACTCCAATAAAAATTTTTAAAAAAATTTTTAAAGTTCATTGAATGAATGCTCAAGAGTTTGTTGATCCATTCACTAGTTAAAGGACGTATTTCCCAAGTTTTTGCTGATTTGGAACAAGTCTGTAATAAACATTAATATACAGATTTTTATATGAAATGTTTCATTTCTCTTCTCTAAATATCTAGGAGTGGGATTAGTACATTTTACAGAAAGTGTATGTTTAACTTTATAGAAAGTTACCAGTGTTTTTCAAAGTGGCTGTACCATTTATATTCCCACCGGTAATGTATGAGAGTTCCAGGTATTTAGCCTTCCTGACAGCACTTGGTATTTTTATCTTGTTTTCTGTTTGTTGTTTTGTTTTGTTGTGTTTTTTTCACCACTGGAACAGGTGTGTGGCGGCATGTCGTGGTTTTAATAAGCATTTCCTCATTTTTTGGTGTGCTTATTTCCATTCAGATATCTTCCTTATACCTGTTCAGGTCTTTTGCCCACTTCTTATTGGGTTCTTTGTTTCCTCGTTATTGAGTCCTGAGAATTCTTCATGTATTCTGATTCAAGTGCTTTATCAAATATGTGTCTTGCAAATATTATCTCCCGGCTTTCAGCTTGTCTTTTCATTCTCTTAGCAGCACCTTTCAAGGAATAAAAGTTTTAAATTTTGATAAAGTCCAATTTATCAATATTTTCTTTTATGGACCATGGTTTTGGTGCTCTCATCTAAAAAATGTTGCCTAACCCAAGATCACAAGATTTTCTTCTATGTTTTCTATTAGAAGTTTTTATAGTTTTAGATGTTATTTTTACATTTATTACCCATTCTGACTTAACAATTATAACCATGTCAGTCATGTTTTGAGGTTCTTTATTCTCTTTTTTTGCCTATTTTTCTAGCATCATTTGTTGAAAAGATTGTCCTTTCTCTACTGAGTTGCCTTTATACTTTTGTAAAAAAATCAATTGATCATAATGTGTGGATCTATTTCTCATTTCTTTATTCTGTTCCATTAACCAATATTCCTCTCTCCTTTTGCCAGTAATGCACTGTCTTAATTATTGTAGATTTATAAGCCTTGAATCAGGCATTGTGAGATTCCAACTTTGTTCTTCTTTTTCAAAACTGGTTTTTTTAGCTCATTTGCCTTTCCATATATAGTAATTTTTTTTTAAAGTTTGGTGAATTCTGCAAAACTCGCTGCTGGAATTTTGATTGGGATGTTGACTGTGATTACACTGAATCTATAGACTTATTTGTAGATAGCTGACTTATTAACAACATTGAGCCTTCAATTCTGTGAATATAGTATATCATTCCATTTATTTAGGTCTTTGAATCTTTCAACTGTGTTTTACAGTTTCCAAAATACAGATTCTCCACATATTTTGTTAGATTGATGCCTAAATATTACATGGATTTTTAAATGCTACTGTAAATGGTTCCTTTTTTCCAATTTCTAATTTTTCATTGCTACTACATAAAAAGACAATTGATTTTTTTATACTGTGTATCATGCAACCTTGAACTTGAACAAGAACTTATTGGTTCTAATAATTTTTTGGAGATTCTTTAGTATTTTAACATATAAAATCAAATCATCTGTGAATAAAGTAATTTTTGTTTATTCCTGTCTAATCCATATGACTTTTATTACCTTAATGCATTGGCTAGGACTTTACATTTGGTATTTATTAGAAGCAGTAAGAACAGACATCCTTGCCTTGTTCCCACACTTAGTGAGACGCATCCAGTCTTTCACAGCTAAGTACTATGTTAGCTGTAAGTTTTCTGAAAAAGCTCTTTATCATGTTAAGAAAGTTCACCTTCTATTCTTAGTTTGGTGAGAGTTTTTAATTACATTTTTTTTTTTTTTTTTTTTTTTTTGTGTTACGCGGGCCTCTCACTGCTGTGGCCTCTCTCGTTGTGGAACACAGGCTCAGGACGCGCAGGGTAAGCGGCCATGGCTCATGGGCCCAGCCGCTCTGCGGCATGTGGGATCTTCCCGGACTGGGGCACGAACCCGCGTCCCCTGCATCGGCAGGCGGACTCTCAACCACTGCGCCACCAGGGAAGCCCGAGAGTTTTTATTATAGATGTGAGTGCTGTCATCTGGGTTTTGTGCATCTATTGATATTGTCATATTTTTATTTTCTTTGGGCTACTGAAATGGTGAATTGTAATATCAGATTTCTGAATGTCGAAAGCCTTGTATACCCAGGTAAAACCCCACTTGATCATGATGTATTACCCTGTTATTATATTGTTGGATTCAATTTGATATTTTGTTGAAGTTTTTGCATCTCTGTGAGAGATACTGGTCTGTAGGTTTTTTTCATTGAGATGTCTTTACCTAGTTTTGGTCTCAGTGTAATGCTGGTCTTATAAAACGAACTGAAAAGTGTTCACTCTACTTCCATATTCTGAAAGAATTTGTGGAAATAGACATTATTCTTCTTAAAATGTTTTATAGAATTCGCCAGTTAAGCCATCTGGGACTGGATACTTCTTTGATAAAAGTTTTCAAGCTTTGAGCTATGAAATAAATCCCTCTGACTATTCAGTTACTTCTTGAGTAAACTTGGTAGTTTGTACTTTTCAAGAAATGTGTTCATAACCCTCCTACACTGTTGGTGGGAATGCAAGTTGGTACAGCCACTATGGAAAACAGTATGGAGATTCCTTAAAAACACTATCGATAAAAATAGAGATATTATCATATGATCCAGCTGGATCTATATGATCCAGAAATCTCACTCCTGGGCATATAACCAGAGAAAACCATAATTCAAAAGGATACATGCACCCCAGTGTTCATTGCAGCACTATTTACAATAGCCAGGACATGGAAGCAACCTAAATGTCCATTGATGGAGGAATGGATAAAGAAGATGTGGTACATATATATATACAATGGAATATTACTCAGCCATAAAAAAGAATGAAATAATGCCATTTGTAGTGAGGTTGATGGACCTAGAGTCTGTCAGTGAAGTGAAGTCAGTCAGACAGAGAAAGACAAATATCATATGATATCACTTATATGTGGAATCAAAAAATGGTACAAATGAACCTATTTCCAAAGCAGGAATTGAGTCATGGATGTAGAAAACAAACTTATGGTTACCAAGGGGGAAAAGTGGGAAGGGATAAATTGGGAGATTGGAACTGGCATATACAGACTAGTACATATAAAATAGATAACTAATAAAAACCTAGTGTACAGCACAGGGAGCTCTACTCAATACTCTGTAATGACCTATATGGGAAAAGACTCTAAAAAAGAATGGATATATACATATGTATAACTAATTCACTTTGCTGTACAGCAGAAACTAACACAACATTATAAATCAACTATACTCCAATAAAAAAAATCAAAAAAAGAAATGTGTTCATTTATCTAAATATCCTAATTGTGAGCATAAAAATGTTTGAAATATTCCCTTATTTTTATGTATGTAGGGTCTATAGTGATGTCGTCTTTCACTTCTGACATTGGTAATTTGTGTATTGCCCTTTTCCTTGGTAAATCTAGATAGAGGTAAACCAATTTTATTGATCTTTAAAAACAAAAAAGTTTTTGGTTTCCTTGATTTTCTTTAATGTTTTTTCTATTTCCAACTTCCTTGGCTTCTCTTCTTACCTTTATTTCCTTCCTTCTGTTTGCTTTATTTGCTGTTCCTATAAATTTCACTCTAATCACTGCTTTGGGTATAGCCCACAGTTTTTGATATGTTGTGTTTTCATTTCCTTGCATTAAAAATATCTAATTTTTCTTTTGACTTTTACTTTGATCCATGAGTATTCAGAAGTTTATTGCTTAATTTCCAAATATTTGGGGATTTTCCAGGTAGGCTCCTGTTGTTGATTTCTAGTTTACTTCCATTATGTTCAAAGAAAATACCCTGTATATTTTAAGTTCTTTTAAATTTATTAGGTTTGTTCTATGACCCACAATCGATCTATGTGGATTAACATTCTATGTGCACTTTAAAATGATGTATATTCTGTTGTTGATGGGAATGTTACACAAATGTCAATTAAGTCAAGTTGGTTAAAAGTATTTTTCAGACCTTATATATTCTTACTAATTTTTGGTCTGCTTATTTTATCAATTATGAAAGGGGAGTGTTGAAGACTCAAAATTTAATTATGGATTTGTCTTTTCTCCTTTCAGTTCTATCAATTGTTGTTACATGAATTTTGAAGCTCTGTATTTAGGTGCATACGCATTTAAGATTATCATATCTTCTTGGTTAGTTATCTCCTTTATCATTATGGAACATCCCTTTCAACATTCCATTTTCTGAAGTCAATTTTGTAATTAAGATAGTCACTCCAGTTTTCTTATGATTATTGTTTGCATGGTACCACTTTTCTCATTCTTTTACATTTAACCTATTTGTGTCTTTATAGTTAAAGTGCATTTCTCATATTGAAAGTGAGTTTTTTTATAGCCAGCATATAGTTAGTTCTTGTTTGTTTTTTCAATTTGATAGTCTCATCTTTTTAATTACTGTATTTAAACCACTTGCATTTAATGTGATTATTGATGTGGTTGAATTAAAATCTACCATCTTGCTAGTTTCTTTCTATTTGTTCCATCTATGTTTGGTGCCTTTGCCATTTTGTCATCATGTTTTGGGATTTAAAATTTTTCATTTTATTTTATGTACATTACTTGTTTCTTATTTATACCTTAATATTTTAATTTACACTTTACTATTTTAGGCATTGCCCTTGATTGTAAAATATACATCTTTAATTAATTATAGTATAACTTCAAATAATACTATATAACCCTTCACATATGAGAAACTTAACAATTGTATATTCCCATTTCCTCCTTCCCATCCTTTGTGCTGAAGCTGTCATACATTTTATCCATACATATGCTATAAACTCACAGAGAATTGCTACTATTTTTGTTTCAGAGAGTCAATCATCTTTTAGAGTGATTAAAGTTAAGGAAAAATTTATTTTATATTTATCTTCATTTTAGCCATTTCCAGAGATCTTTACTTCACTCTGTGGATACAAGTCTCTGATGTTGTATTCATTCTGTCTGAAAAAGTTACTTTAACATTTCTTGTAGTGCAGGTCTTGTGGTAATAAATTCTCAGTTTTTATTTGCCTGAAAATGTCTGTTTCGCCTCCATTTTAAAGGATAACTTTATGTGGTATGGAATACTGAGTTGACAGTTTTATACTGTACTTTAAAGTTGTCACTTTATTGTTTTCTGATTTGCATAGCTTCTGATGAGACATCTGCTTTAATTCTTAACTTTGCTCCTTTGTATGTTATAGGTCTATTTTATTTGGGCTTCCTTCAAGATTTACTCTCTATCTTTGAATCTGATCAATTTGTATATGATATGTCTAATAGTGTGGGGTTTGGAAGGAGAGATATTTATCCTGCTTGGGCTTCTTTGAGTCTCTGTGACTGATGATTTGATATCTTTCATTATATTTGGAAAATTATTCATCAATCTCTTCAAATATTTCTTCTATCCCATTCTCTTTTCCACCTGATTCCATTTACACATATGTTATGCCACTTGATATTGTATTACACCTCTTGGATGCCCAGTTTTTGTTCTTTTCATTCTTCCATCTTTACCTCCTGACACCTTCCATTTTTGTGTAATGACTTTATAATAGTAAAATTACATAATTATAAGGTAATTTCTATTGTTCCATCTTCAAGTTCATGATACTTTCTTCGGCTGTGTTAAGTCTACTGATAAGCACATCAAGAACATTCTTCCTCTCATGTTTCACATCTAGCATTTCCATTTGACATTTTCTTACACTCTATCTTTCTGCTAAAATGCCACGTCTGTTCATGCATATTTTTTTCTCATCAGGCATACCGTAACATGGTGCTTTATTTCTACTAAACATAAAATCAGGAAACAGAAGCAAACAAATGAAATAAACCACCTAATCAGTTTTAAAACATAAAAATGGGCTCCAGGGTAGAGTAGAATCTAGGACAACAGTATTTTAGAAAATAAAATTGAAAAGAATAAATAATGCCAAAAGCACACAGTAAATGAAACCTGTTTCAAAGCAAAAAGACTAAATAAAAACTTTCAGGCACTTCAGGGAGCACAAGAAGCATGTATTAAGCTGAGCAAGTTGTGAATAGGGAGGAATTCAACACCTGTTTGGGAAGCCTTTTCCATTTAGGACTCATAAACCAAGCTCTGTCATTTAAGCTTTAATCCTTTGAAAAAACAAGCCTTTATCAATAAAGGTGCCTCACTCTGTCAATTTTCTTTCACTTGGGATGGCACTCAGAGTGCAAATGATGTTCATGCATATTTTTCACCTTTTCCACACAGCTTTTAATCACAGTTATTTTTAATTCCCTGTATGATAGTTCCAATATCTGCATCACATCTTAACTAGGTTCTATTGAGTAACCTGTCTCTCGACAGTAAGGTTTTTTCCTTGATTATTTGTGTTTCTAATAATTTTTGGTTGGTGTCAAGTATAATCATACTATTGGTAAATGTAATCATATTATTATATGGTCTTTACATTAAAGTAGGAGATGTCGTGGGATAAAGAGGGGAGTAAAGTAGGAAGAATGAAGTGTCAGGTATAAAGAGTGAAGAATGAAATAGTACAATATTGACTCAAAGTAAACATTAAGTTAAGAAAGAATACAGTTAGGTCTAGAGTAACCTAATTTATTATTATTAATTTTAGGTTACTCTCGATACACTAAAAATAACAATAATTAAAACAGAATGTAAATAAATCCATAAAGGAAATAAATGGAATATGCCCCCAAAATGATCAAACAAAAAGAAGGCAAAAGAGAAGAAACAGAGGAACAATAGAAAGAGAGACAAATAGCAAGATGGTAGGCTTAAATCCATATCAATTATTACACTAAATGTTAATGGACTAGCTATTTAATTTGATGCAATATCTGCACCAAATTAAATGCAGATATTGTCATATCGTTAAAGGATAAAAATCAAGAACCAACTGAACATTACATACAAAGGGTGCACTTCAAATATAAAGATACAGATGGGTTGTAAGTAAAAGGATGGGGAAAATATACATGCAAATATGAAGCATGGTTATAATAATATCAGAGAGAATAGACTCAAGACAAGGAGTATTACTGAGATGAAGAGAGAGACTTTATAGTAATTAAATAGTCATTGCATCAGGTAGACAGACAACTCTAAATGTGTATGTGTCTAATAAGAGAGTTTCAAAACACATGAAATAAAAACCGACAGAAATAAAGGGAGAGAGAGACAAATCCACAAGTACAGTAGGAGATTTTTAACACTCCCCTCTCAGTAAAAATGTGATGATGTGAACACACTATCAACAAACTTTACCTAATTGGCATTTACAAAGCAACACACTCAGCAGCCAAAACTAATCTACAGTGAAAAAAATAAGAACAGCAAATGCTTTTGGGAGTATGGCATTGAGAAATGACTGGGTAAGAACATGAGTAAACTCATTGTGGTGACGTTTAACATTAACATCTTGAAGAAGATTAAGTGACTGCATTTCTCAACACCAAGAATGCACACATAAGACTTGTGAATGTCATTATATGTAAATGTTTCATTAAAAGAGGATAGTGTTGTGTTTGCAAGTGTTTGCAAATATTGAATTTGTGTAATAACATGCATGCTGAGGTACTTAGAGAATAGTGTACTGCTATTTGTAATTTATTTAAAAATGCATCAAAAATAATATGTATTAATGAATAGAGAGATAAATGGATGTATATGGACAAAGCAAATATAATCTAGTTGGTGAATGTATCAGTAGTAACTATAAAATTCTTTCAATTCCAGTGTATGAAAAGCTTAATAATAAAATTTTGAGAAAAATGAAAATAAAAGCTTTTCCAGAAAACAAAAATAGATTAGAAATGGATAAAGAAGATGTGGTATACATATACAATGGAATATTACTCAGCCATAAAAAGGAACAAAATAATTTTGCAGCAACATGGATGGATCTAGAGATTGCCATACGAAGTGAAGTAAGTCAGACAGAGAAAGACAAATATCACATGATATCACATATATGTGTAATCTTAAAAAAAATGGTACAAATGAACTTATTTACAAAACAGAAGTTGAGTCAAAGATGTAGAAAACTAACATATAGTTACCAGAGGGGAAAGGGGAGGGAGGGACAAACTGAGAGATTGGGATTGACATATACACACTACTATATATAAAATAGATAACTAATAAGGACCTACTGTATAGCACAGGGAACTCTACTCAATACTCTGCCATGACCTATATGGGAAAAGAATCTAAAAAGGGTGAATATATACATACGCATAACTGATTCAATTTGCTGTAGAGCAGAAACTAACACATTATTATCTACTCCAATAAAATAAAATAATATAAATGTATTGTCATCAGAACTGAGCTACAAGAAATGTTAAAAGAAGTTCTTCACGCTGAAAGAAAGTGACACCAGTTGTAAATTCAGATCCACACAAAATAATGAAGAGCAATAAATGGAAATGATAAATAGGTGGGTAAACGCAAAATACCACATTCATTTTTTTCTTCTATTTTTTTTGGGCTGCGTTGGGTCTTTGTTGCTGCGTGTGGGCTTTCTCTAGTTGTGGCAAGCAGGGGCTACTCTTCATTGTGGTGTGCAGGCTTCTCATTGCTTCTCTTGTTGTGGAGCACAGGCTCTAGGTGCACGGGCTTCAGTAGTTGTAGCACGTAGGCTCAGTAGTTGCGGCCTGCGGGCTCTAAGGCACCCAAGCTACAGTAGTTGTGGCGTGAGGGCTCAGTAGTTGTGGTTCATAGGCTCTAGAGCTCAGGCTCAGTAGTTTTGATGCACGGGCTTAGTTGCCCCGTGGCATGTGGGATCTTCCTGGACCAGGGATCGAACCTGTGTCCCTTGCATTGGCAGGCAGATTCTTAACCACTGCACCACGAGGGAAGCCCCCACATTCATTTTTTAATTCACTTAAAGGTAATTACATCAACTATACTTCAATGGAAAAGTTAATAAAACTAAAAACAAATAAATAAAATTAAATATTTAAAGCCAAAATAATAACTTGTCCCATGGTTTTAAAATATTTAGAAGTAAAATATATGAGATTAGTAGCACAAAGGACAAGAAGACAGAAATGGAAGAATATGATAATAATGTTCTTAGATTAAACTCTGATAATTTAAAGATGGATGTTATAAATCTTGCAGTAATCACTAAAAACAAAGAGATGTAGCTTATAAACTAGTATTAGAAATAATATAAGGGCTTCCCTGGTGGCGCAGTGGTTGAGAGTCTGCCTGCTAATGCAGGGGACGCGGGTTTGAGCCCTGGTCCGGGAAGATCCCACATGCCGCGGAGCAACTGGGCCTGTGAGACACAATTACTGTGCCTGCGCGCCTGGAGCCTGTGCTCCGCAACAAGAGAGGCTGCGATAGTGAGAGGCCCAGGCACCGCGATGAAGAGTGGCCCCCGCTTGCCACAACTAGAGAAAGCCCTCGCACAGAAACGAAGACCCAACACAGCCATTAATTAATTAATTAATTTTAAAAAAAGAAATAATATAGAATACTAACATTTAGTCAATTAAATGAAGGCAAAAAAAAGGAAGAAAGAGAAGGAGAGATATAAACATAATAAGATGACAGATTTAAACATAACCACATTGATAAATGCATTAAATGTATATGGTCTAAACACTACATTTAAAAGACAAGTATGGAAGACTGGATGAAAAACAATACCTAACCATTTGCTCTCTTCAAGTAACCATCTATACACATACATAAACACACACATACATATATACATATGTATATATTATGTATATATACATGTATAAATGTATGTATGTACACATAAAGTTAAAAATATGAGGATGGGAAATCTATAACATGCAGACATTCAGCACAAGATAGCTGGAATAGCTATATTAATAGTAAAAAAAAAAGGATAGATATACAAATATTAAGCATAGCTGGGATGTCTATATTAATTTTGACAGAGTAGACTTTAAAGCAAAGAATACTGCCAGTGATAAAGAAAGACATGTCATGATAATACATATTACCAGGGATAAAGCAAGTGGTTTCCTAATGCTGAATATACATCAAGAGGACATAATAATCTTAATGTGTATGTACCCATTAACAAACTTTTCAAATACATAAAGCAAAAATTGGAAAAACTAAAAAGAAGAATAGCTGAATTCAAATGTAAGTTGAAGATGTCAACAATCCTCTCTCAGTGATTGATAAAATAAGAAGACAGAATATCAGTAAAGATATAGATGACTTGAATAACATGTGAAGCAACTTGACCTGAATAACATTTATAGAACACTCCACCCTACAACAACAGAACACATATTATTTTCAAGCGCATGTGGTACATTCACCAGGTCAGACACATGCTAGGTTCTGAAACAAATAAAAATGAAATTTAAAAAACTGAAATCATACAGCTGATGTATTTTCATCCCCAATGGATTTAAATTAGAAGTCAATAACAAAATGATCTGAAAATTCCCAAAATATTTGGAAATTAACCAACAGATATCTAAATAACCCACAGGTCCCAGAAAAATCACAAAAACTAGAAAATATTTTGAACTCAATGGTAACAAAAACACAGTACAGCACAATTTATGGATGAGCTGAAGCAGTTGCTGAGAAGGAAATTTAGAGCTTTAAATGCTTATAGCAGAAAAGAAGGAAGGTCTTAAGTGAATGACTTAAGAAAGAGTCAGCAAACTATGGCCCACTGGCTGTCCCACTTGTAAATAAAATTTTATTGAAACACAGCAACACCTATTTATGTATTGTCTATGCCTGCTTTTATACTACAATGGCAGAATTAAGTAGCTGCAGCAGAGACTGTAGGGTCCATAAGACTAAAATATGTACTATCTGACCCTATAAGAAAAAGTTTGTCAACTCTTGATCTAAGGTACCAACTTAAGAAGATAGAATAAAAAAGAACAAATTCGAAGTAAGTAGAGAAAAGAAACAGTGATGATAAGAGCAGAAAACAATTGAAGGAAAAAAACAACAAAGAAAATCAATAAAACCAAAAGTTTTTTATTTGAAAGAAATCAATAAAATCGATAAACCTCCAGCTAGACTGATCAAGGGAAAAAGAAAGAATATTCAAATTCTCAATGTCAAGAATATAAGAAGGGACAGCACTACAAATACTATAGGTATTAAAAAGGTAATAAGGAAATATTATGAAAAACTATGATAAAGACAATATCCAAAGGAGAGTTTAGGAAAACTAACTCTAAAGGAGCATCTCATCTTGATTTGTCACAGTAACTCTCAATTCTTTTAAAGAGGTCCAGCTGTTTTAACAAAGTCAACTTTCTTCTATGTGCAAAAAAGCAATGCCTTTTAATATAATATAGCTAATATATCTAGAGAACAGCTGTATCTAGAGAACAGCTATAAAAGGGAGAGAGGTTCATTCAACTATGCATTTATTATTCTGTAAGGAATCTTCTGCTAATCATATAATTATTCTTTTTTCAGTGTTTCAAATTTAGAGTGTATTGTCTATTTCCTGGAAATACACACTCTTGATTCCAAGTGGAATTTGAGTGAGAATGCAGTCTCACTATGATTTTAGAGAGGCAAAGGTTCACAGTGTAGATCTTTACTCTTGAAGAGAAATAATGGGAATGGAAAGAAGAAAAAAACACATTTCTAGGGGATCAGGCCAGGAAAATGTCATCAGATAAAGTTATGAGATGTGATGAGTTAATATTCCTTAATATATTTTGGCTCTGTTTGAAAACAATCTGGCTCCTGAAAACTGTGTTAATCTGGATTACCACCCTCTGAGTTAACATCTCTAAGATAAGTATGCACTTATGAAACTAAACATTTTGCGTTAAAATGATGATTGTCCAGATCCTGATGGATTAGATTTTTTTCTAATCTGGTTTTTGACCAAAGTATTAATTCAATCATGGCACTGAATGAAAAATGTATAAGGAACTTAATCAGCATACAGAGATGTAGCATCTATCTCTGTCATTTTACCTTAGCATGAGACAAGAATGATAAAACAGATTAGAAGAAAATATATGTGTTTCACTTTCAAAATTAGAGAACCTAATCATTTTCTTGACGTGAAAAGTTTAATGAAAAAGTAGACTGATCTAATTTGGGATGCTTAAGTCACTGGCAAATTTAAATTGTTTTAAAAAAACTAATAAGCCAAGCTCTTGAGTCATACGGAATGATTCACCCATGAATTCTTGAGGGGATTAATTTAAAACAGTTCCGAAGAAACAGCATCTTCACATACCTACTCTAAAAAAACCAGAAGAGAACAACAGAAAAGGGAAATTATTCTAGAGGAGAAAAAGGGAAGCATCAGGACAGAATAGAACCTTGTTAGCCTGGTTGGCCAATCAGAGCAGATGAATTCAAGAGCCACATGATAAGGCAAAAGAGTGAAAAATAATGGAGTATTGGCTTCTATGAAAATAAAGTCTGCCTTGTCTCTTTCACACTCCTACTCACCTCCTCCCTCTCTTTTACTTTTTGCTGGATCCCTAAGTGAGAGGAGTAGTGATCTGTATTGTTCAGGTTCCAGGGAACCGAGAGACCCACGCGCTTCAGGGATCTAGCTTTCAAAGAACATGAAAGGCACAGGGCTCATGGTCATGACCCTGTCTCCTACTTCTTTTCATAGCAAGCGTGGGAAGGGCAGGACCTGCTTCCTCATAGAAGAGAACCAGCCACCTAACTCCACAGACGCTCCATCTTTCCCCACTTAGCAGTCACCCCTGAGATTATGGCCTAAAGCTCCTGTCAGAGCTGCCATGAAGGTTGAACTACCATGAGCTACTGGAGATAGAGGTCCCCTGCTTTGTCACTCTGGCTTCATCCATGCATTGCAAGACCTTTTGTTGGTAGCGTAGTGTCAGGATCCAGGATTCTGACTTATCATAACCTCCCTTTCTTTATCCTAGGCTATTTAGTTGTTCAAAGTTTAGAAAAAGGGAGAATATTAGAGTTCTGCCATGGAATTTGCGGCCAAAGTACCAGGCAACAACAAAAAAAAGTTACTTTGCCTTATTTTCCCTCCCTTTTCTAGATGCCCCCCTTAGTAAGCCATCTTAGACTGGAGGAGAGGCACAGCTGAACCAAGACAGTATTTAGGTATTCCTAGGTCCCTTAACAAAAGAGTAATTTCTTTTTTTATTATTATTATATTTACTTTTTAACAGCTTTATTGAGATAAAATAATATACCATACAATTAGTCAAAGTATGTAATTTGATGGCTTTAGTACATTCATATAGTTGTGCATCTATCTTGAATTTCTATATCATTTATGAACATATCCCAATATTATCCCAATTTTTTTTAATAAATTTATTTATTTTTGGCTGTGTTGGGTCTTTGTTGCTGCACGTGGGCTTTCTCTAGCTGCGGCGAGCAGGGGCTAATTTTCATTGTGGTGTGTCGGCTTCTCATTGCAGAGCACAGGCTCTAGGCACACAGGCTTCAGTAGTTGTGGCACGTGGGCTCAGTAGCTGTGGCTCACGGGCTCTAGAGCACAGGCTCAGTAGTTGTGGCACCCGGGCTTAGTTGCTCCGTGGCACGTGGGATCTTCCCAGACCAGGGCTCGAATCCGTGATCCCTGCACTGGCAGGCGGATTCTTAACCACTGTGCCACCAGGGAAGTCCTATCCCAATTTCTTAAACAATGTAAAGATAAACCTTGAGATTTTTAGTATTTGCTGTGAAAATTTTTAAACATGAAATCCCAATCGATAAAAAATCCAGAAAAAGATATAAAAGATAAGGAATGATAAATACACACTCTGTGCTTAGAACTTTTCCTTTTTTTCCTATTTAGTTCTGTTTTCCATTTATATTTGAAAATCAATCCTATTGTTTATTTATTAAAACAAACTCTTTCTACTCATGTGAACACATCTGTTTGAGTTTTTAATGATCCATGCCTACAGTTCACTTATAGGACACTTTTCCCGTGCAAACCTCAAAATGAAGCCAATGCTAATTATTTGGTAGCAGGTCGAGACTTAGCTAGAGCAGGAACTAAACATCCTCTGGCTGATATTTATGTATCCCTGTCCCTCTCCTGAAGGACTCAAGATCATTCTTTTAGGAAGATGCTCTGGAACCATAAACTGTCAGATTATCAGGTCCTGTGTGATCCTAGTTGTTCTCCTCTCTTCTAACCTTTCCTTATTTACAATAAGAGATGCAAGTTCTGCCAAGAAAAATACAACAACCTG
Source organism: Leucopleurus acutus (assembly GCF_964270905.1). NCBI lineage: Eukaryota > Metazoa > Chordata > Mammalia > Artiodactyla > Delphinidae > Leucopleurus > Leucopleurus acutus. Next base: position 45,317,473 of record NC_139149.1, read on the forward strand.
GATCTCAGCTGCTGCCTAGAAGTTTTTTAAAGAGAAACACATGAATGTTTATTCAAAAGGAAAACACAGTTGGCCCTCTGTAGCCACAGGTTCCGCATCTGCAGATATAACCAACCAACTCCAGAGAGTTCCAAAAAAGCAAAAGTTGAATTTGCCATGCACTGGTAACTCTTTACATAGGTTTTACATTATATTTACAACTATTTACATAGTGTTTACACAGTATTGAGTATTATAAGTAATCTAGATGATTTAAAGTACAATACATGGGAGGATGTACATAGATCATATGTAAATACTACACCATTTTACATAAGGGACTTGAGCATCCTCAAGTTTCAAATTTCAGTATCCCGGGGGTCCTGGAACCAGTCCCCCTGTACTCTAAAAATGCATTTGAAAGCAACAATCACATTCAAAAGACCATAACTTTGGGCAAAACCAACTGCTTTCACATAACAATAAATATTTGCAGAGAGTCTAGAGAGTATTGTTTCTCTTTCACACATCCTTTTATGTTAAGGTACTCATGTAAGATTAGGAAAGGCTGGGTATCCCCCTCTGTTGACTCAGAAGGACATTCAGTGCCAAGACTTGGAAGTGATCTATTCAGAGATACACATGGGGATGGCAGCAAAGCTAGAACAGAAGTTTTAAGAGATGAGAACTAGAAAATAAGTGTATTCTCTAATGCAAGAGCCGGGAATACATATATCTGAAGCAGTTCATCTCACCACAATAGTTATTTAATGTTGGGCTGCCAGATAAAAGTACAGAATACCCAGTTAAACTAGAATTAAACAGCAATTAATTTTTAATATATATATGCCCCATGTCATATTTGTAACCTACTTATACTAAAAAATTATTTGTTCCCCAGTGGTGCAGTGGTTAAAAATCCACCTGCCAATGCAGGGGACATGGGTTTGATCCCTGGTCCAGGAAGATCCCACATGCCGCAGAGCAACTAAGCCTGTGCGCCACAACTACTGAGCCTGTGAGCTACAACCACTGAGCCCGTGAACCACAACTACTGAAGCCCACACGCCCAGAGCCCGTGTCTGCAACAAGAGAAGCCACCACAATGAGAAGCCCGTGCACCACAACGAAGAGTAGCCCCCTCTCGCCACAACTAGAGAAAGCCCACACCCAGCAATGAAGACCCAATGCAGTCAAATAAATAAATTATATTTAAAAATAAATAAATAAATAAAATTATCTGTAAATGCCATTGGCTTTAGATTTTTAATCTTCAGGTCAGGCTGAACTCCAGACTCATAAAACCAATTGCTCACATGACATCTCCACCCCAGTACCTATGAGACATTTAACACTCAACATACCCAAAACTGAGCTCCAGCTCTCCTCCACCATGCCCCACCTCTCCCCAGGCCTGCTCCACCTACAGTCAGCCTCACCTTACTTAATGGTCTATTCTTCTATTGCTTGGGTCAAAATTTTGTGTCATCCTTTGCTCCTCTCTTACTCTCACACCTCAAATCCTGTATTTTTGCGTCATTGTAGAAAATCGGAGGAATTCTCTATTTTATACTTCTGTAAGTTTGAGGCTAGAAAACAGGTTCAGGCAGTACAATCAATGAAGAAATACGCTCCCAAGGACTTCTGCACAGAGTTTCTCCTAGTCCAAAGAAGTCCCTTTTTTGGAACCAGGGGGGAGCCTCTTGCTACACTTGTGTCAATCAACCAATAAATGACCATGCTTAAAGAAGGGCAAAGGTGCCATCTTTTGCATTATAAACTCAGTCCAAGGCTTTCACTTTTACTTCCAGCACAGTTTAAAATGTATAGTAGGAACTGCTAACTGCTGTTAAGTGGGGGAAAAAAAAACCTCACTACCTGAAACCCCTACCCAACTCTGGTTATTAAATGAAACAGTTATCTTTTCACCTTTAGAGTAACAGCATCTAGCTTTCTGGACTCTTAATAATCCTTTCTAGCCAGAAGACAAAGGAGTTTCATGAAATTAGTAGAAAATATACAATGTGTAAATCTGTATAATGTCCAAGTCCAGCTTCAAATTTGAGAACTCCAGGGCATTTTCTGGCAATTCTTTGTTTAATACACATGATAAATGTTGTGCGGTCATGTCAGGTCTTTCTTATCAACATCAAGGAACCCAGAAACTAGATAATTAGAGCAACACAGAGCAGCCTAATTTTTTTAGCCAGTCCAGACCAATAAATAGTTTCTCTAAGTTTCCACCAGACCAGAGGTTACCCTCTGAGATTTTCACCAAGGAGCAATGATTTCTACTCTGCTGTCAAGGCTTGACACACCTAAGGTGCTAGAGATGCTGGGGAAGAACAGCCAAAGCAAAAAGGGTTTATTCGTTCATCAGTATCTTCAGATATTTAAGGTCCTAGGCTTGGTGCTCAACAGAGCCAAGTTGGAAAGTAGTGTTTTCTGTCATGTAGTTTTGCTATGTCACTGTCAATAGCAACTTCTCATATAACATGTCAACAATGGCATGTACATCTCCAAAACATGGTAAATATGATTAACAATGCAATTTGTAAAAGTGACCAGGTCAAGGGCTTCCCTGGCGGCACAGTGGTTGAGAGTCCACCTACCGATGCAGGGGACACGGGTTCGTGCCCCGGTCCAGGAAGATCCCACATGCCGCGGAGTGGCTGGGCCCGTGAGCCATGGCCGCTGAGCCTGCGCTCCGCAATGGGAGAGGCCACAACAGCGAGAGGCCCACGTAACGCAAAAAAAAAAAAAAAAGTGACCAGGTCAAAGATAATGAAGGTAGCCACATGAGAAAACAATTTAAAAGATTAAATAAATAAATAACCTTGACTCCCTCTATCAAATAATCAAAGATTTGTATAAAAAAATAAGAATCAAAAATGTAGATTGCAATATACTTTTTTTTTCCTGTGGGACACAAAGAGGAGTAAAATTTCTTAAACAGGTTTCAGAATGATTGCATTCTACATAGAAAAGTTCATCGTTAAAGTTCAATTTTGATAAGTCCTTCTCTACTGTATTGCCACATTATTTCCATATCAGGCATTTTTCTTAGCCTTCAAATTTTAAGGAAACAATCAAATTTGAATGGATGATCTATTGCACATTTCAATGTCAAAAGTTTCCATGCCTTTTTAAGAACATAGCAGGCAAGGCATGTGTTTCCTATATTGCTATGCCCAGAGTCTCTGAAATCTTCTAATGATTCTGTCATACAACAAAATATACCTTTCAAGCTAGATAAAAAATAATTGAGTCTATTTTTTTAAATGTCTGCAACAAAGCTATTAGCTCCCTGAAATAAAAAGGGTTTGTACAGATAGCCTTCAGAGGCAACTTCACAGGTGTCCAGTTAAAACTGTGATCTCCAGAAGACTTTGTGTGTGTAAATTCTACTAAGTCATCAAGAGCACTTTGAGTATTCCAAGTTAGTGGAGTTTCTGCCCATTTCTCATAAAGACCTTCCCATAGTCATTTTTCTTCCCAGTGATGAATTTACTAACTCTGAATGCAAATACTTCCCTTTATCCCATCATCTTCCTGACAAGTCTCTGGGTAACTGCTTCCTAAAAGGCTGTGCCTTTTCAAAGATAACTGAAATGTTTTCATTCTAATATTGTATCAACTGATCACTTCCAACAATCAAATTTTCATTTGAATATTGTATTTGGTGAGTCTCTCAGACCATCTAAAACACTGAATCTGCACGTGACAGCAATCATACTATTCAAAACATTCTCGTGCACATGTCACTGAGAGGAAAACTACCTACCCTGGAGTATAGCTATTAATGTCAAACAGACTGTCATCGGAGAAAACAAAAATGCATCAAAATCAGCTTCAGACAAAGTACAGCCCTACGGAAAAACACCAGGTTTTTATGTGCAAATGTCTTAAATGTCTGATTGACATGTTTAAAGAATGAGTTAGCAAGGAATCTGCTCCTGGTCTCTCTCCATAACCCAGAATAATGTGATAATGAAAAGAATTTTAGAGTTAAAGGGCTCTTCATCATAGCACACTATATGCATTTGCCCCAGTTTCTAGTAAACATTATGAAGAAATGTTTAATTTCTAGCTTGGGCCGAGGGCTCTATTTAGCCTATCAAAGTACAGACCTGTCATAAACGCTGGGACTCTTGCCAGAAATTTTTTTCCCTGCAGCTCTTAGTAAAGATCATACCTCGAAAGCATTGTGCCTTGCAAACCACGCAGATTTAAGCTCCCACTCCCGCCTACAGAGCTTGGCACCAGCGGCTTTTGAGGTATCCCTCATCTCCTAAAACTCTGACTGAATCGCCACCACCACTCCCCACTCTCCCACCACCACCGTGTCGTCATCCTTGCTTAGCTCTCCGGAGCTCAGCACGGAGCGTCCCCCAAGCCCCTGCAGAGTGAACTCACGGTGCCACCCAACTCCCAGCCCTGCACACACCCACAAACACTCTCCTACTCCCTCCGCTACAATCTGCCCCCAAATGTGTCACCCACCTCACCCCTAATCCCATACCCCAACGTCTCTGGAGCTCTTCCCCCCTCCTAGTGGCTTCATCCCCAACACACCTGTCTACCCTGCTGGCCGACTTCAGGTGCCCACGCTGCGCCCTATCCCGCGCCCCTTCAATCTAACTGGCGCTTTGCACTCCGCCCCGAGGAAGGTCAGTTCGCTCAGAGCACTTTCTTTCCCCACCCCTTGCCCACCCGCAGACCGCCCCCGACGGGCGCGGTCTCCCACCCTCACGGGCGCGGAGAAAGGGTCGCTTGTAGTACCTGCCGAGAGCGCGGCGGCCGCGACGAGCAGCAGGAGAGCCTGGCGAAGCGCGGCGCGGAACGCTCGGGTCATGGCCACCAGGCGCCGCGCCCGGGCTGCGTGGCCCCGGAGCCGAGCGCGACGGCCGGGGCAGCGCGGGCCGCTTTGAAGTTCCCGGGGCGCAGGAGGGAAGCACTGCCCGACACCCTTTTGAAGTGTGCGGTTGGCTCTAATCAGCGCGGGCGCTCCCCTCCCCTGCCTCCCCCATCCCCCGCCCCCACGGCTGGCGGTGCGCGGCGCTCCAGCCACTGGCCCCGGCAGCCCGGCTGGCAGGGGGGCGGGGGGGCGACAGAGCCCGCCCCTGTCGCGCCTCCGCCCCCTGGGCCCTCCGGCAGCCTCACGGGGCCTGCCGCAGCCCGGCTGGCGGGCAAGGGCGGCCCGCAGGAGAAGCAGTGAGATCGCAGAGAGGTGAGGGCGGGGGGGGGGGGGGGGGCGCAGGGGGAGGCAAAGAAAGCAGGTGGGGTGGCGCGGAGTCCCCAAGACTGGATACGCTGAGAAGGGCGTCGGGACAGGAGGGAAAGCCCTACTGAGACTTCAGGAAGACTTAAACCCTGCAGCAGTTGCTTCCTGTTGCTCCGCTCTATAGTCTCCTACAGAAGATCCACGCGTCCAGGTCTCGACACTCATTTGTTGTCCAGTGCCCTAAAGGTTTTCTAACTAGACTGAGCCCTGAAACATCCTGGGTATTCCTCCTGGCTCCTCACTCCGCCACGTCCTGGCTGTGCGCGCGTCTGTGGAAGGGTGCCCTCTCTGTCCAGCCCTGGAAATAACCAGGTGCCTCACTTCCTAGGCTACCTATAGTTTTGGCTTAACAAACTTCATCTCTAATCTGATGCCTTCAAGTGACCGCCCCCCCCCCATGAATGGCGACCGAAGCTGGACTACCTGCACCAGGTGATGTGGTCGTCTGCAATGTGTAATCCAGGTTTAGAAGGAAGTAGAGGACCCGTCCTATGCAAAATACTTAGCAAGTACAATTTCAGCAGTTGAAAAACTGAGGGGCGGGTTGGAATCATACACAAGCTTTAAGGGGAGGTGAAGAATGATTGAAAGTACTGCACTAGACACTTTGAGTATTGTTTAAATCCCTGGGGCTTATCAAATGAGTGTGCTTCCCATGTGGATTGCGTTTGAAAATATAAGGGCAGCATTACCAATTAATAGAAATTAGCCTAAATTTAATCCAGGTATGTAGCTTGTACATTAAAGTGAATGGAATTATTTTTTAAAAGTTTTATTGGAGTATAGTTGATTTACAATGTTGTGTTAGTTTCAGGTGTACAGCAAAGTGAATCAGTTATACATATACATATATCCACTCTGTTTTAGATTCTTTTCCCATATAAGCCATTACAGAGTATTCAGTAGAGTTTCCTGTGCTATATAGTAGCTCCTTATTAGTTATCTATTTTATATATAGTAGTGTGTATATGTCAATCTGAATGGGATTATTTTAAACTGAACAACACAAAAAGCCAAGAATCCAGTGCTGGTGTTATTGCTGCTGTTAGGGGCCTCTTTGAAAAGTGATTGTCATATAAATGAATTGCTTTGGAGTAAGAGATATTACTTGCTTCTTCACCTACTTTAGCTCTAAATAGCACATCTATGGAAGACCTATGGTGAAATGCTGTATGCAGTTGACTTAATCAAAGAGTCACAGTATTGGGGGTGGGATATTTGTTGGACTTTGATGCATGATAGTGACAGTCTTGAGGATCTCACCCCCACCACCACCACCTTGTATGAATCAAAACATTCCTAAGCATAAAAAGACTTTGTTCTCATTTCATTCTGGATCCAAGCAAACAAATAAATCAAAAAAAAATGGAGATCTGGGACAAGCCTGAGCCCTTCCAGACACCCACAAAACAGATGCTTTTTTTAAAAAAAGAAAAGAAAATGCTAGAACACATTATATTTTGGCTGACTTGGCTTGCTCATTATTTGGTAACTATACCCTAGATGGTGATCTACCATTGGATCATGAGACTTGGAGCCTAAAGATCAGAGCCTGCTTCCTCAAAAGTAAGTGGAACTTCGTTCCTCCCTATTTCTCAGAACCACGACAGGATTAAAAAGGGTAGTGAATGTGAACATACTGTCAAACCAAGGCATTATGCTAATGTCAGGTATTTACCCTCCACATATTTATTTTGTCTCTTGAATACAGTAAGCAATTTCCCTGCAAGTTGGAAAGCTCTCATCTTCTAAGAAAGCAAGGTTATTATCCCAAGAAGTCTGATACTGAATAACTTCAATATTCTAAATAAATTCAACACTTTCCTCTTAGTCTAATGGTGCATTGTCTGCTATGTTATCCACCAGCCACATGTGAGTAGTGAGCACTTGAACTGTGTCTAGTCCAAAATGATATGTGCTGTAAGTATAAAATGCATGCTGGGGCTTCCCTGGTGGCACAGTGGTTGAGAGTCCACCTGCCGATGCAGGGGACACGGGTTCGTACCCCGGTCTGGGAAGATCCCACATGCCGCGGAGCGGCTGGGTCCGTGAGCCATGGCCGCTGAGCCTGCGCGTCCAGAGCCTGTGCTCCGCAATGGGAGAGGCCACAACAGTGAGAGGCCCGCGCAACGCAAAAAAAAAAAAAAAAAAAAAAAAAAAAGCATGCTGGATTTCAAAGACTTATTACAAAATAAGAATGTAAAATATATCATTAATAATTTTATATTGCTTACATGTTGAAATGATAATATTTTGGATACATTGGGTCAAATAAAATATGTTACTAAAATTAATTTCACCTCTTCCTTTCTACTTTTTAATATAGCTATTAGAAAATTTTAAATTATATGTGTGGCTCGCATTCTATCTCTATTGGACAATGCTGGTCTAATGAATCCTCCTCAAATGGCAAAAGATCATTACCTTTGTCTTAAGCACAGTATAAAAAAGCCAAGTGTTGTTAAGTACCTTGCCAGACAACATGTGGCCAGCCAATGAAGGAAGCAGCAACTCTTGATATCTTGGTGCAAAGTTCTGTGATACAACAAAAAAAGGTTAATAAGTCAAAATCTAAATGCTTAACTTGTAGGATTATATTAAACTACATCTCCAAATACCATTTCCCTCTGTCCTAAGTTCATGTCTTCTTCCAACATCAGTTCTATGGCAGCATTGAAGTAACAAGTTAACCACTCAGCATGTATTGAGTTCCAATGGCTGGCAAAGTATATTCTTAGGCAACTATAAATATTTCTGATAGCCTTGAAGAAAAGAGCTTCACCCTTATAATGTGTCCCAATTTTTACTTAAAAGAGTATACTTTATTTGTACACACACACATAAACGCACCTATGGAAATTAATCCAGTTTTAATCCAATATCTTTAAAAATGAACTATTATTAAGAAAACACTCCTTGGAGCATAGTGAGTGACTCCTGTTACTTAATATAAGCAGCACAAATGCATTGTTCAAGATACGATATAATATAGTACATCTTTCATACTTCTGTACATAACAGAAAAAAATTTACATGTGAAATTTTAAAAAATTTCACTGGAAAGAAATTTACATGCAAATATGTTTCTAAAGATTTAAGGTTCCCCCCACCCTTAATCATCTATTTGTACATATTCATTACCATAGCAACATTACATCATGACTCCTGGATTCTCATCATCAACGGAAAACAAAAACAACAAATAATTGAGGAGTTCATAACCCATCAGCAAAACAGACTTCGGGTGAGTAAATCTTACATAACCAGGGAAACAGGTATAAATTGTAAAGATTTGATGCATTTGCAGAATAACATTCCAAATGAATAAGGCAAGTAAATGTGTAATAACTGAACTTTGAAAATGACTATTGGTTGGGTGTGGTTGTTTAGGATTTTTTTTATTGTACAGGTTTCTTTTATTATTATCCTTTCCAGAATCATGAATGCCATGCATCTTAATTTCTCATTTCATCTTGGAACATGAACTTGTCATGGAACAAGCATATGGTGAGGAGGCATACTATGATAATTTGCTATATACTGTCAAGGTCTAATCTTTTCTCATTTTACTGCGTTTTTCCTTCCCTAAACTCACATTCTCTCTAAAGAAGTGCATGACACACTCATCTTCACTCATCTCATCTCTTAATCCCAGAAAGTTTTACATTGGGAAATTTTAGTTTCACTTCGGTTCTTCTTCTTCACTTGTCTGTTGTTAATTCTATCCCATGAAAATAGTCATGTGTTTTAGGAACTTTGTTGAGATTCTACAATATATACCTTCAAAGTGTCTATACCTCATGAGACAGCTCAGGTCTCATAAAAAAGAAAAATAATGACCCCGCTCTGTGGACATGGATAATGGGGGGATATCAAACAGTTTCTTAGCTCGACTGCCACTGCTAAAAGCTTAATATCTTTGTAAAGTATTCACACTAGGTGTTTTCACCACCTTCCAAAATGACTGCACCCCCTTCACTGATTTTTGTATGCTTTTAATACTATTAATATGGTCTTTCAACAGACTCAAACTTTGTTTTCTCTTCCACTGGCTAATGTCAGTGTGCTAAGCTGATTAGGTGCCTTCAATACAGGCTCTATCTATAAAAGGCAGGTCAGAGATTCAGTTCCAAGTAAGCAAGCCTCCACCACTTGGATCATTTCCTTAAAATGGGCCTGTAATTATACTCTACCAGAGTGAGGTTACAGGGAGGTAAGAGAGTTAGATGACTCAGTACAAATGCATCTCTTCCTGAGTAAATCACTCAAAAAGGACAGTTATTTTTAACCCCAGACAAATACCCTGTTTCTTTCCCCCTTATCACTTCCCTCTGTTTCATCTTTTACATCCAGTTAATCAGCAGTTTCTATGGATTCTAACTTTTATTAAAAATCTCTCAAATTTTTTCACTTCTTTCCATCTCACTGCGACCATCCTACCGCAAATCATCATCTTCTTTTACTTGAAATGTCAAAAATGCCTCCTAACTGGTCCCCCTTCCTTGAGATTCACTCCTCTCTGATCTATTCTCATGGACTCTTCAGCCAGAAGGATCTTTTTATAGCACAAATGTGCTCATGTAACAGAATGCTACCTAAGACGTATTGCTAGTTCTAACACTGGCAGTTCTGACATTGGCAACTGAAATTAACTTGGCACATAATAAGTACCCAGGGGGACTGGCCTTTGAAGTGCTCTGCCCTGTCCCCCAATGGGCACAGACAGTGCATCTGATGCCATCAACACCCTGAGGCCGGACAGTGGATGATTCTGCTAGGATCTCTCCTGCTGCTGCATCTGAATGCTAGCTGCGCCTTTCTTCACCCTAACTGTAGCTTCAAGGAAGGCTTGGAAGAGAGCATCAGGTTTTTAAAAATATTTATTTATTTTTGGCTGTAAAACATAAAATGCACAAAGTAAAAAAGATTGCCAATGACAAAAGCCCCAAAATAGTTATCAGAAGTACTCACTTTCTATCCCCTAAGAGTGAGACTCTTGTTCCTAAACTGAGACGTCAGGGATTTTTCTATAACCTAACAGGACAAGAAACCAAAAAGAACAATGATAGAAAGCATTACTGCCCAAAGCTCCAGAGGAGTAAACTTGAGAGTGATGCGAAGGATGCTGGGAGATCTCAAAAATAATCCAAACTCAATTACTTCCTGTTGGATTGTCTATGTGACCCAGTAGCTTTTACTAACCTGCTGCCAAGTAGGGTGCTTATCTTGTGATAGGACCCACATGTGTCCTGCTCTTAGAGGTTCATAATAAGTCATTATCAACCCACTCATTTCCTTTAAGGTGACGCCTACATTAGGATTATCAAACATACAGCAAACCATGACATTTTGGAAGATGAGGTACATTATTTTCTTGGTGTGCCCCTTCTCCTTATCTATTGTATAGAGATGTAAAATACACTGATACTTCTATTTATGAATTCTCTGGAAACCAGATTCTTAAGAAACTGCTGTGGTTGAGGGAAAAAGTCATCCAATACTTGGTCCATCACTGAAAAACAAGTTGGCTCACAGCTTATCTCTTCCCACTCTGGGCAAAAGGACTCCACCAGTTGAAAGTAAATTAGCCTCACTCCAAGAAAAGAGGCAAAGTAAGCCCAGCTGGTCTTTGCTATTTCTAGCCTCTCTTATTCCTCTTTTGCCCCCTCTGTCCTACACAAAGGGCTCCTAATCTCCCACCCATTCAAACAAGAAACGTTCTGAAATTGTATGGTTATTGGTTGATAAATTATATTTCAGAATGAACAAAATTCTATCAGGCTAGTATATAGCTGTGTATTTGTATATTGTGCCTTTAAGTGTTTTTTTTTTTTTTTTTGAAGAAAAATTTTTTCTTACATGACTTTCAGAAAACAGCAATTATTAGCGGGAAATCTGAGGGCTATGGAGAAACTTACGAGAAAGAAGAATCTAAAGATATTCCTCTAAAGAGTCCAGAACCTTGCTCAATAACTCAAGTCTAATACCTTCTGAGGTTTCAATGGAGAGAATATTGTCATGTAGGCAAGAGGCTGACGGATAAACAACTCAGTAATCAACTCTGCCACCACCACGTGGGCCCAGAGAGTGGGGACATGGGGACATAAATAGAAGAAAAATTCACGTGTAATACTACAGCTTGATGTGGAACACAACTGCTCTCTAAATTCCTAGTCCTGGAGTTGATGCAAGGCTGGAGGAGTGAAACAAACTCCACTTGAAGCTCAGATATAATAACAAGGGAAACCAAACCAGATAGGAACATACAACCAGGCAACATAGTTCATAAAGTATTATTTGTTCATGTTCTTTCCTGTGGTCTCCTAGAAAGGCGTTTCCCCCCTCAGCTCCAGACTCATTTCCCTGTGGCCTGTTCGTCAGAGGCCATCTTATTTAGCGGGAGGCTGACCCCAGAGAGCAACAGACATTCCCTCTTGCCTTTCTAAAGCCCACCTTCTAAGTGTTCATTCTTTTCTGAGAATCCTCCTCTTCACCACATCATTGACTCCAGTAATAGCCAACTCTTTAAAGTGAGACCACTTACTCTCCTTCCACCCACATAGGTGTGACCTTACCACTTCACAGGAGAACCATATCAGAATCCAAAGCACCAAAAGCACCAAAAGAGATACACATTCATGTGCACACACATGTGCACATGCAGGTGCACACACACAGAGTGGCAAGGACCCAATTCACTGCAGCACCGTACATATCTCTTTGTGGATCACTGACAGTCAAGTCTGCAATCAAAAGCACCAAATATGAATTTCATTTCGTTGAAGAGGGTGGCCTGTCCCATTACCCTGCTGCAGCTATCTATTAAGAGATCAAGCTCAGACTATACCAGAGAGGCAGAGAAGTGGACAGCAGGTTGTCATCTGTTTCTTCAAGGTCCTGGAAGACCTTGAAGCCATGATGTCCTTAGGATAAACAAACTGGAGAACAGGATTTTGTCGTACTCTTTCATAAATCTCAAAGGTCAAAGTATCTGATAGCACATGGCATAGAAGCAGATGGAAAACTTACTATGTTGTATCTTGATTTAATTTAGATGGCTCCTACAAAGCCCCAAAGTTTCACTTTAGTTTTAAGTTTTATGGGCAATTAATACATCTTCAGCGTGTATATCAAAGCACTACTGCTAAGAGCCTTTTGTTCGTTCATTCCATAGATGGAGTGACAGTTATGTGATGGAAATGGTTTCTTGACACTTGAGTCAAATACACCTAGATCCCAGCATCTCCTTTGTTAACAAGTGTTAATACACCAGAAGATACATTTGGTCCTGTTATTTCCCAAAAGTGAACTTATTTTGTTGAAACCTTTGAATTATTGCCATCTCTGCCATTTGATAACTGTGTGACTATGGTCAAGTTATCCTTTGGGTCTCTGTTCTTTTCTCATGAATTCTCACTGAGCAATTGTGAGAATTACACTAGAATTAGTATCGCTTGATGATCTAAAGCCGTTCTACACTGTAAGCACTCAGTCAATGTATATGTCCATCCTCTTCTTTCCTAGTTTTCACTAAAAATTGTGTTTAAAATTGACTTCTTCCCAAAGGAAATAGGAATAGTTAGTAGCATTAATGTTTAATAATTTCCACAAGGTAAAAATCATATAACTATTTAGAGTGGCATTTTGTACCTAACTCACAAGGTGGTTCACCAGTTGTTACTTAATTCACCCAATACCTGCTTTGTGCAAGGCACTAATTTCAGACACTGGGTATATAGTGTAAAAAAAAAAATGTCATCTACTTTTTTGAAGTTTATGTCAAACAAAAGAAAAAGATATAAAAACTAGTTACAGAATTAATTAAATTGTGATAAGTATTAGAAAGGGCAAATATAGGGTACTCTAAAAATTACAGTGGGTTGAATCTGTCAGAAGTAGCAAGGAAAGTTTCTGTTAGGATGTGTGTTGAGCAGAGTTTGAAAGTAGAATAGAAATTAGTTAGGGGTTGAGTGCTTGCGTGTGTGTGTGTGTGTGTGTGTGTGTGTGTGTGTGTGTATGAAAGACTCAAGGCAAGTAGGCACTTGGTTTTAGAGGAATCCGAATGCTAGAGTTGAGTCTGAAGATGTATTCAGATCAGGTGGGCACCTTTTAGACAACATTAAGGATTTGGATCCTAATTTTTAAAGTAATGGGGAGTCACTGGAAGTTTTCAATAAAGGGAATGGCATGATCAGATTGAAATGTTAAAATACCACTCCAGCTTCTAATGCAGAGAATGGGCTGTGCCTAGGCAAGAGTGAAATCTAGGTCACTAGCCAGGAGGATTGCTCAGTCATCTGGCTGAAAAAAGACTCTTGGCAGGAACAAATTTTGACAAAGGAAATAGAAAAAAGAGCAGTTTGTTGAAAGAGGAGGGGGAGACAGGAAAGGAGAGGAATGATTCAAGTATCCCTCAGCGTTCTGATGCCTGCCCTGGGTGGGCCATTCACTCAGAGAGGGAACACTGAGAAGAGTCAGGTTGGATTTACATATATACACTACTATATATTAAATAGATAACCAACAAGAACCTGCTGTATAGCACAGGGACTATACTCAATATTTTGTAATAACCTATAAGGGAAAAGAATCTGAAAAAGTGTATTTATATATATATATATATGCATAACTGAATCACTTTGTTGTACATCTAAAACTAACACAACATTGTAAATCAACTATACTTAAAAAAAAGAGTCAGGTTGGATGTGTATGAATTCCACTTCAGATACTGAGTTCGAAATGATGAGACATGCGTTAGAGCTGAGGAACCAGTAGTGAGATATGTAAGTGTAGGGTTTATAAGATTGATCTTGGTGAGAAGCAAAAATTTGAGAGTTCTCTTGGTATGCAAGGCAGTGGAAAAGATTTTCTGTATACGTTTTTTTCAGAACAGACACCCACTGTAGCTGTCTTAAAGTTTTTCCTGATTTTTTAGTTTCCCAGCAGAGTTCATAATTGGTTCAACCTGACCTAAAATGTTTTCAAGAATCATGCTCTATGGCACCAAGGTTTAGACTCTTAACCAATTACTTGTTTTAACTGATTAAGAAAATTCAAAGTTCTTTCTTGAGCCAAATGTTAACTCTATGCATAAATACCAGCATATTAGCTAACGCCTGAGCTGGTGTGTTGATCTTTTCACTGGGCTAGACTTCCCATTCAGGTACTCAAGTATACACAACCGGAAGAGAACTTTGCCCCTTCAAATCTGGGTTTAAACCATGTGGCTTTATTAGATTCACAACACAAAATAGCTACAATACAGCTACTTCTCAGAAAATCCAGTCGTGAATGAAAGAAATCCATTTTTGCCTGAGAAAATATTTGTAGGGGAGGAGGGAAGCAAGATATGGTCCTCTGCTAAGTTAATCAGTAAGAAAAGTGTTTGTCATTGAAGGCATTTGTATTATTTTAATCTGCTATTTTGCCCTAACTGGGGATCATTTCCTTGAAAATGATCTTTGTCGGTTAAGGCATTAAAGAACAAACATTTGCAAGGTCTTAAAGCTCTGCCTCTTTTTAGGCATGAAGTGATAGAAAAGGAAGAAGGAGGAAAACTTAAATTTTTAATTTATATTCCTCAGTGTTCCATAAGGAATTTCAGACGCTTTACAAGAATTCATGGAATGGAGACACTGCTTTAGGAAAGATCCCTTGTGTTCTCCCTACTTGCTGCAAGTAATAAATCCTTCTCCCGCCAAAAACAAAAATTCATGGAATGAAATATATATATTTATTTACACACACACACAAAACAAGGGAAAATACAAATCAGAGTAGATGACTATAACTGAGGGTGAGATAAAATTCAAGTATGCAAGCCAAAGACCCCTCCAAAAGTACTAAAGTTGGATTGCAGAATCGAGTCTGAAATTTTGGCTTTTGCGTAAAGGGATACATCATTACTTTCTTTATTATGCATAAGGAAGGTATATTCTCTCTTCTAAAAGTAATTTGTTGGTTGAGGTTTCATTTAGAAGACACTGGAGGTATTTTTAAACATTTTAAATATTTAAAATATTTGAGTATATTTAAAATATACTCAAAAATATTCCTAAAGCAAATGCAGTCGTAGATTTTATACATCTATTTCTGGCAGTATTCTTCAATTCAAGCCTAGGGCATTATTCCAAAAACAACTCAATAACAGCAATTCTGTGAGATGACAGAAGTGGAGAGAAGACGGTCAATGTGGCCCAAATATGTGGCTCTATGATGGCCTAACTTAATCCACAGCTAAAATCTGACAGAGCTAGATGACTGACCCTTTACTGTTTTAGATGAGGTATCCTAAGGGAATCCGCTTAAAGCTATCGATCTCCAGAAAAACAAACATCGCACACACACGCACACAATGTATAAATTCAGAAGGTTCACTAATCTTTTAGAGCCCAGGTTGGAATATGGGATCTCAAGTGCCTATAAAAAAATTCTATAAAAAAATTAGAGGTATTATGAAGGAGTGTTTAAGATTATATGCACTGGCACCACACGGACCTCAGTTTGATTCCAGGCTCTGCCACTTGCTAGCCATAGAGCTTTAAGCAAGCTATTTAAGTTCTCTAAGCCTCAGTTTTCTCATCTATAAAATGGGGTCTATAATATTATTTAATTCATAGGGTCAAGGTGAGGATTAAATGAGGTAATGCATATAAAGGGCTTAGCACAATGTCCTTACCACAGTAAGGACTTAATTAATGGTAACTATTAGGTATTATTAGCTTAATTAATAATTGAAGGTATTATTACTTGTTACATTGTTTATATTTCCCTAGACGACCAAGAACATTAGAGAAGTGGCGATCAAACAACAAAAAACTATGCTTATATGTAAATGTAAACAATTTCTCTAGGAAGGGCATATAAAATCTTTTGTCAGATTTTCAGTGAAGTCCATGGGTGGAAAACATGAAGACCACGGAAAAAAAGTAAACACATGTTGGCTCTGTTCTCTGTGAAAGTACTGACTCCATGGTTCCACACTCAACATTTTGAGAGGACACTCACCAGCTCAGGGCAAATATTTATCTCATATGTTGATTCTCTGTGAGACAATAGTGGCCTCATGGGTCACTAAATGTCACTAAGCTCTTTTAGTGATCTGATTCTATTTCGGGACACTCCATCGTTGACCTTAACTCTCCTGACCCATCTCTTAGATCCTTGGATGGATCAAAGATACATTAACCTAAGAAGCGAGAGAAAACCTCCCAAGTAAGTTACTGAGCTATGCAAAATTACTTTAAAATCTCTCCCAAAATGCCAGCAGTCATCACTGCTTCCCTGTTTTTGGCTGTTTCCTCCTTTTCCACTTTCTCAGTTATTTCACCCAATGCCGCTACTGTTCTTTTTTTTTTTTTGCCTAACCCAGACCCCCCATTTTTATCCTTTTTAAAGCTAACGTTTCCAATAAGAATATTCTTTTTTGGTTGACCAAACAATCAGGGTACATCTCTAAATCTTAACTCTTCTCCACAGTGTTTATTGCATCATGCTCAAAGGTTTGTTGCTAGACATAAAACATGATTTATATTATCCTTTTCCCAATTCAGAACCATTCTGAACACTTGTGTCTCCTTTCACACAACCAAGAATTCACTACATTGACATGAAAATTTAAAAGCTTTAAGAATTGGAAACCTTCCAGAAGCCTTGCAAAATTAAGGTTAAAGATGAGACCTGTGCATCTGGGGAGCAATGAGCTTTGTTTTCTGAAGCTCTGCCGTGATAATATGTTTATACATCATGTGACTCAAAAGCCATCTGCAGCTCTTGCCTTTGCTATTTTATCTTGGTTTTAGTATCACGATTTCTGTTTTCTGAATTTTTTATCTCAAGGAATTATTTAATATTAGGACAATATCCTCACTGCAAACAAATCAGGCCCCTTATGAGTATCTACGATAAAGAAAAGATGCATATAGTGCTTACTATATGCTAGGGGCATGCTCTGAGCCTGTCATACATTATATCATATTATTTTTATCACAGTCTTGTGAGGACAGCTGCCTTTCACATTCTATAGGTGAGAGGGACTAAGACACAGTGTTTAAGTGACTTCCTTGCTCATTGAATGTAAAGTTTTGATTTTTTAACTCAAGTTTGTCTGACTCTAAAGCCCTTGTTTCTCTGACTAATCAAGAGGGATCCAATTAATTTCATCAGAAACAACAAAAGGACTTGATGAAATTACGTATTTTTGAGCCCCTGAAGCTTCTAATTCAGTAGATCTAGGTAGAACTTGGAAAACTGGTAAGGACTTGATCAATCGTATCTGTTGTTAGTTATTAGTTATGCTGTTTCGGTTTTTCTAATAAGACCAAGAACATTAGAGAAGGGAGTATTAATATTCAAAGCACTGTGTGAATATGTAAATGTGCATCTCTCTGGGAAGTGTTCCATAACCTTGATCAGATTCTCAATGAGGCCCTTGAACCAAGAAAGTTAAGAACCACTGGATAGAGGCAAACACAAGCGAGTTTGTTCCATTTTTTTAAATGAGGGTTTCTATTCACACCTGAGTACGTTTTATTCACCTTTTAAGAATACCAGCGTGCTCAGGGCAGGCGTGTTTATTTCATACGGTGTTACTCTAAACTCTATAGGTCACAAAATATCTCAAAGCTTTTTTATTGCTCAAATTAAAAATACCTTGGACCATTCCACCTTTCATACTAACACCTCTTCATCTATCCCACAAGTCCTTGGAATTTCTCAAGTCCATGTGATTCAGCTTCATAGCCAGGTTTGGGAACAACTATTATTTCCTGAGACTCTTGGTGTAACACTAATCCTATTTATTAACTAAAACCTCTTATTAACTAGCACCAGTTGGCGGCCTGAAATAATAAAAGTTTCCCTAAATACGTATCATATTTGCATAGATACTAGAGCAGTTTTTAAATGGTATGTATCTTATTACCACAGCTAAATTCATGTTAGTTATTACTTCTGCACACCTTTATCCTCCAAGCTGTTTACGAACATGAATGCCTGATCATTAGGAATGCCATCGTGGTGTGAGAAAACACTCATCATCCTAGCACTAGGATCTATTCTTCGAATTGATTTCTAGAGGTGATGCAGCACACACCTTTGGTTACTGCCCCATTGCTCATTATCCCCTTCCTTCTGATTTGTTGGTTGCAATGTGTCCAGCCCTGTGGACTAAATTATCATTGGCCTAAGTCACTCCCCTTTGTCCTGTGGTAGGAATATGACACAGTTCTTACTCATTAACAAAAGAATTGGAGGTGGGCAGTCTCAGCATTGGTTTGGTAGATCACATTGTCATAAAGAACCAAGGTACCATGCCAGCCTCAACTCTGCACAGGTAACATATATCCCTTTTTTTAAAGGATTTAGGTTCCTACGATATACTGATCTAAATCTATAGTTAAGCATTATTGTTTTCAATAAAAACACAATGATTTCTGTCAACTTCAATATTGGGATTATCAAAAACCTTTTGATGCTATATATTAAAACAGATTAATTTTAAAATAATATATATTAAAAACATATCCATTAAAACCATCTGTTAAAAACTGATTATTTGATTATATGTATGATCAAACTAATCAGTTTCCAGTGAGCATGGCTAACATTAAATAATGTCTTGAAGCCTTGATAGAGGATATTGTAGGCAAGGCAAGAAAATGGATGCCAGACATTACATTGACTAGAACATTCTATACAAAGCTGAACTGATGAGCAATTCGTTGTCCCACTGCAATGGTAAAATATTTTTGGTTTCTTTAGATTAGTGAGAATCCTGTAGAATTGATTTAAAAACAAGAACTTGAACATTATGTAATGCTACAGACAATGTTTAAAAGAATAATTTATTGACACTATTCACTATGATTATGGCTCAAATGATTGTCATGATTTTATCAAGGACTCCCAAATGCTCGCCATTTTACAAGCACGTTGTCATTGAGAGGACACAGCCAGACATGTTTCCCTCCAACTCACCTTGGATGATTTTTTTTAAACCACCGAAGCAAACTTGACTTGAAATGTATTCAGTGGCTTATGTAAATGTTTTGCAGAATGTATTACATGTGAGAAAAAGAATTTGTCTATTCATCTAGTCCAAATTTCTGTCATTGTTCTCATTTTGTTTTGTTTTTGCTTAAGAATGCTTTCCCTTTACCTTGCACGCACTTTTAAAGGCTCCAGCAAAAAGCCCTCATTGCTTAGCCCTCTTGCTAAGTATTAGGTGTTTGGGGGGCAAGGCCAGTGCCAAAACTGGTAAACATGTAGTCTGCCATAGTAGAGGATTAATTAAACTGTTAACGTAACTGGAATGAAAGTCAGAAAACTTGGGTTCTTCTTCTGGTTCTTTCACTAACTACTATGTATTTTAGGGGCAAACTACAACAAGTAACATGTAGTTAGTGCTTGAAACATGATAAGAATTTTACCAAGCGTAAAAAAAGGGGGTTTTCTCATTGAAACAACATATTATCCCTCTTAAGGACTTAATATTATTGGCCTCATCCTCGCATCAAAAAAAGTGAAGCTCAGAATTTACAGTTAAGTTCCCATAGCTAGGAAGTGGTGAACCAGGATTTGAACCCTGACAGTATGATTCCAGAAATTAAGCTTAACCACATAGCCTTCTCTCCTCTCCTAACCTCATTTTCCTCTTGTGTATAATTACAAGAGAAATATATTAATAAGATAATTTCTAAGGCACTTCTACGCTTCAACATTTTTTAACATCTATGTTTAAGCAAGATAAGATTCAGCAAGAAAGATAAGTCTCCAATACAAATATATATAATATAAGGCTATCCATAATAAAAATGGCTAAGTTCAATTTAATAAACATTAATTCAGCACTACAGATATATCAGATGTAGTTTAGTTATGTAATTGATGATACATTGTGTGTTTATACATATATGAATAAAATATTCAAGATGGGAAAGCTTCAAGTTTGGGAAAGAAATGTCAAGTATAAGCTGATGGTTTTAATAATATGAAACAAATACTATGATGGAGATATTCTTAGGACACTCATATGAGGAAGCACAAGGCACTTAACCCATCCTGAAATAAAGAGGGAGGGAGAAGAAGTCAGAAAAATCCTCCTCTGGAAGAAGATGTCCAAGCTGAGCCCTACCCAGGGAGTAGAGTCAGCCAGAAAGGGAGGGCGTAAGGGACGGAAAGTGCAGGAGCAAAGCCACAGAGCAGTGAAACAGAACGACACATATGGGAAGCAACAAATACTTTGTTACTGGAGATTCACATATGAGGCAGGATATAGTAGATGATGAGACCAGAGAAGAAAGTGAGGCCACATCATGGAGCTATTTAAATATTATTTTTAAAAGCACAGATCCTAACCAATTGGTCATGGTCAGCAAAGAAACTGCACATGTACCGCATTTCTCCCTGTCTATGCCCAAGGTAGACATCACTAACAGATCATCAATCTCCCCACTGAACCTGGTCACACTCAGACAGTTCTCCTCAAATCAGTGCCCTGGGCAACTACCATTAATAGATTGCGATTTGCATTCAAGATGGGTTTCATCTGCTATTCCAATTGTAGCTGATAGGCAGCTATTCAAAAGCTCTTGTTGGGCAAGCTGTATACAGTTAATAGAGGAACTTGTTAAAAATGTAATTACAAGTTTAGTACACTGAATGGGGCCTGATAGTCTGGACTTTTAATAACTTCCATAGAGAATCCTTTTGCATTGCCATGTTTGGGAACCCATGATGCAGAGCATTCAGGACAAAAAGAATGACATGAATCCAGAGTTACAAAGTGGTGGCCCACAAGCTAAATTTGGTTTTCATATGTTTTACAGGGCTGGCTAAGTGATTTTTACACATTATATTTTGTATTTATAGTTTATATTTCCCAATATTTAATAACCACATAAACTCAGAATTTTTTTTTTTTTTGGCTTCTTAAAAATTAGAAAATCTGCAGCACTGGACTTCCATTCCAACATGATAACAACCAGCTGGAACTGAACGAAGCTGCCTCTTTGGATGGGGCGTGCACTTACTATTTTGTCACAGTCCTCTTCATTCCCTGCTGCTACAGATGAATATCACTGCTGTTTACCATGGTGTTTTCACTCTTGCTTTGCTTATGCAGATAGTGTGTACAGACAAGAGGAAAGTGAAATATTTTTTGGACCTCTGTCTTTGTCAAAAACAGGAAAACAAATGACAGACCAAAAAGGCCATTCTTAGAGGGAGAAAATTCATGAATATGAGGGCATCAAGCTTTTTCTCATGAAATTTCAAGAAAAATTATGTTCTTATGCAATGGCTTTGCCAAACAACTGTAAGTCAGTTTCACAATTTTAATAATACCAGGGAAATTTCATTCTGCCACCGTTTTTCTTATATGTTAAAGAGCAAAAGTTCAGTAGGATTGCAGCAGAGAAAGAAAGCCCATCCCAGAATGTGACACTACTTGCTACAGTGCAGAATTTAGTATGATGGGGCTGGGTTCAGTTTGTCAGCAAAATCACCTCATTATAACCGGCACCAGCTCTAACAAGGACTTCGGCCTTATCTTAAAACATGTGCTGCTGGCAAACCAGTCCTAAATTTAGTGGTTTGTGAGCAATCCTGCTATACACCCTGATTATTTGTGATCTCATAATTGGTTTTCCAACTGTATTCTGAAACTATAAATCATCTTAGGTGAGATTTTAGAAGAAACTATTCCATTAAACTTTGCAGCAAGCAGTACTGTGTAAGGATAACCATGATGTCATTTTTGTTAAGTTTCAGATACACAAGCACTTGAATACATTCTAGTCATAAACCTTTAAACCACAGAGAGATATAGAGAATAAAAAGTGAAAATCTCCCATACTCTCTCCCCTACCTCTCCACCTCCCTCTCCTCAGAGGATCCCACTTTCCTTAACAAAAGCACTCTAAACTAACCTTTACGTATGACTTTTCCAGACATTCTTCTACATAACTATATACACTATATATACTTTTGTCGGGAGGATTTCTTATCACTTCTGGAATCACACTATACATTTTGTTCTGCAACTTGCATTTTCATACAGCAGTATGTTTGGGAAACCGTTCCTTATTAGAATTTACCACATGATTTTTAACCATTGTATAGCATTCCATATCAACCATTCTTCTGTTGATGGATATTTAAATTGTTTCTATATTTTTTATGATGTGGCAATTAATTCTCTTAATCCTATATCTTAGTGCACACATGTATTTACAAAAGATGTCTAGAAGTGGCATTTGCCAATTCAAAGTGAATGTATAATTTTTTAGGTACTCCCAAACTATATTCTACCTGCAATATACCTATATGCTCTTGGCTATTACAAATATTTTAAATGTTTGTCTATCTAAGGGCAAAAATATATCTCTGTTTGAATTTGCATTTGAACATTTTTCACATGTTTATTAATCATTTGTAATTTCTTGAATTTCTATTAGGTTGTTTTTTCCCATCTTAATTGGCATGAAATTTTTAGATATTAAGGCTGATATCATTTTATGCCCATATGTTGCAAAAAATTTTTGTCAGGTTGAAAATTGTCTTTTGACTTTAATTTTGACATCTATTGCACAGAAATTCTGAACTTTTAAATACTAAAATCAGTTGATGCTTTCCTTTATAACTTCTGAATTTTGTGAATCCCAGGAAAGTTTTACCTCTTTCAGGGTTATAAATATACTATTCTTCTCTATTTTCTCTTTTTTTTTTTTTTGGTTGCCCTGGGTCTTCATTGTGACATGCGGGCTTCTGTCTAGTTTCAGCATGAGGGCTTCTCTAGTTGTGGTGCACGGGCTCAGTAGTTGTGGCGTGTGGGCTTCTCTCTAGTTGCAGTGTGCAGGCTTATTTGCCCCGCTGCATGTGGGATCTTAGTTCCCTGACCAGGAGTCGAACCCATGTCCCCTGCATTGGAGGGCGATTCTTAACCACTGGACCAGCAGGGAAGTCCCTCTTCTCTATTTTCTATACCAGTTACTCACCAGGCCTACTGGCCTGGGTTTGAATCTCATAATTAGATGAATGTGGGTCTTCAGCCTTCTTGAAAAGCTTGGTGGGCAGGCCAGGTTCTTCAGGGCCCATGTGGCAATGTGCAGTCAACAATTTTCCACATAATCCAGCTCTAAAATCGTGTGGCTCTGGGAGTGTGGCATGTTTAGAGACTCTACCTTAAACAATGACATTCCCACTATGTTTACCTTTGGCATCACTTGGGCTCTCTCTAGATCAGCAGAGGAAGCTATCACAATTGGGGTTCTACCCAGCAAACTGACTTTAAAGATAATAACAATAATAACATTATTATTAATTATTAATAATCACATTAATATGTTGATGATGATAATCATTCCAAATATTGCCAGTTAGGTGTATCAGGATGACATGTATCATCTCATTTAATATTCCCAGTAATCTTATGATATAAGTCTTATTACTGCTATGACCTTCAGCAACTACTCACATTTTCTGAAGATGCCACAGCTAGTAAATAGCAGAACCAGATTTCAAATCAAAACCTGTCCGATTCCAGAAGCTATAATTATAGCCAAGAAATTATCCTGCCTCATATCAGATGGTTCATGAAATAACCCCTATGAGAATATCCAGAAAACAACTGAAGGACACTAACACAGTGGCTGAGGTCCTCAAATCTAGTTAAGTAGGGGTTTGTGTCATGTACATTGGGCATTAAATCAGTATGAGTAAATTTGAAACTTGATATGGATTTCTGGATGGACATAAGATCTAAATGTGAAAAAATATTAATCTGTAGAAGTGCTAAAAAGATCAAGTGATTTTGTTAAACAACTTGGAATGTGACATGAACTTTCTAATTACCAAACAAAACTCAGGCAGTCACTGTGCAGTCTCTCGGGCCATAGGGGCAGGAACATGTCTCCACCCTGGCTGACCAAAGACGGACAACGGGAGTGGCTGGGAAGTCCAAGATCAAGGCGTTGGCAGATGGCAGATTCGGTGTCTGGTCGCGCCATGCAGCATGCAGGATCTTAGTTCCCCAACCAGGGATCGAACCCGTGCCCCCTGCACTGGGAGCACCCAGTCTTAACCACTGGACTGCCAGGGAAGTCCCTATTTTAGCTTATTAAAAAATATATCTTGGACGCTGCACCAGCTCGCCAGATGCACGAAATTCGAATTTCGGCATGCCGTGCTGCCAGCCGCAGGTGAAGGGCCGTGTGCCTGTTACGCTGGAACTACGCTACAGGATTTGTGGACTTCTACAAAGGCACTCTCATCCTTCGGTCTAACTCTGTGTTCTCCAGGGACTCCCAGACCACGCTGAAGGATGAGAGCCAGTTTACCAGGCACTGCAGGGTCCACAGCCAGGACCAAGGACAGAAAGGCTGAAGAAAAGAAAGATTCCCAAAGATATCCATCCTCTGTGTCCTCTGTTAGGTCTGAGATATGTTCCTTTCAGTCAACACCAGTGTGGATGTATCTTGTCACTATAGAAACCATCTGCTTTCAGATCTTAGTTCCCTAACGGGGGATTGAACCTGGGCCATGGTGGTGAAAGAGCTGAGTCTTGACCACCGGACTAACATGAAGTTCCCAAGCTGTGTGGCTGATAGGGACTTAGTGCTCTGGGCAGGTGTCACGCCAGTGCCTCTGAGGTGGGAGAGCCAAGTTTAGGACGTTGGTCCACCAGAGACCTCACGACTCAACATAATATCAAACAGTAAAAGCTCTCCCAGAGATCTCCAACTCAACACTAAGACCCAGCTCCACTCAACGACCAACAAGCTACAGTGCTGCACACCCTATGCTAAACAACTACCAAAACAGGAACACAACCCCACCCATTAGCAGAGAGGCTGCCTGAAATCATAAAAAGGTCACAGACACCCCAAAACACACCACAGGATGCAGTCCTGGCCACCAGAAAAACAAGATCCAACATCACCCACCAGAACACAGGCATTAGTCCCCTCCAACAGGAAGCTTACACAACCCACTGAACCAAACTTAGCCACTGGAGACAGACACCAAAACAATGGGAATTATGAACCTGCAGCCAGCGAAAAGGAGACCCCCAAACACAGTAAGTTAAGCAAAATGAGAAGACAGAGAAGCACACAGCAGATGAAGGAGCAAGGTAAAAACCCACCAGACCAAACAAATGAAGAGGAAATAGGCAGTCTACCTGAAAAAGAATTTAGAGTAATGATAGTAAAGATGATCCACAATCTTGGAAATAGAACAGACAAAATGCAAGAAATGATTAACAAGGGCCTAGAAGAACTAAAGAGCAAACAAACAATGATGAACAACACAATAAATGAAATTTAAAATTCTCTACAAGGAATCAATAGCAGAATAATTGAGAAAGAAGAATGGATAAGTGACTTGCAAGGATAAAATAGTAGAAATAACTACTACAGAGCAGAATAAAGAAAAAAGAATGAAAAGAACTGAGGACAGTCTCAGAGACCTCTGGGACAACATTAAATGCCCAAACATTCGAATTCTAGGGGTCCCAGAAGAGAAAGAGAAACGAAAAGGGAGTAAGAAAATATTTGAAGAGATTATACTTGAAAACTTCCCTAATATGGGAAAGGAAACAGTTAATCAAGTCCAGGAGGTGCAGAGAGTCCCATACAGGATAAATCCAAAGAGAAACATACCAAGACACATATTAATCAAACTACCAAAAATTAAATACAAAGAAAAAATATTAAAAGCAGCAACAGAAAAACAACAAATAACACACAAGGGAATCCCCATAAGGTTAACAGCTGATCTCTCAGCAGAATCTGCAAGCCAGAAGGAAGTGACAGGACATATTTAAAATGATGAAAGGGAAAAACCTACAATGAAGATTACTCTACCCAGCAAGGATCTCATTCAGATTCAATGGAGAAATTAAAACCTTTACACAGAAGCAAAACCTAAAAGAATTCAGCACCACCAAACCAGCTTTACAACAAATGCTAAAGGAACTTCTCTAGGCAGCAAACACAAGAGATGGAAAAGACCTACAATAACAAACCCAAAACAATTAAGAATATGGTAATAGGAACATATATATCAATAACTATCTTATATATAAATGG
The DNA here is from genome assembly GCF_964270905.1 of Leucopleurus acutus. Classification (NCBI taxonomy): domain Eukaryota; kingdom Metazoa; phylum Chordata; class Mammalia; order Artiodactyla; family Delphinidae; genus Leucopleurus; species Leucopleurus acutus. Next base: position 45,343,828 of record NC_139149.1, read on the forward strand.
ATTAAGTGCTCTAACCAAAAGACATAGACTGGCTGAATGGATACAAAAACAAGACACGTATATATGCTGTCTACAAGAAACCCACTTCAGACCTAGGGACATATACAGACTGAAAGTGAGGGGATGGAAAAAGATATTCCATGCAAATGGAAATCAAAAAAAAGCTGGAGTAGCAATTCTCATATCAGACACAATAGACTTTAAAATAAAGACTGTTACAAGAGACACAGAAGGACACAACATAATGATCAAGGGGTCAGTCCAAGAGGAAGATATAACAATTGTAAATATTTATGTACCCATAGGAGCACCTCAATACATAAAGCAAATGCTAACAGCCATAAGAGGGGAAATTGACAGTAACACAATCATAGTAGGGGACTTTAACATCCCACTATCACCAATGGACAGATCATCCAAAATGAAAATAAATAAGGAAACACAAGCTTTAAATGATACATTAAACAAGATGGACTTAATTGATATTTATAGGACATTCCAACCAAAAACGACAGAATACAATTTCTTCTCAAGTGCTCATGGAACATTCTCCAGGATAGATCATATCTTGGGTCACAAATCAATCCTTAGCAAATTTAAGAAAATTGAAATCATATCAAGTATCTTTTCTGAACACAATGCTATGAGACTATATATCAATTACAGGAAAAAATCTGTACAAAACACAACCACATGGAGGCTAAACAATACACTACTAGAAAACCAAGAGATCACTGAAGAAATCAAAGAGGAAATCAAAAAATACCTAGAAACAAACAACAATGAAAACACACGACCCAAAACCTATAGGATGCAGCAAAAGCAGTTCTAAGAGGGAAGTTTATAGCAATACAATCTTACCTCAAGACACAAGAAACATCTCAAATAAACAACCTAACCTTACACTTAAAGCAATTAGAGAATGAAGAACAATAAAAGCCAAAGTTAGCAGAAGGAAAGAAATCATAATGATTCGATGAGAAATAAATGGAAAAGAAATGAAGGAAACAATACCAAAGGTCAATAAAACTAAAAGTTGGTTCTTTGAGAAGACAAAATTGACAAACCATTAGCCAGACTCATCAAGAAAAAAAGGGAGAAGACTCAAATCAACAGAATTAGAAATGAAAAAGGAAATGTAACAACTGACACTACAGAAATACAAGGATCATGAGAGATTACTACGAGCAACTATATGCCAATAAAATGGACAACCTGGAAGAAATGGACAAATTCTTAGAAATGCACAACCTTCCGAGACTGAACCAGGAAGAAATAGAAAATATGAACAGACCAATCACAAGCACTGAAATTGAAACTGTGATTAAAAATCTTCCAACAAACAAAAGCCCAGGACCAGATGGCTTCACAGGCAAATTCTATCAAACATTTAGAGAAGAGCTAGCACCTATCCTTCTCAAACTCTTCCAAAATATAGTAGACGAAGTACCACTCCCAAACTCATTCTACGAGGCCACCATCACCCTGATACCAAAACCAGACAAAGATGTCACAAAGAAAGAAAACTACAGGCCAATATCACTTATGAACATTGACGTAAAAATCCTCAACAAAATACTAGCTAACAGAATCCAACAGCACATTAAAAGGATCATACACTATGATCAAGTGGGGTTTATCCCAGGAATGCAAGGATTTTTCAATATATGCAGATCAATCAATTTGATACACCATATTAATAAATTGAAGGAAAAATACCATATGATTCTCTCAATAGATGTAGAAAAAGCTTTCAACAAAATTCAACACCCATTTATGATAAAAACCCTCCAGAAAGTAAGCATAGAGGGAACTTACCTCAACATAATAAAGGCCATATATGACAAACCCACAGCCAACATCGTTCTCAATGGTGAAAAACTGAAATCATTTTCACTAAGATCAGGAACAAGACAAGGTTGCCCACTCTCACCACTATTATTCACCAATTCAACATAGTTTTGGAATTTTTAACCACAGCCATCAAAGAAGAAAAAGAAATAAAAGGAATCCAAATTGGAAAAGAAGTAGTAAAGCTGTCACTGTTTGCAGATGACATGATACTATATATACAGAGTCCTAAAGATGTTACCAGGAAACTACTAGAGCTAATCAATGAATTTGGTAAAGTAGCAGGATAAAAAATTAATGCACAGAAATCTCTTGCATTCCTATAACTAATGTTGAAAAATCTGAAAGAGAAATTAAGGAAACACTCCCATTTACCACTGCAGCAAAAGGAATAAAATACCTAGGAATAAACCTACCTAAGGACACAAAAGACCTGTATGCAGAAAACTATAAGTCACTGATGAAAGATGATATAAACAGATGGAGAGATATACCACATTCTTGGATTGGAAGAATCAACATTGTGAAAATGATTATACTACCCAAAGCAATCTACAGATTCAGTGCAATCCCTATCAAACTACCAATGGCATTTTTCACAGAACTAGAACAAAAAATTTCACAATTTGTATGGAAGCACAAAATACCCCAAATAGCCAAAGCCATCTTGAGAAAGAAAAACGGAGCTGGAGGAATCAGGCTCCCTGACTTCAGACTATACTACAAAGCTATAGTAATCAAGACAGTATGGTACTGGCACAAAAACAGATATATAGATCAATGGAACAGGATAGAAAGCCCAGAGATAAACCCACACACATATGGTCACCTTATTTTTGATAAAGGAAGCAAGAATATACAATGGAAAAAGACAGCCTCTTCAATAAGTGATGCTGAGAAAACTGGACAGCTACATGTAAAAGAATGAAATTAGAACATTCCCTAACACCATATACAAAAATAGACTCAAAACGGATTGAAGACCTAAATGTTAGGCCAGACACTATAAAACTCTTAGAGGAAAACATAGGCAGAACACTCCATGACGTAAATCACAGCAAGATCCTTTTTGACCCACCTCCCTAGAGAAATGGAAATAAAAACAAAAATAAACAAATGGGACCTAATGAAACTTAAAAGCTTTTGCACAGCAAAGGAAACCATAAACAAGACGAAAAGACAACCCTCAGAATGGGAGAAAATATTTGCAGATGAAGCAACTGACAAAGAACTAATCTCCAAACTTTACAAGCAGCTCATGCAGCTCAATATCAAAAAGATAAACAACCCAATCCAAAAACGGGCAGAAGACCTAAATAGACATTTCACCAAAGAAGATATACAAATTGCCAACAAACACGTGAAAGGATGCTCAACATCACTAACCATTAGAGAAATACAAATCCAAACTACAATGAGGTATCACCTCATACCAGTCAGAATGGCCATCACCAAAAAATTTACAACCAATAAATGCTGGAGAGGGTGTGGAGCAAAGGAAACCCTCTTGCACTGTTGGTAGGAATGTAAATTGATATGGTCACTATGGAGAACAGTATGGAAGTTCCTTAGAAAACTAAAAATAGAACTACCATATGACCCAGCAATCCCACTACTGGGCATATACCCTGAGAAAAACATAGAAAGAGTCATGTACCAAAATGTTCATTGCAGCCCTATTTACAATAGCCAGGACATGGAAGCAACCTAAGTGTCCTCTGACAGATGAATGGATAAAGAAGATGTGGCACATATATACAAGGGAATATTACTCATCCATAAAAAGAAACAAATTGAGTTATTTGTAGTGAGGTGAATCGACCTAGAGTCTGTCATACAGAGTGATGTAAGTCAGAAAGAGAAAAACAAACACTGTGTGCTAACACATATATATGGAATCAAAAAATGGTTTGGACGAAACTAGGGGCAGGACGGGAATAAAGACGCAGACATAGAGAATGGACTTGAGGACAGGGGGAGGGGAAAGGGTAAGCTGGGGCAAAGTGAGAGAGTGGCATGGATTTACATATACTACCAAATGTAAAATAGATAGCTAGTGGGAAGCAGCCGCATAGCACAGGGAGATCAGCTCAGTGCTTTGTGACCACCTAGAGGGGTGGGATAGGGAGGGTGGGAGGGAGACGCAAGAGGGAGAAGATATGGGGATATATGTATATGTATAGCTTATTCACTTTGTTATAAAGCAGAAACTGGCACACCATTGTAAAGCAATTATTCTCCAAAAAGGATGTTAAAAAAAACACTCAGAAACCACTAAAAATACATGATAAATTCTACTACATAAAAATAAAAACTTTCTGCATTGCAATAGTGACCAAAAGTCAAATGACAAATGATAATTTTGGGGAGGAAAGGGTGGGAATTTGCAACCAACACCACTATTAGACAACCAATAGCCTTAAATGTAACGAGTTCACGTAACTCAATAAGAAAAATCTAAGAATCAGATTGGGGGAAATGGAAGATAAATATTAATAGAAAAGATAATACAAATGATTATTAAATATATGAATTATTGTTCACCCTCACTGATACTTTTTAAAAATAGTAAACAGGGAATTCCCTGGTAGTCCAGTGGTTAGGACTCTGCGCTCTCATTACCACCGGCCCAAGTTCGATCCCTGGTCAGGGAACTAAAATCCCACAAGCTGCATGGCTGGCAAAAAAAAAAAAGTAGTAAACAAAATCATAATGAGGTTACATTTTCATCTACCATTTTGGCCATGATGAGAGAGAGAGAAAGAGAAACTATGTTGGACAGAGTTGAAGGGAAAATACATTATGTAAAATGAATTATGAAAATGTATATTTCTTATACATTGTTGGTTGAAAAGTATGTTGATACAATCTCTCTACAAAGGAGGCTTGCAATTTTAACTTTTTCAAAATAAAATTGCTCATATTCTTTGATCCAACAATTCCGCACTTAAGTATGATGGTACAGATATACAATCACCTGGGTGAAAATTGTATACATGTAAAGATATTCATTTTATTGTAATAGCAAAGATAGGAAACAACTTAATAAGGGACTACTTAACATTTAATAAGATGAATAAATTACACTAATCCATATAAGGGAATACTTCAGCATCAATAAAAAGAAATAAGCAGCTTAAACAGACCGATCTATTATGAATTTAAAAATCAAGATAATGAGAACGCACTGTATCACACAGGGAACTCTACTCAATGGTCTGTAGTGACCTAAATGGGAAGGAAATTCAAAAAGGAGGCGATATAGGTATATGTACAGCTGATTCACTTTCCTGTACAACAGAAACCAATACAACATTGTAAAGCAATTATACTCCAATAAAATTTTTTTAAGCAAGGTATAGAAGAGTATATAGATTATGATAGCATATATGGAGGAAAATTTTGTACACACACACACACACACACACACACACACACACACACACACAGAAAATCTCTGGAAGGATTCACAAGAAAAGGAAGGAAACTGAGTAGTTGGGAAATAGTAGTAGGAGAGAGATTGATTTTTCATCATATACTCATGTGTACCTTTTGAACTGTGAATCAAGAATAAATTTTACTTATTAAAATTGTAATGATTAATGTTATTGGGACATTTACAAGGATATCTTCAACAGGAAGCTTTTTTATAGAAAAAAAATGTTGAAGGTAACCTCAATATCTATCAACAAGGAAATAATTTTTTAAAAGGCAATGCATAGAATAATGCACTGCTGTTAAAAAACTTAAATTAATCTTTATACATAGTTGTTCACTTTTAAGATTAAAAAATGTTACCATACAATAAGTCCCAGTGTCTATAAAACAAAGACTACATATGTGTATGTATATGCACACATTTAGATGTGTTTGTGAAGGAGAGCCTCGAATTTTACACTCTATAAATACCTAAAAAACAGAGGCTAGTGGTCAGTAATCACTCTCATTTTTTATTCATCTCTGTGTTGTTTGAATTGTACAGGGTCATGTGTTACATTTATCATAAATATATACTCTTTACATTTAGATAATTAAACAATTATCCATATAATTAAAGTCATTGAGACCTTATTTGTATTTAGAAAATGGAGAAGTCAGGGACCTGGTGGTTATATATATATTATTATTTTATAATATATATTATTGTTTTATTATTTTAATTTTATTATTACTTTATTATTTTTCTGGGTTTCCTGGACATGCATATTTTCTCCTTTTTTGTTAATTTTTAGACAATTTTTTAAATGACATGCATATTTTTTACTTAATATATGCAATATATGCAAAACTTAGGAAGAGTATGTAAAATAAATATTTACTTGTTTACCATATGTTAAGACTTATATGCTGAAATTAACCTACAGTCAACATTTAGACCTCAGTGAAAAGGAAAAGTACTTGATTAGGTTAAAAACAGCAACAAGTGGGATTTCACATTAAGAAAACAGCCTCAATTCTAACTCTGAATTTTTTACTGTTTGTTTATTCCTTTGAAGCTCTGTGTCAGGCCAATTTACAGATGGTCTGGTGAGCCATAGGAAAATAACCCCGCTTAGCTCATGAATCATAAACAGTTGCTGCAAATAGTTATTAATGCAGCTTCTGAAGGCATCTGCTTTACCCCAAGGGAATATTTTACCCATAAGTTTGAGTCTTGCTCAAAAGCAAAATAGGTAGATTGATGTCCTGCTTATAAATGAAGCTGCCTCATAATGAAGTCCTTTGGGTACTTCATAATCCAAATTCCTTACCACAAAGAAGGTTTAAAATTAATTCAATTTCATACAGAAATCTGTTCTGTAATTAATACAGTTTATAAGAAGAATCATGTTCTATAGTTTTCATAATTAAATACAATTGAGTACCCCAAAATACTAGAAAACCTTCACTTTCAGATTTTTTAGAATGCCAGCTATTAATTGGCAGAAAGCATGCTTTCCATTTTTCTTTGGTGTATTTGAATCTTTAGTTGTATTTAACAGATATTAACCAACAATGAGTTTTGCATTTTCAGAAGTCACTTATCTTGCATATGCCTAAAGAACTACTCCTGGATAGTTATGAAATTCTCCAAGGACAGAAGGCGGCAAATCAAATCCCGTTCAAACCTACTCAAGTATTGTTCAACTTTATTCTAGGGATGTGGTTATTTAACTTCATTGTTTTAGATATGAGAAATGTATACTATGTGTTTTTACGATATAACTCAACGTGACTCATTTGTGAATGATATTACAGAGAATGGGTATAAGAAAACTGGACTTTACAACCCTTCATAATTAAGGACACTGGTGATAAAAATCGCTTCCCTAAAAGGCTAAAGATGGTTAATATTCTATGCCTTCCATGAAATATCCAGGTTACCAGGACCTCACAGGTAGCAATGAGTATAAAAATATTCCAAGAATCCTATTTTAATCAATAGACTAAGTCTCCATTCCTACCAAACATTTTATTTATGGAAGAGCAAAGTGCTTTTGTTTCTATATTTTTCCCCTTATGAAGTGGACATTCTGGTGAAGATTGTAGTACCTCGAAGATAAGGGCAAAGTACAGTATTAGAAAGATCCCTGTACCGGAAATCAGGAAATGTGAGTACTAATCAAAGCTCTGCCGAGAATTGCCCAAAGGAAAGTCAGTTCACAGTGGTCCTTAGCTTCTCAGTTTGCAAAATAAGGGGCTAAAATAAAATTTCCCTAAGGTCTCACTAGGCCTAAAGCATTATAGAATAACGTTTAAAAGACTGTCCTCAATGATATATACTAGTTGTATAAATTTGGGCCAATTACTTTTTGTGCCTTGGAAATCAGGATAGTAATAATATCTACTTCATTGGATTATTGGGAGATATCAATGAGTTAATATGTGTCAAGAGCTTAACATCTTCTCAATAATAATAAGGGCAGTGATGAAGATGCTGATGGTGGTGGTGGTGGTGGTGATGATGATGATTTTATGAACTGAACATTATGAAAGAAAAAGGTAAGGGAAAAATATTTGGATCATCTGTAAACTGTATAAAATTCTAGAAAATACAAATGTGATTATACAGAGTGGTCAAAGAGAAATTCAGCTGAGGAACTTTGTAATGTAAGTCTCATCTATGTTTATCACTTTTAAGGCCACTTGTGTCTTAGACACTTAATCACTGGATAAATAAACCCCCAATTCTATTAATTGTTTTAAATACAAAATTACATTAAATTTAAATATCTGATTTCAAGAAGAAGCACTGAAAAAGAATCAAATATAAGTTTTTTCATTAGACATAGAGATTCTTTGAGAGTGATACCAAGTCTATTATTCCTTGCCTTGTTCTTATCTAGTGGTATCCCTCATACTGTGCTTCTCTTACCATCCTGACTCAGAGACAGATGTTTCTCAGTCATTTGGTCATAAAGTGTTAACCTTTAAAGAGTGGGCAACTTATCAAAACGAGTTATAAAAACATGAGACTAGCCTGTAGAACATGTAAACACAAGTCAAGAGATCTGCGTTGTATCTCTGGCTCTTCCCATTTTTGTCTTACTTTGCTATCCTTGGTCAAGATTCTGCATTGCTCTGTGTTCAGCTACGTAATTCTTAAAAGTGACAAGAACACTACACATCCCTTTCCTACACTATTCAAAGAAAAACAAGAATTTATATTTGATATCTCACCTTCAGTTTCAAAGATCCACTTTTCCTTAGGTAACTAACATATTATAATTCTTCAAAATGACAAAATGAAGTCCTCCTGGTACCCTTTTTCACTTCTTTTTCCCTCTCAAGAACAGAGTCATCATCAGATACTATTTATAAATCCACTCTCAGAAATATTTAGCCACATACTCAAAAAAAAAAAGACTTCACAAGTCAACAAAGTAACTCATGGACCACCTGGAAATGGAAGTTCCTAAGCCAAGATCCATAATCACATTGCCAAGATGGCTAGCAATTTTGTCCCTGAACGTAGTGTGGCCATTGGTTTCCTTTTGCCTCGTAGGGCCTCCTTTCTTATTAGAGTAGCTGTTCCCTGGAGAAGCCTAGTCTAGTGACTGACAACATGAAGCAACTTAGGCAAGACTCCAGGAAAGACTGTTTTGCCAAAAGATGGTGAAACTCTAGCTTGATGTTTTCCACTTCAAGTCCATGGGAAACTGTGTGGGGGTGTAAGACTAAAAGCCACTCTCATTGAGTTTGCAGAAACTCGGCAGTTAATGATTGACTGGGGCTATCAACACACAAGAGCCATGCACACCAACCAATGAAAAATGAGAGGGAATGGAGCAAAAGGGTAAAGGATGAAGTTACTCTCAGTAAAAGGTATGGTGGTTTTGAAAACAGACAAACTCAGTCATGCGCTTCATGGGAAAGCCAAATCAAATGTGTTTGTTTTAAACTCTTTTAAATACATTTTCTGCACTATCTCCCGGTTCCAGTGGATAAAATCAGCCTTCAGCAAAATTATTAATAAGTTTTTTGGGGGTAATCTAATCTCTTCTTTTGTTCAGCCAGTGCCCAAAGATAAACAAGTTTCTTTTTTAATGTACTATAAGCTGCAAGCAGATATCCAATTGTGTTAAAATTCTGTGTGAGGTAAGAATAAACTGGTTGAAAGTGAGGGCCTGGATTGTTTTCTTGCAAATAAAGCACATGAGCTTTAGTAAATAGACTCGGTGGCTTCTATTTTGGATACTCAAAGGTTTATTTTTATGTATTGGATAAATGGTATTTTTCAAAATTTGAGATTCTTCAGTTAGCTGTCGTTGCTAATGAGCACATTTGTCATTGCCTTACAGTTGTGCAGCCATCTCCATGTCTATTATGTCTGTCATGAGGTGTAAACGTTCAGGGCAAAGGCTCTGCCTAAGTCAATTCACACAGGTCCTACTCAGCACGAGCCATATAGCAACTACACTCTTAAAGCCAAGCAAAAGCAATAAAAGAGATTCAAAACAACAAAAACAACAACTCAAATTTGTTGAAAAATGAAATCCATATCTTCCCATTCGGTATGGGTCCCCTGGAGGGCAAAAACAGTGACTCATTTACCTTTGTATCGCCGATGCTGCGTACAGTGCCTAGCACATTGTATATTAGTTACCTTAGTCATTACTTATGGACAATGAACTAATAAAGGAGGACTTTTTACCCACTTATAACCCAATGCAGCATGGTGCAGTGGCTAGGATACTCACCCTCTGAGACTCTGTTTCCTCATCAGTAAATGGAGTAAATATATTTAATCCCACAAGGTAACTGGAAGGAGTAACTGAAAAAACATGTGCTGACGTAGGACCTGGCCCAGAGCAGGTACCATTTGCTGAACTAGAACCTTAGAAACTTTTAAAATCAATTAATAAACAAGGAAAGACATGAATTCTACTCATTCAAAGAGTCTATTTGGATCACAACAGCCTGTCTCCAGAAGAGGAGGTGGGCTTTCCCTTGACATGGGGAATATTTAGTCCTCATTCCCTAGATATGGAGACTGCATTTATAACAGCAAAGGATTTGATGAGAAAAACTTGCCATAGTTCAGAATCTTAAATCCATTTGTATGGTCTCTGGGCTCCAGGGTCACTGAGTCTTTCAAGGGTACTGGGAGCACAACTGACATTTAGGTCTGTAAACCCTCTTGGACCAGCATCCTCAACCCTGCCCAGCTGAAAGCCTGCTTCAATGAATCTATACAACCAGCAATATTGGAGTATCCAAATCTCTTCTGTTTCTCTTTTTTTCTTTTAGACACAATTTTTGTTTTAACTGACTCATTTGAATCTGCATCAGGGAAATGGTAAAGTCAGATAAAGAAAACAATATCAAAATCAATCAAATTTATTAATGACTAGCTATCAAAATGAGTGCAGTAAGGCCAGAAATAGATGACGTTAAAAGCATGGTTTCTAAACCAACCCTGTCCCATGCTACAGTGCTGAATTGCGAGTGATTAGGACTATTCTTCTCAGATTCCAAAATATACAAAGTGTACTTTTTCCAAATTAATAAGCTAATAAATTTAGAGTGTTCTTTTCTCTTCGACCAAAGGATCTGAATCCAAGGTTAGTGAAATAAAAATCTTGGGCAAAGCAACAGCCACAAAAACAGGCAAACCAAACAAACTTCTTGTGTGTTCCTCACTGTGACAAAATGTTAGAGTGATGAAGTTGATGAAGAGATTTATTAAATTTCCCAGGTTGACACTAGAACTGCCCAGTTACCACAACAAAAGAGCACTCTCTGTCTGTGACTCCAGATTTTATTTTGAATTGTCTGGGGAGGGAAAACACATCTTTTGCTCTAAAGAGGAACACCATGTGCTATCGGAGACATTCATTGCCTTGCCACTAAATAACTCACAGAATATTCTACAGCTTTCACTGGTATTCACATAAAAGCACTGTTTGATAGCAATCAACCTATTTCTCTTGTTGGAACAGGCACTGCCACGCTCACAGCTCAATATGATTCTTACAGGGTTCCAGGAATTATCCCCAGCGTGAGGTTTCAAGAGCAACAGAAAAATAACCGTTTTTCACGTGACATTTTTTTTCATTTTAGAGCCACCAAAACACATTTTGGATAACAAATAACTTAAAAAAAAATTCACCTTGCCTCTCTCCCTCAAAGCTATTAGTACCAACTACAGACACGGGGGAAAAGAAATCAGAAACAGTGAGAGAGACGTAGAGAGAGTGGGTATTTTTGTCATTGCAATAAAATGGAGCACTGAGGCGTGTAATAAAACAGCAGCTGCTTCTCACCAGCACCACTAATCCCCCAGAGCCGCTCTTGGATTCAAAAAATGCTCAGGGTTGGCCTCCTTCAAAGTCAAAATATGTGGCTACTGAATAGTGTGACTTGAGAAGTGCTTGGAGTTTCTCTGGCTCCAAAATATTCACCTTATCAGTTTCCATAGTTTTAAGATTCCCTTGTTGAGGTTTTATTCCTTGAGGTTCTGAAGTACGGCATGTTAGCGTAAGGATACTCCTGAAACCTGTAAACGTTAGGCCACCATCCAAACTTTCTGCATATCTTAGAGGCAATGTCTTCTCAAGAGTGAGTTCTTTGAGGGTTCTCCTCAGTCTCCAGAGGAACCTAGATAAGTGCTCTCCAAATCTGATGTACACATAAATCACCTGGAAATCATGTTAAAATACAGTTTCTGATTCAATGGGTCTGGGATTGGGCCCAAGATTTCTATATTCATAGTAAGTTTTTGGATGCAATTGTCTCTGATTCACAGACCACACTTGGAAGTAGCAAGCTCCTAGATTCTTCCCAAGGTGTCCCAGATTGGGGCAAAAGGCCAGGGGTCAGCAAGGTTTTATTGTAAAGATTTTAAGTTTTGTGGGCTACAGGGTCTTAGTTGGAACCATTCAAGTCTGCCATCATAGCAAGAAAGTATCCACAGACAGAATTTAAGTGAATAGGCATGACTGTGTTCCAATAAAACTTTATTTACAAAAACAGGCAGCAGGCCAAATTTGGCCTACTGGCCGTGGTTTCCAGACCCCTGCTCTACCCATGCTTAATCAAGGAAAAGAAAAATGTGTTCAGAATACAACCAAGAGAGCAAACAGTTAGCAAAACTCTGAATATCCTCATGGAAAATTTAGAATCCCTTTCAGAAGCTTAGCCTCGCGCCCTAGATGGACAGGACCTGAGAAGCGGATATGCAAGAACACCAAGTCACCTACCACTTTACAATTGTACATAAAACATGCCTTGTGCTCATTTTGAGTTTTCCCTAGCAGAATAAGGGACCTAGGTGTGGAAAAGGAGCAAGGCAAGTTTATATCCTGTGAGCTCATGCCTCAACCACCAGTCTTTTGTTGACACAGGTGAAATCACACTTAAATATTTTTTGGCAGCCAGAAAGAGAAAAAATATTCCTGAAGGGCACTGTGAAGTCCATTGTACCTCACTTCACAGTGACACAGATGGCCCTGCCCCTTGTTTTGCTGACTATTAAACCCCTTATACATCCCCACTCCACACTTGAGAGCCTAGATGTGTTGATTCTCTCCTAGGCATTCTCATATATCCAAATTCACTCATTTACTCATCAAATATTTACAAGGCATCTATTTTGTAAATGGGATAGCTGTAACTCCTGGGGAAAATGTGAACAAAACAGACATGATCCCCACCATAGAGTTTATGGTATAGTGGTGGCTTCAGACATATATATACATAATTGAGCTTCAATGTGCTAAGGACCATGAGGGCAAGAATACTGGTGCTCCGAGTGATGGCAAGACAGACATGCAACTGAACTAAGCTGCAACCTAAAGAATGAACAGTGTTGAAAGAAGATGAAAAGGGGCCCAGGAGAAGAGAAGTATGGGCAATAGTCTGGAAGATAAAGAGTGTGTGTCAGGAGAATGGAAAGGCATTTAATGAGACAGACGGAGAATTTAAGGAGGAAATGGTGAGAGATAAGATTAGAGATATATGCAAAACCCAAATAATGAAAAGTCTTATAAATAGGATGAACTTACAATCTATCAACCAACCAGGACACATTTGTGAGTGAAAGACTGTTAATAATTATGCTGAAATAGCAAGCGAAAACTGAAGCTATTCCAGGAAAGTGGGTCATATGGTCAGCCTACTTATAAACCATATGAAGGAGATAGATGTGTATACAGAAGGCAATGAGAAGCTGTTAAATATTTAGGGCAAATGGTGATATGACCAGATTTGTGTCTCACAACAATCGTTCTGGCTGCATTATAGCAAGGAGAGTGGAGCCTGGCACTGAAAGTGATTGGATTAATTTTAATGCACCCTTGTGTTAGGAGAACATTCTAAGATTCCAGAATCTCAGTCCTGACTAAGAGAGAGCTACCACTTTGTAAAGATCAGTCCTGACACTCAGATGCAGGAGTCTCCAACAGACTTGTATTTTAGTCCCATTTTTGCTAATTACTAACTATGGTATGGTTCATCAATTACATTCAGATGTGTGGGGGTTTTTCCCCATCACCAAGCAATTACAAACACCAGCTGGGTGTCCTACAATTCAACTCAATTCTGACACTATCTACTGGAGATAGCATCAGATCCCACAGGTTAAGGGCTCAGTCCTACAAGACTGCCACCCCTCTTCAAATGTCAATCCTAAATCCAGTTGTCACCTGTGCTTCTGACCCACTGGCTGTAGATTGGTGGTTCCAATGACCCCTACCTTGGGTTTGATTAATTTGCTACGAAGGCTCACAGAACTCAGAAAAACATTTTATTCACTAGATTACTGGCTTATTATAAAAGGATATACATCAGGACAGCCATATGGAAGACAAGGTACAAGGAAAAGGTGTAGAGATTCCATGCTTTCTCTGGGCCTGCATCTTCATGTCTTCCCCCACTCAGAAGCTCTCCAAACCTGTACTTTTGGGTTTTTATGGAAGCTTCACTACATGAGCATGATTGATTAAATCACTGTACACTGGTGATAGAATTCAATCTCCAGCCCCTCTCTCCTTCCAGGTGACAGAACGTGTGTGGGCAGGTAGGAGGTGGACTGAAATTTTCAAACTTCTAACCACATGGTTAACTCCACTGGCAACCTGCCCCATCCTCAGGTGCTTTCCAAAAGTCACCACTTTCACATAACAAAAGTCACTTTTATTGCTCTCATCACAGGAAATTCGAAAGATTTTGGGAGCTCTGTATCAGGAGTGGGGATGAAGACCAAATATATATTTCTTATTGTAAATCACAATATAACACTGTGCGTGACCTCAAGAAAGTTGATTAACTTAATTGCGCCATTTGTTAAATGGGTATAATAGGACCTATCTTCTAGGATTGTGTGAACATTAGAAATTGTTCATATAAAGTGCTTAACACAAAGACACACTATACGATGGTAACAGTAGTTGTAGGAGTAGTAATACTTGTTGTAGTGGTACTTGTAGTGTACTGTAGTGGTTACTGCTAATGGTAGTAGTCGTAGCAGAAATAGAAATAGTTGTGAAGCATTAGAAAGGAGCACCAGAGTAATAGAGAACACTGGCATCTGTGGGAGCTCCATAAGGGAAAAGCAATACGGGAATGAGGGAGCAAGGTAGCTGAACACAAACTCTACTTATCTGTCAGTGGTGTCAAAGATGTGGTTGATTGACAACTCCTTAAAGGTGGTATGTGGCTTTGTCCCATTTGTATATCTACCCTTTTCATGGTGCTTAGCTCAGAGCCTTCCATACGGTGAATGCTTGGTAAATGTGCCTGTTGAATTCAATTGAACTATATTTGCCCTTGGAAAACCACACTTTAACTTCTACACCAGCACTTCTGGAAATGGAGCAAAGGTAGGGCAGCTAGAAAGAATATCATGGGCTTTCTGATGCAGACCTCTGTCCTACAGTTCAGGGAAGAATGGCAAGCCGGCAGGCATAGGCTGATGGTTCACAGATGTGTCTTATTTGGTTGTCAACGTGAAAAGAATGAACTCGTATTTAAAAATTGAAAGGCTTTACATAAAAATACAAATTTCCAACTTTGCTTGAAAAATTGGAAGATGTGGCATCACTGAACCACCACATGGTTACATACCTGGGAAAAAGTAGCAGCTGCCTCACTTTACGGGATCTTTACATCCCTCACCGCAGGGCTCTAGGCTCCGGGCCAGGCGTTTGCAAACTGAGGTGCCTAGAGGAAGCAGGCAGGTACAGAAATGAGAGAAGTGAGCCAAAATGGAGCCCTGGTGCCTAGTGGAATGAAGGGAGGGTGCCCCACCCAAACGCGGCAGCCTATACTCAGATACAGTCAATTAATGTCATCTGAGAATAAGGGCCCAGAGTATCAATATTCTGTTTTCCAAGAGAAGTTTAAAATCCAAATTTTATATTGAAATCTTCACAGTTTTAATTTTAATTGTTTTTTATTTGCTACTACCACCAAGATCTGCACCTGCGGTGGCTCCACCTGTGGCCCATGCCCTAGGCTTCAAGGCTCACTGCCGCAGCCCTCCTACTAGTGGCAGCCTAGCATCCGTGGGGCTTCCGGCAGCAGCGGCGGCGGTGGGAGGGGCACGCAGCGAGGAGCACGCACGCACGAGGACGCCAACGCCCCGCGCGCCTTAACTGCGCCGCAGCCCGCGACCCTCTCCTGCACTCTCGGACTGCCAGCAATGGTGAATGTGGGTCCGACGCTCCAGCGCCATCCAATTTCAGGGCTACTTCATTCAGCAGGTGAGTTGTTACACACCCTTGGCGGATTCTGACTTCCGTGGCCACCGTCCTGCCACCTTTTTAAAATATGGTGATCACGTTTTTTGAAAAATGCTGTGCGGGTGAAATAAAACACATGTGAGAGTCAGTTCTAACTTATTGCTGACCGGACTGCAACCTCCGAGTGGTCCCGCTGTTAATTACTACCTAGTGCAATGGGCAGGAGACATTTTGATGCAGCCATTTTAACAGTGTGGCGTTTTGGATGTTCACATCTACCTATTTTGTAGTCCTCCAAACGAAACACTTCATTTTCAGCTTTTAAAAAATGATCGAGGGGCTTCCGTGGTGGCGCAGTGGTTGAGAGTCCGCCTGCCGATGCAGGGGACACGGGTTCGTGCCCCGGTCCGGGAAGATCCCACATGCCGCGGAGCGGCTGGGCCCGTGAGCCATGGCCGCTGAGCCTGCGCATCCGGAGCCTGTGCTCCGCAACGGGAGAGGCCACAGCTGTGAGAGGCCCGCGTACCGCAAAAAAAAAAAAAAGAGAAATGTACTCCACAGCCCATCCTATCCCGTCCCTCAGTCTTGCACCATCCTAGCCCCAGCCCATCCTGGACTGCTGTAACCCCATCATTTCTTCCATTCCGTCCTTGAGGCCCATCACAGGCAATGCACAAGCACTGGATGCAGTTGTGATAGATCTCTCCCTGAATACATTTTATTTTAAAAAATTGTCTTGGTTGGTATTTCTCAGATGGATTGTTTTTAATAGAAAATTTTCAAAATTTTGCATAAACTGTTAAATCTTATGTCAATTAAGTAACATAGCTCATTGTTTTTCTTTCTATTTTTCATCTTGGACAAACAAAAGAAAATATGTGAGTTTTACCTGTAGTGGAAAAATAGGTCATTGACTTACATTTTATAACCTGTCTGCAATTTTTTTAATTGACGTATAGTTAATTTACAATATTAAGTTCAGGTGCACAGCATACTGATTCAATATTTTTATAGCTTATACTCCATTTAAAGTTATTACAAAATAATGGCTATATTTCCCTGTACTGTACAATATATCCTGTTGCTTATTTATTTTATATATAGTAGTTTGTGTCTCTTAATCCCATACCACTATCTTGCCCCTCCCCCTTCCCTCTTCACCCTGGTAACTACTAGTTTTTTCTCTATAGCTGTGAGTCTTCTGTTTTGTTATGTACATTTTTTGTTTTATTTTTTGATTCCATGTATGTAATAATATACAGTATTTGTCTTTCTCTAATTCCACTAAGCATAGTGATCCCTAGGTCCATCTACATTGTTGAAAAGGGCAGAATTTCATTCCTTTTACGGCTGAGTAATATTCCATTGTATATATATCCATCGGCATTTAAAGTAATTATTGATAGTGATGTACTTATTACCATTTTATTATTTGGTTTCTGGGGGATTTTTTTGGTTCTCTGTTATTCTTCTTTTTGTTTCCTACCTTGTGGTTTGATGATTTTCTTTAGTGGTATGCTTGTATTCCTTTCTGTCTAGTTTTTGTGTATCTATTGTAGGTTTTTCATTTGTGGTTACCAGTTTATGTATATTGACCATAACTATATCTACTTGTTTTAAACAGGTAGTCCTTTAAATTCAGACATTCTAAAATTTCTACAATTTTTTCTGCCCTCTGCCACATGTGTTTTTAACGTCATATTTTCTGTTTATCCCTTTACTAATTATTATAGTCATAGCTGATTTTACAATGTTTTGTCTTTTAATCTTCATACTAGCTTATTTAAAGGGTTGATTCTCAGCCTTTACTATATATTTGCCGTTACTAATGGGATTTTTCCTTTCCTATAAATTCTTACTTCTTGTTATAGTCTTTTCTTTTCCACTTAGAGAAGACCCTTTAACATTTCCTTTAGGGTAGGTTTAATATTGATGAACACTTAATTTTTGCCTGTCTGAGAAATTCTCTCTCCTTCAATTCTATTTTTTATTTTTTTATTGAAGTATAGTTGATATATTGTGTTAGTTTCAGGGGTACAGCAAAATGATTCAGTTATATATTTTTTCAGATTATTTTCCATTATAGGTTATTGCAAGGTATTGAATATAATTCCCTGTCCTATACAGTAAATCCTTGTTGCTTATTTATTTTATGAATAGCCCTTTGTATCTGTTAATCCCATATTCCTAATTTATCCCTCCCCCTTTTCCCCTTTGGTAACCATAAGTTTGTTTTCTATGTCTGAGAATCTGTTTCTGTTTTGTATATAGATTCATTTGTATTATATTTTAGATTCCACATGTAAGTGATATCATATAATAGTTGTCTTTCTCTGTCTGACTTACTTCACTTAGTAGGATAGTCTCTAGGTCCATCCATGTTGCTGCAAATGGCAATATTTCATTCTTTTTTATGGCTGAGTAATATTGCATTGTGTATCTATCACATCTTAAATCAGTTGTCTGTTGATGGACACTTGGGTTGTTTCCAAGTGTAGCTATTGTAAATAGTGGTGCTATGAACACTGAGGTGCATATATCTTTTCAAATTAGAGTTTTCATCTTTTCTGGATATATGCCAAGGAGTGGGATTGCTGGATCATGTGGTAGTTTTCTTTCAATTCTAAATGGTACTCTTGCTGGGTAGAGTATCCTAGGTTGCAGGATTTTCCCTTTCAGCGCTTTGGATATATTCATGCCACTCTCTTCTGGCCTACAGTTTCTGCAGAGAAATCAGCTGATAGCCTTATGGGAATTTCCTTGTATATGCCTCTTTGTTTTTCTCTTGCTGCCTTTAGACTTCTCTCTTTCCTTTGACTAAATTTTGCCATTTTAATTATGATATGTCTTGGTGTGAGTCTGTTTGGATTCATCTTGTTTGGGATCCTCTGTGTTTCCTGTACCTGGATATCTGTTTCCCTTTTTAGGTTTAGGAAGTTTTCAACCATAATTTTATCAAATATATTTTTGATTGCCTTCTCTCTCTCTTCTCTTTCTGGGACCCCTTTAGTGTGAATATTGGTATAGTTGCTGTTGTCCCATATATCGCTTAAACTATTTTCATTTTTTAAATTTGTTTTTCTTTTGGCTGTTCTGATTGGTTGATTTCCATTATTCTTTCTTCCAGATCACTTACGAGTTCTTCTGTATCCCCTAGTCTGCTGTTAATTCCTTCCAGTGTGTTTTTCATTTCAGTTATTGTATTCTTCAGTTCTAACTGGTTCGTTTTTATATTTTCTAGTTCTTTGTCAAAATTCTCACCATATTAAGCTATTATTTTCCCTAATTAGCATTCTTATTACAAATGTTTTGAATTTTTTATCTGGTAAATTGTTTATTTCTGTTTCATTATTTGTTCTTTCAGGGTTTTTTGCCCTTTTGCTCTTTCAGTTGAGACAAACTCCTCATTCTTCTCATTTTGCTTAACTTTCCCTGTCTCTATGAAATTAGGTGAAACAGTTACCATTGCAGTGTTGAAGTTGTGTCCTTATGTGAATGTGTCCCTATTAAGTCTGTGTGTGCCCAGTGACTTTGGTAGGAGAGCTGGATTTGACACAAGTCACATCTTTCCTCAGGGTGTGCTGGCATCTATCACCTTGGTAGGAGGTAGGGCTGGAGATGGAGGGACTAAGGCCAGAACCAGGTGTGAGGTGAGGCTTCCCCTCTGCTCAGTGGCCATCACTGCCCTACTGAGGGTGGGATTGGGTCCCAGGTTGCTGGGGCAGAAGCCCTGAGGGTCAGTTCTGAACTGGCTCAGTTCCCTTTAAATGTGTGTTGTCCTCACTCCCAGCACCGACACCATCGCCCCAGAGCAAGAGGGGCCAGTGTGTGTGCTTAGCATGGGTTGGGGTGCAGACTGGTGGTCCAGCTGGGGTCAGAGACCCACAGTGGTTCTAATGTGCTGCCTGTGTAAGCACCAGTAAAGGCCACCCCTGCCTTGCTCAGACGTTGCTTTGGGTCCAAGCCTTCTTTGTCACTCACAGCTGAGCTCTCCTTTCAGCCTCTGCCACCCCTGCCCTGGTTTGGAGCTGCACTATAGGGCAGGCAAGGCCTGTGTGGGCTGTCAGGGTAAGCTGGAGTGCAAGCTGTGGTGGTCTGGCCACAGACGGAGATCGGGGCTGCTTCTGGCCTGCTGCCTGTGTAAGCACCAGTAAAGACTGCCTCTCCCTACTCAGACACTGCTTTGGGTTTGAGCTGCCTCTGAGGCTCACAGCTGAGCCTTCACACCAGCGTGGAGCTGCATCGTGAAGCAAGTGAGGCTGGAGCATTTGCTCGGCTCAGGCTGGCGTGCACACCAGGGCAGTCCCAGGAAAGTGGCCAGCCTCCCAGACAGTCTTCAATCCGTCCTCTCTGCCCTGCTTCGGGAGCAACTTAAGTGTGCTCCTCAGGAGTGGAGTCCAGGTTTCCCACAGCCTGCTGTTAGTCCCACCAGCCAAGGGGGCTTGTCTTCCCTGTGTCAGACCCCAGGACTGGGATGCCCAGTATGTGGCTTGAACCACTCACTCCTCAGGGAGGATCTCCACCTGTGTAATTTCCCTTTTCCTCGGAGTCTCCACCCAGGGTCACAGGTCCTGCCTGACCTGATCACTTCTCTTCCCTTCCTCCCAGATTGCATGTGGATCTTTCTCACAACCTTGGTTGTACAGAAATCTATCTGCCAATTTCCAGTCAGTTTTCAGTGAGAATTGTTCCATATGTAGATGTAATTTTTAGGTGCTTGTCGGGGGAGGTCAGGTTCACGTCTTTCTGCTCCAGCATCTTGATCTTCTCTCTGTATGCAATTTCTTATATTCTGCTGGGCTCTATTATGTTTCTGTCAGCCACACGTTTTTTCCCTTTGAGATTTTTGGGGAGAAGAGAGAAAGTGGTCATAGCAGAGGAGGATAAGGTAGTGTTAGGGATGAGGTGAGGGAATCTAGTATACAATGCTTTATAGCGTTTTTTTAAGCAAAAATATCAAAAGATTGCTTCATCTGGGAATAGACTTCTCAATTTGATATGATTTCCCTTACTCTCATACAGTGTGGGAATTCGAACAGTGATTTTTTGTGAAGTCTTCTGATATTTTTCAATGTTTGCAAATAACTTTTATTTTGATAAAATTTCTCTTTTACAATAATTTCTTTGAAACCTCATCACTGATTTCTTTCTACGGTTCTCTCATTCTTTCTTCTTCCTAAATGGAATTACTGTGGCATCGTCTCTTAATTTTTCTCTCAACCAATGTTGGCTTACTTCTGTCTGTTAGACTCATTTTTTTTTACTGGTTTTGTAAGCTAGTTTAAAGCCATGTGAATCCTCTATCCCCAAACTGGACAACTTAGAACTTTCTTTTTGTTGGAATGATGAGTTTGGATACAGGAACTCCAGGAGTTCCCTAGGTGGTTCTTTATTCTAAAGAAAAAGCTTCTATCCTCTGTTTCTAAATTGTGGAAATAGCCGTTAGGTATAACACTTTGGTAGCAAGTATGAAAAATTATTGAAAGAGCTAAATTTAAAAGTTGTACTTTAAAAGTGTATTATCACTATAAAAGAATGTCTCAGGCATCCAATACAGAAAGGCTACTGGGCCTCAGGAGAAGACAAGAATGAGATACTGAAAATCTTTCAGTCCTCTCTGTCTCTTATCTCACCATCTCTATGTATCTGCTTCCTTCTTATTTCTCTTTGTGGCCAGCTTCCTTTGCCTCTCCAGACCACAGAACAGACAACAACCACCCCCAGCTCCTGGGTTTACAGATTCTCATTCAGTGTATCCACAGAAACTAACTTGCTGTCATTATCATAAATCTGAATTCCAGAAGAGAGCATCTCATTGGTTCCTTCCTGGTCCCATTTGCCATACCCAGGTGACTGAGTCACACCGAATAAGCATGGCTGCAGTTCAAGTAAAGGAAATTTCCCAAGACAGTGTGGGATGATTTAGCTTATGTGCTGGTTGTATACCCCAAAGTATGACTCACTCCAAAAAAACCTCACTTAACCAGTGAGGCTTATCAAACTGGCAGTGTAATATAGTTTATTTTCCTCAAACTTTAGTGTCTGAATACCGCTATCACATTTTCTTTTCCATTTCCAAGTACCAACTGTCCCATTATTTACTAAATCTATTTCTTAGATCAAACTTAAGGTACTATATTTCTCTGTTCCTAGCAATTTTCTGAAGTCACAGGGTTGGTGTGTTTTATTTTTTCTAGTATTCGTAAATTTACATCTATAACTACTAAATTAAGCTGTTAAAATAGCAAAAAAATTTCATGGACGGTCCACTAATGACTCTCTTGTCTGCACTACCTATTTAGCCTTCTATCTAGGTGCCTCAGATCCACCCTTGGTCATCTCCAACCCATTCTCTGTACTGCAGCCTGAGTGATCTTTGGGACCCACAAGTGTGATCAGGCTGTTCCCCCCTCCCCAACTTAAAATGCCTGGTGGCCTCCCCTTCTTCAGTGAATGGCAACTCCATTCAGCCTGTGGTTCAGGTCAAGCCCTTGGAGTTATCCTTGACTCATTTTCTTTGTCTAACACCCTTCATCCAATTTACTTGTACATCACGTAGTCTCCATCTTTGAAACACATCCAGAATCTGACCTCTCCTCGCCATTCCTACTACCACCCCCATCAAATCCACCATCATGTTTAACCTGGATTATTAATCTAGATTCCCAACTGTTCTCTCTTTTTTACCCTTACACTCTTACAGTCTATGTCCACAGAGCTGCCAGGGTGATCCTTCTAAAACATAAGTCGTATCATATTATTATGTTCAAAATGCTCCAAGGACTTCCCATTCCATTTAGAGTCAAAGTCAAGCAGTTTACTTCAGTTCCAAGACCCTATAACCTGCTCCTCTAAGATCTCTTCTCAGATCCTCTCTTCCCTTTCCTGTCTGTGTTCCAGGAACACTGGCTTCTCTGCTGTTTTAAATATTCTAAGTATGTTCTCACCTCAGGACCTTTGCCTGAGCCATTTCCTCTACTTGGAACACTCTTTCTTCTTAGAGCTAAATGGTTCTCTCCTTTACTTCTACCTTTTGCTAAAAATTTATCTTAACAAAAAAAGAAATCTTCCCTTGTCACCGTTTGTAAAATAGCACTTCACACCACCATTATTTGTTCCCTGCTTCATTTATTCTCATGGCCCCTGTTACCACCTGACACATTATATTTTAATTTATTTATTTATTATCTTTGTCTCTCTCCCCATGTAACCCACATGATGGCAGGGACTTTATTATGTTCATTGTTCAAACTTCGGTGCTCAGAACAATACTTGTTTCTTGATGGATGCTCAAAAATATTGTTGAATGAATAAATCAGTGATATAAGAATGAATAAGTAAATGAATGAATAAATGAACATGACCTTCATAGCTTCATGGTCTACCTTCAAAGTCCCCCTCCAGTCTTCTCTCTTGCCATCCTTCCCACCCTTCTCTGTGTTTCAGCTTTTTGTTTTTCTAAACTTCTAAAGCATGCCATGTTTCCTTCTGCACCAGGGCCTTTTATTCATGCTATTGTGTCTATTAGGAATACACTTTCCTTTCCTCCCTCTTTGCCTGCTTAAACCTCAAAGAAGAGTTTCTTGGATCTGTGGACAGGCCAGATTCTATTATATGTTTTCATAGCATTGTGTGCCTCATTTTGGGTCACTTGTCACAGTTCTAATCCTACATTTATGTATGAGATTTTTGATTGCCTCCCCACAAGAGTGGGATAGGGTCTTTCCCATCTAGGGGCCAATAAATATTTGTTGAATAAATAAATGAATGTAGATTCATGTCCTAGTAATAGACCTGTAGCTAATTTTCTGCATAAATCTGGACAAGTCACTTTCTCTCTCTGGCCATCAATTTCCCTAACAGTAAAATGGGGAAGCTGGTCTATAGAAGACCCCGTCCAGTTTTCCCTTTTATCCCTTTAATTTTCTTTGGAGTTGAAGGTAGCCATGCTCTATACATTCCTTCTGTTTAGGTGAACGAAATCTAGTGAATTCAAAATACATCCTACACACTTATTGAAGCAAACACTTTTTTCTTTGTTCTTGAGCTCAAATCATTTTATAGGCAAAATTTACTCCCTAAGAGTTCTTTTTTTCCTTCTTTCTTTTTGTTCTCTGATCCTTTCTACTGGGAGGACACAGTTATCATGAAGCCTGTCTAACAATGAGGAAGGTAAGATAAGTTATGGCAGAGCTCTGCTAGAATGCTCTACCAATTCTCACTCTTCCCACAAATCATGCTGCTTCTTGACAATGTGTCGACTCCTCTATAGGGCTTGTCTGTTACCTCATTTATCTCAACATAAGAATGTTGAGGACTCTGTTTGCTTTAAGAGGCTTATTGTGGGGTAAAAGAAGGGACTGTGCCCCTGTAGTTATGAAGCGAGCCCCAGATAAATGTTTTATGGAAGGACAGTTTTCCAATTAAAGCCTTTTAGCTCCTATACTCAAGCCTTCTTTAAGTTCCCTGTTTGATCTCTGAGAATTGCAGAATTAACAGTTATTCAATCCAAGCCCCAAAGTCTGTGGATGAAGGAATTGAAACCCAAAAACCTGAGTGAGTTGTCTAAGGTCACAGAACTACTTAAATGCAGAACTAGGAATAAAATCTAAGTCTGATTTCTGGTCTAGTGTGTTCCTAGGAACCTAAGCGTTCCTAGGAAACTCTAGGGACCTAACATCAGTTACCTAAGTTGATGAGGTGGGCATGACTAAGTTAATGCAAATCAGCACTCCCACCACTGAATTCAGCACTGAATTTAAAGGCCTCACATCACAGCGTGGGGCGTTCAATTATCTCTATTTTTAAGTATTCAAGAGTCAGATTGTATTGCAGACCAATCTGGGCCTGGTGGAGGCAGAGTATCAGCACCCAAAACCCCTTCATTTCAAATTAAAAGTAAATTCACTCTGGTTTTCCTCAAGGTGGCTCTTTGCTTTAGTTAGAACTTTTCCCTCACTTTTGAAAGCCTTTCTGTAGGAGGCTCCTATGTGCAAAGATGTTGGCTTCAAGGCCAAGTGGCTCAGAGCCAATTGCCTGAGGAGAAAGATGTATTTAATTAGAAGGTTCTTGTTTCAGATGGAAGAGCAACCTGAGGCTATCGATAAGAGGCTTTTCTTTGAGGAGCTGTGAGACTCCAGGTAGCACTTGATCAAGTATATCTAGAGTATGTCGCTGAAAAGGGCTGGGTGTCTTTTTGACTCTGGGAGAGCACAGTCTGAGGACAGACTATGGAACCCTGTCCTCGTATCTCTACTTTCTACTGTATAGCCTGAGACTAGACACTAAATCTCTCTCTGCCTCAGTTTTTAAATATCAAGTGGAGATTTAAAATGGTATGTACCTGGGAGGGTTGTTGTGAGTTTTAAATGAGTTAAAACATGCTTTGGACCATGCCTAGCACATAAAACATATTCACTACTGTTTTTGTTATTACAATCATTAATATAATTCCTTTTACCTTCCTTTCTTGTCTTGGAATCACTTCAGTGAAAGGTCGGTGTCCTCCCACAGACCTGCATGACAGCAAACGCCACATGGCAGACTCTGAGGGTCCATATACTCTTCAGTGTTCCCCCAGTGCTGGCAGAGGCTTTGTTGAGCCTGCACTATAGTTTGACTTCTCCCTCTGCCCAGTCCTACTTCTTCCTCTTGCCTCTCGCAGAGGATGATCCCTGATAAATACTCTGTATGCAAACTCCATCTTGGCATCTGGAGAACCCACCCAATGAAAACTGACTTCCAAAGGATGTTAGTAACATACAGTAGACAGAGTTTGGGAGCCAAAGTGAAAATATGGAAAAACATTTGAACTATCAGGGTCTCAGTTTCCATATCAATAAAATGAGGGTAATTATCTTTAACATGCAAGGTGTTATGAGGATTTAGGGAAAGAGTAAAGGGCCAAGCCCGTAGAAGTGAATGCTATAAGAGTTAATTTGAGACCCCCTCCATTTTACCCCTTTGTTTTCTTCAATTTACTTTTTCCTCTTCCTTTTCCTAACCCAGTCATACTTTTTCCTCTTATTTCACACATTGCTTTTCATCTTCCTTTTCTGTCTCTCCACTTGTCACACCCTTTCAATTTTAACTTAATCCTTTAATCAATGTTGTTGAGGTCCATTTTACATACAATGAAATGCATACATTTTAACTGTGCTGGTGATGAGTTTTGAAAAGTGTATATACATGTGGATCCACCATCACAATGAAGTTATAGAGCATTTCCATCATCGGAAAAGGTAGCCTTGTACCTTTTCCTAGTCAACCCTCACCTGACAATCCCAGCATAGGTAACCATTGATCTACTTTCTGTCACCGTAGATTGAATTTGTCTTTTCTGGAGTTTCATATGAATGTAATCCTACAGTGTGTATTCTTTTCTGGTTTTTTTTTCCTCTCAACATAATGTCTCTGAGACTATCCATGTTGTGTGTGCACCATAGTTTCATCCTTTTCATTGCTGTGCAGTAGTCTATTTATGAAGGTATTACAATTTGTTTCTCCATTTACCAGATGTTGGGCATTTGGTTGTTGGCCATTATGAATAAATCTACCGTAAACACTTATGTACAAGTCTTTGTGTGGATATATGTCGTCATTTCTTCTGCAGTAGAATTGCTGAATCATATGTTAAGTGTATCATATGTTAAGTGTACCTTTATAAGAAAATGCCAATATCACGTTGCATTCCACCTAAAAAAAGTATGCAAGTTTCAGTTGCCCCACATTCTCTCCAGCACTTGCCATTCTCAGTCTTTTTTAATTTACCTATCCTAGTAGGTGTGAAGTGAAAGTGTCTCGTTGTGATTTAATTTGCATTTCCCTGGTGACTAATAATGTTTCACCCTTTAATGGCTCTTGTATGTTTTTTGTGATGGTTTTGTTAAAGTATTTTGCCAGTTTTAATTGGTTTTTTCTTATTACTGAGTTTTATAATTTTGGCATGTATTTTCAATGTAAATTATTTCTTAGATATATGTATTGTGAATATTTTCTCCCAATTTTTGTCATCTTATCATTTTTCTTTAGATCATTTTTTCAAAGAGAAGTTTTAAATTCTGATGAAGACCAATTTATTAATTTTTTTATCATGCTTTTTGTGGCCGAGTTATAAAATCTTTGTCTACTTCAAGATGGCAAAGACTTTCTCATATATATTCCCCTAGAAGTGGTATAGGTTTTACATTTTTTAGGTTTCACATTTAGGCCAATAGTCCATTTCAATTTACTTTATTTTACTGTGATATAAGGTACAAGTCTCATTTTTTTTTGCATATAGATACCCAGATCTAGTACCATTTGTTGAAACTTTTTTCTCCATTGAATTACTTGTCACCTTTGTCCAAAATTGTATGACTGTATATATATATACATATATATACACACATATATATATATAAATATAGTCTATTTCTGTAGTCTATTTCTGTTCCATAATCTATATGTCTATCTGTATGCCAGCAGCAAACACTCTTATCATGGCTTTTTAATGTCTTAAAATAAGATGTGTGTATGACCTCAAACTGTTTTCCTTTTTACAGTATAGTCTTTTGGCTACTTTAGGTCCCTCACATTTCCACGTGAGTTTTAGAATCTGCTTGTCAGTGTCTACAAAAATGCCTGCTCTGATTTTCACTGGGATTTCATTGAATCTATTTTGGGAAAACTGGCAGCTTGAAAATACTGTCTTCCTATCAGTGCATAATGTATCTGTTCATTTAGTTAGATCTTATTAATTTCTTTTAGTGAGATAATTTAGTTTTTAGTTTAGATATCTTGCATATCTTTTGAAAAATTTACTCCTCAATGTTTTGTATGTTATTTTAAATGTTTAATTTTTTTTAGAATTTCACATCCTAATTGTTTATTGCTAGAATAAAGAAATATAGTTGATTTTGTATATTAATACTGTTTCCTGAGACCTTGCTAAACTCACTTATTACTTGTAGGAGATTTTTTTTATGTGGATTTCTTAGTATGTGTACATAGACAATGATATTATCTGTAAATAAAGACGGTTTTACTTTTTCTTTTCTTATATGTATGCTCTTGTTTATTTGTTTGTTTTATTGCACTGGCTAGGACCTCTCATACAACAATTGAAGAGAACTAGTAAGAGTGATATCCTGTCCTATTCCCCATCTTAGAGGAAAAACAGTTAATCTCTTACCATTAAGTTAGCTGTAGGTTGTTTGCAAATGCCTTTCATTTGGCTTAAAAGTTTCTATTCCTAGATTGCTGAATTTTTATTGGTATTAATATTTTTCAAATGCTTGTTTTTACATCTACTGATACGATTATATGGTTTTTTTCTTTTATTCTGTTAATATGATTTATATCAACTGATGTTTAAAATGTTATGCATTTCTAAAATGAGTTTGCGCAATAATACCACTTGGTCATGGTATGTTACCCCATTGATATATTGCTGGATTCAATTTGATAATATTTTCTGTTTGGAGAGGTTTTAAATTGGAATTCAATTTTTTAAACTGATATAAGGCTATTTAAAGTTTTTTCTATTTCTTCTTGAGTTGGTTTTGGAAATTTGTGCCTTTCAAGGAATTTTTTCATTTCCTCTAATTTGTCAAATCTATTGGCATAAGTTTGTTCATAATGTTCCCTTTTAAAGAATCTATAGTAAAATCCCCTTTCATTTCTGATGTTGGTAAGCTGTGTCTGCTCTCCTTTTACTTGTTCTGTTTACCCTCAAGTTTATCAATTTTATTGATTATTTCAAAGTACCAGCTTTTCATTTCATTGAGATTTTTTGTTGTTTGTTTTCTATTTCATTGATTTCCACTCTATTATTTCCTTCTTTCTGCTTACCTTGGGTTTCCTTTGCTGTACTTTTTCTAGTTTCTTAAAGGATAAGTTTAGATAATTGATTTCAGACATTTTTTCCTCCAAAATAATCATTTAATGATTGATTATTTTCTCTAAGACAGTGCTGGCCAATAGACATTTCTGTGTTGGTGGTACTGTTCTCTGTACTATTTAATAAGATGGTCACTAGCCTCATGTGGTTATTTAGTGCTTGAAATGTGGCTAGTGTGACCAAGAAAATGAATTTTTATTTTATTGATTTTAAATAATTAAAATTAAAATGTAAATGGTTATATGTAGCCAGTGGCAACCATATTGGACAGCATACCTCTAAATACTACTGCATCCCACAAATATTGATATGTGTATTTTTATTCATTCAAAATATTTTCTAATTTCTCTTATGATTTCTCCTTAAACTTATAAATGGATTGTGTGATTTCCAAATATTTGGGAATTTTAATTATTGATTTCTAATTTAATACCATTTTGTTCAGAGAACATACGTTGTATGATTTCAATCATTTTTAAATGTATTGAAATTCATTTTATTGCCCAGCATATGGTCTACAATGGTGAATCAACTATGTGCACATAAGAAGAATGTGTATTCTGTAGTTTTTGGTAAAGTGTTTTATTCATGTCAATTGGTTAATTTGCTTGATGGTGTTTTTGAAATATTTTATATCTGCATATTCTCAGTTACTGAGAGAGGAGTTTTTAGT
This sequence comes from Leucopleurus acutus, assembly GCF_964270905.1. Lineage (NCBI taxonomy): Eukaryota > Metazoa > Chordata > Mammalia > Artiodactyla > Delphinidae > Leucopleurus > Leucopleurus acutus. The sequence goes on from NC_139149.1 coordinate 45,373,394, forward strand.
TTCTAATTGTAATTGTGAGTTTTTTAATTTCTCCTTTCATTTCTTTCAGTTTTTGCTTCATATATTCTGAAGCTTTGTGTATGCACATTTAAGATTATTTGATATCCTTGAAATATTGATCCCTTTATCATTATGAAAGAAACCTCTTTACCCTTTGCAATGATCCTTGTCTTGAAGTCTACATTGTCTGGTTTTAATTTAGCCATTCCAGCTTTGTTTTGGTTACTATTTGCAATATATACCTTTTCCATGCTTTTTTTTTTTAAACCCACTGATGTCTTTATATTTAAGATAATTTGTTGAGAACTGCCTATAGTTGAATATTGCTTTATTTTATCCAGCCCAACAATCTCTGACATTTAATCTATGTCAGAAGATCTAAACAGAAGAGTTTAATCTAAACAGAAGAGTTTAAACTATTTACATTTAGTGTATTTATTGATACATTTGAGGTTAAATCTAATATTTTGCAATTTGATTTTTTGTCCTCTCTGTTCTTTATTTCTAATTTTCTACCTTCTTTTCAATTAATTCCTTATTATTTGTCTTTCATCTTATTTCCCACTACTGATTAATTAGCTATACCCATGTGTTTTGTCTCTTAAAGTGTTTGCTCTAAGCTTTACAATACGCATTTTAAACTTAACACAGCCTGTCTTCAAACTAAATCACAAAACTTCACGTATAACTTAAGAACTTTAGAACTGTATAACTTATCTCCTTTCTTCTCTCTTTTGTGGCATAATTGTTAAACATTTTTCATTGTAAGCCTTCAAATGTATTGTTTTCATTATTACTTTAAACAGTTAGCTATCTTTAAAACTTTTTTAGTGAGAAAATAATATTTTTTCTATTTATCCATTTACCATTTTTGGTCCTCCTTATTTAAGTTGTCAGCTGATACAATTTTTTTCTTGTTCTTCTGGAATGCCTTCACACAGCTTTTACTTATATGAAAGTGTTTCATTTTTGAAAGATACTTTCTCTGGGTATAGAAGTTTAGATTGACATTTTCCCCCAGAACTTAAATATTGTTATATTGTTTTCTCAATTTCATAGGTTTTGATAAAAAACTTGCTGTAATTTTTATCTTTGTTCCTCTTTACATAATCACTTTTTTCTCTGGGTAATGGTTTCCCCTTTATCACTGTTCTTTTTTAAGCAATTTGATTATGATGTGCTGTGGTTTTCCTTATACTTGTCCTGCTTGGGGATCATCAAGCTTCTTGAGTCTTGGTTTATAGTCTTCTTCACATTTGGAAAAACGTTTGGCCATTACATATTCACATGTCTCTGCCCCCACCCCCACCCCCTTATTTTTGTTTTTGTTTTTTTTGCGGTACGTGGGCCTCTCACCGTTGTGGCCTCTCCTGTTGCGGAGCACAGGCTCTGGACGCACAGGCTCAGCAGCCACGGCCTACGTGCCCAGCCGCTCCACGGCACGTGGGATCCTCCCGGACCGGGGCACGAACCCACGTTCCCTGCATCGGCAGGCGGACTCTTAACCACTGTGCCACCAGGGAAGCCCCACCCCCTTGTTTTTTGTTTTCTCTCTTCCTGGGATTCCAATCACATGTATGTCATGTTAGACCCTTCTTCTTCTTCTTCTTCTTCTTGTCTTCCTCTCTATGCTTCATTTTGGAGAATTTATATTGCATTTTCTTTAAGTCCACTATATTTTCTTTTTTTTTCCAGTTTCTAATCTGCCATTAATTCTATCCAGCAAAGTTTTTATTTTAGATGTTATAGTGTGTGGTTTTTTTTAGCAGTAAAAACGTCCTTTACTTTTCCTTCTTGTAGCATTATTGGCACAAGAAAAGAACATGTCTGGTTTAGAAATGATGTTAAGTTTCTACAAAAATGAAGATGTACTTTGTATTTGTATTAACTTAAAAGTATAAAAAGCACAGGATACATTTTCAGACCAGTTTTACTTTTACCCACTTACGGTAATATGCGCAATGTTAGAACGTACTTAGGTAATGTGTAAATCAAATGAAAAATCCAGAAGCAGCTGGTTCTGAATTACAGCACACACTGAAAATTTTGAGAAAGGAGAACACATATTAACAAAAAGAACACCAGCAAGCTCAAACTCAAGTTTATATGCTGAGTATTTTTAAAGGGTTTAAAAAGCATGCTCAATCAGCATACAGCTTTTTCTCACTTAACAGATGCATTTCTATCTGCTTGTGTACAGCAAAGGGTAAAAACTTGAATCAACTTACTTATGATTTCAGAAATGTATTCCATGGAATTTATTTCACTGCTCCTACCATTGATTCTTCAAATAAGCAAAGTACAGAAGGTCTCATCCCTTGAAATTGCTTTTAAACTAGCACTTTACATTGAAAGATAATAAGTAGAAACCTAGCAATTCCTGGTACAGTGCCTAGACTTAGCCTCGTTTAATAGAAGAATTGGATGTACAACAGAAAAATTATCATTTTCTTTATCCTTGGAGGAGAGAGAAGGAATGACGAGAGGTGGGGACATGGCTGCAGTATTTAAGAGCTGAATGGAACAATGCGTCTTTCACAATGCTGACAACTCCACAATGAAGAACCACCATGAATCTCATCAATTTTTTTAGTTCATGCTGGATTAGGAATTTAGGTTCCCCTCTTTGTGTATCAATTAATTCAAATTTCTCCAAAAATTAATACTACAAGATAAACTCTGACTGCAATAGGTATTTCCTAAGTAGGAGACCAAACACCAAAGGGAATCCCTTCTTCCAACATCTATTGGTATGTTTTAAGATTTCACCAAAGAGGAAATCTAACAGTTAAATATGAAGTCTCTTGGCCAACTAAGAAACTACAGCTATTATGGGTATTGCCCTACATAGCCACTATTTGTATTACATATTAAATTAAGCCCATCATTAAATATGCTTGCATAATTATGCTGTGAGTGATGATAGCAGTGATGATGCTAGTGAAAAAGCTCTTCTTTAGCCCAAGAAGAGTAAGAGGGAAAAAATGTGAAAACAAGTAGAAAGCAGACAAAGAGTTGGGCATTTTCTGATCTGAAAAGAACATTTTAAACATAGAAATACAAAAAGAAAAGTATTCCCTTATTTCCCCTATGTGGAAATATGAAACATTTATTTTAGATATCGGACAAGAACAGAGCTAAATAATCCAATTTTACTGCAGGAGTATAAAAATCATCCCGTCACCACAGTGTAAGATTTAAATGCATCTGCACAAGGGTACACTTTATATAAAATGTAGTTAAGATTACTGCAGCCCTGACAAGTATTTCCAGTCCCTAACCCAGATCCTACTGCAATACTGGTGGTTCCAGTAGTTTCATGGAAGTAAATCATTAATAATAATAAAGCAATTAAAAAGACAAATCAAAATACCTCAGTGACCACATATTCAACTCAAACTTTATTTAAATGTTACATTTGCCTCCCACTAATAAATCTTTATTTCACTCAAACTTGAACAGTAAATCTTCCATACTGAAGTATCTTCCTTGCCTAATTAATTCAAAGGAAGAAACCAAAATGATTAGTAAAGAAAAATGTAGGGATTAACACACCTTTTAATTTGTTTTAAATATTTTTAAGGTTTAAAAATTGTTTAAAATTTTTAATTTCTAGTAAGAAAACATTATCTGAATGAATACCCTAATGGCAAACCACTGTAAAATGTTTCAGCTGCATCTGGGGCAGAGGGGTAGGGTTTATCTTCATAGCACCCCCGCTTTCTTCATGACGAAGTCAGAGGTACACTGGTTTGTATTGCGACATCCATTAGGTGATCTAAGTTGCGTTTCCTTCAGCAGGGGCTTTATTTGTCAGAAGGGCATTATACTTGATCTCCAAATTTGGCCGACAATTTACTGATGAGATTCATAACCTTTGGGTTGCTCTGATGTTTTGACATACTTGCTGGGTTCTGAGCCACATCCTGGAAGGCCACCATAACTTCTGGATCCTGCATGGCTGTAAGAACCTCTGGATCGGGCTTCCCTGGTGGCGCAGTGGTTGAGAGTCTGCCTGCTGATGCAGGGGACACGGGTTCGTGCCCCGGTCCGGGAAGATCCCACATGCCGTGGAAAGGCTGGGCTTATGAGCCATGGCCACTGGGCCTGCGCGTCCGGAGCCTGTGCTCTGCAACGGGAGAGGCCACAGGGGTGAGAGGCCCGCGTACCGCAAAAACAAACAAACAAAAAAGAACCTCTGGATCACTAAGAATTTCACTGAGCCCAGGCATTCCTGCCATTCCAGGCATGCCCCCTCCCATTCCAGGCATTCCTCCAGGAAAATTACCAGGCATTCCGCCAGGAAAGCCACCTGGAAAAGAGCCATACTGAGCCCCTGACTGTCGTCTGGCTTCTTCCTCCTTCTGGGCTCTCGCATGTTCTTCCTGAGCCTTCTTGACCCTTTCTGTTCTTTCTTTGATCTCTCTCTCTCTCCACGTTTTCGCTCATACTTTCTCCGATGTTCAGCAATTTTCTGGGCCCTTGGTTGAACTTCTTTCGGCATTGCACTAGCATCTTCATCATAATCCAGCTTACAGGCAAGGGCAAGATCATGGGCAGCTTCTTCCCAATGGCCCAAAAGTCTGTGTGCTTTCCTTTGCTACTCGTATGGCTGAGCAGAATCGGGATCTATTTCAGTATCTCTGTCACAGTCTCGGATGGCAGCATTTGGCATCTGTAATTTGAGGAAGACACTTGCTCTCTTGGCATACAGAATGGCCAAACGAGGATTTAACTTGATGGCATCTGTGAACAAGTCAGTGGCTTTCTGTAGTTCACCATCATTTAGGGCATCAATGGCAGCCACTTTTTTATCATTTGCCTGATCAGTCATCTCCTCAGTTCTCTCTACATTTTCATCTCCCGTTTCTTGAGGGGCATCAGTGTCTGGTTCAATCACACCTTCGTTGTCAATTTCTAGGTCACTTTCCTCACTTGATGGTTCCTCTGTCTTCATGTTTTCCTCCGCCTTCTTACTATCTGTTTTTTCTTCCTTGGTATTTTTTTCCAATTTAGTTTTAGGAGTAGCAGGTGGTATTTTACCCCCCATGCTCACCACCCACTCCTTCAGGAAGCCCATTTCTTCGGTGTGCAGAACGCTTGGGTCCTGCTTGCACATTTTCACGAAGGCTCGAAGCTCGCTCACTTTGCGGGGGTCCATGGTCCGGAGGCGGCAGGTGCAGCGGAGGCTGTGGCCGGATCCCTGGCCCCGGCACTAGCTTAGTGTGACCGCGTAAGGGAGGCGGGTGCTGCGAGGCAAAACAGTCTAGAACCTCCTATAGTTTTCATTTATTGAAGTTCCTTCTTTTTTTTAAAATATCTTCTATTTCCCTCCTCTTTGTATTCATTTTTCTCTGAATTCTCAAGCATAATGATCATAGTTGTCTTAAAGGTTTCTGCCTAGTAATTCCACATCTCTGTAATTTCTAGATTTGTTACTATAGACTGATTTTCCTCCTGGTTATTGGTTATATTTCCTCTTCTTTATACATGTGTAGTGATTTTTTTTTTTTTGGATTCTGAACATTGTAAATTTTATGTTATTTGAGTGCTGAATTTTGTTGTAGTCCTTCAAAACATGTTTATTGAGCTTTGTTCTGGTAATCATTTAGGTTATTGGTAGATAAATTTCTTTCAAGGATTATTTTTTAAAGACTTTATTGAGGCATGTCTAGAGTAGTCTTCACTTGATGGCTAGCTAAGACCACACCTGAGGGTTGAGTCTTCCATGGTCTCTACTGAATGCTTTTTCTGTTTACTAAGGACTTTTTACCCTGACTATTGTGAACTCAAAATATTTCCAGTGATGTGTGAACTCTGGAGTTGTTCTGCTTGCAGCTCCCTGGCAGTTGTTCTCCCCTAAGAAGCTGTTCTTTGCACACTTGTAGAATTTCACCCTATGAATGTACAGACTGATATTTAGCCAAACGATAAAGGGGACCCTGTGAATATTTCCGAAGCCTTTTATCTTTCTGTCTCCATTACTCTTGCCCGCATGCTCAGGCTCCCTCAGACTCCAGTGGTCTCCTCTACCCAGTGAGATTGCTAGTCTTTGGGGCTCCCTCTTTCTGCATTGAGTTTGGGAAAGTACCTCCAGGCAGAACTCCTAGGACTCATAGGATTCACCTTTATTAGTTTCCCATACCTCAGCTGTCACAGTCCTGTGCTTCCTGTTGTTTAATATCTGAGTATTGTTTTATATATTTTGCTCAACTATCTAGTTGATTATGGCCTGACAGTAAGTCCAAACTTTGTTTCTTCCTAATGGCTAAAAACAGAAGTCCAAATTTTCATGTTTATCCAAGGTTATACACGCACAGAGATTAAAGAGTCAATTTTCCAGTGTTTTTATAGAGCAGAACAAAACAATAGCCATCCCCTGTCCTTGACCCCAGTGCTCACTCCCAAAGGCAATCACTTCCAAATCTTTCTGTTGATTGTTTTCATATTTACTTCCATTTTGCTTATGTTGCTGTTTCTTGAGACTTTTTTTTATGTTGAATTTTTACTGGAGAATACAGAGATTGGCTCTTTATTAACATTTTTCAGCTTTACTCCATACATAAAACTTTCCCATCTTCCCAAGATCATTATACCATAATTTTGGTTGGATAAATATTGTGTTTATACTACTTTGGCTTGTGAGTGTTTTTTATAGCTGGACCATATAACATACTATGATTATTTTTATTTATTGCACACATTTTTGGTTCCCTGGAGTTGATAACTTACTTGTTTTTTTATCTCCAAAACCTCCTTTAGTTGTATATTTACACTCTTATTATGTTTGAACACTTCAGGTATTCTAGCTCTATCTTATTGAAGAAGTTTCTAGAGCCTAGAGCCTTGTGACCTGCTTTTACTTGGTCTTGTTGTCATCTGAGTCCTTTGTACATTTTTCCTGACATCTCCCTTTACCATCATCCTACAGATTACATTTCCCTGTCTATTGGTTATATTCCCTCTTTCCTGTATCCCGTGTTCTCTTTCTTCTTGGTTTACTACCTCATTTTTGGTGGATCAAATCCTCTGGTAACTACTTGAGAAAAGATATGTGAGAAATTTTTTTGTTTTGTTTTGTTATATGTTCGCTTTTTGTGAAGTTGTATGCCCTTATTTTACCTGCGTATTTTTTTTTTTTTTTTTTTTTTTGGCTGTACGCGGGCCTCTCACTGTTGTGGCCTCTCCCGTTGTGGAGCACAGGCTCCGGACGCGCAGGCTCAGCGGCCATGGCTCACGGGCCCAGCTGCTCCGCGGCATGTGGGATCTTCCCGGACCGGGGCACGAACCCGCATCCCCTGCATCGGCAGGCGGACTCTCAACCACTGCGCCACAAGGGAAGCCCTACCTGCGTATTTGATCAGTAGTTTTGCAGGTTATATTTTTATAAATACTTTTTATTTGACTAAGAATATTTCTTCACTTCCTTGTTTGTTAAGAATTTTTTCATAAATAGGTATTGAATTTTATCAAATGCCTTTTCTGCTTCTGGTTATAGGAAATTTTTTTCCTCAGAACTTGGAAAGTTTTGCTTCATTTTCTTCTAGCTTTCTAGTGTTGTTGTGATATTTGATCTTCTGCATGTGATCTATTTCTTTTTCTCTCCGGAAGCTTTTAGGATTTTTTCAAATCCCTAACGTTCTAAAATTTCATGATGATATATCTTCATATGTTTTAGCACTGGTTTTCCAGGTAAGAAAAAGTTGAGGTTGTGTGAGCTTCAAACAGGGTTCTGGAACATCCCACTCTTTAGTGCAAATAGAAAAGCCTCAGCGAGGAAGTCAAGAGGCATGCAGTACTGGCTTGAGGTGAAACACATGTGAACCTTGTTGGAGCCTGGCAGATCTGGTTGCCATAACAGTAATTGAAACAAGAGGCCAGGAGGATCTGATGTGTTACGTAAGAGGTATCTGATACAGTGTGGGTCTTTTTGCTTCCATCATGCTGAGCTTTTCATGAGCCCTTTTAGTCTAGAAACTGATGCTGAGTTTAGGAGAAATTTCTCAGATTACTTCTTGACGATTCCCTCTCCTCATTTTCTCTCTTCTCCCTCTTCTGTAACACCTGTTCAGCAGATTTTGGATTATCTGGATTCTTCCTGAAGTCTCATGTTTTCTCCGTTATTTCCATACAGTGTCGTATTGCCTGACTTTTTGGAGAGATTTTCTCAGCCCCACCTTCTGAGTCTTTCTATTTCTTCATTTCTACTCGCATCTAAATTTCCAAAGAAATTTTATTGTTGTTGTTTCTGAATATATGTATGTATGTATGTATACACACACACACACATTCATGATCTTATTCAATGCTCGCAGCATTTGTCTTCAAATCCTCTGGATATCAATTATAGCTCGTGTTGTTTTCTAGGTTTTCTTCTTCATAAAAATAGTCTTTGTTTCCTCTATGTTTATCCTTTTCTTGTTAGTTTTGACCTCTGTATTTGTATTGGCATTGCTCTCCAGCTGTTTGCTAATTATATGTAAGAATGGTACTCTGAAAAGCTGATTGAAAGCTCTCTGTGCATGGGTGAAATATTTAATTAAAAGAGCTTTCAACATCATCTCAAAGACTTTTCTTCTTGGCTGGTCAGATTCCTTAGAGAAAACTCTTAATCTTTGACCTGAAGGGTATATGACAGGCTGCCAGTGCTCAGGAATCCAAATGGGACAAAAGGCAGAGAGCAGGACATTTAATATGCAGACTTTTACGCATCTTTTCTTTCGGGTTAAGTATAAAGTAGAAGAGTACGTGCCATGTTAGTGATGGGGATGTTGTTGGCTTTAGACGTAAAGGAGGTAGGAAGGCTTCATTCAAGAGGCAGGTGGATCTACCTTACCAGAATAGGAATTAATTAAGGTGGTTCTTGCTTTTGCTTCTTAGCTCATCTTTAGGTCTTTGGTGGTAGGAACTCCGGGGAGTCGTTTAGACGCAGTAAGTTGGAATATAGCGGCAGCTCCAATGAGCATATTTTAGGGTATAACTTGGGTTTCCCAAATTTCAAGATCATATTTCATACATAATATATATTTCAAATATGTGTATATATTAATCAGGTTTCTTGTGACAGAAACACATTGCAAACTAAGCCAAAAAAAATTCTATTGACCAATGTAATTGACAAGTTCAGTGATAGAATGGATCAGGTATGATAAGATCTAGATGCTCAGGTAATGTCATCAGGAATTTCTTTATCTCTTGGTTCTGCTTTACTCTATATATTGGTTTGATTTTTTGGTGGGTTTCTCCACATGGTGGACATTATGAGCATCAATTCAAGTTTTATGTGGCTGGTACAACTTTCCATATCAGATTAGAGAAACTTCCTTCTTAGCACCCATGTTTAGGAAGCGTCTGGGAGGAACTCTGCTGGCCTGCTTTGTGGGCCAGTCATGATGGACAGAGAATGATTGACTGCATGTTAATCACAAGGGAAGAAAGGCTTGAGTCTGGTGCCTTAGATCACTCAGTCAATCTGATACGCTTAATCACCTGGGATAAGAGAAGAGCAGTTTCTCAGTGAAAAGGAGCACTGGGAAAGGAGAGTCAAGAAGTGTTGTTACAGTCCTGAAATTACTCATTTTAGCTTAATTCATGCCAGTCAGCAGTTAAACATGGCTATTCCTTGAGTTTCAGGTTGTACATAGAGTCACCACAGACTTTAGATATGGGTAAAAGAATGGAGAGTTGCAGTTGGGGATGTTACACATCATATCTTAAAATACGAGTTAGTCCATCTTTTAGGTATTTTCCATCATCAGAGACCCCACTGTTGAGAATATGTTATTTCCTTGGAGACCCAGCTCCTATCATGACCACCAAGAAATCTGGAGCTCATAATAATAATGTGCTAATGAAGAGGGTGATTCTTTCTAGGTACTTCTGTTAGTGCTTCCTAGGAGTCTTCACAATTTTTTTTTTTTTTTTTTGCTATAGATTCAGAAGCATAGGGAATTGTACTTACTAACGTTCAATCTGTAAGACCTAGGTAGCCTGAGAGGAAGAACCAAATCTTTTGAATCCTGTGTCATGTTGGGAGGTAAATATAATACTCAGGGAGAGAGGAATGCAAGTGGCCCAAAGTCCAGGCAAAAGACCGAGGCCTTGAGACCTCTAAGAGTTGAAAGGGTAGGGAAAACTTCAAGGCCCCAGGACAATGAAAACCTTGATAACTGTTGTAGCTTTTCAGATTGAGGGTTTTTAGGTGGTTCAGGTACATGTGAAAGAATGAAAGTGAGAGAGAGAGAGACAGATAGGCGCAGTGGTTGTGAAAACATGGCTTGGAAGGTAGCCCAGTGGTATGGACAGTTAAATCTTGGGTATTTAAGTGGGTATTGAACACTGCCTAGGCGTCATCTGTTTATTTAGTAGTGACCGTCTTGAGCAATGTGTTGAAAAAAGGTTTCAGAAGCTGCAGGAAAGAGGGCTGTAATTAGTTCAAAAGATCAGCCAGTGGTTTGAGAATGGTAGCAGATGTACAAGCCCAGTAATTCTTTCAATGGCATTTGGTAGAATGGTCTAAGGAAATGTCCAGAACTCAAACCTAAACACAAATATTTAGACTGATGCATGGAACAGGAAATCAGAATTATAAAATGCTTTAATCTGTCAAGTACTATAGGAATTAAACTGAGAAACACATTGGTGGATTCCTCAAGACTGTTGGTTGGAGGTGGAGTTTGGGGGAATCCATGGATAAATACATTGAAAAAATTATGTCGATGACTTCAAAAATCACTTGTGAGTTTTTTTGGGAGGAATTTGTGCTTAGTAACCAAACAAATGCAAAGGACTATTAGAGCAGACTGCTAATTAGCAATCAGCCATTGCCTAATCTTAGTGTACTTGTCAGTTTCCGTTGCCACTCAATCAATTTAAGGATGCTACTTTGTATACAAAATAACACAAAGTTTCCAAGCGCCTCTGAAAGTGTTTTCCTTCATTCAGAAATCAAATATTTATTGAGCATCCACTACATGCCAGATGTGCTAGGCTCTGGGATATGACTGGTTATGATACACTTCCTCTCTATGTGGAGTTACAAATGTAATAAATGCCAACATAAGTCAGTAGCCACAGAGCTGTAAGAACAGAGAGGAAGGAGAGATTCATCCTGCCTAAAGATTTGGGGAATACTTCACAAAGGAGGTAACATTTGAGATAGGCTTTTAAGGGCTGACTAAACGCTGTTGGCTCCGTAATTCCCCAGATTCACCTGTGTGCTTTAGTTTTAAATTTTTTTCTAAAAATTTGAGATCCTTTATAGATAAGGTATAACAAGGAGCTAAACAAAGGAAGACTGGGATAAAAAAAAGAGAGAGAGAGAATTTACCTATTGTAGTTGAGAGGAATGTTGAACATCAAAGGAAGAGCTATAAAGCTTTGAGTAAATGGAATGATCTAATTATATATTGAGTAGTGACAGATCCTCTTTTTTTTTATTATTGTAGTAAGAACACAATATGAGATCTACCCTCTTGACACATTTTTAAGTGTGCAGTACAGTTTTGTTACCTATAAGCACAATGTTGTACAGCAGATCTCTAGAATTTACTCATTTGGCATATCTAAAACTTTATACCCTTTGTAAAGCAACTCTCCCTTTTCCCCTCCCACCACCCAGACCTTGGCAACCACCATTCTACTCTCTGTTTCTATGAGTTTAACTATTTTTAGGTACCTCATAAAAGGGGAATCATGTGATATTTGTTTTTCTGTGACTGATTTATTTCACTTAGCATACTGTCCTCCAGGTTCACCCATGTTGTTGCATATGGCTTGACTGCCTTCTTTTTTTTAAGGCTGAATGATATTCTATTTTACAAATATACCACATTTCCTTTATCCATTCACCCATTAATGAACTTTTAAGATGTTTTCATAGCTTGGCTATTGTGACTAATGGGACAACAAACATGGAGTATATATATCTCTTAGAGATCCTGATTTCAATTCTTTAGAATATGTACTCAGAAATGAGATTGCTGGATCACATGATTGTTCTATTCTTAATACCTTGAGAAACCTCCATACTACTTTCCAAAGTGGCTGCACCATTTTGCCTTCCCACCAACAGTGTACAAGGGTTTCAATTTTTCCACATCGTCACCAACACTTTTTTTTTTATAATGGCCATCCTAATGGGTGTTAAGTGACATCTCATTATGGTTTTGATCTTCATTTCTCTGTTGATTAGGGGTGCTGAGAATCTTTTCATATCCCTGTTGGCCATTTATATGTCTTCTTTGGAGAAATGTCTATTTAAGTTTTTTGCCTATTTTTTGATTGGGATATTTGTTTTTTGTTTTTTTGTTTTGCTCTTGAGGTGTAGGAGTTCCTTATAAATCTTGGATATTAACTCTTTATGAAATATATGGTTTGCAAATATTTTCTCCCATTCTATCAGTTGCCTTTTCACTCTGTTGATTATTTCCTTTAATTACAAAGGCTTTTTAATTTAATGTAGTCCCACCTGTCATTTTTGTGTTTGTTGCTTGTGCTTTTGATGTCACGTCCTACATGCACTTTAATTTAATTGCCAAATATTTATTGCATATTTACTAAGTACAATCCAGAGACCAAATGAAGACCTGGAGGTGGTAGAAGCAAACCCATGTTTCTCAATAAAAAGATAATCTTATAGTCCTTATGTAAATTTGGATTCCAAAGGAAATGACCATTTGTGTTGAGAGGCTATATAGCAAAGTGATAAAAAGTGCAATTCTGGAGCCAATCTGCCTAGATTTAGTTATCTTAGACAATTTACTGTCTCAATTTTTTCATCTATAATATGGGATAATAATAGTATCTATATTCCAGGGTTATTGTGAGGATGAAATGAGTTAATGCATGCTAAATTCTATATTCCTGGGCACATAACTTAATAAATGTTGGCTAATATTATTCTTTTTTGAAGACCAATAACTAAACTGTATTAATATATTTATTCAGGCTCTGTTTATCAGGTGTGATAAATTGCCAGACCCTTGTAACTTTAGGCATCCTGGTTAATCGGGTGTGAGGCCTGAGTGGGGGCATATGGTATCTCACAGATGATGAGGCTTGCTTAGTTATCAGTAAAGAAAATCTAACTTAAATGTTTTCTTAATGCACCAGATGCTTTCTTTGACCACCAATGGCAATCTTCTCTCATTTGTATTTTTTTTAAAAAAAATTGAGGTCTAGTTAACATATAGCAAAATGCACAGCTCTTAAGTGTACAGCTTAACGATTGGTTTTTCTAACATATATATACATATATATATATATATATACACCCATGTAACCATCATCCAGGTCAAGATACAGAATATTTCTATAAGCCTAGAAGGTTCCAAGGCCCTGCTTAACTCATGTTTTTATAAACACTGATTGTTGGGCCACCAAGGAGCTTGCTTTCTCTTGGTTTTCATCTCAAGACTCGCACCATGCTGCTTTAGATGACATCCCCTGTCCCACCAAAACTTTCCATCTCATGGCCCATTCACTTAGGACATACCTGCCTCTTGGTTAATAAATTAATTAATTAAGTTTATTTCATAGAATGTTAAAAACTAACACTGAAGTTACTATTTTCCCTAGATAATATTTTAAATAAAACCTTCCATGCTTTAATTCCCAGAGTGATTGATGGTAGGAATTTTAGCTATTACTGTGGTATTGTTTTGGTATTGTTTTTGCACCAGAGGTCTGTAATACTCCTAAAATTATGTCAAGTTTGTGGTCCTCTACACTACTGGCATCAATCAGACTGACTCAGCTGGCACAGTGGGATCTGGGATCTAAAGGTGGGGGTCATCAGATTTTCCTGTGAAGGGCCAGATTGCAGAGCTTTTTTTGGTTTTGTGTGCTATACAGTTCCTGTCAAGACTTCTCTGTCATAACTAATCAACTGCTGTTATAGGGCAAAAAGGAACCACAGGCAAGAGTATAGAGTTGGGAATGGCTGTGTTCCAATAAAACTTTATTCAACAAAACAGACAGTAGGCCATATTTGGCCTGAAGACTGTAGTTTGCCCACTCCTTGTCTGAGCATGGCTTCATACCAGGTCTGTGACTTAAACTTTGTTTTTTTCATTAGTAAATAAGGATACTGCTGCCATCTCAACTAACTTGTAAATATCAGAAGAAAGGACCAAATTAGATAATTTTCATAAAACTGCCAGTACCAGAGTAATTGGTTAATAATAATACACAAACGTTGAGGCTTAACCAGCTAATACTGGGCCTCCTGGAAAACTATCACCTTTGTTTCTTCTATCCCTCCACCCCATTCCCTACCTGTTAATCCCTGTTCACAATCCCTCCCCCAACACACACAAATACCACATCTTTGGGACTCTATTTTTACCTGCTCCAGCTACACCCTAGGGCCCCCTTTTCCCATGCACACCCAACTGGCTTAATTTTTGCATGCTCTCTCTCAGCTGTTCCTCTTCAGATTAGACCACTAGTGGCAGAAAAAAATAACATGACTGGCCCAACTTTCTTTCTAAAAGGAGTAATTTGTAGATAAATGACTTGTTCCAAGATGCCTTGGAGCATCTCACAAGAAAAGTCTAAAAAAAAAAAAGTCTAAAAATTCAAGTGAAGTTTGTGATTCTAAGTACGTTAAATTACTTCTAAGAAATTCACTTCTAGCCCAAATAACAACTCAGCTCTGGGAGACTAGAAGTTTGGGCTTAGAGGATGCCATGTGAAGCTACTTGCACACACAGAGTGGCATTTACAGGGCGCACAGGCAGGTAGACTAGGGAGAAAGGCTAAGTCTAGACCCAATGTATCACCTGCCATTGCTAAAATGTACAAATTAAAAGAAATAGTGGGTTTGTGGCAGTGGTATGCTGGTAAACCAGCTCCCTTCGGGAAAGCAAGAAAGCAAGCCAGCACTGTTTGTAGCACTTATCAATTTCCATGGTGTAAATACTCCCACCAGGGATCCATCTACCAATCTATCAAGCTACCAGTGGATTCACAACCAGCTCACAAAATTGCTGACTATTTCACAATCAGTTGTTCCTGCCAGTGCTGGCACATCACTGGCTCCACGGCTTCAAATATCAGGCAGGTTAGGTAAGATAAAAGTGTTTACCTCTAATAGCCTTTAGAGGAATGAAATCTTCCCAGTTTTCTAACTCAGATGAGGTAAGTTCACAGGAAGAAACTTTTCTCCATTTTTTGATCCTTGGTCCTCAGAAACTGCATGGATATTAAGCTCTTCCTCCGAATGAAATAGTATAACTAGTTTACAATTTATTTCATCTACACACAAACACACACACCTTACTGTATTCCTCATGAGCTAATGACTGTTTTCTCTCCTAAGTTATGAACTCCACACACTTTGTGCATGTTAGGAGGATTTTTGACAGAAATCTCAGTCCTTGCTTTTTTCAAAGTGTAGTCCTCAGAGAAGCAGCATCACATCACCTGAGAGCATAATGGAAAGCAAAATTTCAAGTTGCACTCCTGATATAATGAATCAGCTTTTAAACCAGATTTGAAAATGAGTTAAAGTTTGGAAAGTGCTCTGTGCTGTATTCAGTTTACACTTAGGAGCTAGACAAAAACCCTGATGAAATTTGCTGTTTACCAGACCACAACAATTAGGCTTGTTTCTTTGTAGTGATGATTTGAAAAATTCTATATAGATTTATTTTCATTTAAGATATAAAAATATTCAGAATAGGTCTGATTTAAAACATGAAAGGAAACTGTCCTTTGCAGAATCATGGCAGTGTACTCTTAGATAACTACCAAAAATAAGGCAAATTGGAGAGATGGTCTTGTCTTGGTTCAACCTTCCCTGTCAGCCTTTTGTTCATCACTTAATTACATGCTGTGATAGAAAGTATAGTGCCCCTCCCCCAAGATGGCCGTGAACTAATCCCCAAAACCTGTGAGTATGTAACCTTGCATGGCAAAGGAACTTTACAGGTGGAATTAATTAAGGATTTTGAGACACAAGAGTATCCAGGTGTGCCCAGTGAGGTCACAAGGTTCTTAAAAGGAAAAGAGGAAGACAGGAGAGTCAGAAGAGCTGTGACCACGGAAGCAGAGGTCAGAGTTGCCCAACCACAAACCAAGGAATGTAGTCTCTAGAAGTTGGACAATGGAAAAATAATAACAGTTCTCCCCTAGAATCTCCAGAACGTCCATGAGCCTGCCAACATCTTGATTTCAGCCCAGTTAAATCCATTTCAGAGTTCTGACCTCCAGGACGGTAAGACAAATTATGTTAAATCCTAAATGTGTGGTAATTTTTTACAGCTGCAATTAAAACCCCCAAACCCATATCCGTCTCCCCAGTTAGACTGTGAGCATTTCAAGAGCATGATTATATTCTCTACATTTTGGTTAACTGCAGTACCTAACCAGTAGGTTCTTCATAATGGTTTGGAGAAAATGAATGAACGGGGTAGTAATGAGTCTCCTATAGTGCAGCTAAACCTAATCTCACTCTTTCACTACTTTCAGTGGTTTTCCACTACTCTTAGGATAAACAAAACCCTTACCATGACTGCAAGGCCTGCATGCCCACTGGGCTAGCCTGGTCCCAGCACTCATTCCCAGCTACACTGGCTATTTTTCATGCTTAAATCCCTCCCCTCCCCCTCCAACGCCCCATGTATGTGATTAAACCCTATTTCTTCAGAACTCCCTCAAACATCACTTCCTCCAGGGAGCTCATCCTTTACTTTATATATTGAATTCCTTTTTTTTTCTTTAGCACTTCCATTTGTAAATATAAAAAGGTATCTTTCCAACATGAGATTCTAAGCTCTATGAGAGCAGAGACCATTTCCATTGTATACTTCAGTGCCTGGCATAGAGCAGGGACCCAGTAATTATATGTTGAGTGAAATTTTTTGAATAAAAATTAGTCACTGCATGTGTAAAAGAGAAAATGCTTTAGTGATGAGTCTCTCACTGTGTTAAGAAAAACAAATTCCGAAGTCTCTATACTACACAGAACTGTTGTTAGATTTCAGTCTCTGACCCCACTTTAGAATCTTCTACATTGAGCTGCCCACATTTAATGGTAGTTGATATTTGTCTGATAGAGATGTTAAATCACCACCACCACCACCCGCCTCCGTGCCCTTCCTCCCCTCCCTCTCCTGCTTGCCCCTCCTCCCCTGTACCTATACCTACACACCACTACCTGGAGTCTTTTCTTTCAGAGGCTTATCAAGGGTACAGAGCCTGATATATACCTTGAGACATTACCAGGAACTTCTACCATGGGGGCATGAACTCTAAAGTCACTGTGTCAGGGGAGGCACTGAGAAAGTCATGTTCCCTCAAACTTCAGTCTATCAAGGAGCTCTAACTTCTCAGTCAAAATCAATTATGTTGGAGTGACCTTCAGTTCCCCTTAATATTAAGTATTCTTCAAATTCAAATATAGCTCTTTTCCTTGAGGAAGCTGGATATCAGGTCCTCCTGGGCTGTCAGGAGGAAGAAAGGGTATGCAAAGACTTACACAGGTTGTGAACATAAAGTAGTATTTCCATCATTTAATGCTGTAATCTAATAGATGCATGAGTATGGGCTCAAAGAGTTTAGACTATATAATAAAAGCTGTGCTTGAGTATCCCAACCTACATTCCAAGCAGCCTTATGGCTTTGGTCAAGCAAAAGCAAATATTCATCTGCTACCCCATAAAGGTCTTCAACCCTCAAAAGAAGATAGACAAGACTCCTGCATTGACCACCTGCTGAGCAATAGCTTTAAGTAGTTACCTTCTCTTAAGGTGAAAGAGCTCATGTAAGTGATTTTTTTTTTTATGTAGGGCTTCAGTCTACTAAAGATTCTGATCTCATTTACCAAATGCTTAATTGGGTGATAAAGTACACAGTCTGTTTAAAGTCTATCAGTGTTCTGCACACAGTAGGGAAATGGAGAGTGGTTTTAACCAATTTCTTATCATTATAAGTGCCCATTAGCACCCATTAATACAAGTTAATTTGTTTTTATACCATTCCCACCTGGTTGAAAATCTTACTCTTCCAGCCAGGATATTTTGAATGGTGCTTTAGCTCTTAGCAGTGGTTAGATACAGAAAAGAGAATTCCATTCTTAGTGAACTAAGTGCATAAAGGAGAGAATTCCATTCTTAGTGAACTAAGTGCATAAAGGAAAGATTGCACTAGTCTGAAGTTAAGAGAACAAATCTTAAACAATAAGGATAAAATTAAAATCAAGAAAATGAATTCTTCTAGTCTTAAACTTGAATTTCACCTTTAAAAGAATGGGCCCCCAGGTGTTTCTGAATATTTGGAACAAGAAATGCTCAATAAGTAACATCTACAAATGATAGTTTTCTAAGACTGGGATCTTGAACTTGAAGCTTCAAAGAAGCTGATTGTGTGTGCCATTAGCCTTCCCGAACTAACCAAGCTGTAAGCAAAAGAGAGAAACTTTCTCAAAGTTGAGCAGTGAAGAAAAATAAATACATTTGCTTGTGCATTATAATAATGCTATTCATAGGTGTGTACTTAGCAAAATATTGAAGGGCAATTTGCCAGTAGCTATTAGAATTTAAAGTTTCTAAGATATCTAAAGAATGATTTGCACAACTATATAAAAATATACAAGCATGTTTGGCTTTGTAAAACACTAATAACCTAATTGTCTAATAAGAAATCTGTTAACTGCTCAACATCACTAATCATCAGGGAAATGCAAATCAAAACCACAATGAGATGTCACCTCACACCTGTCAGAATGGCTATCATCAAAAAGAAAACAACAAATAACAAATGTCGGTGAGGGTGTGGAGAAAAGGAAAATAGAAACCCTTGTACACTGCTGGTGGGAATGTAAATGGGTGCACAGCCACTGTGAAAAACAGTACAGAGTTTTTTCAAACTAAAAATAGAACTATCATGTGACCAGCAGTTCCACTCCTAGGTATATATCCAAAAATAACAAAAACACTAATTCAAAAAGATACATGCACCCCAGTGTTCACAGCAGCACTATTTACAATTCCCAAGATATGGAATCAAACTGTCCATCAACAGATGAATGGGTAAAGAACATGTGGTTTATATACACACATTGTATGTAATATACGTACACACAGTAGATTACTACTCAGCCATAAAAAAGAACAAAATTCTACCATTTGCAGCAACATGGATGGACTTGGAGGGCATTATGTCAAGTGAAATAAGTCAGACGTAGAAAGACAAATACTGTGTGATGTCACTTATGTGCGGAATCTAAAAGATACAACAAACCACTGAATATAACAAAAGCGGACACAGATATAGAGAACAAACTAGTGGTTACCAGTGGGGAGAGAGGGGAGGGGCAATATATGGGTCGGGGAGTGGGAGATACAAAATACTGGATGTAAGATAGGCTCAAGGATGTATTGTATTACACAACACAGGGAATATAGTCAATAATTTGGAAATGACTGTAAATGGAAAGTAATCTTTAAAAATTATATAAAAAATAGCTACTGTTAAAAATTTTGGCATCTATCTTTCCAACAAATTATATATATAGCATCATATTACCTACATATGCAAATTACATATATAACATTTGAAAAAAAAATTTGAATCTATTAAGTAAATTACAGTACATCAAGAGCTGTTTGGAAAGAAAGTTATTAACACAAATAATACCCATGCTGTATTGTGCTGTGATAAAACAGGTTGTATAACAGTATTATGTATGTGTTTATGCATTAAAGTCTAGAATGACTTTTCTAGATATATCCACTGGATATATCTAGAAAATGAAATTGGGGAGAGAAGCAATATTTTCACTTTCTATTTTTATATACTTCTATGTCCCTTAGGTTTATTTTTAATTTTATTTTACTGCCAATATAAGTATAGATACCTTTCACACTATTTGCATATGGGCATATGTTTTCAATTCTTTTGTGCAAATACCTGGGAGTAGAATTGGGGGGTATTACATTCCCATCAGTAATATTCAAATGTGATGCTATTTGATGCTATTGTTAGTGGTACATACTGTTTTTTCACTTCTATTTCCAACTATGGGCTGCTAGTATGTAAAAATACAATTGATTATTGTAAATTGGTCTGGCTAAACTCATCTATTATAGTGGCTATTTGTATGTTCCTTAGAATTTTCTGTCTACATGATTGTATTTTAGAAAGGAAGTAGTAAAACTGTATTTATTCCTAGACAACAGTCTAGGAATAAATACAGTTTTACTACTTCCTTTCTAATCTCTGTGCCTTTTATTTTTTCTTGCCTTATTGCCTGGCTGGGACCATTTATACAATGTTAAATATAAGAGATAGAAAGGTATGTTCCTGTCTGGTTTCCAGTCATAGGGGGAAAGCAACTTAGTATTTTGCCGTTAAGTATGATATTAACTGTAGGCTCTTTATGGATGCTATTTATCAGGTTGAGGAAATTCCCTTCTATTCCCACCTCTGAGAGTTTTTATTATGTGTGGGTGTTAAGTTTGGTCGAATACGTTTTCCATACCTACTAAAATTATCATATGGTGTTTTATTACCCTTTTAATATAACGAAATGCATTGAGTTTTGAATGATAAACCAAACTTGCATTCTTGAAATGCACCTTAATTTTTATATATTGCTGGATTCAGAACATATGTTGCTGGATTCAAGCTTTTTCTCTCCCCCACCAAGTTTCATTAAAATATAATTGACATATAACATCATATTTAAGGTATACAAAATGATATGTACATATTATGAAATGGTTACCACAATTTAGTTAAAATCCATCATCTCACATTTTTCTATTTTTTTGGTGATGAGAACTTTTAAGATTTACTCTCCTAGCAACTTTCAAATATACGATACAGTACTGGTTACTAGTCATCATGCTGCACATTACATCCCCAGAACTTGTTTTTCTGATTATACTCCATTATAGATTATTACAAGATACTGAATATAAATCCTTGTGCTATACAGTAAATCCTTGTTGCTTATCTATTTGATGTATAGTAGTTTGTGTCTGTTAATACCATACTCCACCCCCCTCTCACCCCTTTGGTAACCACAGGGTTCTTTTTTGTATCTGTGTGTCTGTTTCTGTTTATTTGTATAGATTCATGTGTATTTTTTAGATTCCACCTTTAAGTGATATCATATAATATTTGTCTTTCCTGTCTGAATTACTTCACTTCTTATGATATTCTCTAGTCCATCCATGTTGCTGCAAATGGCAATATTTCATTCCTTTTTATGGCTGGGGAATATTCTATTGTGTGTGTGGAATCTTCTTAAGGAAATTGTCTGTTGATGGGCACTTGGCTTGTTTCCATGTCTTGGCTATTGTAAATAGTGATGCTATGAACATTGGGGTGCATCTTTTCGAATTAGAGTTTTAATTTTTTTCTGGATATGTACCCAGGAGTGGGATTGTTGGATCATATGGTAGCTCTAGTTTTTTAAGGGACCTCCATACTGTTTTCCATAGTGACTGCACCAATTTACATTCCCACCAACAGTGTAGGAGGGTTCCCTTTCCTCCATGCTCTCTCTAGCATTTATTATTTATAGACTTTTTGATAATCATTCTGACAGGTGTGAAGTGAGAATTCATTGTGGTTTTGATTGGCATTTCTCGAATAATTAGTGATGTTTCACATCTTTTCATATGCCTGTTGGCCATCTGTAGGTCTTCTATGGAAAAAATGTTTATTTAGGTCTTCTGCCCATCTTTTGATTGGGTTGTTTGTTTTTTCAATATTGAGCTATATGAGCTGTTTTCCTATTTTGGAGATTAATCCCTTGTCGCATCATTTGCAAATATTTTCTCCCATTTAATAATAAGTCATCTTTTCATTTTGTTGATGGTTTCCTTCGCTGTGCAAAAGCTTTTAAGTTTGATTAGGGCACAATTTATTTATTTTTGCTTTTATTTCTTATACCTTGGGAGACTGATCTAAGAAAATATTGGTATGAATTATGTCAGAGAATGTTTTGCCTATGTTCTAGGAGTTTTAGGCTATCATATCTTATATGTCTTATATTTAGGTCTTTAAACCATGTTGAGTTTTTTTTTGTATATGGTGTGAGCATATGAGGGAATATTCTACTTTTACTGATTTAAATGTAGCTGTCCAGCTTTCCCAGCACCACTTGTTGAAGAGACTGTCTTTTCTCCTTGTATTTTCTTGCCTCCTTTGTCATAGATTAATAGACTGTAGGTACGTAGGTTTATTTCTGGGCTCTCTATTCTGTTCCGTTGATCTATATAACTGTTTTGCGCCAATATTGCACTGTTTTGATTAATTTCCTTCATCAGTGTTCAATAGTTTTCAGAGAATAGGTCTTTCACCTACTTGGTTAAGGTTATTCCTAGGCATTTTATCTTTTTAATGCAATTTAAACAGGATTTTTTTTTAACTTTCTGATATTTCATCATTAGTGTAAAGAAATGCAACAGATTTCTGTATATTAATCTTGTACCCTGCTACCTTGCTGATCATTTATTAGTTCTAATAGCTTTTATGTGGAGACTTTAGGGTTCTCTATATACAGTATCATGTCATTTTCAAACAGTGACAGTTTTACTTCTTCCTTTCCAATTGGGATTCCTTTATTTCTCGTCTGATTGCTGTGGCTAGGACTTCCAATAGTATGTTGAATAGAAATGGTGAGTGGACATCCTTGTTCCTGAATTTAGCAGGAAGGCTTTCAGCTTTTCACCATTGAGTATTATATTGGCTATAGATCTGTCATAAATGGTTTTTATTATGTTGAGATATGTTCCCCTATACCCATTTTTATCATGAATGGTTGTTGAATTTTGTCAAATGCCTTTTCTGCATTGAGATGATCATGTGGTTTTTGTCTTTCCTATTGTTAATGTGGTGTTATCACATTGATTTTTTTTTGCATATATTGAGCCATACTGGTCACTGTGGAATGAATCCAACTTGGTCATGGTGTATGATCCTTTTTATGTACTGTTGGATTTGGTTTGCTAATATTTTGTTGAGGATTTTTACATCCATATTCATCAAAGATATTGGCCTGTAATTTTCTTTTTTTGTAGTGTCTTTGTCTGCTTTTGGTATCAGGGTGATGGCCTCACAGAATGAGTTTAGCACTGTTTCTCCTCTTCAATCACTTGGAATAATTTGAGAAGAATAGGTATAATTTCTTCTTTGTATGTTTGGTAAATTCCCCAGTGAAACCATCTAGTTCTGGACTTTTGTTCGCAGGGAGCTCTTTAATTACAGATTTTTTCACTTCTAGGGATCAGTCTGTGCAAATTGTTTCTTCTTGACCCAGTCTTGACAGGCTGTATGTTTCTAGAAGGTTGTCCATTTCTTCTAGGTTGTCCAATTTGTTGGCATATAACTGTTCATAATAGTCTCACAATTTTTCTGTGGTATCTGTTTTTACTTCTCTTTTATTTCTTATTTTGTTTACTTGTGTCCTCTCTCTTTTCTTGGTGAGCCTGGCTAGAGATCTGTCAATTTTATTTATCTTTCCAGAAAACCGGCTCTTGGTTTTTATTGATCTTTTCTATTGGTTTTTATCTCTATTTTACTTATTTCCTCTCTGATCATTATTTCCTTACTTCTGCTGACTTTTGGTTTTGGTTGTTATTCTTTTTCTGATTCTTTTAGATGGCAGGTTAGATTGTTTATTTGTAATTTTTCTTGCTTCTTGAGGAAGGCATGTATCACTATGAACCTCCTTCTTAGAATTGCTTTTGCTGCATCCCATAGATTTTGGAAATTTGTGTTTTCATTTTCATTCGTCTTTATTTTTTTTTCTTTCTTTTTTTTTTTTGGCGGTACTTGGGCCTCTCACTGTTGTGGCCTCTCCTGTTGCAGAGCACAGGCTCTGGACGTGCAGGCCCAGCATCCATGGCCCACGGGCCCAGCCACTCCGCAGCATGTGGGATCCTCCCAGACCGGGGCACAAACCCGTGTCCCCTGCATCGGCAGGCGGACTCTCAACCACTGCGCCACCAGGGAGGCCCTTGTCTTTATTTTCTGATTTCTTCTTTGGTTTCGTCATTTCTAGTAGCATGTTGTTTAGTCTCCATGTGTTCTTATTTTTCTTTGGTTAATTTCTAGTTTCAAACCATTGTGGTCAGAAAAGATGCTTGAAATAATTTTTATCCTCTTAAATTTCTTGAGGTTTGTTTTGTCACCTAGTAGGTGATCTATTCTAATGAATGTTCCAATGCGCGCTTGAAAAGAATTTGTATTCTTTGGGGGTGGGGAGGAATGTACTGTCCTATAGATGTCAATTAAGTCCAACTAGTCTCATGTGTTATTGAAGATTTCTGTTGACTTATTGATTTTCTGTCTTGATAATCTGTCCATTGTTGTCAGTGGGGTGTTAAAGTGTCCTATTATTGTATCAATAGTATTGTTAATTTTTCCCTTTATGTCTGTTAGTATTTTATGTATTTAGATGTTCCTATCATGGGTGCATGTGTTAATAAATGTAATCCTTTTATCACTATATAATGCCCTTCTTTATCTGTCTTTATGGCCTTTGTTTTAAAGTCTATTTTGTCTGAGATAAGTAAGCTATCCCTGCTTTCCTTGTTATTTCCGTTTGCATGAAATATCATATTCCATGCCCTCAATTTCAGGTTGTGTCTTTCACCCTGAAGGGAGTCACCTGTAGGCAGCATATTGCAGGCTTTTGAATCCAATATGCCACTCTGTCTTTTGATCAGAGCATTTAGTCCATTGACATTTAAAGTAATTATTTATAGGTTTGTACTTATTGCCATTTTAATCCTTGTTTTCTAGTTGTTTTTGTAGTTCATTGTTCATTACTCTTTATGTTTTTCCCATTATAGTTTGATTTTCTTTTGTAGTATGCTTGGGTTCCTTTCTTTTTGATTTTTGTGAATCTATTGTATGTTTTTGATTTGTGGTTACCATGTAGGTCAAGTATGTTAACCCATAACTATATCTACTTGCTTTAAACTGATAGTCATACAAGTTCAAACACATTCTAAAAGATCTACATTCTTATATCCCCTTTCCCCACATTTTGTGATTTTGATATCTTATTTTGCAACTTCATGTTTACCTTTTTACTGTTTATTGTAGTTATAGTTATTTATACAATTTGTAAAATCTATGTACTGGCTTATTCAAGTGATCTTCAATCCTCTCTTACATTTTCCTTTGCTGTTGTGTTTTTCTCTTTCCTATAGATTCTTGCCTCTTTTCCATTTAGAGAAGACCCTTCAATATTTCTTTTAGGGTAGGTGTAATGTTGCTGAATTCTTTCAGTTTTTGCTTGTATGAGAAGTTCTTTCTCTCCTAAGTGATAATCTTGCTGGGTAGAGTATCCTAGGTTGCAGGTTTTCTTTTTCAAAACTGTGCATATATCATGCCACTCCCTTCTGACCTGCAAGGTTTCTGCAGAGAAATCAGCTGATAATCTTATGGCAGTTCCCTTGTAACTGACTCTGTTTATCTCCTGCTGCCATTAGAATCCTTTGTCTTAAAATTTTTCCATTACAATTATGATATGACTTGGTATTGGTCTGTTTGGGTCCATCATGTTTGGGACCCTCTGTGCTTCCTGTATCTGGATATCTGTTTCCTTCTTTAGGTTTGGGAAGTTTTCAGCCATAATTTCTTGAAATACATTTTTTGATCCCCCTCCTCCTCCCTTCAGAAACCCTGTTATGGGCAGGTTGGTCCTTTTTATGTTATCCCATAGATCTTGTATGTTGCTTTCATTATTTTAATTTGTTCTTCTGTCTGCTGTTCTGATTAGATGATTTCCATTATCCTGTCTTCCAGATCACTTATTGTTCTTCTGTGTCATTTATTCTGTTATAATTGAATTATCTATTTTCGAGTTCATCTTTATGGTTTCTAGTTCCTTGTTACAGTGATCTGCATTTATATTGATAATCTTAATTCAGTTAGTATTTTTAATACCTCCTTTTTGAACTCATGGTCTAGTAGACTGGTGAGCTATGTTTCATTATTTTTTCTTTTAGGAGATTTCTCTTGTTCTCTTAATTGGGTGTAGGTCCTCTGCCTTTTCATTTCACTTAAGTTTCTCTGTCTCTGTAAACTTTAGGAGAAACAGTTATCTATTGTGGTTTTGAAGGGGTGTTTTTTATGTGGGAGCATACCTGTGTAGACTGTGCATGTCCAATGTTTTTGGTGCGAGGGCTGGTTTTGGCATGAATGCCAGCCACTGCTTTCCTCAGGGTGTGCTGGCTGTTATCCCCTTGATAGGGAGTGTAGTTTGTGTTGTACTATCTAGAGCCTGTGCAGGATGTGAGGTGGGGCTTCCTCTCCTCTGTTGCTATCACTGTCCTGTCAGGGGTGGGATCTGCTCCCCAATTATTGGATTAGAAGCCCTCATGGTCAGATTCAATCATGCTCCATTGCCCTTGAGTGTGTGCCCTGGCCCAAAGGAGGTGATTGCTGAAGCAAGTGAGGCCCATGTGTTCACAGAGGACCTATGTGCCACCTGTGTATACATGTGCGGTTCTGCTCAGAAGCAGCCCAAGGTCATGTCCTTTTCTCTGTGTGTGACCCATATCTAGGGCAAGGCTGCTGTGAAGTAGGCTGTGACTGGGGGTTAGGGCGTTGTGGGTGGAGGTATTGTTATAGCTGTGCTGCCACCTGAGATCTGGGCTGCCACCTGAGTCTTCTCCCAGGATCTGCCTGCACCAGATCTAGCACTAAGCTGCTGTGTGTAATGGGCAGGGCCAGAAGCTCTTGCTGGGAGAGTAACTGCTGTATACTTTTTGTTGTTGTTGTTGAATGTCTTTTTTTATTGAAGTGTAGTTGCTGTACAATATTATATAAGTTACAGGTATATAATATAGTGATCCATAATTTTTAAAGGTTGTATGCCATTTATTTATTATAAAATATTGGCTATATTCCCTGTGTTGTACAATATATACTTGTCGCTTATTTTATAACTAGTAGTTTGTACCTCTCACTTTCCTACCCCTATATTTCCCCTATCCCTATATTTCCCCTATCCCTATATTTCCCCTCCCTCTCCCTCTTCCCACTGGCAACCACTAGTTTGTTCTCTGTATCTGTGAGTCTGCTTCTTTTTTGTTATATTCACTAGTTTGTTGTATGTTTTAGATTCCACATATAAGTGATATCATACAGTATCCTGAATGGGAGAAAATATTTGTAAATGACTAGACAGATAAGGGATTAATAGCCAACATATATGAACAGCTCATAAAACTCAAAAAATCAAACAACCAATTAAAAATGGTCAGAAGAACTGAATAGACAATTCCCCAGAAAGAAAATGCAGATAGCCAACAGGCACATGAGAAGATACTCAACATCACTAATCATCAGGGAAATGCAAATCAAAACCACAATGAGATATTACCTCACACGTGTCAGAATGGCTATCATCAAAAAACACAAATAACAAATGTTGGTGAGGTTGTGGAAAAAGGAAAAAAAATCCTTGTACACTGCTGCTGGGAATGTAAACTGGTGCACAGCCACGGTAGAAAACAGTATGGAGATTGCCCAAAAAATTAAAAATAGAAGTACTGTGTGACCCAGCAATTCCACCCCTGGGTACATATCAAAAAAACACAAAAACACTATTCAAAAAGATACATGCACCCCAGTGTTTATAGCAGCATAATTTACAGTTGCCAAGATATGGAAGCAACCTAAGTGTCTATCAACAGATGAGTAGATAAAGAAGATGTGGTATGTGTATATATACACAATGGAATGCTGGTCAGTTTTAAAGTGAAATTTTGCCATTTGCAGCAGCATGGATGGACTTGGAAGCGTTAAGTGAAATAAGTCTGACAGAGAAAGACCGCTGTGTACTTCTGAGTGCACTGACAATGGCCCCACCCAGACCACACCCCAGTCCCTCCCGGCTGTCTCTGAATAGATAGATGAGTCCTCCTCCAGGACCTGTCTGCTTGAGATTCGGTGCTTAGCTGCTGTGCACATTTTTGGTGCTGCCCCATGCATGCGTTGACAGTGGTTGCTGTGGCCCCATCCATCACGTGGTTTGTGCTGACAGTGGCCTCAATGGCTCCACCTGGTTCACGTCCCAGGTGCCCCAGTCTGTCTCTGTGTTGCTAAACCAAGTCTTTGCCCATATATTGCATTTCGCTCTGGTGTGGAGTGAGCAGGGCCAGGGTGTTTGCCCCTCTGGATTGGGAAGTGTGGCAAGGTGGCAGTTGCCAGTGCAAGGTGCTCTCTGCCCTGATTGTCAGGAAGCCAGCATACATACACTCTTTGTGAGTAGAGTCCTGGCTTTTCCTGCCCTTC
Source organism: Leucopleurus acutus (assembly GCF_964270905.1). NCBI lineage: Eukaryota > Metazoa > Chordata > Mammalia > Artiodactyla > Delphinidae > Leucopleurus > Leucopleurus acutus. The sequence continues at coordinate 45,401,663 of NC_139149.1, forward strand.
TTTCTGTCTCAGTGGGTTTCCCAGTAGGCAAGGGGACTTGGCTCCTCCACACAGGACCTCAGGACTGGGATGCCCAGATTGTGGCTCAGTCTGCTCACTCCCCAGGGAAAGGGTCCACCAGTGAGGACCTTCTCTTCCTACAGATCACTCCCTGGAGTATAGGTTCTGACCTGATGCCCTTTTTTTCTGTCCTACTTGCAGAACTTTCTTGCAGCTTTAGTTGTATAGGATCTCTTCGGCCAATTTCCAATTTTCCATGAGAATTGTTCCATATGTAGATGTATTTCTGATGCGTTTTTTGGGGGAGGTGGGCTCCATGTCCTCCTACTCTGCCATCTTGATTATTGCCTTGCATCCCCAGAGCTTATTAATCTTATAACTGGAAGTTTGTACCTTTTGACCACCTTCATCCAATTTCCCCACTTCTGGCAACCACAAATCTGATACCTGTTTGTATGACTTTGGTTTTTTTAAGACTCAATATACCAGATCATACTATATTTGTTTTTCTTTCTCTGACTTATTTCACTTATCATAATGCCCTTGAGGACCATTCATGTTGTTGAAAATGGCAGGATTCCCTTCTTTTATGGCTGAATAGTACTCCATTGTCATGCCGCATTTTCTGTACCCTTTCATCTGTTGATAGCCATTTATGTTGTTGCTGTATCTTGGCTATTGTAAGTAATGCTGCAGTGAACATGGGGATGCAGATATCTTTCAGGGACGGTGATTTTGTTTCCTTCATATGTTTACCCAGAAGGGGAATTTCTGGATCATATGGTAGCTCTATTTTTACTTTTTTGGGAAATCTCTATACAGATTTTTATAGTGGCTGTACCAATTTACATTTCCACAAAGAGTGCACAAGTGTTCCCTTTTCACATCCTCACCAACACTTGTTGTTTCTTGTCTTTTTGATAATACCCATCCTAATAAGTGTGATGATTTCTCATTGTTTTGATTAGCATTTCTCTGATTAGTGATGTTGAACACCTTTTCAAGTACCAGTTAGCCATTCATATATCTTTGGGAAAATGTCTATTCAGATCCTCTGCCCTTTCTTTTTTTACTCAGATTGTTTCTTTGCTATTAAGTTGTGAGTTCTTTATATATTTGGGATATTAACCCCTCTTCAGATTTCAAAATATTTTCTCCCATTTCATAGGTCTTATTTTCATTTTGTTGATGATTTCCTTTGCTGTGCAGAAGATTTTAGTTTGATGTAGTCCCACTCGCTTTTGCTTTTGTTGCCTTTGTTTTGGGTGTCAAACCAGATCATTACCAAGACTGATGTCAAAGAGCTGACTCCTGTTTTATCTTCTAGGAGTTTTATGGTTTCATTTGTTACATTCAGGTCTTTAATCTATTTAATGATTTTGTGTGTATGGTGTAAGATAAGGGTCCAGCTTTATTTATTTTTTGCATGTAGCTGTCCAGTGTTCCAAGAATCATTTATTGAAAAGATGATCCTGTCCGCATTGTATATTCTTGGCTCCTTTGTACATTAATTGACCATATATATATGTTTGGTTTTGAGCTCTCTGTTCCATTGCTGTGTCTGTTTTTGTACCAATACCATACTACTTTGATTATTATAGTTTGGTAATGTACTTTGAGATCGGGAATTGTGATGCTTCCAGCTTTGGTATTCTTTCTGAATACTGATTTGTCTATTCGGGGTCTCTTGTGGTTCCATACAAATCTTAGAATTGTGTGTTCTGTTTCTGTGAGAAATACTATTGGAATTTTGATAGTGACTGATTAAATCTCTAGATGATGTCAGGTAGTATGCACATTGGAAGAATTATTATTGTTAAAATTTATGAGCACAGAATAAATATTCCATTTATTTCTATCTTCAAGTTTATTCATCAGTGTCTTATAGTTATCAGTGTACAGGTCTCGCACCTCCTTGGTTAAATTTATTCCTAGGTATTTGCTTCCTTTTGATGCAACTGTAAATAGGATTATTTCAGTTTCTTGCAGCTTATTGTTAGCATATAGAAAATCAGCTGACATTTGTACATCTTTTCTTGAATCCTCCAACTTCAGTGAATTCATTGATTAGCTATAGCAGTTTCTTTGTTTTTGTTTTTGCTTTTGGAATCTTTAGGGTTTTCTAAATATATCTTCTGCAAATAAAGATTATCTTTTTTTCAGTTTGGATGCCAATGATAAACCAAACCTGCATTCTTGGAATGTACCCCACTTTTTATATATAGCTTGATTCAAAATATGTTTTTCAAACCCATTTCTGTATCACAAGTATTTTTATCTCCACAAAACATTTTGGTTTATAGTTTATTTGTAATGTCTTTGGTTATGGTAACAGGATAATGTTGGCATCACAAAATAGATGGACAGTCTTCCTTTATTTTGAGACAGTTTGTGTAGGCATGGTATTTCTTCCTTAAATACCTGATAAAATTTACCAGTGATAACATCTGTGCCCAGATTTTCTTCACAGCAAGCTTTTTAAATGTACTTTCAACTTATTGATACAAGGTTGTTTAGGTTTTATGTCTTCTTGAGGCAGTTTTCATAATTTGTTTTTCAAATAATTTGTTCATTTCACCTACCCTCATCATCAATTTTATTGGCATAACTTTGTCCATAATATTTTATCTTTTGAATGTATGTAGGGTATCTTGTGATATTTCCTTTTATGGTTTTTATACTGATAATTTGTTCCTTTCCCCTTTTTTCTTGACGAGTTGTTTTATACAATTTATTGACCTTTTCAAAGAACTCAAGAAGAATGAATGAACACAGAAGTTTAACAAAGAATTAGAAAATATAAACAACTAAATAGAGCTGAAAAATATAATAACTGAAATAATACACTACAAGGAATCAGTAGTAGAATAGATGATACAGAGGAGCAAATCAATGAACTGAAAGACAGAGTAGTGGAAATTGCTGAACAGAAAAAAGAAATAATGAGGACAGTTTGAGAGCTCTGGGAAAACATATAGCATATTAACTTTCACATTACAGGGATACAAGAATGAGAAGGTTGAGAGGAAGGGACAGTAAACTTACTGGAAGAAATAATAGCTGAAAACTTCCCTAACCTAGGAAAGAAAACAGACATCCAGGTCCAGGAAGCACAGAAAGACCCAAACAAGATCAACCCAAAGAGGTCTACAACAAAATACATTGTAATTAAAATGGCAAAAATTAAAGATAAAGAGAGAATCTTGAAAGCAGCAAGGGAAAAGCAACTAGTTATATATAAGGGAATGCCCATAAGAGTGTAAGCTAACTTTTCAGCAGAAACTGCAGGCCAGAGGTTAGTGACATTATATATTCTGAGTTACTAAAGGAAAAACACTTATAACAAAGAACACTCTACCTGACAAGTCTTTCATTCAGATTTGAGGGAGAGATAAAGAGTTCTACAGACAGGCAAAAGCTAAAAGAGTTAAGCAGCATTAAACATGCTCTACAAGAAATGTTAAAAGAACTTCTAAGTGTAAAAGAACAGACCGCAAGTAGAAATATGAAAATTATGAAAGAATATCATTGGTAAAGGCAAATATACATAAAAGGCAGTAGATCAACCATGTATAATGCTAGTAGGAAGGTTAAAAAACAAAAGTATATCAACAACGAGTAGTTAATGGATACACAAAACAAAAAGATGTAAAATATAATGTCAAAACCAGTAAATGTGGAGGAAGGAGTAAAACACAAGGTTTCTAGAATGCATTAGAATTTAAGAGATTATCAGCTTAAAATAATCGTATATATGTTGCTGTATATAAGCCTGGTAAGCTCAAACCAAAAATCCATAATAGATACACAAAAAAGAGAAAGGAATCAAACATAACACTAAAGATTGTCATCAAATCATGACAGAAGAGAGCAAAGAAAGAAAGGGGGAAAACTATTTAAAACAATGATAAAAAAAAAAACCCTAAACATTTATCAAAATGGCAGTGTGTACTTACCTACCAATAACTATTCTAAATGTAATCATTTAGAATTAATTGTGTAATTTATCAGAATAAATGCTCCAATCAGAAGACAGTGGCTGACTGAATACAAAAACAAGACTCATACGCTGCCTGCAACAAATAGATACACTTCAGATCTAAAGACACACACAAACTGAACTTGGGGAGATAGAAAAGGGTATTCCATGTAACTGGAAATGATAAGACACCTGGAGAAGTAATATTTTATTGGACAAAATTGACTCTAAAGCAAAGACTTAAAAAAAGACAAAGGACATTACATAATGATAAAGGGAATAATCCAAAGAGAAATAACAATTGTAAATGTACCCAACATAGGAGAACCTAAATACATAAAATAAACAAACATAAGAGGAGAAATTGATAGTAACATGATAATACTAGGGGACTTTGACACCCCACTTACATCAATGGACAGATCATCCAAACAGAAGATCAATAAGGAAACACTGGCTTTAAATGACATATTAGACTGCATGAACTTCTTAAAATTTTATATTAGAGTATATTTGATTTACAATGTTGTGTTAGTTTCAGGTGTACAGCAGAGTGATTTAGTTATGTAATACATATACATATATCTTTTTTTCAGATTCTTTTCCCACATAGGTTATTACAGAGTATTGAATAGAGTTCCTTGTGCTATACAGTAGGTTCTTGTTGATTATCTGTTTTATATATAGTAGTGTGTATATGTTAATCCCAACCTTCTAATTTATCCCTCCCCAATCACCTTTCCCCTTTGGTAACCATAAGTTTGTTTTTTAAGTCTGTGAGTCTGTTTCTGTTTTGTAAATAAGTTCCTTTGTATCAGTTTTTTTTAGAATCCACATATAAATGATATTTGTCTTTCTCTGTCTGGCTTACTTCACTTAGTATGATAATCTATAGATCTATTCATGTTGCTGCAAATGGCATGATTTCATTCTTTTTTATGGCTGAGTAATATTCCATTGAATGTATATACCACTTCTTTTTTATCCATTCCCCTGTCGATGGACATATAGGTTGCTTCCATATCTTGGCTATTGTAAATAGTGCTGCAGTGAACATTGTGGTGCATGTATCTTTTTGAAGTATGGTTTTCTCTGGATATATGCCCAGGAGGGGTATTGCTGGATCATATGGTATAATAGTTTTATTTTTACTTTTTTAGGGAACCGCCATACTGTTCTCCATAGTGGCTGTATCAATTTACATTCCCACCAACAGTGCAAGAGGGTTCCCTTTTCTCCACACCCTCTCCAGCATTTGTTGTTTGTAGATTTTCTGACGATGCCCATTCTAACTGGTGTGAGGTGATACCTCATTGTAGTTTTGATTTGCATTTCTCTAATAATTAGTGATGTTGAGCAGCTTTTCATTTGCTTCTTGGCCATCTGTATGTCGTCTTTGGAGAAATGTCAATTTAAGTCTTGTGCCCATTTTTTGATTGGGTTATATTTTTTGATATTGAGCTGCATGAGCTGTTTGTATATTTTGGAGAGTAATCCCTTGTCGGTTGCCTCGTTTCCCATTCTGTGTGTTGTCTTTTCATTTTGTTTATGGTTTCCTTTGGTGTGCAAAAGCTTTTAAGTTTAATCAGGTCCCATTTATTACTTTTTTTAATTTTCATAACTCTTTGAGTTGAATCCAAAAAGATATTGCTGAAATTTTTGTCACAGTTCTGCTTATGTTTTCCTCTAAGAGTTTTATAGTATCCAGTCTTACATTTAGGTCTTTAATCCATTTTGAGTTTATTTTTGTGTATGGTGTTAATGCTCTAATTTCATTCTTTTACATGTATCTGTCCAGTTTTCCCAAAACCACTTATTGAAGAGACTGTCTTTTCTTCATTGTATATTCTTGCCTCTATTGTCATAGATTAATTGACCATAGGTGCATGGGTTTATTTCTGGGCTTTCTATCCTGTTCCATTGACCCATATTTCTGTCTTTGTACCATACTGTTTTGATTACTGTGGCTTTTAGTATAGTCTGAAGTCAGGGAGCCTGATTCCTCCAGCTTTGTTTTAATTTCTCAAGATTACTTTGGGCATTTGGGGTCTTTTGTGTTTATATACAAATTTTAAGATTTTTTGTCTTAGATCTGAAAAGAATGCCATTGGTAATTTGATAGGGATTGCATTGACTCTGTAGATTACCTTGGGTAGTATAGTCATTTTGACAATATTGATTCTTCCAATTCAAGAACATGGTATACCTTTCCATCTGTTTGTCATCTTCAATTTCTTTCATCAGCTAGACCACATGAACTTGATATATATATAAAACAATCCATCCAAAAGCAGCAAAACACTCATTCTTTTCAAGTGTGCATAGAACATTCTCCAGGATAGATCACATGATAGGCCACAAAAAAATCTCATTACATTTTAAAAGATTGAAATCATATCAAGCATCATTTCTGACACCTTCCTTTCCATGAGACTGGAAACCAATAACAGGAAAAAAATGCAAAAAAATACAAACAAGGGGGTACTTAAAACTATGCTACTAAACAAGCAACAGACCACTAAGGACATTTTTAAAATACATCAGAAATAATGTAGAAAGAAAAGAAAGTGGAACACAACAATTCAAAATCTAAGGCACGTAGCAAAAGCACTTCTAAGAGGGCAGTTTATAACCATCTAAGCCTACTGCAAGAAAAAAGAAAAATTCTCAAAAAACCTAACGTTATACCAAAAAGGAACTAGAAGAGAAACAAAAAAATCCCAAAGTTAGTAGAAGGAAAGAAATGATAAAAATCAGAGCAGAAACAAATGAAATAGAGAATTTAAAAAATAGACAAGATCAATTAAACTAAATATAAACAAAATAAATAAACCTATAACCAGACTTCTCAAGAAAAAGACCCAAATCAATAAAATCAGAAATTAAAAAGTAACCACACAAATACAGTAACCACATAAATACAAAGGATCTTAAGACATGACAACAAACAATTATATACCAATAAAATTGAAATCCTAGAAGAAATACTCAAATTCCTAGAAATGTATTATCACCCAAGACTGGATCAGGAAGAAATACAAAATATGAACAGACCAATTACCAGTAATGAAATTGAATCAGTAATTTAAAAATTATCAAACAAAAATCCAAGACCAGATCCTTTCACAGGTGAATTCTACCAACATGTACAGAATAGGTAGTGCCTATTCTTCTCAAACTATTCCAAAAAAGTGAAGAGAAATGAATGAAAACTTCAAAACTTATTCAGCAAGGCATGATATCAAAACCAGACAAAGACAGCACAAAGAAAATTACCAAAATCACTGATTATAAATGCAAAAATCCATAACAAAGTAATAGCAAACCAAATTCAAGAGTACAATAAAAGGATCTAATGCCATGATCAAGTAGGATTATCCTGGGGATGCAAGAATGGTTCAATTTCTGTAAATCAACATGATACACCCTACTAATAAACTGAAGAATAAAAATCATGATTATCTCAGCAGATGCATAGAAAGATTTTGACAAAATTCAACATCCATTTATGATAAACTGTCAACAAAAGAGATGTAGAGGAAATGTACCATGGAGGTCAACATGATAAAGGCCATATATGTCAAACCTACAGCCAACAGAATACTTGATGGTGAAAAGTTAAGCATTTTCTCTAAGATCAGGAAAGAGACAAGGATGCACAGCGGCAACACCCTTACTGTGCTCAAAAGCCACTGCAAACATAGCAATAAAAACATGTCATTTTCAGAAAGAAACCACACTTTTATTCAACATTATTTGAAGTCCTAGCCACAGCAATCACACAAGTAAAAGAAATAAAAGGAATCCAAATTGGAAAAGAAGAAGTAAAACCATCTGTGTTTGCAGATAAGATGCTATATATAGAAGATCCTAAAGACATCACCAAAACCTATTAGAGCTAATAATTCATTAAGTTGCAGGATATAAAATCAATATAGAAATTTGTATTTCTATACATAAATAAGAAGTGTCCAAAAGGGAAATTAAGAAAACAATCCCATTTACAATTGAGTCAAAAATGAAACAACTAGAAATAAATATCTGAAGAGTGAAAGACCTCAACTAAGAAAACCATAAGACACTGATGAAAGAAAAGGTGATAGAAATAGATGGAAAGATGGTATTCATGGATTGGAATAATTAATGTTGTTAAAATGACCATACTACACATGGCAATTTACAGATTCACTGCAATCCCCATCAAAATGCCAATGGCAAATACCAGTGTTTTAGTCCTGTTTTTTCACAGGACTAAAATAATTCTAAAATTCGTGTGGAAACAAAAACCCGAATATCCAAAACATTCTTGAGGAAGAACAAAGTTGGCAGTATGATGCTCCCTAACTTCAACCTATACTACAAAGCTATAGTCATCAATTCAGTATGGTGCAGGCACAGAAAACAGACACATAAGTGAATGGAACAGGATAGAGAGCCCAGAAATTAACCACTCATAAGCTCATAAGTGGTCAATCTTAAGCAAGGGATGAAAAAATATACAATGGGAGAAAAGACAGCCTCTTCAAAAAGTGGTGTTGGGAAAACTGGACAGCTACATGCAAAAGAATCAAACTAGACTACTTTCTCCATCAGACACAAAAATAAACTCAAAATGAATTAAAGACTTAAATGTAAAAATTGAAACCTTAAAACTTCTATAAGAAAATACAGGCAGTATGTCCTTTGACATCTGCCTTGGAAATATTTTTTCGATATGTCTCCTCAGTGAAGAGAAACAAAAACAAAAGTAAACAAATGGGTGTACATCAAACTAAATCTTTTTGCTTAGCAAAAGAAACTATCTAAAAAAACTAGAAGGCTGCCTACTGAATGGAAGAAGATATTTGCTAAAGATATATCTGATTGGGGGTCAATATTCAAAATACACGAAGAACTCATACAACTCAATGTCAAAAAACACACAACCAGATTAAAAAATGAGCAGAGGATCTGAATAGACGTTTGTCTGAAGAAGACATACAGATGACCAACAGGCACATGGTAATATGCTCAACATCACTAATTATCAGGGAAATGCAAATCAAAACCACAATGAGATATCACCTCACGCCTCTCAGAATGGCTTTATCAAAAATACAACAAATAAGTGTAGGCAAGGATGTGGAGAATAAGGAACACTTGAGCACTGCTGGTGGAAATGTAAATTGGTGTAGCCACTATGGAAAACACGACAGAAGTTCCTTAAAAAATTAAAACTAACATATAATCCAGCAATTCCATTTCTGGGTATTTTTCTGAGGTAAACAAAAACTAATTAGAAAAGGTATCTGCACCCCCATGTTCATTGCAGCATTATTTACAATAGCCATTGCATAGAGGCAACCTAACTGTCCATTGATAGAATACTGGACAAAAAAGATACGATATGTGTACACACATTTATATACATACACAATGGAATATCACTCAGCCTTAAAAAATAATGAAATCTTGACATTGGCAACAACATGGTATTATCCTAAATGAAATAATTTTGACAGAGAAAGACAAATACCTTATGACTTCATGTGGAATCTAAAAAACAAATTCATAGAGAGATTGGGTTTCCAGTTGCCATATCTGGGGGTCAGGGCCAGGGGTAATTGGATGAAGGTAGTCAAAAGGTATGAACTTCCAATTGTAAAATAAATAAGTACTAGGGATGTAATATACACATGATAAATATAATTAACACTTTTCTATGTTATATAACTGAAAAGAAGAGAGTAAATCCTAAGAGTTCTCATCACAAGAAAAAGTGTTTTTATTTTATTTTGTGTCTGTATGAGATGATGGATGTTCACTAAACTTACTGTGGTAATCACACCATGATGTAAGTCAAGTCATTATGCATATATATGCAATGTACACATTACATACATATATATATATACATATATAGTGCTGTATGTCAATCATCTCACAATAAAACTAGAAAAAATGTTTCTTGTAGTCAGTTTAGTTTGGTGTGCTATTTAATTGGGATATTTAGGTCATTTGTCTTAAAGTAGCTATTGATATGATTTGATTTAAATCTACTATATTATTACTTCCTATTTTTCTCCTCTATTTTGCACCTCCTTTTCGGACTGATATTTTTGTAGAGGGAATATTTTTTAAATTTCATGTTAGCTTTACAATTGACTTATAAGCTATACGTGTGTGTGTGTGTGTTCAGTGGTTACTCTAGAGTTTAGAGGCAAACCTTCAAACAACACTAATCTCTTCATGTATAGTAAGAACACCTGTAAAAGTTTACTTTTACTTCTCCTCTCCTGGTGTTTGCATACATTTTATTTCTACATATTATAAGTTATGATGTACATTGGTTTAAATGGTCAATTGCTTTTATGTGTGTATTTCTACAAAACTTTATGGACCTGAAACTAACACAGCATTGTTAACCAACTATACTCCAATATAAAATAAAAATTAAAAAAAAAAAATTTCATGGGGGGATCTTCAAGATGGCGGAGGAGGAAGATGTGGAAATCACCTTCCTCCCCACAAACACATCAAAAATACATCTACATGTGGAACAACTCCTACAGAACACCTACTGAACACCGGCAGAAGACCTCAGACTTCCCAAAAGGCAGAAAACACCATGAACCTAGGTAGGGCAAAAGAAAAAACAGAGACAAAAGAGTAGGGACAAGACCTGCACCTCTCGGAGGGAGCTGTGAAGGAGGAAAAGTTTCTACATACTAGGAAGCCCCTTCGCTGGCAGAGACGGGGATTAGGCGGGGAGGAAGCTTCAGAGCCACAGAGGAGACCACAGCAACAGGGATTTATAAAGCGGAGAGATTCCTGCACAGAGGAACAGTGCCAACCAGACTCACCAGCCTGAGAGGCTTGTCTGCCCAACCTCCAGGGCGGGTAGGGGTTGGGAGCTGAGGCTTGGGCTTTGGAGGTTAGATCCCAGAGAGAGGACTGGGGTTGGCTGCATGAGGACAACCTGAAGGGGGCTAGTGTGCCACAGTTAGCTGGGAGGGAGTCAGAGAAAAAGTCTGGAACTGCCTAAAGAGGCAAGAGGCCATTGTTTTGGGGTGTGCGAGGAGAGGGGATTCCTTCCTGACTGCCCACAGAAGGCAGAGCACTGCCTAAATGAACTTCAGAGATGAGCACAAGCCATGGCTATCAGCTCAGACCACAGAGACAGGCATGAAATGCTAACGCTCCTATTGCAGCCACCAAGAATCCTGTGTGCAAGCACAGGTCACTATCCACACCCCACTCACCTGGGAGCCTGTGCACCCCACCACTGCCAGGGTCCCATGATCCAGGGACAACTTCCCCAGGACAACACATGGTGCAACTCAGGCTATTGCAATGTCACATCAGCCCACTGCTGCAGGCTCGCCCCACATTCTAACCATGACTACTGTACCACTTCGTACCCCTGGCCTGAATGACCAAGAGCCCCCTAATCAGCCTCTGCTTTAACCCCCACCTGTCTGGGTGGGAAACAGATGCCTGAGGGCGACCTACATGAAGAAGTGGGGCCAAAACAAAAGCTGAACCCCAGGAGCTGTGTGAACAAAGAAGAAAAAGGGAAATTTTTCCCAGCAGCCTCAGGAGCAGTGGATTAAATCCCCACAATCAACTTAATATACCCTGCATCTGTAGAATACCTGACTACACAATGAGTTGTCCCAAAACTGAGGCAGTGGATTTGGGAATCAACTGTAGGCTTGGGGTTTGCTGATTTATTTCTGATTTTTATGTTTACCTTAGTTTAGTTTTTAGTGTGTGTTATCGTTAGTGGATTTGTTTATTGGTTTGGTTGCTCTCTTCTTTTTTTATTATTTTTCTTATCTTTTATTTTAATAATTTTTTTTTTTCCTTCTGAGCTGTGTGGCTGACAGGGTCTCAGTGCTCTGGCCTAGTGGCAGGCCTGAGTCTCTGAGGTGGGAGGGGCAAATTCAGGACACTGGACCACCAGAGAACTCCCAGCCCCAGGTAATATCAGTCAGCAAGAGCTCTCCCAGAGATCTCCATCTCAACGCTAAGACCCAGCTCCATCCAAAGGCCAGCAAACTCCAGTGCTGGATGCCCCATGACAAACAATTAGCAAGACAGGAACACAAACCCACCCATTAGCAGAGAGGCTGCCTAAAATCATAATAAGTTCACAGACACCCCAAAACACACCACTGGACATTGGTCCTGCCCACCAGAAAGACAAGCCCCATGCAGCAGAACATAGGCACCAGTCCCCTCCACCAGGAAGCCTACACAGCCACTAAACCAACCTTAGCCACTGGGAGCAGACACCAAAAACAATGGGAACTAAGAACCTGCAGCCTGCAAAAAAGGAGCCCCAAACACAGTAAGTTAAAGAAAATGAGGAGACAGAAAAATATGCAGCTGATGAAAGAGCCAGGTAAAAACCCACCAGACCAAACAAAGGAAGAGGAAGTAGGCAGTCGACCTGAAAAAGATTCAGAGTAGTGACAGTTAAGATGATCCAAAATCTTGGAAATAGAATGGAGAAAAAACAAGAAATGTTTAACAAGAACCTAGAAAAATGAAAGAGTAAACAAACAATGATGAACAACACAATAAATGAAATTAAAAATTCTCTAGAAGAAATCAATAGCAGAATAACTGAGGCAGAAGAACGGATAAATGACCTGGAATATAAAATAGTGGAAATAACTACTGCAGAGCAGAATAAAAAAAAATAATGAAAAGAATTGAGGACACTCTCAGAGACCTCTGGGACATTAAATGCACCAATATTCGAATTATAGGGGTCTCCGAAGAAGAGGAGAAAAAGAAAGGCTCTGAGAAAATATTTGAAGAGATTATAGTTGAATACTTCCTTAACATGGGAAAGGAAATGGTCAATCAAGTCCAGGAAGCACAGGGATTCCCACACAGGATAAATCTAAGGAGAAACACACCGAGACACATATTAATTAAACTATCAGAAATTAAATACAAAGAAAAAATATTAAAAGCAGCAGGGGAAAAACAACAAATAACATACAAGGGAACCCCCCCATAAGGTTAACAGCTGATCTTTCAGCAGAAACTCTGCAAGCCAGAAGGGAGTGGCAGGACATATTTAAAGTGATGAAAGGGAAAAACCTACAACCAAGATTACCCAGAAAGAATCTCATTCAGATTTGACAGAGAAATTAAAACCTTTACAGATAAGCAAAAGTTAAGAGAATTCAGCACCACCAAACCAGCTTCGACAAAAATGCTAAAGGAACTTCTCTAGGCAAAAAACACAAGAGAAGGAAAAGCCCTACAAAAACAAAGCTGAACAATTAAGAAAATGGTAATAGGAACATATATATCGATAATTACCTTAAATGTAAATGGATTAACTGCTCCAACCAAAAGACATAGACTGGCTGAACAGATACAAAAACAAGACCCATGTATATGCTGTCTACAAGAGACCCACTTCAGACCTAGGGACACATACAGACTGAAAGTGAGGGGATGGAAAAAGATATTCCATGCAAATGGAAATCAAAAGAAAACTGGAGTAGCAGTTCTCATATCAGACAAAATAGACTTTAAAATAAAGATTTTACAAGAGACAAAGAAGGACACTACATAATGATCAAGGGATCAATCCAAGAGCAAGATATAACAATTGTAAATATTTATGCACCCACAAAGGAGCACCTCAGTGCATAAGGCAAATGCTAACAGTCATAAAAGGGGAAATCGACAGTAACACAGTCATAGTAGAGGACTTTAACACCCCATTTTCACCAATGGACAGATCATCAAAATTGAAAGTAAATAAGGAAACAAAAGCTTTAAATGATACACTAAACAAGATGGACTTAATTGATATATATAGGACATTCTGTCCAAAAACAGCAGAATACACTTTCTTTTCAAGTGCTCATGGAACATTCTCCAGGATACATCATATCCTGGGACACAAATCAAGCCTTGGTAAAATTAAGAAAATTGAAATCGTATCAAGCATCTTTTTCCAACAGTAACGCTATGAGACTAGATATCAATTACAGTAAGAAATCTGTATAAAATAGAAACACATGGAGGCTAATCAATACACTACTAAATAACCAAGAGATCACTGAAGAAATCAAAGAGGAAATCAAAAAAATACCTAGAAACAAATGACAATGAAAACACGACAACCCAAACAAAACCTACGCGGTGCAGCAAAAGCATTTCTAAGAGGGAAGTTTATAGCAAAACAGTCCTACATCAGGAAACAAGAAACATCTCAAGTAAACATCCTAACCTTACACCTAAAGCAATTAGAGAAAGAAGAAGAAGAAAAAAAACCCAAAATTACAGAGGGAAAGAAATCATAAACATCAGATCAGAAATAAATGAACAAGAAATGAAGGAAACAGTAGCAAAGATCAATAAAACTAAAAGCTCGTTCTTTGTGAAGATAAACAAAATTGATAAACCATTAGCCAGACCATCAAGAAAAAAAGGGAGAAGACTCAAATCAATAGAATTAGAACTGAAAAAGGAGAAGTAACAGCTAGCACTGCAGAAATCCAAAGAATCATGAGAGATTACTATAAGCAAGTATATGCCAATAAAATGGACAACCTGGAAGAAACGGACAAATTCTTAGAAATGCACAACCTTCCAAGACTGAACCAGGAAGAAATAGAAAATATAAACAGACCAATCACAAACACTGAAATTGAGACTGTGATTAAAAGTCTTCCAACAAACAGAAGCCCAGGACCAGATGGCTTCACAGACGAATTCTATCAAACATTTAGAGAAGAGCTAACACCTACTTTCTCAAACTCTTCCAAACTATAGCAGAGGGAAGAACACTCCCAAACTCATTTTACGAGACCACCGTCACCCTGATACCAAAACCAGACACAGATGTCACAAAGAAAGGAAACTACAGGCCAGTATCGCTGATGAACATAGATGCAAAAATCCTCAACAAAATAATAGCAAACAGAATCCAACAGCACCTGAAAAGTATCATATAACATCATCACGTAGGGTTTATCGCAGAAATGCAATCATTTTTCAGTATATGCAAATCAGTCAATGTGATACACCATATTACCAAATTGAAGGATTGAAACCATATGATCATCTCAATAGATGCAGAAAAACTTTGGACAGAATTCAACACCCATTTAGGATAAAAAACCCTCCAGAAAGTAGGCATAGACGGAACTTACCTCAACATAATAAAAGCCATATATGACAAACCCACAGCCAACATAGTTCTCAATGGTGAAAAACTGAAAGCATTTCCACTAAGATCAGGAACAAGACAAGGTTGCCCACTCTCACCACTTTTATTCGATTTAGTTTTGGAAGTTTTAGCCACGCCAATCAAGGAAGAAAAAGAAATAAAAGGAATCCGAATTGGAAAAGAAAAAGTAAGGCTGTCACTGTTTGCAGATGACATGATACTATACATAGAGAATCCTACAGATGCTACCAGAAGACTACTAGAGTTAATCAATGAATTTGGTAAAGTAGCAGGATACAAAATTAATGCACAGAAATCTCTTGCAGTCTTATAAACGTACCTAAGGAGACAAAAGACCTGTAGACAAAATACTGTAAGACACTGATGAAAGAAATTAAAGACAATACAAGCAAATGGAGAGATAAACCATGTTCTTGGATTGGAGGATTCAACATTCTGAAAATGACTATACTACCCAAAGCAATCTACAGATTCAGTGCAATCCCTTTCAAATTACCAATGGCATTTTTCACAGAACTAGAACAGAAAATTTCACAATTTGTATCGAAATACAAAAGACCCCAAATAGCCAAAGCAAACTTGAGAAAGAAAAACACAGCTGGAGGAATCGGGCTCCCTGACTTCAGACAATACTACAAAGCTACAGTAATCAAGACACTATGTTACTGGCACAAAAACAGAAATATAGATCAATGCAACAGGATAGAAAGCCCAGAGATAACCCATGCGCATTTCATCACCTTATTTTTGATAGAAGAAAGAATATACAATGGAGAAAAGACGGCTTCTTCAATAAGTGGAAAACTGGACATCTACATATAAAAGAATGAAATTTGAACACTCCCTAACACCGAACGCAAAAATAAAATGGGTTAAAGACCTAAATGTAAGGCCAGACACTATAAAACTCTTAGAGGAAAACATAGGCAGAACACTCCTGTGACATAAATCTTAGCAAGAACCTCTTTGACCCACCTCCTAGAGAAATTGAAATAAAAATAAACAAATGGGACCTATTGAAACTTAAAAGCTTTTGCACAGCAAGGAAACCATAAACAGGATGAAAAGACAACACTCAGAATGAGAGAAAATGTTTACATATGAAACAACTGACAAAGGATTAATCTCCAAAATTTACAAGTAGCTCAATATCAAAAAAACAAAAACCCAATGCGAAAATGGGCAGAAGACCTAAATAGACATTTCTCCAAAGAAGATATACAGACTGCCAACAAACACATGAAAGAATGCTCAACATCATAATCATTAGACAAATGCAAATCAAAACTACAGTGAGGTATCACCTCACACCAGTCAGAATGGCCATCATCAAAAAATCTACAAACAGTAAATGCTGGAAAGGGTGTGGAGGAAAAGGAACCCTCTTGCACCATTGGTGGGAATGTAAATTGATACAGCCACTATGGAGAACAGTATGGCCGTTCCTTAAAAAACTAAAAAAGAACTACCATACGACCCAGCTATCCCACTACTGGGCATATACCCTGAGAAAACCATAATTCCAAAAGAGTCATGTACCACAATGTTCATTGCAGCTCTATTTACAATAGCCAGGACATGGAAGCCACCTAAGTGTCCATCGACCGATGAATGGATAAAGAAGATGTGGCACATATATACAATGGAATATTACTCAGCCATAAATAGAAATGAAATTGAGTTATTTGTAGAGAGGTGGATGGACCTAGAGTCTGTCATGCAGAGTGAAGTAAGTCAGAAAGAGAAAAACAAATAGTGTATGCTAACATATATATATGGAATCTAGAAAAGAAAAAGGTTCTGATGAACCTAGGGGCAGGATGGGAATAAAGACAGCATTATAAAGACACCATTGTAACACACCATTGTAAAGCAATTATACTCCAAAAAAGATGTTAAAAAAAAAAAAAGACACACACACAGATTGGGAGCACCATTGTAAAGACGGAAGTGGAGACTGTATGGTATAAATGCCAGTTAAGGGATGTCCAGAATTGCCAGCAACCACCAGAAGGCAGGAGAGAAGCATAGAACAGACCCTTCCTCAAAGCTCCGCAGAAGAAACCAACCTTACCGACATCTTGATTTCAGACTTCTGGCTTCCAGGTTTGTGAGAGAATAAATTTCTATTGTTTTGAGCCACCCCAAAAAAATAAAAAATAAATAAATTTAGCTGAATAGTAACCTTAATTCAATATGTACCCTTTATTCCCCTTTGCCAGGTGTCCTAACGTATTCACAGTTTTGGAGACTAGGATGAAGACATAGTTAGGGGGCTATTAGTCAGCTTACCTCAAAGGACAAATAAACAATCTACAGTAACATCTTCCACTTTTGACAATGGATTTGGCTTAAAACCTAAATCAAAAACCTAAATCAAAAGTTGCATAACTTCTCATGCAACTTTAAAATCCTCTACCATTTACAGTCTTAAAAATGCCATTGACAGTAGACTTTAAAAAGTATTAATTTCCATTTATACTTTTGTGAACCAGAGTATAGATGTGAAAACAAAGAAAATTTTGATTTATAGATTTCTATATTTACTATATTATTTTTCTTACAGTCACACTATATTAACTACATAAATAGATGTAGATGTAATGTCACTATAGTACACCTCATGTATAGCACTTGCAAATCTTATATAAAGCCCTGGGCTTATATCAAAGCACAGTTCCTTTTCCTAAGAATGGAATCTTTCTCTGTGTTTATTTCCTGTTTTTATTAATATATAATTTACATACAGCATTGTATAAGTTTAAGGTGTACAACATAATGATTTGACTTACATATATTGTGAAAGGATTACAACAATAATTTTAGTGAACATCCATCGTCTCATATAGATACGAAAAAAGAAAAAGTTTTTCCTGTGATGAGAACTCTTGGGATCTACTCTCTTACCAACTTTCTAATATACCTATAGCAGTGTTAACTATAATCACTAAGGTTGTACATTACTTAAAGTATCTTATAAGTGGAAGTTTCTACCATTTGATAACCTTCATTCAGTTACCCCTCCCTCCACCCTCTGCCTCTTGTAACCATAAATCTGATCTCCTTTTCATGGATAGTGGTTGTGGTAGTGGTGGTGATGGTGCGGTTTTTTAGATTCCACACTGAAGTGAGATCATACTGTATTTGCCTTTCTCTGTCTGGCTAATTTCACTTAGTATAATGCTCTCAAGGTCCATTCATGTCACAAATGTCAAGGTTTCATTCATTTTATGGGTGAATAGTAATTCGGTTTGTGTCTGTGTATCATATTTATTCATTCATTGTTCAGTGGACACTTATACTGTTTCCATATTTTGGCTATTACAAATAATGCTGCAGTGAAAATGCAGGTACAGATGTCTCTTCAACTTAGTGTTTTCATTTTCTTCAGATAAATGCACAGAAATAAAATTGCTGGATTCTATGGTAGTTCCTTTTTGAATTTTTTAAGGAAACTTCATACTCTTTTCCATAATTATTTTTCCAGTTGACATTCCTACCAACAGTATGCAAGGATCCCCTTTCTCCACATGCTCGCCAACACTTCTTTTTTTTTAAACATCTTTATTGGAGGATAATTGCTTTACAATGGTGTGTTAGTTTCTGCTTTATAACAAAGCGAATCAGTTATACATGTACATATGTCCTTCTATCTCTTCCCTCTTGCGTCTCCCTCCCTCCCACCCTCCCTATCCCACCCCTCTAGGTGGTCACAAAGCGCCGAGCTGATCTCCCTGTGCTATGCGGCTGCTTCCCACCAGCTATCGGTTTTACATTTGTTAGTGTATATATGTCCATGCCACTCTTTCTTTGTCCCAGGTTACCCTTCCCCCTCCCCGTATCCTCAAGTCCATTCTCTAGTAGGTCTGAGTCTTTATTCCTGTCTTGCCCCTATGTTCTTCATGACCTTTTTTTTTTTAATATTTCATATATATGTGTTAGCATACAGTATTTGTTTTTCTCTTCCTGACTTGCTTCACGTTGTATGCTAGACTCTAGGTCCATCCACCTCACTACAAATAACTCAATTTCGTTTCTTATTATGGCTGAGTAATATTCCATTGTATATATGTGCCATATCTTCTTTATCCATTCATCTGTTGACACTTAGGTTGCTTCCATGTCCTGGCTGTTGTAAATAGAGCTGCAATGAACATTGTGGTACATGACTCTTTTGGAATTATGGTTTTCTCAGGGTATATGCCCAGTAGTGGGATTGCTGGGTCGTATGGTAGATCTATTTTTAGTTTTTTAAGGAACCTCCACACTGTTCTCCATAGTGGCTGTATCAATTTACATTCCCACCAACAGTGCAAGAGGGTTTCCTTTTCTCCACACCCTCTCCATCATTTATTGTTTGTAGATTTTTTGATGATGGCCATTCTGACTGGTGTGAGGTGGTACCTAATTGTAGTTTTGATTTGCATTTTTCTAATGATTAGTGATGTTGGAGCATTCTTTCATGTGTTTGTTGGCAATCTGTATATCTTCTTGGGAGAAATGTCTATTTAGCTCTTCTGCCCATTTTTGGATTGGGTTGTTTGTTTTTCTGATATTGAGCTGCATGAGCTGCTTGTAAAGTTTGGAGATAAATCCTTTGTCAGTTGTTTCATTTGCAAATATTTTCTCCCATTCTGAGGGTTGTCTTTTGGTCTTGTTTATGGTTTCCTTTGCTGTGCAAAAGCTTTTAAGTTTCATTAGGTCCCATTTGTTTATTTTTGTTTTCATTTCCATTACTCTAGAAGGTGGATCAAAAAAGATCTTGCTGTGATTTATATCAAAGAGTGTTCTTCCTATGTTTTCCTCTAAGAGTTTTTTAGTGTCTGGTCTTACATTTAGATCTCTAATCCATTTTGAGTTTATTTTTGAGTATGGTGTTAGGGAGTGTTCTAATTTCTTTCTTTTATGTGTAGCTGTCCAGTTTTCCCAGCACCACTTATTGAAGAAGGCGTCTTTTCTCCATTGTATATTCTTGCCTCCTTTATCAAAAATAAGGTGATGATATGCGCATTGGTTATCTCTGGGCCTTCTATCCTGTTCCATTGATCTATATTTCTGTTTTTGTGCCAGTACCATAGTGTCCTGATTACTGTAGCTATGTAGTATAGTCTGAAGTCAGGGAGTCTGATTCCTCCAGCTCCATTTTTTTCCCTCAAGAATGATTTGGCTCTTTGGGGTCTTTTGTGTCTCCGTACAAATTTTAAGATTTTTTTGTTGTAGTTCCATAAAAAATGGCATTGGTAATTTGATAGGGATTGCATTGAATGTGTAGATTGCTTTGGGTAATATAGTCATTTTCACAATATTGATCCTTCCATTCCAAGAACATGGTATATCTGTCTATCTGTTGGTATCATCTTTAATTTCTTTCATCAGTGTCTTATATTTTTCTGTACACAGGTCTTTTTTCTCCCTTGGTAGCTTTATTCCTAGGTATTTTATTCTTTTTGTTGCAGTGGTAAATGGGAGTGTTTCCTTAATTTCTCTTTCAGATTTTTCATCATTAATATACAGGAATGCTGGAGATTTCTGTGCATTAATTTTGTATCCCGCAACTTTACCAAATTCATTGATTAGCTCTAGTAGTTTTCTGGTGGCATCTTTAGGATTCTCTATGTGTAGTACCTTGTCATCTGCAAACAGTGACGGTTTTACTTCTTCATTTCCAATTTGGATTCCTTTTATTTCCTTTCCTTCTCTGATTGCTATGGCTAGGACTTCCAAAACTATGTTGAATAATAGTGGTGAGAGTGGACATCCTTGTCTTGTTCCTGATCTTAGAGGAGATGCTTTCAGTTTTTTACCATTGAGAATGATGTTTGCTGTGGGTTTGTCATATATGGCCTTTATTATG
The DNA here is from genome assembly GCF_964270905.1 of Leucopleurus acutus. Lineage (NCBI taxonomy): Eukaryota > Metazoa > Chordata > Mammalia > Artiodactyla > Delphinidae > Leucopleurus > Leucopleurus acutus. The sequence goes on from NC_139149.1 coordinate 45,422,702, forward strand.
TTGAGGTAGGTTCCCTCTATACCCACTTCCTGGAGAGTATTTATCATAAATAGTGTTGAATTTTGTCAAAAGCTTTTTCTGCATCTATTGAGGTGATCAAATGGTTTTTATTCTTCAGTTTGTTAATATGGTGTATCACATTGATTGATTTGCGTATGTTGAAGAATCCTTGCATCCCTGGGATAAATCCCACTTTATCATGGTGTATGATCCTTTTAATGTGTTGTTGGATTCTGTTTGCTAGTATTTTGTTGACGATTTTTGCATCTATATTCATCAGTGGTATTGGTCTGTAATTTTCTTTTTTTGAGATATCTTTTTCTGGTTTTGGTATCAGGGTGATGGTGGCCTCGTAGAATGAGTTTGGGAGTGTTCCTTCCTCTGCAATTTTTTGGAAGTGTTTGAGGAGGATGGATGTTAGCTCTTTTCTAAATGTTTGATAGAATTCACCTGTGAAGCCATCTGGTCCTGGACTTTTGTTGGAAGATTTTTAATCACAGTTTCAATTTCATTACTTGTGATTGGTCTGTTCATATTTTCTGTTTCTTCCCGGTTCAGTCTTGGAAGGTTATACCTGCCTGAATTTGTCCATTTCTTCCAGGTTGTCCATTTTATTGGCATTGAGTTGCTTGTAGTAGTCTCTTAGGATGCTTTGTATTTCTGCAGTGTATGTTGTAACTTCTCCTTTTTCATTTCTAATTTTATTGATTTGAGTACTCTTTCTCTTTTTCTTTTTCTTGATTGGTCTTGCTAATGGTTTTTCAACTTTGTTTATCTTCTCAAAGAACCAGCTTTTAGTTTTGTTGATCCTTGCTGTTGTTTTCTTTGTTTCTATTTCATTTATTTCTGCTCTGATCTTTATGATTTCTTTCCTTCTGCTAGGTTTCGGTTTTGTTTGTTTGTCTTTCTCTAGTTCCTTTAGGTGTACGGTTAGATGGTTTGTTTGAGATTTTTCTAGTTTCTTGAGCTAGGGTTGTATGGCTATAAACTTCACTCTTAGAACTGCTTTTGCTGCATCCCATAAGTTTTGGATCATTATATTTTCATTTTCATCTGTCTCTAAGTAGTTTTTGATTTCTTCAGTGATCTCTTGGTTATTTAGTAACATATTGTTTAGCCTCCACATGTTTGTGCTTTTTACGTTTTTCTTCCCTGTAATTGATTTCTAATCTCATAGCATTGTGGTCAGAATAGATGCTTGATATGATTTCAATTTTCTTAAATATACTGAGGCTTGATTTGTGACCCAAGATATGATCTATCCTGGAGAATGTTCTGTGCACACTTGAGAAGAAAGTGTAATCTGCTGTTTTCCAGTGGAATGTCCTGTAAATATCAATTAAAGCTATCTGGTCTATTGTGTCATTTAAAGCTTGTGTTTCCTTATCAGTTTTCTGTTTGGATGATCTGTCCATTGGTGTAAGTGAGGTGTTAATGTCCCCCACTATTGTGTTACTATTTTCTCTTTTATAGCTGTTAGTAGTTGTCTTGTATTGAGGTGCTCCTATGTTCGGTGCATATATAGTTATAATTGTTATATCTTCTTCTTGGATTGATCCCTTGATCATTATGTAGTGTCCGTCCTTGTCTCTTGTAACATTCTTTATTTTAAAGTGTATTTTTTCTGATATGAGTATTGCTGCTCCAGCTTTCTTTTAATTTCCATTTTCATGGAATATCTTTTTTCCATCCCCTCACTTTCAGTCTGTATGTGTCCCTAGGTCTGAAGTGCATCTCTTGTCGACAGCATATATATGAGTCTTGTTTTTGTATGCATTTAGCAAGCCTGTGTCTGTTGGTTGGAGCATTTAATCCATTCACGTTTAAGGTAATTGTTGATATGTATGTTCCTATTACCATTTTCTTAATTGTTTTGGGTTTGTTTTTGTAGGACCGTCTCTTCTCTTGTGTTTCCCACTTAGAGAAGTTACTTTAGGGTTTGTTGTAAAGCTGGTTTGGTGGTGCTGAATTCTCTTAGCTTTTGCTTGTCTGTAAAACTTTTGATTTCTCCATCAAATCTGAATGAGATCCTTGCTGTGTAGAGTAGTCTTGGTTGTAGATTCTTTCCTTTCATCACTTTAAGTATATCATGCCACTCCGTTGTGGCTTCTAGAGTTTCTGGTGAGAAATCACCTGTTAACTTTATGGGAGTTCCCTTGTATGTTATTTGTCCTTTTTCCCTTGCTGCTTTCAATAATTTTTCTTTGCCTTTAATTTTTGCCAATTTGATTACTGTGTGCCTCAGCGTGTTTCTCCTTGGGTTTATTCTGTATGGGACACTCTGCACTTCCTCGACTTGGGTGGCTATTTTGTTTCCCATGTTAGGGAAGTTTTTGACTTTAATCTCTTCAAATATTTTCTCAGGTCCTTTCTCTCGGTCTTCTCTTTCTGGGACCCCTATAATGCTAATGTTGTTGCATTCAGTGTTCCCAGAGTTCTCTTGGGCTGTCTTCATTTTTTTTCATTCTTTTTTCCTTATTCTGTTCCACAACAGTGAATTCCACCATTCTGTCTTCCAGGTAACTTATCCGTTCTTCTGCCTCAGTTATTCTGCTATTGATTCCTTCTAGTGTATTTTTCATTTCAGTTATTGTATTGTTCATCTCTGTTTGTTTGTTCTTTAACTTTTCTAGGTCTCTGTTAAACATTTCTTGCATCTTCTTGATCTTTGCCTCTATTGTCTTTCCGAGGTCCTGGATCATCTTCGCTATCATTTTTCTGAATTCTTCTTCTGGAAGGTTGCGTATCTCCACTTCATTTAGTTTTTCTGGGGTTTTATCTTGTTCCTTCATCTGGTACACAGCCCTCTGCCTTTCATCTTTTCTCTTTCTGTGAATGTGGTTTTTCTTCCACAGGTTGCAGGATTGTAGTTCTTCTTGCAAAAGACTTCTGTGCATTGATTTTGTATCCTGCTACTTTACCAAATTCATTGATTAGCTCTAGTAGTTTTCTGGTAAGAGTCTTTAGGATTCTCTATGTATAGTATCATGTCACCTGCAAACAGTGACAGCTTTACTTCTTCTTCTCCAATTTGGATTCCTTTTATTTCTTTTTCTTGTCTGATTGCTGTCGCTAAAACTTCCAAAACTATGTTGAATAATAGTGGTGAGAGTGGGTAGCCTTGTCTTGTTCCTGATCTTAGTGGAAATGGTTTCAGTTTTTCACCATTGAGAATGATGTTGGCTATGGGTTTGTCATATATGGCTTTTATTATGTTGAGGTAAGTTCCCTCTATGCCTACTTACTGGAGGGTTTTTTTCGTAAATGGGTGTCGAATTTTGTTGAACGCTTTTTCTGCATCTATGGAGATGATCATATGGTTTGTTTCCTTCAATTTGTTAATATGGTGTATCACATTGATTGATTTGCATATATTGAAGAATCTTTGCATTCCTGGGATAAACCCCACTTGATCATGGTGTATGATCCTTTTAATGTGCTGTTGGCTTCTGTTTGCTATTATTTTGTTGAGGATTTTTGCATCTATGTTCATCGATGATATTGGCCTGTAGTTTTCTTTCTTTGCGACATCTCTGTCTGGTTTTGGTATCAGGGTGATGGTGACCTTGTAGAATGAGTTTGGCAGTGTTCCTCCCTCTGCTATAGTTTGGAAGAGAGAAGGATAGATGTTATCTCTTCTCTAAATGTTTGATAGAATTCACCTGTGAAGACATCTGGTTCTGGGCTTTTGTTTGTTTGAAGACTTTTAATTACAGTCTCAATTTCAGTGTTTGTGATTGGTCTGTTTATATTTTCTGTTTCTTCCTGGTTCAGTCTCAGAACGTGGTTTTCTAAGAATTTGTCCGTTTCTTCCAGGTTGTCCATTTTATTGGCATATAGTTGCCTATAGTAATGTCTCATGATCGTTTGTATTTCTGCAGTGTCAGTTGTTACTTCTTTTTCATTTCTAATTCTATTGATTTGAGTCTTCTCCCTTTTCTTCTTGATGAGTCTGGCTAGTCGTTTATCAATTTTGTTTGTCTTCTCAAAGAAGCAGCTTTTAGTTTTATTGAGCTTTGCTATTGTTTCCTTCATTTCTTTTTCATTTATTACTGATGTGATCTTTATGATTTCTTTCCTTGTGCTAACTTTGGGTTTTTTTTCTTTTCTTCTTTCTCTAATTACTTTAGTTGTAATATTAGGTTTTTTATTTGAGATGTTTCTTGTTTCTTGAGGTAGGATTGTATTGCTATAAACTTCCCTCTTAGAACTGCTTTTGCTGCTTCCCATAGGTTTTGTGTCACCATGTTTTCATTGTCATTTGTTTCCAGGTATTTTTTTTTTTCTCTTTGATTTCTTCAGTGATCTCTTGGTTATTTAGCAGTGTACTGTTTAGCCTCCATGTATTTGTGTTTTTTATAGATTTTTTCATGTAATTGATATCAGTCTCATAGTGTTATGTTCGGAAAAGATACTTGATACAATTTCAATTTTCTTGAATTTACTAAGGCTTGATTTGTGACCCAAGATATGATGTATCCTGGAGAATGTTCCATGAGCACTTGAGAAGAATGTGTATTCTGATGTTTTTGGATGGAATGTCCTATAAATATCAATTAAGTCCATCTTGTTTAATGTATCATTTAAAGCTTGTGTTTCCTTATTTATTTTCATTTTGGATGATCTGTCCATTGGTGAAAGTGGGGTGTTAAAGTCCCCTACTATGATTGTGTTACTGTCGATTTCCCCTTTTATGGCTGTTAGCATTTGCCTTATGTATTGAGGTGCTCTTATGTTGGGTTCATAAATGTTTACAATTGTTATATCTTCTTCTTGGATTGATACCTTGATCATTATGTAGTGTCCTTCTTCGTCTCTTGTAATAGTCTTTATTTTAAAGTCTCTTTTGTCTGATATGAGAATTGCTACTCCAGCTTGTTTTGATTTCAATTTGCATGGAATATATTTTTCCATCCCCTCACTTTCAGTCTGTATGTGTCCCTAGGTCTGAATATGTATATCGTTGCTCCTAATGTCCACTGCCTCAATTTTGGGATGATTCGTTGTGTATTCCGGTATTCCACAGATACTGGGTACATCAAGGTGATTGTGCAGATTTAATCCGCTGCTCCTGAGGCTGCTGGGAGAGATTTCCCTTTCTCTTCTTTGTTCACACAGCTCCTGGGGTTCAACTTTGGATTTGGCCCTGCCTCTGCATGTAGGTTGCCTGAGGGCGTCTGTTCTTTGCCCAGACAGGAGGGAATTAAAGGACTGGCTGATTAGGGGGCCCTGGCTCACTCAGACCAGGGGGAGGGAGGGGTATGGAATGCGGGGAGAGCCTGCGGCGGCTGAGGCTGGCATGGTGTTTCAGCAGCCTGAGGCGTGCCATGTGTTCTCCCGGGCAAGTTGTCCCTGGATCAAGGGAGCCTGGCAGCGGCGGGCTGCACAGGCTCCCGGGAGTGGAGGCGTGGATAGTGACCTGCACTTGCACACAGGCTTCTTGGTGGCTGCAGCAGCAGTCTTAGCGTTTCATGCCAATCTCTGATGTCTCTGATGTCTGCACTGATAGCCGCGGCTGGCACCCATCTCTGGAGCTCGTTTAAGCGGCGCTCTGAATCTCCTCTCCTCATGTACCCCAAAACAATGGTCTCTTGCCTCTTTGGAAGCTCCAGACCTTTTTCCCGACTCCCTCCCAGCTAGCTGTGGCGCACTAGCCCCTTCAGGCTTTCACGCAGCCAATCCCAGTCCTCTCCCTGGGGTCTGACCTCCGAAGCCCGAGCCTTAGCTCCCAGCCCCTGCCCACCCCAGCGGGTGAGCAGACAAGCCTCTCGGGCTGGTGAGTGCTGGTTGGCACCAATCCTCTGTGTGAGAGTCTCTCTGCTTTGCCCTCTGCACCCCTGTTGCTGTGCTCTCCTCCGTGGCTCCAAAGCTTCTCCTCCAGCCAACCCCCATCTCCACCAGTGAAGGAGCTTCCTAGTGTGTGGAAACATTTCCTCCTTCACAGCTCCCTCACAGTGGTGCTGGTTCTGTCCCTATTCTTTTGTCTCTGTTTTTTCTTTTTTCTTTTGTCATACCCAGGCATGTGGGGAGTTTCTTGCCTTTGGGGAAGTCTGAGGTCTTCTACCAGCATTCAGTAGGTGTTCTGTAGGAGCTGTTCCACATGTAGATGTATTTCTGATGTATTTGTTGGGAGGAAGGTGATCTCCACGTCTTACTCCTCTGCCCTCTTGAAGGTCTCTCCTAGTAATTGGTCTTCTTTCCAGTTTTCTATTTCTTCCTAATTAATCTTGGTTGGTTGTATGTTTATAAGAATTTTTCCATTTTTTTGTAGGTTGTCTAGTTTGTTTCCATATAGTTGTTCATAGTAGCTTCTTATCCTTTGTATTTTTGTGGTGGTGTAATATCCCCTAATTGACTTATAATTTGTTGGGTTTTGTCCTTTTCTTTATTCCTTCATTAGTATAGTTTGCCAATTTTATCTTTTCATAGAAGCAACCCTTAGCTTTATTAATCTTTTCTATTTTCCTATTCTCTATTTCATTTATATCTGCTGTAATCTTTATTTCCTTTTTCCTGCTAACTTTGGGCTCAGTTTATTGTTCTTTTTCTGGGTCCTTGAGGCAAGGTTATTTGAGATTTTGTTTTGTTTCTTACTGTAGGCGTGTATTGCTTTGTGTGTAAGGACAAATTGGCAAAGAGATTCTCAGTCAAAAGTCAGAATGCATATTTCCTTCTCTGATTTTTCTCCTTTCCTCATTCTTATTTTGCAACTTCCTTGAACGTACTCCTCTACAGATGACTCCATTTTCTTGCCACCCAAGCCAATTGTACATTTCTGAAAAGATAGACATCACAGCTTTTATTTCTTGTTACCCACCATTGCTCAGTGAAAGTTGCTCACAACCATATGTGGTGCATAATAGGTGTTGAAGAAATATTCACAAAAATTAGCAAATGCTTCTCCATTTCCTGAAGATGGTACCACCTTTCAAGAAATTCTCAACACGTTCCATATGAATCTATGGTATTCTAAAATCTTTTTTTTGTGAAAAAATTATCCTCTCAAGCCCTGTTTCCCATGAGCAGGGCCCAAACACACACATTAATGAAGATTGTGGGTATGGTTGCAGGCAAATGGAGTTTCTAGAAAACACTTCCATAAAGCAGGGGGTTCCCAAGTAAGCAACCCAGCAAAACATCCCCCCAAACTCCAAAACAGGTGAAGTTGCCACCCTGTCATTTTAACACCACAATAGCAAGGCATTACAACTCCTTAGCTATAGTCTATGAGCTATCACATTATTGAGAGAAGAGATATAATAAATGCCCTATTAGAGCTAGCAGTTAGATTTTCTTCACTTTCCCCTTTATCCCAGATCTGTTCTCATTGGTCTTTCCCCAACTTTATTCTCTCTCCTTTTGAAATCTTTGCTTCTATATACTAGCCTCATGATTGATTCATTTGCCCTGGCTCTGTTAGTTCATATTATCATAAACACTATTTTTTGAGTGTTCGTATGTGTGTCTATGTCTCTACGTCTAAACAGCTCATCTAAAAAACAACTATTAGATCTTTAAAAATATGTAGAATGCATATAGAAAATTTGGACTTTAGACTTCCTTGGTTTGGCAATGTTTTTAAGTTTGGAAGATTTTATGTAACAATCCATAGTTCTGAATTATCTTGAAAATTTGGCAGCATGGAGTCATCATTTTTGTAGGGCAGTAATCAGCTGGAAATGAGTAACAGCTGCCTCCTTAAATTGGACACTTCAGTATGCCTCATTCCCCACTACTGCCTCTTACACTACCCTCAGTCTAGCTGATTTATTTAAGTGTAAGAGCCCTAGATTAGATAAAGCTGCCAAGTAAGGCAGGTACTACAAGAAGGTCCAGCAGCATTTAAGATACATCCATTCAGCATCTACTACAAAGGGAGGGAAAAAAATATTTATTAGATATCAAGTATGTGCCAAGTGACCCCTGCTATCGAATAGTTCACAGTCTAGAAGGAGAGACAGCCAAGGAAACAAATAACCCAAAGTATAATAAGATGCACACTAAGACCCAGGTAAGAAACAGGTTCTTGTTTGCAACCAGAATTCCTCTAGGCAGGCACTGGCAGAGTGATTCCAGAATCAGATATAAACTCAGGCATGGGACTCTGTATTCAGGACAGAGCTCCAAAAACTAGACAAGATTGTCATTGCAAGGCAGGAATGAGGATTATTACCTCATTCCTCCATACCTCAATTTTTTCATCTGTAAGTGGGGATAATAGCCTAACAGCCTCTCATTAAGTTGCTCTAAAAATTAAATGAGGTGATGTATTAGATAATGTTAAGCCCTTAGAGAATGTTTGCATGTATTAAATGGCTTATAAATGCTAGTTATTATAACTAAATAAAGGCTCTAAAGTAGGAACTTGATTATGGTGGCAGTGGTGAGGTGAGAGAGTGTGGGTATAGGAGACCAACATTTAGTTACAGGGAACATGTGCAGAGCTCAGTGACTGTATCCAGACAAAAGAGACTATACAGACCTTGCAGCAATAAAGAGCTCCGGGCCCAGGACTCCTATTACCCTGAGAGTACCCTTTGCAATTTTGTATGGCTCTATTCTGTAAAAGCAGGATGGCACTTCCTTTTTGATGTTTTCTAGCACCTGGTACAAGCTTGGCTTTTAGTAAATCACTAGTAAATGGTTATTGAGGAAAGTAATGAACATGTGAGGAAACTTGAAACTAGATTAAGATCAGAATTTTGGGAGTGGCAGAGCTGAGCATAGAGATGAGGTTAAAGGGCCCCAGCTGGGTGACCTAACAGTTCTATGGGCAAAGAATATGTAATACAATTCCTGAGTACTCAAAATTTGGGGGCACTTGTATCACCTGTGTGTATTGTCCAGCAATTAGCAAAGTCAACCCTGTCTTTCATACTGTCTAAAATGTTCCTCGGACTACCAATCTTTCCTTTTCAAATTAGGGTCTATTTAGGAAGAACCTGGTTATTTAAATATGAATAAATTTACTGTTTGGCAAGGAAGAAGCAAACCACTAAAATAAATAGAGCAGCAGCTTCTGTCTCTTCTCTGCCCTTCTTGTCCCATTTTTGACTGGCAGAGAGGAGAGGCAGGGCCATCATGTGGCCAAGAGAGACAGAGTAAGACCTTTTGGACAAACAAACCTTGCCTGCCTGGGAAATTGGCCCACTGCTCTTGAAAGGCCAATTTTTTCATGATAAGTGCTTTTACCCAACATTGTTGCAACCCTTGTCCAATGTACATTGCCCTATGGCATGAACTCCTGTCCCGTTTTTTGCTGCTGCCAACTTCCCCTCTGGAGTCAACAGCCTGTTTACCAGACATGGGATTAGGGACTGAGAAATTCCAAAAGCTGGAGACATGGTCCCTGAGCACAGTCCCTTAGCTCATTTCCCTTGAAAGCCTTGGGTACATAATAAGATTAGTTGCTGCAGTGCCCAACTCTCTACAACCCTCTCATCTCCCAAACTCCCTATGCTATAAGAGAAGAGGAAATTTGGAAAGAATTGTTTTTAACCAAGAAACTTTCCAAGAAGAAAAACTTTTCTGCTTCTTATATTCTCTTTATCTTGAGTAATTCCTGTCATCTTTAACTCTTTACCTGATTAAGGCCAAATTGTTTGCAAGTGAGACTGGCAGCTGCACAATTATGAGGATTCAATGGCACTTGAAATATTACCTAAAACTCCTTCCCTCTTTACTCAAACTCTGGGTTCTAAGGCATTGGTTCTCAAATTTAGCACCAATCAGAATTGTATGGAGGGCTTGTTAAAACCCAGGTTGCTGGCTCCACAAAATGCCTCCCCATCCAGAATTTCCAATTCTATATGTCTGAGATGCAACCTAATAATCTTCATTTTTGATAAGTTGCCAGGTGATACTGATTATCATTGATCTAGGGGCCACATGTTGAGAACCACTGCCCCAAGGTATGACTCAGTCTAAAAATTTAATCACTAAGCACCAGAGAAAATTCATGCTGTGTAAAAGAGTATAAAGATTCCAGATGAAATCTTCTGGAAGCAAAGACCTATGTTATATGAAGAGTATTCAGCTGGATACTGATCAGTGCATGTATGTGAGGAAACTACCCAAAGCTGGAGAAAGGACAACCTGAAAGGATGAGAGGTAGCTGCTCTTGGTCTTCATACAGGGCCAGAAATAATGCCTATTTCTAAGGTTGAAAACTGGTAATTCACGGGGCATTGGGTAAAGTACATAGAAGAGTCTTGCCTCAGTATTGGGGAATAATGATCCCCAGGCAGAGCATAGCTCCAGGCCCACCTAACAAATTTTAGCAAGAACCAAAAGGACTAAAGTGTTTCCAAGTAACAACTGCAACCTAGAACCAAGTTTAGAAATATTTTAAAGAATACAACAATATCTGGCATTCACTAAGGTAAAATTCAGTGTGTGACATCCAATAAAAAAATTACCAGAATTATAAAGAAGCAAGAAAATATGACCTATAATGAGAAGAAAAATCAGTGAATTGAAACTATCCCAGAATTGACACATATATTTGAATTAGCAGACAATGACATTGAAGCAGTTATTTTAACTGTATTCCATATGGACAAAACCTTGAGACATGGAAGATTTTTGTAAAAAAATATATATACATACTGGTTTTGAACTAAAATTCTGGAGGTAAAGAAATCTACATGTGAGATGAAAAATACGTTAAATGGGGATAATGGCAGATTGGACATTGCAGAAGAAAAGATTAGTGAACATGAAATAGAAACCCTCGAAAATGTAGAATGAAAAGAGAATTATAAAAAAAATACACAGAGCATCAAGGAACTGTGGGACATCAGGTGGCCTAATATATGTGTAATTGAAATCTCCAAAGGAAAGGAGAAGAGCATAGAAAACTAAAAAATTGAAGAAGTAATAAAAAATATCCAAATTTGATGAAAATATTATATTCACAGATTCAAGAGCTCAGCAAATCCCAAGAAAAACAACAACAAAATACATCAAGGTGCATCATAATCAAATGCTTAAAAGCAGTGATAAAAACAGAATCTTAAAACCAACCAGAAGGGTAAAAAAAAAAATCATTCTAGACAGAACAAAGGTAAGGATGGCATCAGATTACTCACAGGAAAAATGCAAACAAGATAGTGGAGCAAGAAAAATGTCAACTTAGAATTCTATACTTGGTGAAAACATCTTTCAAAACTGAAGACAAAATACTTTTTCAGACATCGAAAAGCTGAGAGAATTTATCACCAGCAGACCCACAGTAAAAGAATTGTTAAAGAAAGGAAAAAATGTTAAAAGACAGAAGGAAAATAATATCAGATGAAAGTTTGGCTCTACATGATGGAAAGAAAAGCACTGGAAATGGTAACTGCATAGGTAAGTATATAATAGTTTTCAACTATTATTTTCAAATTATAAACTTACCAGCTAGGTTTCTTTGGGTAGCCAGGAATTACCTAGATCTGTTCTTTTTCCACAATTTCTCACACCAACACAGAAGAAAATAAAGGAGAGGAAGAGGCTGGGGAAGACTCATATGGAACATGAAGCCAACTAGCCCATATATTTTTACTGAGATATAATTGATATAAAATATTAATTTCAGGTATACAACAAAATGATTCCATATCTGTATAACTGGGAAATGATCACCACAGTAAGTCTAGTCAGCATCTATCACTGTACATATTTACAATTTTTTTCTTGAGATGAAAATTTTTAAGATCTTGCTTAGCAACTTTCAATTATACGACACAGTATTATTAACTATAGTCACCATATTGTACCTACATCCCCAGGACTTGTTTGTCTTATAACTGGAAGTTTGTACCTTTTGACCACTTTCACTGATTTTGCCCACCCACTGCCTCTTGCGACGACCAGTCTCTGTACATATGAATCTGAGCTTTTTTTGTTTGTTTGTTTTTTAGATTCCACATGTGAGGTCATATGGTATTTGTCTTTCTCTGACTTATGTCACCTAGCATCAATGCCCTCATCCATGTTGTCACAAATGGCAAGATTTCACTCTTTTTTATGGCTGAATAGAATTCCTGTGTGTTGGGTGCATGTGCCTATGTATGTGTGTATAATCACATCTTCTATATATTACATTCATTGGTCAATGGATGCATTACATTATAAGTATATTAGTATAAGTAATGCTGCAATGAACGTGGAGTTGCAGAATGAACCTTTTTCAAATTAGTGTTTTCATTTTCTTCAGATAAATACCCAGAAGCGGATAAATACCCAGATAAGTACCAGAAGTGGAATAAATACCCGGAAGTGGAATTGCTGAATCCTATGGTAGTTCTATTTTTCATTTTTTGAGGAACCTCCATACTGTTCTCCATAGAGGCTGCACCAGTTTAATTCCCACCAACAGTCAACAAAGGCTCCCTTTTCTCCACATCCTCACCAACACTTATCTCTTGGCTTTTAATAATAGCCATTCTTAAAAGTGTAAGATGATTTCATTGTGGTTTTGATTTCATTTCCCTAATGATTAGTGATATTAAGCACCTGTGCCTGTTGGTCATCTGTATGACTTTTTTGGAAAAATGTCTATTCAGGTTCTCTGCCCATTTTTTACTCAGATTGCTTTTTTGCTATTGAGTTGTATGAGTTCTTTACACATTTTAGATTTCAACCTCTTATCAGATATACGATTTGCAAATATTTTCTCCCATTCATTTGGTTGCCTTTTCAGTTTGTTAATGGTTTCCTTTACTGTGCAGAAGCTGTTTAGGTTGATATAGTCCCACTTGTTTATTTTTCTTTTATTGCCTTTTGCTTTTGGAGTCAGATCCAAAAAATCATTACCAAGACCTATGTCAGGGAGCTTACTGCCTATGTTTTCTTCTAGAGTTTTACAGTTTCTGGTCTTACATTCACAACTTTAATCCATTTTGAGTTTATTTTTGTGTATAGTGTAAGATAGGGGTCTAGACCCATTCTCATGCATGTAGCTGTCCAGTTTTCCCAGCCACATTTGTTGATGAGACTATACTTTTTGTATATTCTGTCCCCATTATATATTCTTGACTCCTTTGTCATAGATTAATTCCCCATGAATGCATGGGTTTATTTCTGGGCTCTCTATTCTGTTGCATTGATCTATGTACCTGTGTTTATGCCAATACTATAATGTTTTGATTACTAAAGCTTTGTGATATACTTTGAAATTGAGAAGCATGATGTCTTTGTTCTTTTCCAAGATTTCATTGGCTATTCAGGGTTTTTGTGGTTTAATACAAATTTTAGAATTGTATATTTATGTGAAAAATGCCATTGCAATTTTGATATGGATTGCATGGATTGAATTTGTAGATTGCTTTTGGTAGTGTGGACATTTTTAAAAATAAGTCTTTCAACATATGAACACGATACCTTTCCATTTATTTGTGTTTCCAATTATTTTCATCAATGAATTATAGTTTTCAGTATAGGTCATTCACTTTCTTGTTAGATTTATTCCTAGGTACTTAATTCTTTTTGATTGTAAATGAGATTGTTTTCTTAATTTTTCCTTCTGATAGTTTGTTAATGTATATAAATGCAAATGAATTCAGTATTTTGGTGGAGTTCTTAGGGTTTTCTATATATAATATGTTATCTGCAAATAGTGACAGTTTTGTTTCTTCCTCTCCAATTCAAATGCCTTTTTTAAAAATTGAAATATAGTTGATGTACAATATTATATGTTAGTGTACAGTAGTGATTCACAATTTTTAAAAGTTATACTCTATTTATAGTTATTATAAAATATTGGCTATATTCCCTGTACAATACATCCTTGTAGCTTATTTTATACATAATAGTTTATACCCCATTATCCCCTAACCTATATTGCCCCTCACTTCTTCCCTCTCTCCACAGATAACCACTAGTTTGTTCTCTATATCTTTTGGTCTGTTACTTTTTTGTTATATCCACTAGTTGGTTGTATTTTTTAGATTCCGCATATAAGTGATACCATACAGTATTTGTCTTTCTCTGATTTATTTCACTTAGCATAGTACCCTCCAAGTCCATCCTGTTGTTGCAAATGGCAATATTTCATTCTTTTCTATGGCTGAGTAGTATTCCGTTGTATACATATACCACATCTTCTTTATCCATTCATCTGTTGACAGAACCTTAGGTTGCATCCATATATTGGCTATTGTAAATAATGCTGCTATGACATTGGGGCACATGTATTTTTTCAAATTAGTGTTTCTGTATTTTTGGACATACACCCAGGATTTGGATTGCTGGGTCGTATGGTAGTTCTATTTTTAGCTTTTTGAGAAACCTCCATACAGTTTTCCACAGTGGCTGCACCAATTTACATTCCCACCAAAGTGTACAAGGGTAATAGTTTCTCCCCAGGCTTACCAACATTTGTTATTTGTGTTCTTTTTGATGATATCCATTCTGACAGGTGTGAGATGATCTGTCATTGTGGTTTTTATTTCATTTCTCTGATTAGTGATGAGCATCTTTTCATGTGCCTGTTGGCCATCTGCATGTTCTCTTTGGAAAAAATGTCTCTTCAGATCTTCTGCCCATTTTTTAATCAAGTTTGTTTTTTACTGTTGAGCTCTATGAGCTGTTTATATATCTTGGATATTAACTCCTTATCGGCCATATCACTTGAGAACATTTTCTCCCATTAAGTAGGTTATGGGTATCTTTTCATTTGGTCAATGATTTCCTTTGCTGTGCAAAAGTTTTTAAGTTTGATTAAGTCCCGTTTGTTTGTTTTCACTTTTATTTCCTTTGCTTTAGGAGACAGATCCAGAAAATATTGCTATGATTTATATCGAAGAGTGTTCTGTCTACATTTTCCTCTGGGAATTTTATGGTTTCTGGTCTTACATTTAGGTCTTTCTTTAATCAATGTTTAGTTTATTTCTGTAAATGGTGTTACAGAATGTTCTAATTTCATTTTTTTACATGTAGCTGTCCAGTTTTCCCAGCACCACTTATTGAAGAGACTGTCTTTTCTCCATTGTATATTCTTGCCTCCTTTGTCATAGATTAATTGACCATAAGTGTGTGAGTTTATTTCTGGGCTCTCTATTCTGTTCCATTGATCTATGTGTCTGTTTTTGTCCCAGTACCACACTATTTTGATTACTGTAGCTTTGTAGTGTAGTCTGAAGTCAGGGATCATGATTTCTCCAGCTCTGTTGTTTCTCAAGATTGTTTTTGCTATTTGGGGTCTCTTGTATTTCCATACAAACTTTAAAACTGTTTTTTTCTAGTTCTGTGAAAAGTGCCATTGGTATGTTGATAGAGGTTGCACTAAACCTATAGATTGTCTTGGGTAGCATGGTCATATTAACAATATTAATTTTTCCAATCAAAGAACACAGTATACTTTTCCATCTTTTTTTTACCATCTTCAATTTCTTTCATCTTAGTTTTTCCAAGTACAGGTCATTTACCTCCTTAGGTGGGCTTATCCCAAGGTATATTATTGTTTTTGATGCAATGGTAAGTGGGATTGTTTCCTTAATTTCCCTTTCTCATATTTCATTGTTAGATTATAGAACTGAAACAGATTTCTATATATTTTGTATCCTGCAACTTTAACAAATTCATTGAGTTTTAGTAGTCTTTTGGTAACATCTTTAGGATTTTCAATGTATAGTATCATGTCATCTGCAAACAGTGACAGTTTTACTTATTCCTTCCTTTTATTTTTTTTTCTTCTATGATTGCTGTGGCTAGGACTTCCAGAACTACTTTGAATAAAAGTGGCAAGAGTGGGCATCCTTGTCTTGTTCCTGATCTGAGAGGACATGCTTTCAGCTTTTCACCATTGAGAATGATATTAGCTCTGGGTTTGTCATATATGGACTTCATCATGTTGAGGTATGTTCCCTCTATGCTGATTTTCTGGAGAGTTTTCATCATAAATGGATGTGGAATTTTGTCGAAAGTTTTTCTGCATACATTGAGATGATCGTATGGTTTTTGTTCTTCAATTTGTTAATGTGGTGTATCACACTGATCTGTGGATATTGAAAAATCCTTGCATCCCTGGGATAAACCCCACTTGATCCCTTTAATGTACTGTTGGATTTGATTTGTTAATATTTTGTTGAGGATTTTTGAATATATGTTTATCAGTGATGTTGGACTATAATTTTCTTTTCTGCATGATATCTTTGTCTGGTTTTGATATTAAGTTGATGCTGGCCTCATAGAATGAGTAGGGAAGCGTTCCTTCCTCTGCAATTTTTTGTAATAGTTGGAGGATGATAGGTGTTAACTCTTCTCTAAATATTTGGTAAAATTCACCTGTGAAGCCATCTGGTTCTGGACTTTTGTTTGTTGGGAGTTTAGTTACTGATTCAATTTCATTACTGGTAATTGGTCCATTCATATTTTCTGTTTCTTCCTGGTTCACTCTTGGGAGATTGTATATTTATAGATATTTGTCCATTTCTTCTAGGTTGTCCATTTTATCGGCATATAGTTGTTCATAATAGTCTCTTATG
Organism: Leucopleurus acutus; assembly: GCF_964270905.1. Taxonomy (NCBI): domain Eukaryota; kingdom Metazoa; phylum Chordata; class Mammalia; order Artiodactyla; family Delphinidae; genus Leucopleurus; species Leucopleurus acutus. The sequence goes on from NC_139149.1 coordinate 45,439,171, forward strand.
AGTTTTTGTGTTTCTGTGGTGTTGGTTGTAACTTCTCTTTTTTTCATTTCTGATTTTATTGATTTGGACCCTCTCTTTTTTTTCTCTTGATGAGTCTGGCTAAAGGTTTATTAATTTTATTTAATTTTTCCAAGAACCAGCTTTTAGTTTCATTCATTTTTTTTGGTTTGTTTTTAGTCTCTATTTCATTTATTTTGGCTCTGACATTTATGATTTCTTTCGTTCTACTATCTTTAGGATTTGATTGTTCTTTTCCTAGCTCCTTTAGACATAAGATTAGATTGTTTATTTGAGATATTCCTTGTTTCCTGAGGCAAGCTTGTATCATTATAAACTTCCCTCATAGAAGTATTTTTGCTGCAGCCCATAGATTTTGGATCATTGTGTTCTCATTTTCATTTACATCTTGGTTTTTTTAATATCTTCTTTGATTTCTTCAGTGGTCCATTGATTGTTTAGTAGCATATTGTTTAGCCTCCAGGTGTTTGTGTGTTTTTGCAATTTTTTCCAAGAGTTTATTTCTAGTCTCACAACATTATTGTCAGAAAAGATGCTTGATATGATTTCAGTTTTCTTAAATTTACCAAGGCTTGTTTTGTGGCCTAGCATGTTATTTATCCTAGAGAATGTTCCATGTGCACTTGAAGAGAATGTGTATTCTTCTGCTTTCAGATGGCAATTAAGTCCATCTGGTCTAATGTGTTATTTAAGGCCAGTGTTTCCTTGTTGATTTTCTTTCTGGGTGATCTGTACATTGATGCAAGTGGGGTGTTAAATTCCCCTACTATTATTGTGTTACTATCAGTTTTTCCCTTTATGTCCATTAATATTTGCTTTATGTATTGAGGTGCTCCAATGTTGGGTGCATATATATTTACAATTGAAATCTTTTTCTTGGATTGATCCCTTGATCATTATGTAATATCTTTTTGGCTCTTGTAACAGTATTTTAAAGTCTATTTTATCTAACATAGGTATTCATATCCTGGATTACTTGCGATTTCCTTTTGCATGGAATACTTTTTTCCATCCCCTCACTTTCAGTCTGTGTGTCTTTAGATCTGAAGTGAGTCTCTTATAGGCAGCACGTATACGGGTCTTGTTTTTGTATGCATTCAGCCACTTTGTGTCTTTTGATTGGGATATTTAGTCCATTTAAATTTAAGATAATTACTGATAGTATGTTTTTATTGCCATTTTGTTCGTTGTTTGGGGGTTGTTTTGTAGGTCTGGTTTTTTTTTTTTTTTTGCCTTCTTTTGTTCTCTTGTGATTTGATGACTATCTTTAGTGATATGTTTGGATTCCTTTTTCTTTTTTGTGTGTATATCTATTATAGATTTCTGATTTGTGGTTACAATGAGGTTTTTATATAGCAATCTATATACATATGTGATAATTCTAAGTTGCTAATATCTTAATTTCAAATGCATTTTAACAGCACTGTATTTGTACTCTTCTCCCCTCATGATTACTGTTTTTGATGTTATATCTTACATCTAATTGTTTTATGTATCCCTTAACTGCTTATGTGGATATAGATGATTTTACTATTTGTCTTTTAACCTCCATAATAGCTTTGTGTGAGGATGATTTCCTACCTTTACGGTATGTTTGCCTTTACTATTGGGTGTTTTCATTTTGTAATATTCGTGTTACCTGTTGTGGAGTTTTCTTTTTCGCTTAGAGAAGATCCTTTAACATTTCTTGTTAAGCTGGTTTAGTGGTGCTAAACTGTTTAGCTTTTGCTTGTCTGTAAACCTTTTGATCTCTCCATCAGGTCTAATTAGGACCCTTACTGGATAAAGTATCCTTGGTTGTAGACTCTTTCCTTTTATTACTTTAAATACATCATGCCACTCTCATCTGGCCTGCAGATTTTCTGCTGAAAAGTCAGCTGATAACCTTATGGGAGTGCCTTTGTATGTCATTTGTTGTGTTTCCCTTGCTGCTTTTAATATTCTCTCTTTATCTTTAATTTTTGCCATGTTAATTAAAATCTGTCTTGGTGTGTTCTTCTTTGGGTTAATCTTGTATGGGACTATCTACACTTTCTGGGCTTGGATCACTGTTTCCTTTACTAGGTTAGGGGATTTTCAGCTATTATGTCTTCAAATATGTTCTCAGCCCCTTTCTTTCTCTCTCTTCTTCTGGGACTCCTATAATGCAAATATCAGTGTGCTTGATGTTGTCACAAAGGTCCCTTAAACTGTCCTCATTTCTTTTCATTCTTTTTTCTTTTCTCTGTTCAGCATCAGCGATTTCCACTGCTCTGTCTTCTAGCTCACTGATCCATTCCTCCGTATCATTTAGTCTACTATTGATTCCTTCTAGTGTATTTTTCATTTCAGTTATTGTATGCTTCATTGCTGTTTGGTTGTTCTTTATATTTTTAACTCTTTGTTAAAAACTTCAAACTTTTCATTCTGTGCATCCAATCTTCTCCTGAGTAGAATATGTATGCTAAATTGCTGTACTATGTGTATGAGAGGTTGGGTTCTTTTTTTTTTCCCCTCAACAAATGATCTTACATAGTTTCAACATTTTTAGATATGAATATAGGACACAAATGTACTTGCCAGATATGAACTCGCTTGTTGAAAAAATGCCTAAAAAAACTCAGATTATACTAAAATATTTAACTATTATCTTTGAGTGGTGCTACTCCAGGTTATTTCTTCATATTTGCTCTATTTTCCATCATTCTATAATGAAAAATGTATTATAGAATGTTGGAATGGCAATTTTCTGCTGGTTTGGGAAGTCAGGTCAGTCTGCTAATTACCAAGAGACTTAGTGGGTGACTAATAATTCTTTTAGTGAATTCATAATTTCATTTTTTCTAAATTATACATATCATTGTTTAAAAAGATTAATATAATAGTTCTGCAAGGTTTATAGTAAAAAGTAGCAGTCCAGAGTACATCACCAAGATGGTGACATAAAACATTCCTGACTTTGCTCCCCTCCCCAGCCAAGAACAATAACTAACAGCTCTTCATGGACAGAACACCAGTGAGAAAATCCTAGAACATGGGGTGAGGCTGACACGCCCCTGCAACACAGAGACTGAGACAGATTGCATTAGAAGGGTAAGAGGAGTGGCTTATCCTGCCTGCATTACCCATCCCCCAGGCTGATGCAGGATCACACAGAGAGGTCTCTCCTGAGCCTACAGTTGCAGCAGGGGGAAAAGAAAGCCCAAGATGGTTATCCAGTGCCCCCAGTGTTGTGGGTTCCTTTTTGGGAGCCCCCACTCTGGTCTCACCCCATGGGAACTGCAGGAGAATCTGAGGGATCTGAACACTGGGAATCTGGTTATGATGGAGAAAGGGAAGGAGCTTGCGACCACCAGCAACTGGACCTTGGCAGACTGAATGCCTACCTGCAGCACCCAAGTAGTAGTCCCAACCAGAGGCTTTTTGCTCCTCTTCAGAACCGAGTCATTGGCACAGTCTGACCAGGGTACTTGATGAGGTGCAAGTCTGTTAGATTTGGGTCCTCAAACAAAGACTTGCCAACCCTCAAACCTGGTCTGCCCCCACTCAGGCAGGGAGGCTGAGTCATAGCCTGGCCCACTGCTGAATATATCTCCTGACACTGTATCAACGGAAAGGCGGCCAGGAGCACCTGGAAGCTGTGTAGCTCAGCAATGTTTGAGCAGAGAGTGCAGCAGGCGGAGCTGATAGGCTGTAGAGCCAAGGCAGTGACCCTATTTGGCCAAGGAGCTTGGGGCATGGGTCAGCTTGAGTCAAGACCACAAAGAGCCTTACCAACCTTGGAGTTGGTTCTCTCACTCTGCCCAGGCAGGTAAATGATTCAGAGCCCTGTCCACTGTTGAATGCATCCTGCAGTCTGCCCAACCGGGAAACCTAACCAGATCACACAGAAAGCTGCATAGCTCATCTAACAGCCTTGCTTATAGTGGTACTACTTGTACAGGGAGCAAAGCCTGTGGCTTTTCCCATTAGCAAAGAAAAACCAATGGTCCTATGTGGCCAGGATTCAGTGCATAGTCTTGCCTGACTTAGGTCCCCCAAACAAGCTGTGTAGGCCCTGGGACACATCTTGATGCTCTGTCAAGGCAGGGAAGTTAATCCATAGCCCCAGTTACTGCTGAGGATAATCTAGGAAGTCTGATCAATGAACCCAGGCAATGATGGAGCCCACCCTAAAGCCTTTGCTTGGGCAGGGAACAAAGCCAGCAGTCCTATCCAACTGTTCTTAGTCAGTGGCAGTCCCCCAACCCCCGACCTCAGAGCCTAAGCAGTGGCCTCGCCCATAACAAAACCCTGATAGTGAGCCCTAGGACATTACCAGCAGTAATGTCCAGAAACCCATGTTGAGCTGTAGCGAATAACTGTCTCTGCCAAAGTGAACCTGTAAAGTCTAGAAGCAGAAATTGCTTACTCAAATGCACAGATACCAACGTAAGGAATCAAGGATCATGGAAAATCAGGTAAACATGACACCAAAGAAATTAATAAATCTCTAATAACTGACCCTAAAGAAATGGAGATTTATGAACTGTCAGACAAAAAGTTCAGAATAATCATTTTAAGTAGTGAAGTACAAGAACACACAGACAACTAAACAAAATAAGGAACACAATGCGTTAGCAAAACAAGAAGTTCAAAGAATAGAAACCATCAAAACAAATCTTAGAGCTGAAATACGTAATGACTAAACTGAAGAACTCAGTAGAGAGCTTCAAGAGCAGACTCAACCATGCAGAAGAAAGAACTAGTGACCTAGAACATAGGACATCTGAAATTATATTGTAATAGAAGAAAAAAGTATGACAAAGAATGAAGAAGGCTACAGGACTTATAAGACACAATCAAAAAATGTCCACATTATGAAAGTTCTAGAAAGAGAAGAGAGAAAGGGCTAGAAAGCATATTTAAGATAATAATGGCTGAAAATTTCCCAGGCCTGAGGAGAGAAATAGACATCCAGATCCATAAAGCTGAAAGAATCCCAAATAGGTTAAGCCTGAATAGAGCCCACCAAAACACATAATAGTTACATTGTCAAAAGTCAAAGACCAAAAAATTTAAGAACAGCAAGAGAAAAAATAGGAATTATACAAGAACCCCCATAAGACTGTCATCAGACTTTCTCAACATAAAGTTTTCAGGCCAGCAGAGAATGTTATGATTTATTTAAAAATATTGAAAGAATGAAAAAAATCAACCACAATTTACCAGTATTAAAATTCAATCAGTAACTTAAAAACTCCCAACAAACAAAAGTCCAGGGCCAGAACGCTTTACAGGTGAATTCTACTGAACATTTAGTGAAGAGTTTTGACACCTATCCTTCGCAACCTATTACAAAAAAATTGCAGAGGAAGGAATGCATTTGAACTCATTCTATGAGCCCAGCATCACCCTCATAACAAAACCAAAGATATCACAATAAAATTACAGGCCAATATCATTGATGAACATAGATGCAAAAATCCTCAATAAGATATTAGCAAATCAAGTCCAATAATACATCAAAAGATTTATAAACCATGATCAAGTGGCCTTTATCCCAGGGATGCAAAGATTTTTTTGTTAATATTTGCAGATCAATCAATGTGACACACCACATTTACAGATTGAAGAATAAAAACTGTATGATCATCTCAATAGATGCAGAAAAAGCTTTTGACAAAATTCAACATGAATTTATGATAAAAAAAAAAATTCTCCAGAAAATGGGCAAAGAGGGAATATACTGGGTGGGCCAAAAAGTGCCTTCAGTTTTTTAAGTAAAAATAAAAGATACATTTTTCATTTTCACCAAGAACTTTACTGAACAACATACCGCCCTTTTGTTCCACTAACTTCTGCCATTTTTCAGGCAACTTCATAATTCCATCTTCCCCAAACTTTTATCTTTTTGAGCAAAGGATTGTTCCAGGTGCCTTTTACAGTCTTCCAGAGAATTGAAAATTTTTCCATTAAGAGAATTTTGTAAAGACTGAAATAAATGGAAATCCGAAGGTCCAATGTTTGATGGATACGGTGGATGAATCAGAACTTCCCAGCCAAGCTGTAACAGTTTTTGCCTGGTCATCAAAGAAACATTCTGTCTTGCGTTATCCTGATGGAAGGTTGTGTGTTTTCTGTTTACTAATTCTGGATGTTTTTTGTCGAGTGCTGCTTTCAGTTGGTCTAATTGGGAGCAGTACTTGTTGGAATTAATTGTTTGGTTTTCCAGAAGGAGCTCATAATAGAGGACTCCCTTCCAATCACACCATATACACATCACCCTCTTTGGTTGAAGACCGGCGTTTGGTGTCGTTGGTGGTGTTTCATCTCACTTCCCCCATGATCTCTTCCATTCCACATTGTTGTACAGTATCTGCTTTTCATTACCATCAAAATTTGGTTTAAAAATAGAACATTTTCATTACATTTCAGTAGAGAATTGCACGTGGAAACATGGTCAAGAAGGGTTTTTTCACTTAACTTATGTGGAACCCAAACATCAAAGCGATTCACATAACCAAGCTGGTGCAAATGATTTTCAGCACTTGATTTGGATATTTTGAGTATGTCAGCTACCTTCTGCATGTTATAACATTGATTGTTCTCAATTATTATTTTGATTTGATCGCTATCAACTTCAACTAGTCTACCCTACAGTGGAGCATTGTCCAGTGAGAAATCTCCAGCACGAAACTTTGCAAACCACTTTTGACACATTCGATCAGTGACAGCACCTTCTCCATACACTGCACAAAACTTTTTTATTTTGTATTTCAGTTGCGTTTTTACCTTTCTTGAAATAATAAAGCATAATATGCTGAAAATGTTGCTTTTTCTCTTCCATCTTCAATATTAAAATGGCTACACAAAAACTCACCAATTTTGATGTCTTTTTTTAAATGCATGCTGATATGACAGCTGTCAAATACAAACTAACAAAATTGTTTCAAATGAAGTTAAAGACAACTAAGTGCTACTAGAGCCATCTTATGGAAAAAACCAAACTAACCTTTTGGCCTACCTAATACCTCAACATAATGAAAGTCATATATGACAGAACTATAGCTAACATCATAATTGTGAAAAGCTGAAAGCATTTCCTCTAAGATCAGGAACAAGACAAGGATACCCACTCTTGCCACTTTTATTCAAAGCAGTTTTGGAAGTCCTAGCCACAGCAATCAGAGAAGAAAAAGAAATAAAAGGAATCCAAATTGGGAGAGAAGAAGTAGAGCTGTCACTGTTTGCATATGATAATATACATTTAAAATCCTAAAGATGCCACCAGAAAACTGCTAGAGTTCATCCATGAATTTGATAAAACTTCAGGATACAAAATTAATGCACAGAAATCTGTTGCATTTCTATACACTAACAACAAAAGATCAGAAAGAGAAATTAAGGAAATAATCCCATTTACCACTGCATCAAAAAGAATAAAATACTCAGGAAAAAACCTACCTAAGGAGGCAAAAGATCTGTACTCCAAAAACTATAAGACACTGATGAAAAAAATTCAAGACATCACAAATAGATGGAAAGATATAGACTGTGTTCTTGGATTGGAAGAATCAATATTGTTTAAAGGACCATACTACCCAAGGCAATCTACAGATTCAATGCCATCCCTATCAAAATACCAATGGCCTTTTCTCACAGAGCTAGACCAAATAATCTTAAAATTTGTATGGAAACACAAAAGACACCAAATAGCTAAAACAATTTTGAGAAAGAAGAATGAGGAATGATAGAGGAATGATGCTCCCTGACTTCAGACTATACGACAGACCTACAGTAATCAAAACAGTATGGTACTGGGACAAAAACAGTCACTTAGATCAATGGAACAGGATAGAGAGCCCAGAAATAAACCTATGCACTTATTGGCAATTAATCTACAACAAAGGAGGCAAGAATATACACTGGAGAAAAGACAGTCTCTTCAACAAGTGGTGCTGGGAAAACTGGACAGCTACATGTAAAAGAATGAAGTAATGACATTCTGTAACACCATTTACAGAAACAAACTCAAAATAGATTAAAGACCTAAATGTAAGATGAGATACTATAAAACGCCTAGAAAAAGCACAGGCATAACGCTCTTTGATATAAATCACAGCAGTATTTTTTTGGATCCATCTCCTGAAGTAAAGGAAATAAAAACAAAAATAAACAAATAGACCTAATTAAAATTAAAAGCTTTTGCACAGTAAAGAAAGCCACTGACGATAAAAAGACAACCTACTGGATGGGAGAATACACTTTTAAATGATATGACTGATAATGAATTAAAACCCAACATACATAAACAGCTCATACAACTCAACATCAAAAAAACAACCCAATCAAAAAAATGGACAGAAGACCTAATAGACATTTTTCCAAAGAAGACATACTATACAAATGGCAAACAGACACAAGAAAAAATGTTCAATGTCATCAGTCATCAGGGAAATGCAAATAAAAACCACAGTGAGATATCACCTCACACCTGTCAGAATGGCTATCAAAAAGAACACAACAAATGTTGGCAAGGATGTGGAGAAAAGGGATCCTGTCTACACTCTTGGCTGGAATGTAAATTGGTGTAGCCACTGTGGAAAACAGTATGGAGATTCCTCAGAAAACTAGACGTAGAACTTCCATATGTTACAGCAATTCCACTCTTGGGTATATATCTGAAAAAATAAGAAGACACTAATTTGAAAAGATACATGTACCTCAATGTTCATAGCAACATTATTTATAATTGCCAAGATATAGAAGCAACTTAAGTGTCCTTCGACAGATGAATGGATAAAGATGTGGTATGTATATATATATTATATATATATATAATATATATGCAATGGAATATTAACCATGAAAAATGAAATCCTGCCATTTGTAACAACATGGATGGACTTGGAGGGTTTTATGTAAGTGAAATAAATCAGAGAGAGACAAATACAGTATGATATCACTTATATTTATGTGGAATCTAAGAAATACAACAAACTAGTGAATGTAACAAAAAAGAAACAGACTCACAGTTATAGAGAATGACTTAGTGGTTACCAGTGGGGAAAGGGAAGTGGGGTGGGGCATGATGGGGGAAGGTATTAAGAGGCACAAACTACCATGTATAAAATCAACAAGGACTCATTGTACAGCACAAAAACATAGCCAATATTTTATAATAACTTTGTATGTGGAATATAACCTTTAAAAATTGTGAACCATTATGTTGTATACATGAAACTAATATAATATTGTACATCAACTATACCTCAATTAAAAACATGCAAAAAAAATCAAGTTGGTTGCTCATTGCCCCCCACACCCGCAAAAGAATAGGAAAAGTGTGATCTTTGCCATGTTTTTGTTTAGTTTTGCTTGCATTATTAGTATTACATTTTACCTGAAAGTTTCTTATATGAATCCTTTCAAGTCAATTGTTATTTTATAACAGTTAATTTGCATAGAAGTAGATACATAATTAATAAATCCACTTAACTGAATAAACCTTAAGAACAAGTCATTTCGATACATTGGAAACAAGCAAATGTTTGGGGGAAGGGGTGCTCTGTCAGCCCTTCTACGTTGGGGATCTTCCAGGCTTCTCTGTATTATTTGCAACACAAGTAATGCTGTCAGTGTCCACTCCTTGGTTAGTATTAGTAATGCTTAAAATCGTTTTCTAGGTGTAAAATAAGTATATATACATAGAAATTTCTTCCTACATTTCAGTGGATCATCTTATGCATCTCTGCAATATATGGACCCCATAGTCTGCTCTTTTCTCACCATCACTGGGCTAACTCACTCAGATCCCAAGCAGCAGGAGGCAGTAATTAGAAATCTAGCTGCATATCAGGCATCTTGGGTGCTAAAAATTAAAAACATGGAGTCTCTGATTATAACACCAGATATGTCATCCTGGCTAGACTCCAGGAGTTTGCATTTTTAACATCACCTTAGTGATTCAAAGACAGTTATTGTCATCCCCATTCACTATGGGACCACTGGTAGGGGAAACACTCTAGACAGGAAATCAGGAGTTCTAAGTTCAGGTATCTCCCTGCCAGGTTACTTATCTGGGTAAGGCACTTGACTTTTCCCCATGCCTATTCAGTAAAACTGAAAGATTGGATGAGAGATGACCTACTTTAAGGTTTTCCTTAGTGCTAACATTCTAATGTTAATCATCTGCAGGCCAGAAGTTTTTTCTTTTTCCCTCAAGGTGGGTTGAAAATTCTTTCAGAATTAGCATTAACATTTCCATCGCCCAAGATGTTTGTAGGAGCAGCTTATCTCAATTCTTATAGAAACTTAAAAATTGAGGTCCAGAGAAAATAATCCTTAAGAGTTAACCATTGTATCAATCCATAGTCAGAAATTGAACCTAAATTAAGTGACATCAAACTTTTATCACCCCATGGTAGACTTAAAAAAAATTTTTTTTTAAATTTCAAACAGATATTTTACTGACTTTTGAACGGGGTGCTAAATGAGCCACCTACATAGCAGAACCCAAAAAGGGGAAAGTGCAAATAAATGTAGAGACTCAGAGTAACAGAAATGAGGGTGGTGGCTTTGGTGAGTTTGAAATGCATATGAGGTGGAGTTAGGAAGAGCCCAGTCTGCAATGGGAGGGAGTTTATGCCTAATGACTGGAAATAAGCTAATTCCTTCTGGGAGGAGGAACTGGGTGTGCCCAACTGGGTATTGATATAGTTTTCTGAAGTTCATTTCCGGGCCTATCCTGCAGAAAAGGCCATTTGAGTCTTCATGTGTAGGAAGGGGTCTAAAAAATATAGACATCTAACACACAATCTTTGAGTCTAAAGGATTCTTAACTGCCATGCTTCCCAATGGTAGATTTTTAAATCAAACAGCTGTGCAGCAAGATATAATGTCTCTGTAACTAATCCATCTGGTGACTACTGTGGTTGGCAAAGAGCATCTAAAGAGAAGAACTGTACTCTTTGAGGACCATCACGACTCTCAAAATCCTATTCTTTCTACTCTCTACCTTGTATTTTTCTTATAGTGTGGCAGTTTTATGAATTTTTGGTTTGGTTCTTAGAAGAACAATGATTGCCCATGGATCTAGGACTCAGTGGTACTTGTTTGGGTCATCAGGGTCAGAGACACTCAGGGGCTATCTCTGCAGGCAACTGCCTTCAGGAAAGCGGCTCCCTTCTTGGGGTTTGCTGATCATTTTGACCATCTTTTAAATTTTTCTCAGGCTTTGACTTTTCAGCTGTTGCATCTACAGGGGATGAGATCTACTTAATTCACAGGAAAGAAGAGGTTCCATTTCAAGATGGCAGTATAGGAAGATTCTAAATTCACCTCCTCCCACAAGACAACAAATATACAGCTACATATGGAACAAGTTCCTCTGAAAAAAACCCTAAAAACTGGCCCAGCAACCCCTTCACATCAGGCAAGGAGAGAAAAACCACACTGAAGCAGGCAGGAAAACCTGAAACACAATCTTGCCATAAACTCCACCTCTTGCATGGTAACCCAGAATTGGGAGGAAACTCAAAACCCAGAGCTTCTCCCTGAGGAATGAATGTTTTGTAAGCCACATTGGGCACCCCAACTTTGAAGACCTCCACCTGAGAGATGAACTCCCAAAACATCTGGCTTTGAAGACCAAGTAGGCTCCCATTCATGAGACCCATGGGGCTGTGGAAAACTCTGAAACAGCTCTAAAATAGTTCATGGGCAAACTCACCCATCCCAGGGCCCAGACAGAAGCAGCTCTCTGAAAAATGCCCAGATTTTGTGAAAAAGACTCATTTACTCCTTTTAAAGTGTTGGTCTGAGGGGCCAGAACCTACTGGGATACTCTCTGGGGACAGAGGCTGGTGGGTGCCGTCTTCCTGCTCTCCCTCTGCCTTCTAAAGCTGGCGGGTGCCATCCTTTTATTCCCCCTCTTATTTCTCTTTTGAAATTTCTTCCTGTTTTTTCCTTTTCTCCTATTCCATTTTTCTTTCTCAGTGGATGCCTTCTTTGTACTCCCCCGTCTGCCTTGCTTCAGTTAATGCGTACCATCTTTGCACTCTCCCTCTGCTGTGCTCTAGAGTGCCAATATCTCCTAGGAGGAGCCCCATCTGGTGCCCTGGTTTTTATGTCTAAGGACCCTGTCTTTATGGCTGCCACCCAGGGGATCCCCCTTGGGGTCCCTCTTGTTGCCTGGAGGTCAGGGGGACTTGCATTCCTGGGTCTCAAGGGACTGTAACAGTTGGAAAGACAGTTTTTGGTGGACTATTACTCCCAGGCACTGCACAGACAGTAGACTTAAACTTACCTTCAGTGTTTCTGAGAAAGTGGCCTATTTGCTTGTCCAGCAGCTTTGGGCAGAGGGACAGGCTTCTGGTTTGACTCACTTATCGAGGCCTACAGATGCTCTCAGGGAATAAAGGTAATTACAAATTTTGTACTCTGCCTCTTCCTTGCTCGAGATCATTGATATATTCAAGAAAGGAGGTTATATCTTGCCTGGTGCCATGAATTTTTGTAGCTGCTTCCAAGAGGCACCTCTACATTGCCTGGCTCTGGTGACCAGTGAAGTGAGGCTTATGCTCATGAATCTCACAGGACTGTAACCAATGGAAAAAGTGTAATTTTTTAATTGAAGTACAGTTGATTTACAATATTATGTTAGTTTCAAGCCTACAGCATAGTGATTATTTTTGCAGATTATACTCCATGATACATTATTACAAAATACTGAGTGTAATTCCCTGTGCTATACAGTATATCCTTGTTACTTATTTTATATGTAGATATATGTGCCTGTTAGCCAACTGCTTATATCTTCTTCGAAAAAATGTCTATTCAGGTCCTCTGCTCATTTTTTGATTGGGTTGTTTTTTTGATATCGAGTTGTATGAGCTGTTTGTATATTTTGGATATTAACACCTTGTCAGCTGCCTCCTTTGCAAATGTCTCCCATTCAATAGGTTTTCTTTTCATTTTGTTGATGGTTTCCTTTGTTGTGCAAGAGCTTTTAAGTTTAGTTAGGTCCCATTTGCTTACTTTTGCTTTTATTTCTTTTGCATTGGAGTCTGATTTATGAAAATATTGTTACAATTTGTGTCAGAGTGTTTGCTTTGTGTTCTCTTCTAGGAGTTTCATGGTTTCAGGTCTTATATTTAGGTCTTTAAACTATTTTGAGTTTTTTTGTATATGGTGTGAAGGAATGTTCTAATCTCATTGTTTTACATGTGGCTGTTTCATTTATCCCCGCACCACTTGTTGAAGAGACTGTCTTTTCTCCACTGTATATTTTTGCTTCCTTTGTTGTAGATTGACCATAGGTAAGTGAGTTTATTTCTGGGCTCTTTATTATGTTCCATTGATCTATGTGTCTGTTTTTGTGCCAATACCTCACTGTTTTTTGATTACTGTAGTTTTGTAGTATAGTCTGAAGTTTGGGAGGGTTATACTTCCAGCTTTATTCTTTTTTCTCAGGATTGCTTTAGCAATTCGCGGTCTTTTGTGGTTCCATATGAATTTTAGGATTATTTGTTCTAGTTCTGTGAAAAATGGCATGGGTATTTTGACAGTGATTGCATTAAAATTGTAGATTGCTTTGAGTAGTGTGGCCATTTTAACTATTAATTCTTCCAAACCAAAACACAGGATATATTTCCATTTCTTTGAATCAATTTCCTTTATTAATGTTTTATATTTTTTAGTGTACAGGTCTTTCACCTTCTTAGTTAAACTTATTCCTAGGTTTTTTGGGTTTTTTTTTAAACTTTTCTCATTCTGATATTTCATTAGTGTATAGAAATGCAATAAATTTCTGTGTATTAATCTTGTATCCTGAAACCTTGATGAATTCATTTATTAGTTTTAATAGTTTTGGGGTGGTAACTTTAGGGTTCTCTATATAAAGTAACATGTCATCTGAAAATAGTAATAATTTTACCTCTTCCTTTCCAATTTGAATACATTTTATTTATTTTTTTCTTGTTTGACTACTGTGGCTAGGACTGCCAATACTATGTCAGATATAAGTGGCAAAAGTGAGCCTCCTTGGGTTGTTCCTGAATTTAGTGGGAACACTTTCAGCTTTTCACCATTGAGTATTATGTTGGCTGTAAGTTTGTCATAAATTGCTTTTATTATGGTGAGCTACGTTCCCTCAACACCCACTTTGGTGAGAGTTTTTGTTTTTTTAATCATGAATGGATGGTGAATTTTGTCAAATATTTTTTCTGTGTCAATTGATATTATCATGTGGTTTTTTTCATTACTTTTATGTGGTGGATAACATTGCTTGATTTGCGAATGTTGAACCATTCTTGTGACCCTGGAATGAATCCAAGTAGATCATGGTGTATGATCCTTTATATATACTGTTGGATTCAGTTTGCTAATATTTTGTTGAGGATTTTTGCATCTGTATTCAAAGATATTGGCCTGTAATTTTCTCATTTTTTGTGGTGTCCTTGGCTGGTTTTGGTATCAGGGTGAGGGTGACCTCAGAGAATCAGTTTGGGAGTGTTCCCTCCTCTTCAATTTTTGGAATAGTTTGAAAAGTATAGGTATTAGTTCTTCTTTATATGTTTGGTAGAAATCCCCTGTGAAGCTGTCTGGTTTTGGACTTTTGTTTGCTAGGCATTTATTTTACTACAAATTCAATTTCACTTCTAGTGATCATTCTGTTCAAATTGTCTGTGTCTTCATTTTGACTCAGTCTTGGCAGGCTCTGTGTTTCTAGAAATTTGTCCATTTCTCCTGAGTTGTTGAATTTGTTGGCATGTAACTCCAGTATTCTCTGTTTATAGTATGATTTTTTTTGTATCTCTGTTGTATCAGTTTTTCTTTCTCCTCTTTCATTTCCTATTTTATTTGGGTCCTCTGTCTTTAATTCTTGGTGAGCATGGTTAAATGTTTATCAATTTTTTTATCTTTTCAAAAAACCAACTTAAGGCTTCATTGATCTTTTCTATTGATTTTTAAATCTCTATTTCATTTATTTCCTTTCTGATCTTTATTATTTCATTCCTTCTCACTTTGGGCTTTGTTTTTCTTTTTCTAATTCTTTTAGGTGATAGGTTAGTTTGAGGTTTTTCTTATTTTTTGAGGAAGGACTGTATCACTGTGAACTTCCACTCAGAACTGCTTTTGTTGAATCCCATAGATTTTGGAGAGTTGTGTTTATTTTCATTTGTCTAATTTCTGATTTCCCCTTTGATTTCATTGTTGACCCATTTTTGTTTTTCTGTTTTTTAGTTTTTTATTTGGTAACATGTTATTTAGTCTCCATGTGTTTGTTCTTTTCTCATTTTTCTTTCTGTGGTTGATTTCTAGTTTCTTATCATTGTGGGCAGAGAAAATGCTTGATATAATTTCTGTTCTCTTAAATTTGTTAAGGCTTGATTTGTGATCTAGTATGTGATGGAGAAAATCCATGTGCACTTGAAATGAATGTGTATTCTGATGCTGTTTATAATGTCCTGTAGATATCAATTAAATCCACTGGTCTATTGCATCATTTAAGACCACAGTTGCCTTACTGCCTATCTGGATGATCTGTCCATTGATGTCGGTGGAGTGTTAAAGTCTCCTACTGTTAATGTATATTGTCAATTTCTCCATTTATGTCTGTTAGTATTTGCTTTATATATTTAGCTGCTCCTGCACTGGATGCATATATGTTAAGGAGTGTAATATTCTCTTCTTGTATTGATCCCTTTACCATTACATAATGCCCTTCTTTGTCATTTTGTTATAGCCTTTGTTTTAAAAATAAATTTTGTCTGATATTAATATTGCTATCCCTGCTTTCTTGTTGTTTCCACTTGCACAAAATATCTTTTTCCATTTTGTCACTTTAAGTCTGTGTATGATTTTGCTCTAAAGTGCATCTCTTGTAGGCAGCATTTTGAAGGGTCTTATTTTTCAATCCAATCAGCCACTGTATCTTTTGACTGGAGCATTTAGTCCACTGACATTTAAAATAATTTCTAGTTATGTACTTAAGGCCATTTTTATTGTTTCCTGGTCGTTTTTGAAGTTTTCTGTTCATTTCTTTTTTTTATTTCTCTCATTGTGGTTTGATGATTTTCTTTTGTAGTATGTTTGGGTTCCTTTCTTTTTGGTTTAGTGTATCTTTTGTAGGTTTTTGATTTGTGGTTACCATGGGGTTCATATGTTGACCCAGAATTATATCTACTTGATTTAAACTGATACTCATTTAAGTTCTAAAAGATATACACTTTTACACTCCTCCCCCACATTTTGTGTTTTTGATGTCATATTTTATATCTTCTTATCTCTTTACTGTTTATTGTAGTTATAGTTGCTTTTACAAATTTTTGTTTCTTAATCTATGTACTCACTTATTTAAGTGATCTTCAATCCTTACTATATGTTTGCCTTTCCTACTGGAATCCCCTTTCCTACAGATTCTTACCTCTTTTCCATTTAGAGAAGGCTTTAACATTTCTTTTAGGGTAAGTGTAGTATTGCTAAATTCTTTTAATTTTTGCTTGTCTGAGTTCTTTATCTCTATTCTAAATGATAATCTTGCTGGGTAGAATATTCTAGGTTGCAGGTTTTTCCCTTTCATTACTTTGAATAAATTATGCCACTCCCTTCTGGCCTGCAGAATTTCTGCTGAGAAATTAGCTGATGGCCTTATGTGGGTTCCCTTGTATATGACTTTTTTCTCTTCCTGCCTTTAGAATTTTCTATTTAACTTTCACGTTGGCCATTTTAATTATGATATGTCTTGGTGTGCAAGTCTGTTTGGGTTCATCTCATTTGGAACCCTCTGTGCTTCCTGTATCTTGATATCTGTTTCCTTATTCAGGTTTGTGAAATTTTCAGCCATAATTTCTTCAGATACATTTTTGAGAGCCTGGAGAAGAGTTCTTAAACAGGTACCACCACCAGGATACAGTAAGAAGCTACAGACCCAGGAGTTCAGTCTCTGTAAAAAAAGGCCTATTAACTAGTAATCATAACTGCAGCCTGACAGTAGGCTTCTAATTAAAACACATATAAGGGATGACTATAAACCTTTCAAAACTTCAGAGGGCAGGCACTGTCTTCACACTCACTCCGCCATGCTTTAGAGTGCCAAATCTCCTGGAGGCGATTTTCTATATGTGTCCAGTGACCCAGTTTTACATCTGATGTCATTTTTTGCGGCTGCCACTCAGGGATACTCCTTAATTGCCTGGCTCTGGTGGTCAGGGTAGGTTTGCATTCCAGGGTCCCACAGGATTATAACAATCAGAGAAACAGTTCTTGGCAGGTACTGCACAGACAGCAGACTGAAACCACCAGTCTTTCTGTGAAAGAGGCCTACTAGCTTGTCCTGGAACTTCAGCCTTGTGTGCCAAACTGAAGGCTGCCCCTAACTAGAGGCTATGGAAATTCTCTTAGGGAATATAGGCCAGGAGGCACCATCATTGCATTCTCCTTCTACCTTGCTACAGCTCACCAGAATCTCCCAGAAAGGAGCTTGTACACTCACTTGGACTCCAATTATTCTGACAGCTACTCAGGAGACATCTCCAGATCACCTGGCTCTGGTGGCCAGTGGCGCTTACACTTGGGTCCCACAAGACTGTATATATTTGCACACTTTATGAACCTCTGCCTGAGGACCTGAGTTCTAATCAGCCTGAATCTAGTGGCTGACTGAGTTCCTCTCCTTTAAGACAGTGACGGTTCTAAGCATACCTGCAACTACTGGGAGCTTTTAAAAGTAAAATAGGCTGCTTAAAGAATCACAAAGGTTTGAGAGATAGTCATGAGCTAGGGCAGGGTTGAACAATAAGTTTTATGTCATACACAAGACCAACCATTTAAGACTAGGAAAGGTGGCAATTTCATCTAATGCATAGAAAACAACACAGGGAGTCAAGCAAAATGAAGAAACAGAGGACTATGTTCCAAACAAAAGAAAAAATGAAACCTCAGAAAAAACAACTCAATGAGATGGAGATAAGTAACTTACCTAATAAAGAGTTCTAAGTAATGGTCATAAAGATGCTCACTGGGTACTTCCCTGGTGGTCCATGGTAAAGAATCCACCTTCCAATGCAGGGGACGCAGTTCAATTTTGGGTCAGGGGAACTAAGATCCCACATGCCACAGGGCAACTAAGCCCGCATGCCACAACTACTGAGCTTGCGCACCTCAATGAGAGAGCCCACGTGCCGCAAACTACATAGCCCACACACCCTGGAGCCCGCATGCCAAAACTAGAGAGAGAAAACCAGTATGCCACAACTAGAGAGAAACCCAAGCAGACTGTGTGCGCTGTAGCAAAAAGATCTCACGTGCCTCAAAGATCCCATGTGCCACAACTAAGACCTGACGCAGCCAAAAAAAAGGAAAATAAATAAATAAATATTTTTTAAAAAGATGCTCACTGAACTTGGGAGAAGAATGGATGAACACAGTGAGAACTTCAGAAAAGAGACAGAAAATATAAGAAAAGACCAAAGAGAAGTCACAGAGCTGAAGAATCATAACTGAACTAAAAGATACACAAAAAGGATTCAATAGCTGATCCTAAAGAGATCCACACCAAGACATATTACAATTAAAATATCAAAAGTTAAAGGATTAAATCCTAAAAGTGGCAAGAGGAAGCAACTTGTTACATGCAAGGGAGCTCCCAAAAGACTATCAGCTGATTTTTCATCAGAAACATTGCATACCAGAATGCAGTGGCACGATATATTCAAAATGCTGAAAGAAAAAAAATCTCCAACCAAAATACTATGCCCAGCAAAGTTATCATTCAGAAATGAAGGAGAAATAAAGAGACAAAGAGTTTTCTAGACAAGCAAAAGCTAAAGGGCTCATTACCATTAAACTGGTTTAAAAAGACATCTTTAAGTTGACAAAAAAGGGTGCTAATTAGTAACAAAAAATGAAAGCATACATCACACTGGTAAAGGTAAATATACAATAAAGGTAGTAGATTAATTACTTTAAAAGCTAGTATGAAGGTTAAAAGTTTATTTAAAGTTTATTTAAGCTAGTATGAAGGTTAAAAGTTTATTTTTATTTAAAAATAAAATAACTGAAACTGCAATAATTAGTTAAGTGATGCCCAAGATAAAAAGATGTAAAATGTGACATCAAAACCTGAATGTGGGTGGAGAAAGTTAAAATGCAGAGCTTTAGAATTCCTTCAAACTTAAGTTATCAACTTAAAATAGACAGTTATACATATAATTTGCTATATGTAAGCCTCATGGTAACCACAAAGCAAAAACCTACAGGAGATATATTCTTTTCTAATTATCTTTTGTCTAAGTATGTCACTAAAGAAAGTAAAAAATCAGGGAGAAAAAGAGCAGCAGAAGAAGAAAGAACAGAGGAACTATAAAACAGCCAGAAAACAATTAACAAAATGGCAATAAATACATACCTATCAAAAATTACTGTAATGTAAATGGATTAAATTCTCCAATCAAAAGACAGAGTGGCTGAGTGGATTAAAAACAAAAAAGACCCATCTATACGTTGCCTACAAGAGATTCACTTCAGATGTAAGGACACACACTGAAAATGAAGTGATGGAAAAAGATATTCTAGGCAAATGGAAACCAAAAGTAAGCTGTGGTAGCTATATTTAATCCCACAAAATACACTTTATTTTTAAAAATTTTTTAAATTATTTTATTTACTCTTTTTTGGCTGCATTGGGTCTTCATTGCTGCCCACGGGCTTTCTCTAGTTGCAGCAAGTGGGGGCTACTCTTCATTGTGGTGCACAGGCTTCTCATTGCAGTGGCTTCTTTTGTTGTGGAGCATGGGCTCTAGGCATGTGGGCTTCAGTAATTGTGGCATGCGGGCTCAGTAGTTGTGGCTCGTGGGCTCTAACAGGCTCAGTAGTTGTGGCGTATGGGCTTAATTGCTCCTTGGCATGTGGAATCTTCCTGGACCAGGGCTCGAACCCGTGTCCCCTGCATTGGCAGGCGAATTCTTACCCACTGCACCACCAGGGAAGCCCCCAAAATACACTTTAAAACAAAGACTATAATAAGGGACAAGGAAGGATATTACATAATTAAAAAGGAGTCAGTCAACCAGAGGATATAACATTTGTAAATACTTTGTGCACCCCAACATAGGAGCACTTAAATATACAAAGAAACTATTAACAGACCTAAAGGGAGAAATAGATAGCAGTTCAATAATAGTAGAGGACTTTAATACCCCACTTACATCAATGGATAGATCATCCAATCAGAAAATCAGTAAGGAAATATCAGCCTTAAAAGACATGTTAGGCCAAATGGCTTTAAAGATACAGACAGAATATTTCATCCAAAAGCAATAAAATACACATTCTTCTCAAGTACACATAGAACATTCTCCAGGATGCATCACATGTTAAGCCACAAAACAAGTCTTAACAAATCTAAGAAGACTGAAATTATATCAAGCATCTTTTCTGATCAAAATGCTACAAAACTAGAAAAACAGAAAATTCACAAATATGTAAAGATTAAACAACATACTACTGAACAACCAATGCATCAAAGACACCAAAAAGAAATTTTAAAAAAGACCTAGAGACAAATGAAAATAGAAATACAACATATCAAAACTTACAGGATGCAGTAAAAATAATTTTAAGAGGGAAGTTTTTAGCCTTAAATGCTTACCTCAGGAAACAAGGAAAATATCAGATGAACAATCTAAAATTACACCTCAAGGAACTAGAAAAAGAACAAATAAAGCCCAGAGCAAAAGGAAGGAAAAAAAGATCAGAGCAGAAACAAATGAAATAGAGAATAAAAACATAATTGAAAAGATCATTGAAACAAAGAGGTGGTTCTTTGACCAAGATGAAATTGACAAACCTTTAGCTAGACTGACTAAGAAAAACAGAGAATTCAAATTAGTAAAATCATAAATGAAAGAGGAGACATTACAACTGATACCACAGAACTATGAAGGATCATAGGAGACTACTACAAACAATTGTATGCAAACAAATTGGACAAATTAGAAGAAATGGATAAACTCCTAGAAACATACAACCTTCTAAGACTGAATCATGAAGAAATAAAAAATCTGAATAGACCAGTTACATGTAAGGAAATTGAATCAGTAATCAAAAACTTCCCAATGAAATAAAGTCCAAGACCAGATGGCTTCACTGATGAATTCTACCAACAATACAAAGAAGTAATACCAATCCTTTTCAAACTCTTCCAAGAAATACAAGGGAGGGAAAACTTCCAAACTCATTTTAGGAGGCCAGCATTACCCTGATACCAAAATCAGATAACCACCACAAGGAAAGAAAATTACAGACCAATATACCTGATGAACGTAGTTGCAAAAATACTCATGAAACATTGACAAACCAAATTCAACAATAAAGAGATCATACACCATGATCAAGTGGGATTTATTCCAGGGATGCAAGGATGATTCAACATCCTCTCCTCTCACAAGCACATCAAAATCTCAACTACTTGCAGAACAACCATTGATGAAAAAGACAGGAACCAATCAGAAAACATCTTCTATAACTAAAGATATAAAGAAGGAACCACAATGTGACAGGTAGGAGAGGTGGACTCATGACTTACTCAAGTTCCATACCCAAGGGTAGGTGACCCACAAACTAGAGAATAATTATATTGCAGAGGTTCCCCATAGGAGTGAGATTTCGGAGCTCCATGTCTGTCTCCCCAACCTGGGGGTCCTGCACTGGGGAAGATGAGCCCCCAGAACATTTAGCTTCAAAGGCCAGTAGGGCTTACTTTTAGGAGTCCCAGAGGGATGGGGGAAATACAGACTTCACTCTTAAAGGGTACACACAAAATCTCACACACTCCAGGATCCAGGGCAAAAGCAGTAATTTGATAGGAGCCTGGGCCAGACCTACCTGCTGGTCTTCGTGACTCTCCTGGGGAGGTGCAGGTGCAGCTATGGCTTACCATAGGGATGTGGACAACGGCAACAGCTGTGTTGGGGTCTCCTTCTACCGTGTGGATGCTGGTGCTGGTGGGTGCTGTTGTGGAGTCATCCCTTTAGCTGCTTAGTGCCAAGACCTGGCTCTACCCAACAGCCTGTAAGCACCAGTGCTGAGACACCTCAGGCCAAGGTACTAACTAGACAGGAACATAGCCCTGCCTATCAGACAGGGTGCCTAAAGACCACCTGAGCCCACAGCCACCTCTAGAAATGACCCTGCCTACCAAAGGGCCCAGGCAGGACCCAACTCTACCCCACAGTGGGCATGCACTAGCCCCCAAATCCCCTGGGCCCCAGCCCTGCCCTGTAGGAAGTCTGCTCTAGTCCCTGGACCAACCTCATCCACCAGGGGGCAGACCAGATGCAAGAAAACTGCAGTCCCAGCCTGCAGGCCAGCCTGCCCACAGTAGGCCAAACCCTGCCTGTGGACCAGCTGGGCCCCAGCCTTGCCCACTAGTAGGCCAACACAAGCTTTAGGACACCTCAAACTCCATACCCAACTGTGTCAGGGGCTCTCCACCCCCACCCCCCCCAGCCAGTGATCTGATGCCAGCTCTGTGATCCCTGGGCCCTGCAACCAGACTCCAGGAGAGGGCTCTGCCTCCCAGTAGTCCGGCACTAACCCCAGAACCTGGCTTCTCCCTCCAGGGGGCGGGCAACAGCCTTGGACTCTTCTGGATCCTGACTCCACCCACCAGTGACCAGCACTAGCCCTAGGGCCCCATGGGGTTCTGCAGTCAGCTGCCTCTTGACCCATTCCCACCAACCAGTGGCTGGTAGCCTCTGCACAAGGCAGGGCCTGGCAACCAATCAAATCGGGGTCCAACCAAGCCTGCAAGATCACCCACATAGTCCACCACGACAGATGGATCCATGCAGCCCTCAGAGGAGGAATCCCTGAAGCATATAACTTGGATGACGAGAGGGGAGTACACTGTTGGTATGCATAGGACATCTGCTACAAAAGGTTAGTTCTCCCAGGTTGGGAAACATAATTAACCTACCAGATACATGAAAATACAAACAGCAACTTAGGCAAGATGAGGCAACAGAGGAACATGTTTCAGATGAAGGAAAAAGAATGCCAAAAGAACTAAGTCAAGCGAAGATAGGCAATCTACCTGAGAAAGAGTTCATTCAGGGTAGTGATTGAAAAGCTGATCAAAGTTGAGTATTATGTTGTCTGTGGGTTTGCTATAAATGGCTTTTATTATGTTGATTTATGTTCCCTCCAGACCCATTTTGGTGAGAGTTTTTATCATGAGTGAATGTTGAATTTTGTCAAATACTTTTTCTGTGTCGATTGAGATGATCATGTGGTTTTTGTCTTTCCTTTTGTTAATGTGGTGTATCATGCTGATTATGTTGAATCACCCTTCCAACCCTGGAATGAATCCGACGTGATCCTGATGTATGATTCTTTTTATGTATTGCTGGATTTGGTTTGCTAATATTTTATTGACGATTTTGCATCTATATTCATCATAGATATTGGCCTTTATTTATTTTTTGTAGTGATTTTATCTGGTTTTGTTATCAGGGTGATGAATGCTCCATAGAATGACTTTGGGACTGTTCCCTCTTCTTCAATCTCTTGGAATAGTTTGAGAAGATTAGGTATAAGTTCTTCTTGCATGTCTGTTAAAATCCCCCAGTGAAGCCATCAGTTCTGTACTGTTTATTTGCAGGGAGCTTTATTATTACAAATTCTATTTCACTTCTAATGATCAGTCTGTTCAAATTATCTGTTTCTTCTTGATTCTGTCTTGGCAGGCTGTATGTTTCTAGACACTTGTCCATTGCTTCTAGGTTGTCCAATTCATTGGCATATAACTGTTCATAGTATTCTTTTATGATTTTTTTGTATTTCTGTTTATCAGTTGTTATTTTTCCTTTCATTCCTTATTTTATTTGGGTCCTCTCTCTTTTTTTCTTGGTGAGCCTGGCTAGAGGTTTGTTGATATTGTTTTGCTTTTGAAAAAGCCAACTCTTGCTTTTATTGATCTTTTCTATTGTTTTTTATCTCTATTTTATTTATTTCCTCTGATAGTTATTATTTCTTTTTTTAACATCTTTATTGGAGTATAATTGCTTTACAATGTTGTGTTAGTTTCTGTTGTACAACAAAGTGAATCAGCTATATGTAGACATATATCCCCATATCCCTTCCCTCTTGCGTCTCCCTCCCACCCTCCCTATCCCACCCCTCTAGGTCATCACAAAGCATCAAGTGGATCTCCCTGTGCTATGCAGCAGCTTCCCATTAGCCATCCATTTTACATTTTTATGTATATATATCAATGCTATGCTCTCACTTCATCCCAGGTTCCCCTTCCCCCACTGTGTCCTCAAGTCAGATCTCTACGTCTGCGTCTTTATTCCTGCCCTGCCACTAGGTTCATTAATACCATTTTTCTAGATTCCATATATGTGCGTTAGCATACAGTATTTCTTTTTCTCTTTCTGACATACTTCACACTGTATGACAGACTCTAGTTCCACCTACCTCATTACAAATAACTCAGTTTTGTTCCTTTTATGACTGAGTAATATTCCATTGTATATGTGTGCCACATCTTCTTTATCCATTCATCTGCCGATAGACATTTAGGTTGCTTCCATGTCCTGGCTTTAGTAAATAGTGCTGCAATGAACATTGTGGTACATCTGTCCTTTTGAATGATGGTTTTCTCTGGGTATATGCCCAGTAGTGGGATTGCTGGGTTATATGGTAGTTCTGTTTTTCGTTTTTTAAGTAACCTCCATACTGTTCTCCATCGTGGCTGTATCAAGTTACATCCCACCAACAGTGCAGGAGGGTTCCCTTTTCTCTACACCCTCTCCAGCATTTATTATTTGTAGATTTTTTGATGATGGCCGTGCTGACCAGTGAGAGGTGTTAACCTCATTGTAGTTTTGATTTGTATTTCTCTAATGATTAGTGATGTTGAGCATCTTCTCATGTGTTTGTTGGCAATCTGTATGTCTACTTTGGAGAAACGTCTATTTAGGTGTTCCACCCATTTTTAGATTGGGTTGTTTGTTTTCTTGATGTTGAGCTGCATGACCTGCTTATATGTTTTGGAGATCATCCCTTTGTCAGTTGCTTCATTTGCAAATATTTTCTCCCTTTCTGAGGGTTGTCTTTTCGTCTTCTTTATGGTTTCCTTTGCTGTGCAAAAGCTTGTTTCATTAGGTCCCATTTGTTTCTTTTTGTTTTTATTTCCATTCCTCTAGGAGGTGGGTCAAAAAGGATCTTGCTGTGGTTTATGTCATAGAGTATTCTGCCTATGTTTTCCTCTAAGAGTTTGATAGTGTCTGGCCTTACATTTAGGTCTTTAATCCATTTTGAGTTTATTTTTGTGTATGGTGTTAGGAAGTGTTCTAATTTCATTCTTTATGTGTAGCTGTCCAGTTTTCCCAGCACCACTTATTGAAGAGGCTGTCTTTTCTGCATTGTATATTTTTGCCTCCTTTATCAAAAACAAGGTGACCATAAGTGCGTGGGTTTATCTCTGGGCTTTCTATCCTGTTCCGTTGATCTATATATCTGTTTTTGTGCCAGTACCATTGTCTTGATTACTGTAGCTTTGTAGTAGAGTCTGAAGTCAGGCAGCCTGATTCCCCAGCTCTGTTTTTCTTTCTCAGGATTGCTTTGGCTATTTGGGGTCTTTTGTGTTTCCATACAAATTGTAAAATCTTTTGTTCTAGTTCTGTGAAAAATGCCATTGATAATTTGATAGGGATTGCATTGAATCAGTAGATTGCTTTGGGTAGTATAGTCATTTTCACAATGTTGATTCTTCCAATCCAAGAACATGGTATATCTCTCCATCAGTTTGTATTGTCTTTGATTTCTCTCATCAGTGTCTTATAGTTTTCTGCATATAGGTCTTTTGCCTCCTTAGGTAGGTTTATTCCTAGGTATTTTATTCTTTTTGTTGCATTGGGAAATGGAACTGTTTCCTTAATTTCTCTTTCTGATTTTTCATTGTTAGTGTATGAGAATGTAAGAGATTTCTGTGCATTAATTTTGTATCCTGCAACTTTACCAAATTCATTGATTAGCTCTAGTAGTTTTCTGGTGGCATCTTTAGGATTTTCTATGTATAGTATCATGTCGTCTGCAAACAATGACAGTTTTACTTCTTCTTCTCCAATTTGGATTCCTTTCATTTCTTTTTCTTCCCTGATTGGCGTGGCTAGGACTTCCAAAACTATGTTGAATAATAGTGATGAGAGTGGGTACCCTTGTCTTCTTCCTAATCTTAGATGAAATGATTACAGTTTTTCACGATTGAGAATGATGTTTACTGTGGGTTTGTCATATATGGCTTTTATTATATTGAAGTAAGTTCCCTCTATGCCCACTTTCTGGAGAGTTTTTATCATAAATGGGTGTTGAATTTTGTCAAAAGCTTTTTCTGCATCTATTTAAACAATCATATGGTTTTTATCCTTCAGTTTGTTAATGTGGTGTATCACATTGATTGATTTGTGTATAGGGAAGAATCCTTGCATTCCTGAGATAAACCCCACTTGATCGTGGTGTATTATTCTTTTAATGTGCTGTTGGATTCTGTTTGCTAGTATTTTGTTGAGGATTTTTACATCTATGTTCATCAGTGATATTGGCCTGTAATTTTCTTTTTTTGTGACATCTTTGTCTATTTTTGATATCAGGGTGATAGTGGCCTCGTAGAATGAGTTTGGGAGTTTTCCTCCCTCTGCTATATTTTGGAAGAATTTGAGAAGGATAGGTGGTAACTCTTCTCTACGTGTTTGATAGAATTCACCTGTGAAGCCATCTAGCCCTGGGCTTTTGTTTTTTGGAAGATTTTTAATCACAGTTTCAATTCCAGTGCTTGTGATTGGTGTTTATATTTTCTGTTTCTTCCTGGTTCCGTTTTGGAAGGTTGTACTTTTCTAAGAATTGGTCCATTTCTTCCAGGTTGTCCATTTTATTGGCATATAGTTGCTGGTAGTAATCTCTCATGATACTTTGTATTTCTGTAGCATCAGTTGTTACTTCTCCTTTTTCATTTCTAATTCTGTTGATTTGAGTCTTCTCTCTTTTTCTCTGCTGGGTCTGGCTAATGGTTTATCAGTTTTGTTTATCTTCTCAAAGAACTAGCTTTTAGTTTTATTGATCTGTGCTATTGTTTCGTTCATTTCTTTTTCATTTATTTCTGGTCTGATCTTTATGGTTTCTTTCCTTCTGCTAACTTTGGGTTTTATTGTTCTTTCTCTAATTGCTTTAGATATAAGGTTAGGTTGTTTATTTGAGATTTTTCTTGTTTCTTGAGGTAGGTTTGTATTGCTATAAACTTCCCTCTTAGAACTGCTTTTGCTGCTTCCCATAGGTTTTGGGTTGTTGTGTTTTCATTGTCATTTGTTTCTAGGTATTTTTTTTAATTTCCTCTTTGATTTCTTCAGTGATCTGTTGGATGTTTAGTCGTGCATTGTTTAGTCTCCATGTATTTGTATATTTACAGTTTTTTTCTCCAGTAATTGATATCTAGTCTCATAGCACTGTGGTTGGAAAAGACGCTTGATACGATTTCAGTTTTTTAAAATTTACCAAGTCTTGATTTGTGACGCAAGATGTGATCTGTCCTGGAGAATGATCCATGTGCACTTGAGAAGAAAGTGTGTTCTGTTGGTTTTGGATGGAATGTCCTTTAAATATCAATTAAGTCAATCTTGTTTAATGTGTCATTTAAAGCTTGTGTTTCCTTATTTATTTTCTGTTTGGATGATCTGTCCATTTATGTAAGTGGGGTGTTAAAGTTGCCTAGTATTATTGTGTTACTGTCGATTTTCCCTTTTGTGGCTGTTAGCATTTGCCTTATGTATTGAGGGGCTCCTATGTTGGGTACATAGATATTTATAATTGTTATATCTTGTTCTTGGATTGATCCCTTGATCCTTATATAGTGTCCTTCCTTGTCTCTTGTAATAGTCTTTATTTTATTTTATTTTTAATTTATTTATTTATTTTTTTGGCTGTGTCGAGTCTTCGTTGCTGTGCACAGGCTCCCTCCAGCCGCGGTGAGCGTTGCGGTGCACATGGGCTTCTCACTGCGGTGGCCCCTCCCGTTGCGGAGCACGGGCTCCAGGCATGCAGGCCTCAGTAGTTGAGGCATGCAGGCTTCAGTAGTTGTGGAGCACGGGCTCAGTTTCTCCGCGGCATGTGAGCTCCTCCTGGACCAGGGCCCAAACCCGTGTCTCCTGCACCAGCAGGCGGACCCTCAACCACCGTGCCACCAGGGAAGTCACTAGTCTTTATTTTAAAGTCTATTTTGTCTTATATGAGTATTGTTACTCCAGCTTTCTTTTGATATCCATTTGCATGGAATATCTTTTTCCATCCCCTCACTTTCATTCTGTATGAGTCCCTAGGTCTGAAGTGGGTCTCTTGTAGACAGCATATATATGGGTCTTATTTTTGTATCCATTCAGCCAGTCTGTGTCTTTTGGTTGGGGCATTCAGTCCATTTACATTTAAGGTAATTATTGATACGTATGTGCCTATTACCATTTTCTTAATTGTTTTGGGTTTGTTTTTGTAAGTCTCTTGTGTTCCTGCCTAGAGAAGTTTCTTTAGCATTTGTTGTAAAGCTGGTTTGATTTGCTGAGTTCTCTTAGCTTTTGCTTGTCTGTAAAGCTTTTGATTTCTCTGGCAAATCTGAATGAGATCCTTCTGGGTAGAGTAATCTTGGTTGTAGGTTTTTCTGTTTCATCACTTTAAATATATTTTGCCACTCTCTTCTGGCTTGCAGAGTTTCTGCTGAAAGATGAGCTGTTAACCTTATGGGTATTCCCTTGTATATTATTTGTTGCTTTTCCCATGCTGCTTTTAATATTTTTTCTTTGTGTTAATTTGATTAATATGTGGTTCAGCGTGTTTTTCCTTGGGTTTATCCTGTATGGGACTCTCTGGGAATCCTGGACTTGATTGACTCTTTCCCATGTTGGGAAATTTTTGACTATAATCTCTTCAAATATTTTCTCAGACTCTTTCTTTTTTTCTTCTTCTGGGACGCCTATAATTTGAATGTTGGTGCACTTAATGTTGCCCAGAGGCCTCTGAGACTGTCCTCCATTCTTTACCTTGTTTTTCCTTTATTCTGCTCCTCGGCAGTTTTTTCCACCATTTTATCTTCCAGCTCACTTATCCATTCTTCTGCCTCAGTTATTCTGCTCTGCAGTAGTTATTTCCCCTATTTTATCTTCCAGCTCACTTATCCATTCTTCTGCCTCAGTTATTCTGCTATTGATTCCTTCTAGAGTATTTTTAATTTCAGTTATTGTGTTGTTCATTACTGTTTGTTTGCTCTTTAGTTCTTCTAGGTCCTTGTTAAACATTTCTTGTATTTTCTCTAGTCTATTTCTAAGATTTTGGCTTATCTTTACTATCATTACTCTGAATTCTTTTTCAGGTCATTTGCCTATTTCCTCTTCATTTATTTGGTCCTGTGGGTTTTTATCTTACTCCTTTGCCTGTAAGATATTTCTCCATCTTCTCATTCTGTCTAATTTACAGTATTTGAGGTCTCCTTTCCCTAGGCTGCAGGGTCGTAATTCCTCTTGCTTCTGTTCTCTGCCCCAGTGGTGAGGTTTGTCCAGTGGCTTGTGTCGGCTTCCTGATGGGAGTGACTGGGCCTGCATTCTGGTCAGTGGAGCTGTGTCTTTTCCCTCTGATGAGTAGGACCGTGTCAGATGGTGTGTTTTGGGGTGTCTCTGAGCTTAGTATAACTTTAGGTAGTCTTTGTGCTGATGAGTGGGTTTCATTCCTGTCTTCTTTGTTGTTTAGTGTGAGGCGTCCAGTGCTGGGAGCTGCTGGAAGTTGGTTGGGGCTGGGTCTTGGATTCAAATAGAGGCCTCTGTGAGAGCTCTCAGTGATTAATCTTCCCTGAGGCCAGGAATTCTCTAGTGATCCAGCACCCTGGACTTGGTATTCCCACCCCAGAGCCTCAGGCCCGACTTCTGGTCAAGTGACCAAGACCCCACAAGTCACTCATCCCAGCAATAAAGGGGATTTTTAAAAAAAGACTACCAAACCCCAGAGAAATGGAAAAAATAAAATCAAACAAAAGAAACAGAAAGAAGGAAACACGCACACACACGAAAGAAATAAAAACAGAACCAAATAAATCAAAAAGCAAGAGAACAACCAGACAAACAAAAGAACCCAAGAACGAAATCAAACATTTAAAAAGAAAGCTGACAAAAACGCAAAACCAAAGAAGAAAACCAGAGTGCCAACTGAAGAATGAAGTAAAGAAACAAAAGAAACTGACAAAAATGATAAAAATAAATAAATTTTAAAAAAGAGAAAGAGGAAAGAAGACAGAGCAACAGAAAAGCAACATAGAAATAAAAACGAAAAATAGAAAATAAAAGAAAAAAAAGACAGAACCCCAGAGAAATGGTAAAAACAAATCAAACAAACAAAAGAAAAAAGCAGAAACAAGGAAACACACACGTAAAAGAAACAAAAACTGAGCCAAATAAAACAAAAAGCAAGAGAACAACAGACAAACAAAAGAACCCAAGAATGAAATCAGTTTTGATTAAAACTAGCAAAATAACCTAAAAACAAAACCAAAGCAGTGTGCCAACTGAAGAATAAAGCAAGGAAACAGAACAAACCGATAAAAATGATTTTAAAAATCATAAAGTAAAATAAAATAAAATGAAATAAAAAGGGAAAAAACACAGGACAACAGAAAAGCAAAGTAGAAATGGAGATATTAAGAAAAGTATAATAAAGAAGAAGAAAAAATAAGGAAGAGAACACAGAACAACAGAAAAGCAAAGTAAACATAGAAACATATAAGAAAAAATTAAAAATATGTTATAAAACATGGAGATCCCAAAAGACTAAATAAAATAAAAACTAGGGGCTTCCCTGGTGGTGCAGTGGTTGAGAGTCCACCTACCGATGCAGGGGACACGGGTTCGTGCCCCGGTCCGGGAAGATCCCACATGCTGCAGAGCCTGTGCGTCCAGAGCCTGTGCTCCGCAACGGGAGAGGCCACAACAATGAGAGGCCCGCATACCACAAAAAACAAAACAACAACAACAAGAAAAACTAAAGCAACTACAAACAAACAACAAATAAAGAAAAAGAAACCAAAAAAGAAAAAAGCCAGAACCAACAACAGAATGAATCAAAACATGATAAAGTTAATAGTAATAATTATGTTTCCCTGGGGTCTCTGCTGTAAGTGTCCTTGCACACGCCATGAGCCACAGCCCACCTCTGCTTCCCCAAGAGGCTCTCCTCTGCCTCTGGGCTGGCCTCTGGACCTGCTGTGCGCCCTGTGGAAGGCACTCAGAATCTGATCTGGCCCAATTTCTGTGTGTGATGCTCCCAAAGTCCACAGCTGCCTGAGCTAAACTGTTTTCATTTGTGGGAACACTCATTGTCTACTCAGATATTCCATAGACATAGGGTCTATCTAGCAGATTATGGGGGGTTAATCTGCAGCTTGTACAGCTGATGGAAAGATTTTGAATCTTCTTCCGTTGTCACCCCATCCCTGGGGTTCAGCTTTGGTTTTATCCCCACATCTGCACGTTGTCCACTCGCAGGAGTTTGGTCCTGAAGCTGCCTTGGATCTCTTGGGTCTCCCCCTGTGTGGACCAGGCACAGAGGTGGTATTACTGCTTGGATGATAGGAGCCCTGGCAGCACCAAATGTACAGGGAAGCCAGTGGCCATGGGCACAAAAGATATGGCCCTAGTGAGTGCCTTTTCTGGCACATGAGGGCCAGACCTGGCTGGGGTTTTTCTGGTGCCTGGCAGCAGGCGCGTGAGGGCCAGCCCTGAGAGGGCTTTTTTTTTTTTGCCCTGTAAGCAACGCATGAGGGCCACCTCTGAGGGGGCTTTTTTTTATTGCTTGGCAGCGGCATGCAAGAGCCAGTCCTGAGTGGGCTTCTTTTATTGTCGTCGGCAGGTGCCGGCATGTGGGGAGAGAGAGGCTACAATAGTGGCTCCTCCTCCTGCGTGTGACTCAGCAATAATGCCCTGCTTCCATAGCAGTCCCATCTTCCTCCAGAGGCATTCCCTGCTGTGGATTTCCTCCCTCCCATCCCCTCAGTCCATCTCCCCACAGCCAACAGCAGTTCTCGCTCTGGGCCTGTTCTCCAATCCCCACACACGAGCTCCCAGCCCCTTGCACACCTGTGAACACGTCCCAGTCCAGAGCACGTAGGGCCGAGGTACAGACTGTCTGTGTATTTCTCACTCTGTCCCGTCTGCCACAGATCAGCTGCTTCACCCTCTTCTGATAGCCTCAAATGCTTCTCTCTGTCCCAATCAATTTCTCTGTTGGAGAGGGGGTTTCCCTGAATTCGGGAATCTCTCTGCTTCAGCTCCCCCAGCCCAGGGTGCAGGTCCCATCCCTCCGTCCTACCCAGTTATGCAGGGATCTTTATAGCACTTTCCAGTGTCCAAGGTCTTCTGCTAGTTTTCAGCCTATGTACTGTGAGAGTTGATGCATCTATAGATTTATTCCTGCTGCACTCTTGGAGAGAGATGAACTTCACCTCCACCTACTCCACTGCCATCTTCTGATCATTATTATTTCATTCCTTCTGTTGACTTTGGGGTTTTTCTGTGGAGGGGGATTCTTCTCTTTCTAGTTATTTTAGATGGTATGTTAACTTGTTTGAGATTTTTTTGTTTTTTGAGGAAGTCCTGTATCACTTAAGAACTTCCCTCTTAGAATTACTTTTGCTGCATCACACAGAGTTTGTAAGGTTGTGTTTTCATCTTTGTTCGTCTCAGGGTATTTTCTGACTTCTTCTTTGACTTCACCATTGATCCTTTGGGTTTTTAGTAGCATGTTGTTTAGTCTCCATGTGTTTGTTCTTTTCCCATTTTTCTTTTCATTACTGACTTCTAGTTTCATACAGTTGTGTTCAGAAAAGATGCTTGGAATAATTTCTATCCTCTTAAATTAGTTGAGGTGTGTTTTGTGACCTAGCATGTTGTCTATCCTAGAGAACATTCCATGTGCACTTGAAAAGAATGTGTATTCTGGTTTGGGGGAGATGTAGTGTCCTTTAGATATCAGTTAATTCCAGCTGGTCTGTTGTGTCATTTAAGACCTCTGTTGCCTTACTGACTTCCTGTCTGGATGATCTGTCCATTGATGTCAGCAGAGCGTTAAAATCTCTTACTATTATTGTATTATTGTCAATTTCTCCCTTTATGCCTGGTAGTATTTGTTTTATATATTTATGTTCTCCTATATTGGATGCATATATATTGATGAGTATAATATCGTCTTCTGTATTGATCCTTTTATTATTATATAATGCCCCTTCTTTTTCTTTGTGGCCTTTGTTTTATAGTCTATTTTGTTTGAGTATTGCTACCCCTGTTTTCTTGTTTCCATTTGCATGAAATATCGTTTTCCATCACCTCCCTTCAGTCTCTGTGTGTCTTTCTCCCTGAGGTGAGTGAGTCTCTTGTAGGCAGCATATAGTAGATTCTTGTATTTTTATCCAGTCTGCCATTCTGCATCTTTTGATTGGAGGATTTAGTCCATTGACATTTTAAGTAATTATTGAAAAGTATGTATTGCCATTTTAAACTTTGTTTTCCAGTTGTTTTTGTAGTTCTTTTTTTAAAATTTCTTTTTCTTTTTGTTCTTCCTTTTGTGGTTTGATGACTTTCTTTTGTATAATGCTTGAGCTCCTTTCTTTTTGGTTTTCGTGACCCTATTGTTCATTTTTGATTTATGGTTACCATGGAAATCAAGTATGTTGACCCATGACTACATCTGCTTGCTTTAAAGTGAGTCATTCAAATTCAAACACTTCTAGAAGATCTACATTTTTATACTCTCCTCTCCCACATTTTGTAAGTTTTGATGTCCTATTTTCATCTTCATGCTTATCCTTTTACTGTTTATTGTAGTTATAGTCACTTCTATAACTTTTTGATTGCTTTTAATCTATGTTCTGGCTTATTTAAGTGATCTTCAATCCCTTTATATAGTTGCCTTTCCTATTGTGATTTTTCCCGTTTCTATGGAGTCTTGCTTCTTTTCTATTTAGAGACGCTTCAATATTTCTTTTAGGGTAGGTTTGGAATTGCTGAATTCTTTTAGTTAACTTGACTGAAAAATTATTTATCTCCCCTTCTATTCTAAATGATAATCTTGATGGGTAGAGTATCCTAGGTTGTAGATTTTTCCCTTTCAGTACTTTGAATATATTATGCCACTCTCTTCTGGCCTGCAAGGTTTCTGTAGAGAAGTCAGCTGATAGCTTGATGGGGGTTCCCTTGTAACTGACTCTTTGTTTTTCTCTTGCTGTCTTTAGAATCTTCTCTTTAACTTTTTTCATGTGTTTGGTGTGAGTCTGTTTGGAGTCACCTTTTTGGGACCCTCTGTTCTTCCTGTACCTGGATATCTGTTTCCTTCCGTAGGTTTGAGAAGTTTTCAGGCATAATTCCTTCAAATACATTTTCAATTCCCTTCACACTCTGTCTTCTTCTTCTGGGACCTCTATTATGCATTGATTGGTACGTTTTATATTATCTCATATGTTGTTTTCTTTTTTTTCATTTGTCTTCCTGTCAGCTATTCTGATTGGGTTATTTCCGTTACTCTATCTTCCAGATCACTTATTTGTTCTTCTGTGTCATTTAGTCTGCTATTCATTGCTTCTAGATTGGTTTTTATCATGACAATTGAGTTATCTAATTTCGATTGGTTCCTCTTCATAGTTTCTAGTTCCTCATTACAGTGATCTGCATTTTTATCAATAATCTTTCTTAATTCCTTTAGCATTTTCATTACCTCCTTTTTGAACTCAGGGTCTAGTAGATTGGTGAGGTCTGTTTCATTATTCTTTTGGGAGATTTCACTTGTTCTTTTTTGATTGAAAATAGTTCCTCTGCTTTTTCATTTTACTTAACTTTCTCCTAAATTCATAGAGACAGAGATAGTTATCTACTGTGGTCTTGAAGGGGTGTTTTTATGTGGGAGAGTCCTTGTATAGATTATGTATGTCCAATATTTGTGATACAGGGCTGGTTTCATTATGGATGCCAGCCACGTCTTTCCTCAGAGTGTGCTGGCCATTATCTCTTTGATAGGGGGTGTGATTTGTGTTGTAGTATCTAGAGCCTGTGCAGGATGTGACGTGGGGCTTACTCTTTGCTCTGTGGCTGTCACTGCCCTGTTGGGGGCAGGGTTTGCTCCCTAGTTGTTGGAGTAGAAGCACTGAGGCTCAGGTTCAGTCAGGCTCCATTGCCCTCGAGTGTGTGCCCTACCTCAAAGGAGGTTATTGCTGAAGCAAGTCAGGCCTGTTCGGTCACAGATGACCTATGCACCGCCTGTATAGATGTCCATAGTTCTGCTCAGAACAGCCCAGGGTTGCATCTCTTTCTCTGTTTTGTTTGTCCCAAATCTAGTGCAAGATTGTGGTGTGGAATAGGCTGTGGTTGGGAGTTGGGGCATTGTGGCTTCAGGAATTGTTGGGGTGCCACTGCTGCCTGAGATCTAGGCTGCCTCTATGGCAGACTTCTCCCAATCTATCTGCCCCAGATCTAGTGCTTAGCTGTGGTGTGGAGTGGGCGGAGCTGGGCATTCTCATGGGAAGCAAGCCACTGTGTACTCCTGCCCAGGACCTGTCTACCCAAGACTCAGCACTCAGTTGTTGCATGCTCTTGAGGAGCTGCCCACTGTGTGTGCTGTCAGTGTCCACTGCAGCCCCACCCACTGCCCGACGTTTGCACTGACAGTGGGCTCTGGGCCTCCACGCAGATCACACCCCAGGCGCTCCAGTCTGTCTCTGCATAGCTAGACAAAATCTTTGCCCAGATCTTGTGCCAGGCTGTGGTGTGGAGTGAGCAGGGTTGGGGTGTTCACCCTTTCAGATTGGAATGTGCAGTGAGATTGCAGTTACCAGTGCAGGGCTTTTCTCTCCCTTGACTGTTAGCAAGTGTGCACTACTCGTGAGTAGAGTCTAGGCTTCTCCAGCCCTTCTATCTGCTTCAGCAGATTTCCCAGCAGGCAAGGGGGCTTATCTCCTCCATGCAGGACCCCAGGACTAGGATGCCCAGATTGTAGCTCACCCTGCTCATTCTTCAAGATGAGGGCCCACCTGTGTGGACCTTCTTTTTCTTATAGATCACTCCAATGCGTGCACGTCCCAAGCTAATGCCATTTTTTCCCCCATCCTACCCAGGTATATGGAGATCTTTTTCACAGGTTTGGTTGTATAGGATTTCTTCTGCCACTATCCAATTAGTGTTCTGTGAGAATTGTTCCACATGTAGATATATTTTTCATGTGTTTGTGGGGGGAGGTGAGTTCTACATCCTTCTACTCTGCCATCTTGATATCCCCCTCATTTTTCCTTGGTAAATCTATTTTAAATTTTTCCTTGGTAAATCTATTTTAAATCTATTTTAAATCTATTTTAAATCTATTTTAAATTTTCCTTGGTAAATCTATTTTAAATTTTGTTTTCTGTGGTGGTTGAACAAATTTACATTCTCACCAACAGTGTGCAAGGGTTCTCTCTCCTCCACATCATCACCAGCCCTTATTTCTTGTGTTCTTGTTGATAACCACTGTAACAGGTGTGAGGCGATAGCTTGTGGTTTTGACTTTTATTTTCCTGATTAGTGATATTAAGCATTTTTCATGTACCTGTTGGCCATTTGGATGTCGTCTTTGGAAAACCATTTAGGTCTTCCAAAGTATTTTTAATTGGATTTTATTCTGTTATTGAGTTTTATGAGTTCTTTATATATTTTAGATATTAACCTTTTGTCTAATGTATGGTTTGTAAAACTTTTCTCCCATTCTCTAGATTGCATTTTCATTTTTTTAATTGTTTCTTTTGCTGTGCAGAAGTTTTAAAGTTTGGTGTAGTCCCATTTGTTGATTTTTGCTTTAGTTGTTTGTGCTTTTTAGTGTCATATCCAAAAAATCATTGCTAAGATCAATGTTGAGGAGATTCTTCCTACATTTTTTCTAGGAGTTTTATAGTATCAGGTCTTAAGTTTGTCTTTGATCCATTTCAAGTTAATTTTTGTGAATGGTATAAGAGAGGGGTCCACTTTCATTGTTCTGCATGTGTTTATCCAGTTTTCCCAACACCATTTGTTAAAGAGACTATCCTTTCCCCATTGGGTTTCTTGGCCTCTTTGTCAAGTTTTAATTGACCATATATCCAGGGGTTTAATTCTGGGCTTTCTGTTCTGTTCAATTGGTCTATGTCTGTTTTTGTGCCAATACCATATTGTTTTTATTACTATAGCTTTGTGGTACAGTTTGAAATTAGGAAGTGTGATACCTCTGCCTTTGTTATTCAGTATTGCTTTGGCTATTTGAAGTCTTTTGTGGTTTCATACAAATCTTAGGATTGCTTTTCCTACTTCTGTGAAGAATGCCATTGGTATTTTGATGGGCTTTGCATTAAATCTATAAATGGCTTTGGATAGTGTAGACATTAGAACAATAACTCTTCCGATCCATGAACATAGGATGTCTTGCCATCTGTTTGTGTCCTCTTTGATTTCTTTCAGCAAAGTCTTATAATTTTATTATATAGATCTTTCACTTCCTTAATTAAATTTACTTCTAAGTATTGATTTTGGTGCCAGTGTGAATGAAATCATTTTATTTTTCAGGTGCTTCATCATTACTGTATAGAAAAGCAATTGATTTCCATATGTTGATTTTGTATCCTGCAACTTTAATAAAATTTTTGGTTATTTCCAACACTTTTTTGGTTGAGTCTTTGGCATTTTTATGTACAAAATCAAATAGCATCTGCAAATAGCACCAATTCTACTTATTCCTTTCCAATTTGTATGTCATTTATTTGTCTTACCTAATTGCTCTAGCTAGGACTTCCACTACTATATTGAATAAAAGTGGTGAGAGTGAGCATCCTTCTGCTGTTCCTGATCTTAGAGGGAAACTTCCAACCTTTCACCATTGAGTATGATTTAGCTTCGGGTTTGTTGAATATGGCCTTTATTATGTTGAGGTATATTCCTTCTATACCTCGTTTTTTGAGGGTTTTTACCATGGAATGTTGTTGTATTTTGTCAGACACTTTTTCTGTGCATACTAGATGATCATGTGATTTTTATCTTCATTATGTTAATGTGATGTATTACATTTATTGATTTGTGTATGGCAAACCATCCTTGTATCCCTGGGATAAATCCTACTTGGTCATTGTATACAAACTTTTTAATGTGTTCTTGAAATAAGTTTGCTAATATTGAGAATTTTTGCATTTATATTTATCAGAAATAGTCTAGTTTTCTTGTGGTGTCCTTATCTTGCTTTTGTATCAGGGTAACACTGGCCTTGTAGAATACATTTGAAAGTGTTCCGTCTTTCCGACTTTTTTGGAAGCTTGAGGAGAATGGGTCTTAATTCTTTTTTAAATATTTGGTAGAATTCACTAGTGAAACCATCTGATCCTGGGGTTTTCCGTGTTGGGAGGTTTCTTATTCAATCTCTTTATTGTTATTGCTTTGTTCCAATGTTCTATTTCTTCCTGATTCAGTCTTGGTAGGTTGCGTGTTTCTAGAAATTTATCCATTTCTTCGAGTTTATCTAATTTTTTGGCACATAATTATTCATAATAGTCTTTTACGACCCTATTTATTTCTATAGTATCAGATGTAATGTCTCTTCTTTCAATTTTGATTTTACTTGAGTTTTCTTTTTTAGTCTAGCTAAAAGTGTGTTTATTTTATCTTTTAGAAGAATTGGCTCTTAATTTCACTGATCTTTTGATTTTCTGGTCTCTATTTCATTTATTTCTGTTCTGATCCTTATTTCCTTCCTTCTGCTAAATTTGGGCTTAATTTGTTCTTCTTTTTCTACTCCCTTGTGTAAATTTAGGTTATTTATTTCAGATCTAATTTTTTAATATATGCATTTTTTCATTATAAACTTTCTCTTATGAACCATTTTTGCTGCATCCCATGAGTTTTGATATGTTGTATTTACATTCTCATTTGTTTTGAGATAATTTATTTCCCCTTTGATTTCTTCTTGACCCATTGGTTTTTCAGAAGTGTGTTGTTTGATTCACATATATGTAGATTTTCCACTTTTCCCCTGTTTTCTAGTTTTATACTGTTGTGGTCAGAAAAGATAGCTGGTTTGATTTCAATCTTCTTAAATTTGCTAAAATTTGTTTTGTGTCCTATTATATGATGTATTCTGGAGATTGTTTTGTGTGCATTCATGAAAAATGTGTATTCTGTTGCTGTTGGATGGAATATTCTATAAATGTCTGTTAAGCCCTTTTGTTCTAAAGTATGGTTCAATTCAAATGTTTCCTTGTTTTCTGTCTGGATGGCCTATACATTGCTAACAGTGCAGTATTGAAATCCCCTATTATTATATTGTTGTTTCTTTATCCGTTTAAATATGTTAATATTGATATTTGCTTAATATATTTCAGTACTTTTTTAATTTTTAAAAAACTTTTTGAAGTATAGTTGATTTCCAATGTTGTGTGTGTTTCAGGTGTACAGCAAAGTGATTCAGTTTTATATATATATATATATATATATATTTATATACACACACATATGTATACACAAACACACATATACATTTAGGTTGCTGCCATGTCTTGGCTATTGTAAATAGCAATGCAATGAACATTGGGGTATCTTTTCGAGTTATGGTTTTCTCCAGATATATGCACAGGAGTAGGATTGCAGGATCATATGTTAACTCTACTTTTAGTTTTTTAAGGAATCTCCATACTGTTCTCCATAGTGGCTGTACCAATTTACATTCCCACCAAGAGTGGAGGGAGGAGGGTTCCCGTTTCTCCACATGCTGTCCAGCATTTATTATTTGTAGATTTTTTGATGATGGCCATTCTGACTGGTGTGAGGTGATACCTCACTGTAGTTTTGATTTGCATTTCTCTAAGAATTACTGATGATGAGCATCTCTTCATGTGCCTTTTGGCCATCTGTATGCCCTCTTTTGAGAAATGTCTATTTAGATCTGTCCATTTTTTGATTGGGTTGTTAGTTTTTTTGAAATGGAGCTGTATGAGCTGTTTGTGTATTTTGGAGATTGATCCCTTGTTGGTTGCATAGTTTGCAAATATTTCCTCCCATTCCACAGGTTGTCTTTTTGTTTATGGTTTTCTTTGCTGTACAAAAAATTTTAAGTTTAATTAGATCCCATTTGTTTATTTTTGTTTTTATTTCCATTACTCTAGGAGACAGATCCAAAAAGATACTGCTGCAATTTATGTCAAATTGTGTCCTGCCTATGTTTTCCTTGAGGAGTTCTATTATCCAGTACTACATTTAGGTCTTTAATCCACTTCGAGTTTGGTTCTGTGCATGGTGTTAGAGAATGTTCTAATTTCATTCTTTTAGATGTAGCTGTCCAGTTTTCCAGCATCACTTATTGAAGAGACTGTCTTTTCTCCATTGTATATTCTTGCCTCCTTTGTTGTAGATTAATTGACCATAGGTGCGTGGGTTTATTACTGTGCTCTCTATCCTATTCCATTGATCTATACTTCTATTTCTGTGCCAGTACCATACTGTTTTGATGATTGTAGCTTTGTAGTATAGTATGAACTCAGAGAGCCTGATTCCACCAGCTCCTTTTTTTTTTTCCCCCTCAAGATTGCTTTGGCTATTGGGAGTCGTTTGTGTTTCTATACAAATTTTTAAAAATTTTGTTCTAATTCTGTGAAAAATGCCATCGGTAATTTGATAAGGATTGTG
Source organism: Leucopleurus acutus (assembly GCF_964270905.1). NCBI lineage: Eukaryota > Metazoa > Chordata > Mammalia > Artiodactyla > Delphinidae > Leucopleurus > Leucopleurus acutus. Next base: position 45,479,895 of record NC_139149.1, read on the forward strand.
TTGAATCTGTAGATTGCTTTGGGCAGTATAGTCATTTTGACAATATTGATTCTTCAAATCCCAGATCATGGTATATCTTTCCATGTATTTGTATCATCTTTGATTTCTTACATCAGTGTCTTATAGTTTTCTGAGTATAGGTCTTTTACCTTCTTGGGTAGGTTTATTCCTAGGTATTTTATTCTTTTTGATGCAATGGTAAATGGGATTGTTTCCTTCATTTCCCTTTCTGATCTTTTGTTGTAGTGCATAGAAATCTAACAGATTTCTGTGTGTTAATTTTGTATCCTGAAACTTTACCAAATTCAATGATGAGCTCTCGTAGTTTTCTGGTGGCATCTTTAGGATTTTCTATGTATACTATCATGTCATCTGCAAACAGTGACAGTTTTACATCTTCTCTTCCAATTTGGATTCCTTTTATTTCTTTTTCTTCTGATTATTGACTTTGAATAAACGTGGCATGAGTGGACATCCTTGTCTTGTTCCTGATCTTAGAGGAAATGCTTTCAGCTTTTCACTGTTGAGTATGATGGTAGCTGTTGGTTTGTCATATATGGCCTTTATTATATTGAGGTATGTTCCCTCTGTGCCCACTTTCTGGAGTTTTTTTCATAAATGGATGCTCAATTTTATCCAAAGCTTTTTCTTCATTTATTGAGATGATCATGTTTTTTATTTTTCAACTTGTTAATATGGTGTATCACACTGATTGATTTGCAGATATTGAAAAATCCTTGCATCCCTGGGATAAATCCCACTTGATCATGGTGTGTGATTCTTTTAATGTATAGTTGGATTTGCTTTGCTAGTATTTGATGAAAATTTTTACGTCTATGCTCATCAGCGATACTGGCCTGTAATTTTCTTTTTTGTGTCGTATGTTTGCCTCGTTTTAGTATCATTGTGATTCTGGCTTAATAGAATGAGTCTGGAAGTATTCCTTCCTCTGTAATTTTTTGGAATAGTTTCAGAAGGATAGTTGTTAACTCCTCTCTAAATGTTTGGTAGAATTTGCCTGTGAAGCCATCTGATCCTGGACTTTTGTTTTTTGAAAGGTTTTTAATCACAGATTCAATTTCAGTACTTGAAATTGGTCTGTTCATATTTTGTATTTCTTCCTGGTTCAGACTTGGGAGACTGTACCTTTCTAAGAATTTGTCCATTTCTTCTAGGTTGTCCATTTTGTTGACGTATAGTTGCTCATAGTAGTCTCTTACGATCCTTTGTACAGTAAGTCCCCTACATACGAACCTTCAAGTTGTGAACTTTCAAAGATGCGAATATGCTTTCAGATGAGGAGTCCAAAGAGGTCTTCAGCAACTTAGTGACCCTCAGTGAGAAGCTGGAGATAGATGTGCAAGAGAACTTCATTGAACTCCTTGCTGTGCAACATAAGGAGCTTACTTACGAAGACCTGATGGAATTGGAGGCCCAAAGAAGGGATGAAGGAGAGACAAGAGGAAGAAGAAATAACTGAAGAACAAAGAGATTCGTGAGGCAAGAAATGGCAAGGGGATTTTCTTTATTTGAGGAGGCACTGTTAGTTTTTGAGGCATAGGACCGTGATGTAGAATGGTACACAAAGGTTGCAGCAGCCATTCAGAATGCAATCCAGTGCTACCATGTCATCTATGACAAGAAAAAAAGAGCTACTACCCTGACATCACTGGATTGTTTTTTTCAAGAGGGTAGAGTTAAATCCAGCAAATAATGAGAACCTGTGCCATCAACGTCAGGCATGAGTGTAACTGCAGCTTGCCCTCTGTCTCCTATTGCTGACGATCCTTCAGCTCTACCATCTCCCACTTCCTCTCCCTCCTCCAGTCAGTAACTCTTCTTGCCTGTTCACTTGATGCCAGCCCCTGTATGCCAGCTGTTGTACTGTGCTACTGTACTTTTCAAGGTACTGTACTGTAAGATTTAAAATGTTTTATTTTTGTTTGTTTTTTATGTATTATGTGTGTGAAAAGTATTATAAACCTATTACAGTACAGTACTCTATAGCCAATTGTGTTAGTTGGGTACCTAGGCTAGCTTTGTTGGACTTATGAACAAACTGGACTTACGGACACGCTCTCGGAACAGCACTCGTACATATATAGGGGACTTACTGTATTTCTTTGATGTCAATTATAATTTTTCCTTTTTCACTTCTGATTTTATTGATTTGGGCCCTCTCCCTTTTTTTCTTGATGAGTCTGGCTAAACGTTTATCAATTTTGTTTATCTTTTCAAAGAACCAGGTTTTAATTTCATTGATCTTTTCTATTGTTTTCTTAGTCTCTGTTTCATTTATCTCTGCTCTGATCTTAATGATTTCTTTCCTTCTACTAACTTTGGGTTTTGTTTGTTTTTCTCTCTCTAGTTGCTTTAGTTGTAAGATTGAGTTGTTTGAGATTTTTCTTCTTTTTTAAGGTAAGCTTGTATCATTATAAATTTCCCTCTTAGAACTGCTTTTGCTGCATCCCATAGGTTTTGGATCATCGTGTTTTCATTTTCACTTGCCTCTAGGTATATTTTTTTTTAATTTCCTCTTTGATTTCTTTAGTGATCCATTGGTTGTTTAGTAGAATATTGTTTAGCCTCCACATGTTTGCGTTTTTGCAGTTATTTTCTTGTAGTTGATTTCTAATCTCATAGTATTATGGCTGGAAAAGATGCTTGATATGATTTGAATTTTCTTAAATTTACCGAGGCTTTCTTTGTAGCCTGGCATTTGATCTATCCTGGAGAATGTTCCATGGGCACTTGAGAAGAATGCATATTCTGCTGCTTTAGGATGGAATGCTCTATAGATATCAATTAAGTCCATCTGGTCTAATATGTTACTTAAGGCCTGTGTTTCCTTATTGATTTTCTGTCTGGATGATCTGCCCATTGATGTAAGTGGGTTGTTAAAGTCCCCCACCATTATTGTGCTACTGTCAATTTCTCCTTTTACATCTGTTAACATTTGCCTTATATATTGAGGTGCTCCTGTGTTGAGGCATATATTGGTATATTTATAATTGTTGTGTCTTCTTCTTGGATTGGTCCCTTGATCATTATATAGTGTCCTTCTTTGTCTCTTGTAACAGTCTTTATGTTAAAGTCTATTTTGTCTGATATGAGTATTGCTACTCCAGGTTTCTTTTGATTTCCGTTTTCCATTTCAGTCTGTATATGTCCCTAGATCTGAAGTGGGTCTCGTGAGACAGCATATGTGTCTTATTTCTGTATCAACTCAGCCAGTTTGTTTCTTTTGGTTGGTGCATTTAATCCATTTACATTTAAGATAATTATCAATATGTATGTTTTTATTGCCATTTTGTTAATTGTTTTGGATCTGATTTGTAGATCTTTTTTCTTCCCTTCCTCTTTTGTTCTCTTGTGATTTGATAACTATTTTTAGTGTTGTATTCAAATTCCTTTTTCTTTTTTTTGTGTATATCTATTATAGATTTTTGGTTTGCAGTTACCATGAGGTTTTGATATAGCAGTCTATATAAATACATGATTGTTTTAAGTTGCTGATCTCTTAATTTCAAATGCATTTCAAATATCCTGCATTTGTATTCTCTTCTTCTCACAATTACTGGTTTTGATATATTTGTGGATGATTTCCCACCTTTACTATATGCCTTTAATGGTGAGCTTTTCCGTTATGTAATTTTCTTGTTTCTAGCTGTGGCCTTTTCTTTTCCACCTAGAGAAGGTCCTTTAACATTTGTTATAAAGCTAGTTTGGTGGTGCTGAATTCTTTTAACTTTTGCTTGTCTGTAAAGCTTTTGACTTCTCCACTGAATCTGAACGACAGTCTTGCTGGGTAGAGTATTCTTGGTTGTAGGTTGTTTCTTCTCATCACTTTAAATATATTGTGCCACTCCCTTCTGGCCTGCAGAGTTTCTGCTGAAAACTCAGCTGATAACCTTATGGGGATTCCCTTGTATATTATTTGTTGCTTTTCCCTTGTTGCTTTTAATATTTTCTATTTTTCTTTAGTTTTTGTCAGTTTGATTAATATGTGTCTCAGTGTGTTCCTCCTTGGGTTAATCCTGCCTGGGACTCTGCTCTTCCTGGACTTGGGTGACTGTTTCCTTTCCCATGTTAGGAGCGTTTTCAGCTATTATCTCTTCAAATATTTTCTCAGGCACTCTCTCTTCTCCTTCTCAGGTCCCTATAATGCGAATGTTTGTGTGTTTAATGTTGTCCCAGAGGTCTCTTAAACTGTTTTCATTCTTTTTTCTTTATTCTGTTCCGTGGTATTGATTTCTCCCATTCTGTCTTCCAGCTCACTTATCTGTTCTTCTGACTCATTTATTCTGCTACTATTGATTCCTTCTGGTGTATTTTTCATTTCAGTTATTGTATTCTTCAACACTGTTTGGTTGTTCTTTCTATTTTCTAAATCTTTGTTAAAACTTTCTTGTAACTTCTCACACTGTGCATCCATTCTTTTTCCAAGATCCTGGATCATCTTTATGATCATTACTCCGAAGTTTTTCTCTGGTAGATTGCCTGTTTCCACTTCACTTAGTTGTTCTTCTGGGGTTTTATCTTGTTCCTTTGTCTTGAACATATTCCTCTCCCATCTCATTTTGTCTAAATTTCTGTGTTTGTGGACTCAGTTCTGCAGACTGCTCGACTGTAGTATTCTTGCTTCTGGGTCTGCCCCCTGGTGGGTGATGCTGGTCTAGAGGCTTGTGCAGGCTTCCTGGTGGGAGGGGCCAGTGCCTGCCCACTGGTGGGCAGGACTGTGTCAAGGGGTGTATCTAGAGGTGGCCATGGGCTCAGGAAGTTTTCAGGCAGCCTGTCTGCTGATGGGTGGGACAGTGTTCCCACCCTCTTGGTTGTTTGGCTTGAGGTATCCCAGCACTGGAGCCTACAGGCTGTTGGGTGGGGCCAGGTCTTGGTGCTAATGACCCAAGCAAGATGTCTGCCTCCTCAAGAGTTCACATAGCTGAGCACTCCCCAAAATCTCCACCACCAGTGTCCATGTCCCCAGGAAAAGCCACAGCCACACCTCCGCTTCCCCAGGAGACCCTCCAAGACCAGCATGTAGGTCCAGCTAAGGCTCCTATGAAGTCACTGCCTTTGCCTTGGGTCCCAGAACGGGTGAGACCTGTGTGCACTCTCCTAGAGCGGAGTCTCCAGTTCCCCCAGTCCTGTGGAGCTCCTGCAATCAAGCCCTGCTGGCAATCAAAGCCAAATACTTTGGGGGCTCCTCCCCCCAATGCCAGACCCCATGCTGGGGAGCCTGACATGGGGCTCAGAACTTTCACTCCTGTGGGAGAACTTCTGTGATATAATTATTCTCCAGTTTGTGGATCGCTTATCCAGGAGGTATGGGATTTGATAATAATGCAACTTCACCCCTCCTACTGTTTTGTGGTTTCTTCTTTACATCCTTGGATGTAGAATATCTTTTTTGGCAGGTTCCAGTCTTTTTTATCAATGGCTGTTCAGCAGTTAGTTGTGTTTCTGGTGTGCTCAAGAGAGGAGGTGAGCCCAAGGTCCTTCTACTTTGCCATCTTTTTCATCACCTGTTTATTTCAGCATTCTGATGTTGGGTGCATGTATATTTGGTTGTTGTATCTTCTTGATGTATTATTGTCCCTTTTATCATTATATAATGATCTTTGTTTCTTGTTACCACTTTTGGCTTAAAGTGTGTTTTGTCTGACATAAGTATGGCTGCTTACTTTCTCTTGGTTTCCATTTACATGAACTATCCTCTTCCATCCTTTCACTTTGAGCCTTGTGTGTCTTCAGGGCTGAAATGAGTCTCCTTAGGCAGCATATTGTTGGGTCTTGGTTTTTTTTATCCACCCAGCCACTCTCTGCCTTTCAACTGGTGAATTCAGTCCATTTACATTTAGAGTGATTATGTAAGGACTTATCATTTGCCTTCTGGTTGTTTACTATCTCCCTTGGTTTTTTTCCTCTGCTTCTGCATACCTTAGCAAATTGGTGGTTTTCACTGGTGATTTGCTCAGTCTCCCCCCACCTTTTTTTTTTAATGTTTTATGACTCTATAATAGATTTTTGCTTTGTGGTTACCAGAAACAGAAAAGATCTTATAGATAAAACAGTCCTTTTTATTCTGATAGCAGCTTATCTTTGTTTACCTATAGAGGTTCCACTCTTTTATTCTTCCCCTATTATATTTTTGATGTCACAGTTTACTTTTTTATGCCATAAATTCATTAATGTTATAGTAGCTATAGTTATTTTTTGTTTTATATAAACTTCATACTATAAGTGGTTAACAAACCATTCTAACGTAAAGTTACAGTTTTCTCATTCTAATTTTCACCTTTACCAGAGCATTTATGTACTTCTATATGTTTTTGTGTGACTAACTGGCATCTTTTCATTTCAGCTTGAAGAACTCTTTTAGCATTTCTTGCAAGGCAAGTCTATTTATGAACTCCCTCAGTTTTCATTTGGGAAAGTTTTTATTTCTCTTCATAACTGAAGGATAGCTTTGCTGTATATTTTTGGTTGGCAATTTTTATCCTTCAACACTGAATATGTCATTCCTCTCTCTTCTGGCCTGTAGAGTTTATGCAGAGAAGTCCACTGATAGCTTATTTGGGGGTTCCTTTGTAGGCTACTTTTTTCCCCTGGTTGCTTTTAAGATTTTTTTTAATTAAATGATGCTTTTACATCTTTATTTGCTCCATTCTTTTTAATTGCCTTATTCTTCTCTTTTCTTTTTTTTTTTAATTGAGGTATAGTTGTTTTACAATGTTGTGTTAGTTTCTACTATACAGCGAAGTGGAGTTCTCTGTGCTATACAGCAGGTTCTTATTAGTTATCTATTTTATACATATTAATGTATATATGTCCAATCCCAATCTCCCCATTCATCCCACCCCCCCCACCCTAAGATTCTTTATCATTTATTTTTGACAGTTTCATTAGACTGTGTCTTGGAGACAGTCTTTTTGCAGTGGGATAAGAGGGTGTTTTATTAGCTTCGTGGACCTGTATGTCCAATTCCTTCCCCAAGTTTGGGAAGTTCTCAGCTATTATTTCTTTAAATAAACTCTACCCCCTTCCCTCTCTCTTCTCTTTCAAATACAATTCATCTTGTATTTGCTTTTCTGATAGAATCTGATAGCTCTCAGAGTTTCTTCACTTTCTAAAAATCTTAGTTCTCTCTAACTGAATCATTTCTAAACTCCTATCCTTCAAGTCACTTATTCCTTCTTCCATCAGATCTATTACTTATGCTTGCTAATGCATTCTTCATCTCATTCACTGAATTCTTCTGCTATAGAATTCGATTCTTTTACAAAATTTCAGTCTCTTTGATAAAGAACTTATGGTCATTAAATTCATTCCTGAGTTCATTTATAGCATGTTAAATTTCTTCATAATAACTATTTTACATTCTTTATCAGTAAGATCACAGTATTTTATGCCTTTGAGTTCAGTTGCTGGAGAATTACCATTTTCTTTTTGTGATACCATATTTGCTTGATTTTTCATAGTCTTTGAGGTTATGCACCTCTCCTTTTGCTTTTGAAATTGCAGACACTTTTCTTAGTGAAGGATTTGTTTACTTTGGCTGTTACAGGTCAGCAGGCTGGCATTTAAACATCTTCTTTTGTGTTCCAGAAGATGATGCTATAGCTCAAGTTTTTGCTTTTTTCTTACCAGGGTTAGTTCTCAAGGCTGCACTCAGGAGTGCACAAAAAAAGCTGGGAAGTGTGGGCTTAGCACTTGGGTCTTTGGGGGGTGCCCATGACCTGACAGGGAGATCCACAAGTGGGATACTCTCAGAGATCCATGAGTGGACCTCTAAATGAAACCCCAAAGCAGACAGCAGGAAACACATTATTTCAATGCCCTTCGACATTCTTGTCTGCTTCCTTCCCCTTCCTCTCCTACCTTCCAGTCACAGAAATCCCTCCTCAGAAATGCAAGTGCTGCTGGAGACAACAGGTACCTCCAGCTACTACCCATGCAGCCAGGCTGTCTGTCACTCACCATTTGTGCTTTCCACTTCCTCTGGCAAAGAGGTAGACACTGACCCCAACAAGAGTGTAGAGCACTGCAGTGTCACCCTGGGGGAAACAGGTGCCTCAGTGGGTTCCTTTCTCTCCTCTGCCTTCAAACTCATCTCTCTCCAGCTCTGATGGTGTCCTGGGATCTCCTGTCAGGTTGGCTGGACCTCCACAAATTCTCCATCTCCCATGAGCATCCACTCAGTTTCGTACTCTCCAGGTTCCCCTTTTCCCGATCATGGCAAGTGGGGGTGGGGCAGGCTCACTGACTCTCTTGTATCCACAGCCCCCTCTGAGGTCCTCTCCACCTACTTTCAGATGCAGAGGAGCATAGTAATCACCTGCTGTCCTGGTATAATGTGCAGAGGCACTTTTGTTCAGTTATGGATGTGTAATTAGTTATACACCAAAGAGGAGAGAAAAAAAGGAACAACTCATGCTGCCATGGTCCTGACATCACTCCAGAGGAGTCAGTGTTCTGCTTCTTGATCTAGGTGCTGCTTCCATGGGTACAACCAATGTATAAAAATTTATAAGGGACTTCCCTGGTGGTGCAGTGGTTAAGAATCTGCCTGCCAATGCAGGGGACATGGGTTCGAGCCCTGGTCCGGGAAGATCCCACATGCCGCAGAGCAACTAAGCCTGTGTGCCACAACTACTGGGCCTGCACTCTAGAGCCCATGAGCCACAACTACTGAGCCTGCACACCACAACAACTACTGAAGCCTGCACGCCTAGAGCCCATGCTCTGCAACAAGAGAAGCCACCGCAACGAGAAGCCCCTGCACCGCAACGAAGAGTAGATCCTGCTACCCGCAACTAGAGAAAGCCCGTGCGCAGCAACGAAGACCCAATGTAGCCATAAATAAATAAATTTATAAAAAGAATTTTTTTATAAAAATGTATCAAGCTGTACAATTTTATATATGTATATAATACTTCAACAAACTTTAAATGTGACTCCACTCCACTTTTGGTGGGGATATAGCCAAAATAATTGAAAGGAAGGACAAAGAGAAATCTATACACCCAAGTTCATGGCAGCATTACTCACAATAGCCAGAAACGGGAAGCAACCCAAGTGTCCATCAGCAGATGAATGGATAAACAGAATGTTGTATACACATACAGTGGAGTTATTATCAACTATAAAAAGGAAGTAAATTCTGATATATGCTATAACAAAGATGAACCTTGAGGACATTATGCTAAGTGAAAATAGACAGTCTCACAAAAGGACAAATATGAGTGATTCCACTCCTATGAGGTACTTAGAGTAGACAAACTAAAAGGACTAGAATGATGGTTGCCAGGGATTGAAAATAGTGAGAAATGAAGAGCTATTGTTTGATAGAGTTTCAGTTTTGCAAGATGAAAAGAGTTCTGTGGATGGATGGTGGCAATGGCAGCATAACAGTGTGAATGTACTTGATACCACTGAACTGTATACCTAAAAATGGGTAAGATGGTAAAATTTATGTGTATTTTACCACAATTTTTTAAAAGTTAAATGTGACTTTAATATATGCCCTAATATATATTAGTAAATATATACTAATGAAGTTATTAACTTACCTCTGGTGAAAATTCCAGAATTTTAACACCTCTACTCTTGCTGAGATACTTGAAACTCTACGTTTTCAATCCCGTTGAACACTTCAAGAAGTGAAAAAAGCCAACAGTGGACTCTCCCAAAGCAGCAAGGTGAGATGCATAAGACCACTTCCCTCTCACACAGGACCTTATACTAAACAAAATGCTTTGACCTCCTTCCTCCACTTATACTAACAAACAAATCCCTTGTGAAGGCGGCAGCTCAGACAAGTCTGTTACCCTCACTTCAAAGCTGGGGAAACTGAACAAGAAAAAAATAAAATCACAGCCACCCCCCGCCCCCCAGAAAAACCCAAAATCTAAATTTTCTGATACCAAATTCAAACTGGAAGACATCGCCCTAGAACCCTCAGGCTCATTAATAGACTTAAAAAGCAAACTCGACTTACAAGTTAATTTTGTGCTTCTATTGTTCCCACAAGAAAATGCTTTATAATATGTAGATCTTTTTTACATGTTGAAAAAATTCACTTTGACTTGAAAACATTTTATTTAATTTATACAAATAACTACTAAATACAAAAAGTAGATTAAAACAAAATAGTTATTTTTTTCTGGCAGAGTTTAAATGCACATAATGGATAATTCTGAAGAAAATGCATTTTCCCCACAGCGTTCAGGACTAAAATTCTACTGAAATCTTTGCTTCTAAATCAGTAATATATTCGGTGGTGTCACATGGGTAATGGCTAAATACGTTCTGCATATGAACTGAAAAAAAAAGTTACAGTCTACACACATAAATGTGAAGCACTTAAAATGTGAATTTAACGGATAATAAAAGAAAATGTCCATTTCAGAGTATAGTGTTAAAAACATTTCAGTAATAAAATCATAAGACCACATAAAAATAAGCTTTAACATATGCATGAAGCAGTTTTGTAAAAACTGCTACTGCACAAGTAATAAATAATTTGCAAAGTTGTGTATAAACAATTCCTAATGTTCAGCGTCATTGTAAACATCAGCACATGTGTAAAATGCAGCAAAGTCTGACATTATATTTTGTTTTGCCAAATTGAATTCCTATTATCCAAAGACAGACCAGTGGAGTACGGAGCCAATGTTTCCGCAAGTTGGGTCTTTAAAATTAAGAGTAACAGTGCAAGTAAGGAATGCAAAGAATTCCTAGTGCAATAAAGAAGAGAAGCACAGGCAATATTGCTGATTAAAAATTCACCACCTCCTTGAGTTTCCCGTGGGGAGTGTCTAGGAGACCTGTGAAGATATGCAAAGCCACTGTCTTAATGCCCAGATCTCTTTTAGGATTTCTCTGTGTTCCTCCAGTTCCCTACCTTTGCAACAGTGTCTGTCCAACATGAGTCTCTGCAGCGTGAACAGTTTGTGAAATGCCCAGTTCACAGTCATTGAGCGAGGTTAGGGTGGTTTTGGTGTCTCCCCAGCACACGGCCGGGTAAGATGTCGGCCTTGTCAAAGCAGTCATTTGGGGAGGGAGACAGATGGATTCTGTTCTGACAACCAGTCAGGTCAGCATTAGGTCCCAGCTGGACAACGTCAGACCTTCCTTCTTGACACCGTGAAAATGTCAACAGTCAGTTTTCAATTTGTCTAGGGAATTATCAATTTTGGTCAAAGTCTTTTTGATACGCAGGGCTGTGAGTCTGGCAGATGGATTTTGATACCAGCATTCTTTCATCAGCTTGGCCAGGGAGGTTAATGTCTGAGGAGAGAAAGAACCAACACCACAGTGAAAGAGTAGCTGGGCAGGTGTTACGTCAACTGTTTCGCAGGGCTCTACAGGTCTTGTGAAGTTCAAGTGATGTTATTACCATTTTCCTTACACAAATAATCAAGGCCTTAGCCACTGATAAAGAAACCACTCTTGAGTTTCTTAAACTCTGCCCTTTGGACTCCTAATGCTACCAACTGACTATCAAGTCAGTTACACAACACAGGTTGATGGTTTGATGGCGCTAAAAGCCATAACAGTAACCCAGAGTTAAAACTGAAATATGCAAATAGGGTCATTTCTCAATGCCTTAGATTTGCTACCTACTACTTAACAGCAGCAATAAGGATTGTCAGCATTAAACAGCCTATGTTTGGAAGAGATGCAGAGATAGAAAAGAGGTTAAAAAGCATCACTCAGGTCTCTTGGTTTACATGTGAAATTGCAGTCCTAGGGCCAGTGGCATAGTAATGCGTCTCCCAATTCCTGGAGCTAATCAAGGGTAGAAAATCTTGTGAATGTTGTCATTCATTGGCAAGATCTATCAGAAATGGCTCTTTCAAGAATGAGACCATTTTGTGAACCTGCTCAACTAGGTCTAAAGCTCTTCTACATAAAATAGGGAGAGAAAGAAACAGGGCAGATCACTCAAGAACTCTACCAGCTGAAAAATCAAGAGAATGCAAATAGCAAACAGCTAAGTATAGCTCTAAAACTAAGAAAGCATTGCTCTTACCGGGTCTGAGAACCATCTGTTGGGTATGTTGGGCCTCTGTTGATCTACACAGACCACCTTCCTCATATCTTCAAAACTTGGGTCATTGGGAACCACATCATAGAACGGTGGCTTGTAATCCTCCACAATACCTACGCACATGGACAAGAATTGTGTTGGGTTAGCAAAAGAGTAGAGGTTCCCAGGGTTGTACTGAGGGTTGCCGCAGGTTACAGCGTTGACAGAGAAAGTACTGATCACCTTCCTCAAACTTCAGGGTGATTCTGAAAGCTACAGGTAGGTCTTAAAATAAGTGGAAAACAAAGCAATAAATAGAAGCCCTGCAGAGAACTGGAGGAACAATAATTGTTAGAAGAAAACATGACTACCTCTCATGTAATTATAACAAAACGCTCCAAGAGTGCATACAAACAGCTCTGCGGTGCCCAACAGGGCACAGGAGACAGAACAAGAGTCCCTTCAGTGATTAAAAAGGACAAAATACCTAAAGAAGGTACATGAACCTAGTGTTTTCAAACCATAAACTGAAATAAAAAGTTGGCCACAACTAGAGCTGGAGGCAAACAAACAATCCAAGGCCCTCATCAAAATACCCCTTTTTTTATGATTAGGGGAAAATGCATTGCTGTAAAATAATCCCTCCAACCGGGAGGATGCAAGTAATGTAATATGAAATACTATTTCCTCACTCATTCATTCTGTATGTTCTGAGTACCCTCTGTCATTCACAGCTGTCTGTCTGATGGCTCTATTAATTCCTCTCAGATCAAAGGCGCAAAATAAAATGCAGAGGACAGTCTTTTGGAAAGGCAGAAGAATGGCTGAAAAGAATGAACTTTTCCCTTACTCCCAAGCAAATGTGAAAGTCGCTAATTTCAGCTTCTGCCCCTGCATGGTTTCCAATGCCTTAGAAACCTTTTTTCCCAGTAAAATTTCATCAGTTCCTTACTTTTCACAAAGAAAGTAGTTCCACAAAGAGAAAAATTTAAAGCAATAATTTAGAATTAGAAAGTTGATTCTTTCCTTTATAGAAATGAGACCCAGAAAATCCCTTATTTTTCTCTCATCATCAAAGGCCTCAACAGTGAGGACAGTGGATTAGTTTACTGCCCTTTCTCCTTCCTCCGTGTAACTTTCTTCTGTTCCTAAATACCTACCAGAGTGATTGTTGGCACAGGTGGGAGGAGGCTGTTTTAATAATTTTTAAGTTTTTCTAGCTCCTATAAGCTACCTGAAAAGCTGCAATCGCCTTTTCATTTATCAAAGAAATTAACAGTGAGAAGTTGTTCTCACAAATCCCACTTAAAGACAAACCATTTATGAAGAAGATTAGTCATGATAAGGAACATCTGTTAAATACTACAGTTTTGTTAAACTACATAGATTCAAGAGTTTATTTTAAAAATGGAATGTAGTCTAAATTTAAAAATTCTAGTTGATATTAAGACTCACCATTAACTTACCCACATTGCTTGACTGTGTTTGTAATGTGTATTAGTCAGTGGAGTAAAACCTTTCCTGACAAATGGTAAACAGTTCAGATTGGGCATAAACCGCTGCTTTCAGAAGTCTTGAGATACCTCATCTCAGAGACCTTACCTACTTCTCTTGTAAGGATCCCAGGAAGCATTCAACAATATTTTAATTCTTTTCAGTACCTGTATTACTAGGAGACATCACATAAAGTACAGCTGGACACAGACCAGCAAGATAATTTATACCTTTATAAGGGCCACATGAACTTATAAGAAACAGTAGGATTGTGCCCGTCACCACCTCTCAACTTTTCTGAAGGAGAATACATTTAATAGCCTGGCTTCAGTCTTTAAAAATCTAGCATAACAGCCAGCTATTTGAAGTAATTTGCCTGGCTAGCTTGGGAAGGGTTATGGGAACATCAATTTTTCTATAAATGCAAAAGAAAAAAAGCATGGCTGGATTTTTAAAACATAGGATCTGGGGATACTCAACAATAAAATTCACTATACAAAGATGAAGTTTTCCCTTGGGTTTATATTTCCCATATTTTAATCTTATGAAATACTGCCATGTTTTAACAAAAGGAATCAAGTTTAAAAAGACCATTTAATGATCATGCCTGGAACTTAGTCATGCCTTTTTTGTCAACCATTGGTCAAATTGTTGACTGTTTCCATCTGATGTTGGTCGTGCTTTCCCAGCATAAAATAAACCTGGTATTAAACTCCAGCAGTTATATGGAACACCCTCTGGTCAAGGAAAGCAATTATTTCAATCAATATAAAGTATATTACATACTGACCATGTGTGGAACACCATTCTAAATGTTGAGGATGATAAAAGTATAAGACATACTCTCAGTTTTCAAGGAACTCAAAGTCTAGTGGAAGATGAGAACAAGTCCCTCTCTTTTCTACTTTAGATAATGGAAATCTTGTTTAAAAAAAAAAAAACAAACCTCAAAAATGTTTTTCACCCCTTTGTATACTTTATATCTTGAAAGGCAAAGATAGATTGGAAATTCTCACTAAGTTTTACTTGCGAGTTCCTAAATTGGCTCAAAAACCATTTTGGTCCCTTAAACTGTATGAGCCAGAGGTTGTCCTTGGCACTAGGGATATAAAAATAAAGATGTGATGTTGGTGATGAGACTAATGGGAAAGGAAGACACGAAAAAAAATTACAGAGTAGGACCAGGGAGAAGAGGTGGCAGGGTTGGGGGGGGGGGGGGCATGGTGTTCAATGGGTTTCAGAGAACTAAACACCTGTGTGGTTTAAATACCAGATATAAACCAGGTGCCATGGAAGCACAAGTAAGCTTTCTGGGAGCTAGGGCCTGGCTGAACACAGAAAGATGAGTTTTCAAGAAAGAGGAGAGGATGGGACAAGAATACGCCAAGGAGAGGGGGCAATCCAGGTTGGGGGCCGGTGATATGGGACAAAGACAAGGGGTTACAAACGATCCTCCCGTGTTGGAGAGGAGGGACATTCCCTGTAGCTGAAATCAGTGCACACGGTGGTGGAGAGGGTGAGCGGTCAGGGTCCGACTGTGAAATTACCTGTGTTGTCAAGGTAGGAAGTTACTTACAACTGTTCCTCACTCTGCCAGAGAAAAAGTGGACTCTCAGTCCTTTTACAACAGCACCCAACAACTGCCAAATCGTGAGCCAGCGAACAGAACAGCGTGAATTCAGGA
This sequence comes from Leucopleurus acutus, assembly GCF_964270905.1. Taxonomy (NCBI): domain Eukaryota; kingdom Metazoa; phylum Chordata; class Mammalia; order Artiodactyla; family Delphinidae; genus Leucopleurus; species Leucopleurus acutus. Next base: position 45,495,107 of record NC_139149.1, read on the forward strand.
AAAGCGACTAAAAATACAAAGGACTTCGAGTGCCAGAGGAGTGGTACAAGCAACAGTGGATCCAGGAATGCAGTGGAAGAGGAGCTCGTAAACAGTGGTCAGGAAGGACGAAGCATGCCAGCCCTCGCTTTTCCACGGTAGGGGCTGCGACTCGAAGGGCCGCGGAAAGAATCAGAGAAACTGTTCATAACCTCCTCCCCACAGCTTTGGGCATGTGTATCTGATTTATACAATTTTTTTTTTCCTGGACATGTGTCTAACTGAAAGTTTTCTCTTCTCTGGGGCAAATATATCTTTACCAGCAATATCCCTATATCGTTAATTTGCTGCATGGTTCTGAGTAAACCCCTTAATTGCCAGGCCTTAGTTCCAACACCTTTAAAGTACACATCACAAAGCGAATGTGCAGATTAATAAGAACAACCTAGAAACAACCTTCAAACCCCATGAAATGCCAGAGGGGTCTTTCTAAAAATGCAAGTCTCTGGAAACAAGGCCTTCCTCATGACCCTCCCTACCCAAACCAATAGCTTTGGGCTCTCAAAGCTTTGGGGATTTCTCAATTGCAGATAAGGGGCTGTGGACGTGGCCATCATTTGAATAATCTGAAGGTGAGGCAAAGACAGATGCAGGGGATGTCAGAATCACGCAGATCACAGCCTTCCTTTCCTTCAGAAAAAGAAGCTGAGGACCACCCAGGGGAAACGTACTCGTCCAAGTTCACAGCTACCTAATGACCAACATTAACCTGAATCCAATTCCCTGTTTGTATTCTAGAATTCTTCCCAACAAGCCCACAATGGGATAATGCATTGATCTCGCCACAAGGGCCTGCTCACTTCATGTCCGCGGTCTCTCTTCACTGCACTGCAGCTTGGGTGGACACCCAGGTAACAGGCAAGGGGGGCAGGATCCCCAGCATCCGCATCCCTGCAGAGAGCTGCTGTTAACAGTGAACTCCTACAGGAACTATGAAGCCCTTCAGAGACTGGAACATTACGACTAAAGCCATTTTACAGAGAATGAGAGTGGTTCATGCTGGGCTTCTGATAGTACTCTAAGTTAACACAGTGTTTCCCTCAGGGGTGGCCTGTGAGAAAATTAGATACGGTTCAAGGACAAAACTTTTTTGTCTTATTAAATAACTGCGTATGTATTATTAACGTTACCTTCCATTTAATGCCATGGGATAACTGGTTTTCCCACTTCCAGTAGTGACGTTAATTTCCTTTTAAAAAGAAATGTTTGAAAAAGTTAGCTGACTTAAATGATTAAGAAAATAATGGTACAAGGGGCATTTGGATATGAAAAGAAATCATAAAGGTAGTACGTGTATGAGAGAATCTTGGGAAACACTGTTTTCAGAGAGGCATTTTTTTCCTGGTAGGAAGAGGATTCAAAAAGGTATATCAACTATTTGTGTCACTTTGCTTAACATTCCTCACAGAAGGATTTCAAACACAGTTTTCAAGCCACGGCCAACATCAAAAACGACTAATATATAAACGGATAGAGCTGTTCACAGCAGAGGGGATGACAGCCCAGGGGGTTCTGGTGGCCCTTGGTGCTGCCTTGCTGCTGGAGGTTTCAGAGAACCAGTACCTCAGGCACTCCTGTAACCAACAAGGCGCACTAGCTGGGAAGCCCTGCCTCTCCCCAAGGCAGGTACTCCTTTCAGAAACAGGAACAGAGCTGGCAGGACAGCTCTGTTCCCTGCTAAGTGAAGTATCTGTGTGGCAGTGATGACCTCATCCTGCTATCCCCACTACAATTCATGGGCATATGGAACCGTGCACATTATTCAAATCAAGACTAAATGCATTATCTGAAGTCTGTTAAAAGTAATTTCTGTTACTGGGATTCTCAGCAGTGTGGCATAGCCAAAATAAATGGTTCACAGATTGCTTCACAGGCCCTACTAAAAATATTTATGAATGTGACAGTTGTCAGAAGAAAGGTCAAAGGGCCTAGGAGAGATGCACAGCCATGCTCTGAGTTAAGCTTTGACAAGACGCCTTACATCTCACACACCCTCAGACCTAGAGGGAGAAGCTCCAGAAGACTTCCAAGCGTTTGCTATCTGTAGAGGTCTCATGAGAAGAAGAAGGCATCATTCACCGGATGCTGGGTGGGGCTGTTCCAAGGTTGACACCACAGATACTTGTCCTGGTGGGGACACCTGCTGTTAAGATGTGTCAGGGAAGAGAGACCAGTAAGCAGTGAACAATACCCAGTAAAGTTCTGCTGGCCTCTGGTTATTTTGTCGTGACGTCAGTTGACTGCCCTCCTTTGGTCTAGATCTTTAAACCAGGGACACGAAATTCCAGGAATCAGTGAGAGAAAAATCCCACCTCCATATTCCTGCCCCCAACCACTCACCTAAAAGCTCAAACGAAATAAAACAAACCTGAAAGAAATTGCTTGAATGAATACTAAAAATTTTCCCTAATATGAGTCTTCCCTTTGTTCAAACCTTAATATACACTAAGGTAGTGAAATGAAATCGTGAAACACACTGGATATTAAGTTGCTGAAGAAAATCAGAGTTGTCATGGTTTCCATATACAAGCCCATTGTGCTCAAGAACTTGAAGCACACGCCATTCCTTATTTAGCAAGCCCAAGGGCTTATTAGAAGAGGTTTTCCAAAGTATGTGCACCAAACATAAGCTTATTCTAACAAGTATTCCCTAGTCCCCACCCCATTAAGAGATGCAGCTCAGCCAGCAGGGTTTTTTCAACGAGATACAAGTGCTTTTTGACACATTTCAACACTGGATTCCATCACAAAATGGAATAACCAAAGCCAGTCACTGAAACAAAAGTATGTCCACATAGCCCTTCTGTGGGCAGCGAAGAGGAGACACGTGAAGGGTATAGCAGAGGCTCATGCTGCCTGCATGATGCCACAGTCAAAGATGTGCTACAGGAGGATCAGGGAAGATCATTTTAGTTAGCTTTTAAATCCATGAGCAGCTGTGACCACAGTATTAGTGCAAAACAACTCTGGCGTTTCTGCATACAGGGATCCAACCAAGGTGTGACACTGAAGGCTGAGGTTCCAGAGAGAGGACTTCTAATCTCAAGAGGGAACTGCTGCAGGATGCTTGGATGGGGCTACCAGAAGTTTCTGATCAGACCAAAGCTAAATGGCACACATGAAGAGCCATGATGCACCCATTTATCTGTGGAATCCACGTGTCAATTTCTGTCTTCACACCACACTGAACCCAGGTAACCAGAAATCAGCGTGTCTGCAGAACTATAAAAGTATTTTTGCCAGAGAAGTAGCAAAAATCTTGAAAGAAAGGCCAAGGCCTAGCTACAAGACTCAAAGGAGAAAGGGATCCCTCTTCAGCTTGGAAGAGAGAGGAAGCTTCACCTGAAGCTTAAGAACACAAATCAGGAAATCCTGCTCAGATGGGCTGTGTCAGCATCCCAGGGACAGTCTTTATTTCCTGGCCTGGGTGAGACCGATATATTCCATTTTAACCTGAGATCCCAAGAGTACGGTCGCTGACCTAGCAGCACAGCATCACCTGGGGCCCTGCTAGAAAGGGAGATCCTGGGTCCAAACCTAGACCTACTAAATCAGAAACTCTTGGGGACGGTTCAGTACTCTGTGTTTCTAGGTGATTCTGCTGCACACTCTCTGGCTTAAGAACTAGTGATTCAAGCAAACCCCTGCCTTAGATTCATATAGAAAATTCACCCGGAAATGGTGAGAAAATGGCTTTCCTTCTGACCAATTCCAAATTCAGTGTCAAACTAAACACAAACAGTAAATTCCAAAAGACACTACTGAGAAATTTTCAGATGTGAAAATGGACTTAACTCTCATTTCCTGTTCAGACACAGCAGGAAGTTTATTATTATTAGCAAAGAAATGTAAAATTCCTATGAAAACACAAAATGCGACATATTTTTATACTCATGGTTCACTTGAGGACTGTATTACTCCAAGAGAACTATCTGGTCATCAATTTTTATAATGGACTCAGAAACTCAAAGATGCATAATTATAATGACCTCCCTAAGATATTCATATATTTAAATGAGGTACATTTAGTATGCAATAATTTCAAATACATATATCCTTTAATGTCAGTTCTTAAAGCTAGTAAGAAGGTGAAATAGGTACATCACACCCTGGGGTGAGCGGGATATTATAAATTAGAACAACTCATATGGAAAGCAACTTGGCAGTTATGTGTGAAGCCATAAAAACATCCAAATTCTTTGACCAAATAGGTCTACTTTCCTTCAGATTAAGAAGAATTCCCCAAATGAAAAAGTTGTATGAACAAAGATGTCTACATGGAGGAAAGAGGATGTCTGACAACATAGAAATGGTTAAATTAATGAAATATCATGAGACCATCTAAAATAAAAACAGACTAACATTTAAAAAACAGAAATGAAAAAGATGATACAGAATTATATTTACACTATGATTACAACTAAGTAAAAAAATATGTACATGGTTGCATAGAGAAGAAGGGGAAAGAAACGTGAATACTGGAAGGTAAAGGCAAATTTTTCTTTCTACTCATTTTTCTGTTTGGGGGTATAGTAATAACGAAAATATTAACAGGTATGCAAGCAGCACTGAACACTTTCAAGTTTGAGTTTGGATAAACTGATTTGTGTGTGTGTGTGCATGTGAATATTCATGGAAGAAGGAGGACTAGAGAAAGAGAAGGGGAAATATCAAATTAGTCATTGCCAAGGGACAGTAGCTGATTTAAAAGGAGACATGACATACCCTTACCTCCCCCTAAAAATCAAACCACACCATAGAACAGAAGCTCAACCCACAAAATTTTAGGAACAATCCAAACCGTGACGTAAGGGGGAGATCAGTAAATCAGAAAGCAACCAAAATAGTCTCTCTTCCTCTACCCTTCACGATATTTTTTCCAAAAATAATGTTAAACACAGGATAGATCAAGAAAACTATTTGTTGAGCTATATTTTAAACTGACGGCTCTATTCTCCAACTGACTCCTATTAATCACAGCTGATCTTTGAAAGCCATTTGGGTTTAAGCCTGCGACACAGGGAACAAATTTGCAACATGAGTTCTTACAAAGCCCAAAGCCCAAGTTTCTGCCAAGTTTGCCTTTCATCACGCAGGCTTGCCTGGCATGGCTCCAGCACCCAAAGCTGGACTGGACTATCCTGGCCTTGGAATATTAACTTCCTCTTCGTCTGGGGCAAGTTCCCCCCCAACACAGTCTATAATGACACCAGTCCTTCTCTAAAGTGTTTAAAATAAACTAATTAGAATTTGATTTTCAACTCTAAGGCACTCAAGAATTATAAGGGATGGGGATGGGGAAATGAAGTCGCTGTGCAATTTCAGGCAAAGTTCAGAACTTGATAAATCAGCAAAACAATCACTCTGTTGCAAACAATTCTCAAGGCACTTGAATGGCACAAAATGCAAGTCAGTAGCTCTCAACAATTGAGAAACAGTTACCAAGAAAATGTTCATGACTCCTTCCAAAACAAAAAAAAACAAAAAAAAACTTTAAAAGCACTGTCTGGTTACAATGCATGTATGTTTATGTTTAATTTAAAACATTGTCTTTGATACCCTTAAGAGTGTTAAAAGCAAACACACTCTGCTGCTGTTAGGGAGGGAAAAAAACTACCACAAAGGCTTGCCAATTTAAATTATTGCGCACTAAAACTATGTTACATTACCCCAATTTCACTTAGCTCACAGAACCAGAACTTCCTACTCTCTGGCTATTATTCTTAAAAATTGTAAGTTACCCCCAAAATTTCAATCCTTACAAGAAACTATGAGTGGAAGGTGGGATGGAGCACATATGTCAGTGACTTCATGCACTATTTAATACTTCAAATCTAGGATTCCAGTGGGTCCCAGGAGGGTATAAAATATCTCCTGAAAATGAATATTAATTTAAATATATAGCATTTTCTTCTGTTTTCCTGGAACAATTTCAGACACATTCTTTTTGAAATAGGACTTCCAGTTGTGAAGGTATGAAGAGGTCGATTTAGTCGATTCGAGAGATTCTGCTATAATAACCACTTTGCGGGTAGACGGGGCATGTGCTATTTGAATGAGGGTATGTAGTGCTTTCAGAATACAGTGAACTTAAAGTTCAACAATGTATTTGTGGCTGATTTGAAAGATGGAGGTGAAAGTTCACTGTAGGGAATATGGGTAAAAAATTATCGATAGACACATGCTTCCCTAGCTGCTAAGGCAACACCATTTCATAAAGCTTATTTATAAGAGGACCAGCACGAGCCTCCTATTCAGGGCTTCCTGAATGTAAACTTCACTTACTTTGCAGGTACAGCCTGCTTCTTACAAACGAGTGAATTCTGAGTGTGCAACCTGAATCTTTTCTCAGTAATCCAAACTTAAGAAGTAAAAATATCTATAATAGCAGAATTCACCCTTAGATTTCCTTGAGGCTCTCACGATAAAACTCACTTGGGAAAAGAGCAAAGAAGGAGGAAGGGTGGGAAAAAAAGGCAGAATAAGGACGGAGGAAGGAAAAATAAAATATGGACTGATAAAAGCAAACCAAGGAATAAGTAGTCTCTTGCAGAAATACTTTTTCCACCACGGTTTCCCCTCCTGCAGTTAAAACAGACTGCCATTACGCGCCTTCTACCTACCGGCCATAAAGCAAGTATAAATGCCAACAGCTCCACAAGCATGATTCACGCAACAGTGTGTACTTAAATATTCCCTTTGCCCTTTTAAAGGCAGCAGAATCAAGAGGACTCGGACAAGGGCAGTATTATCTGAGATCAGATACCTACCATTGCTCACCATCCGCCTGGCCACTTCCCACAAGACAAGTCCAAAGGCCCAAATATCGACTCTCTTATAAGAATCGAAACAATCCACCTGGATGGTTTCATCTAGAACTTCGGGGGCCATGTAGCGTTTGGTGCCCACACGGGGGTTGTTCCCCACGTCGAGCTGATTGGTGCTCTGGGAATGCATGACTGCCAGGCCTGAAAGGAAGAAGACAACATTGTCAATCTGCTCCCTTCCTTTCTCACAGAGGGCTGCTGAAGGATTTTAAACCAAACCCAACGAACAGCGCCCTCTTGTGGCATCCATGGTGACTGCCGCATTACACCCAGAGTCATCTCTGGAGTACCCTTGTGATGACTTCCGTTGAGAGCAGGAAATAGGGCTGATGCCAGAAACATTCTGAGGCTCTTAGGTTAATAGATGAACCTCAGAGACAAAAAGTTTGGGGTAAATAATAAACTAATACACCAAACCAACATGAGGCCAGTGTTCGAAATCCACGGGAAAACAGACTCACTTGTCAAATGGGAGCCTCCAAGTGGCTTAAATAACAAGGAGCAAATTAAGCTCTCAGGCTCCAGCACAGCTCCCACTAGACTGCAAACACAAACTTCAAACCATGTGAGGCAGGGACTTTGAGGTAATTTATCATTACATAAAGGGCCGACTGCCCCGGGCGCCTGCTCCATCCCTGAAAAAGGGCCGCTCATCTGAACAGTAACGTGGACCAAACCCACAGGGCTTTCTCTGCAGCCACATGTACAGAGAACATTAAGCTGGCCCTCAATTCGAAGCACAACTATCACGTTAAATGATTTTGAAGCACTATCTTAAACCACGACTCATGTCCGAATTCCTCAGCCAATTAGAGAGACCCAGCATTCCTCACAGACCAAGGGTAATAGACAGATTCGTGCATGGTTTATTTGAGAATGGAATTGCTTTCTGATGCGTGTGCAGACCAACTGAAAGTGATTCCTGTAACACTCAAAATAATGAAAATTGCCAAACTGGAGCAAGCAGACCATGTACACCTTTGTAACCCAGCGGGGATCCCTCAAGTCATCTATGGAGAATGCTTCTCCTCCCACTCCGTGACTTCGCATGGGTGAGATGATGACTCCATATAAAGCAAGGGAGATGGCACGTATGTTATCTCAGCCTCAATACCAAAGATACTGGCAACTGCGTTTGACTAAATCAGACTGGTTCCTCTTCTCATTTTTATAATCAACCCTAAGATTCTATGGCCATTACAAACATTTCACAAACCATAATGCCCCTCCACCATTTCCAGAACCACAGAGTAAAGATGACAGAATACAAAAAAGGTGAAGTTTAAATAGAGAATAGATATACTAGCTGTGGTGGTTTAAAAATACATCCACAAGTGTTTTGAAACTTCTCCCTTCACGAGGGGAAACTCAGTTCCTCATGCCTTGAGCGTGGGCTGGACTACCAAACAGAATATGGCCGAAGAGTGTGTGTATCTTTAAGATTAGGGCATAGAAGGCATATGGCTTCCTGTTTGCGCTCTCTGGGCTCATTCATAGTGTTATGAGGACACTCAAGCAGCCCAGTGGACAGGACCACATGACGAGGAACTGAGGCTTCCCATCAACAGCCATGTGAGTGAGCCATCCTAGAAGTTCCTCCAGGCCCGACCAAGCCTTCAGATGCCTGCAGCCCTGACTGATGGTATGACTGTTACCCCTGTCAGATCCTGAGCCAGAACCACAGACCTGAGTTGTTCCAAGACTGCTGACCGACTGTATGAGATAATAAATTTGTGTTATTTTAAGCTGCTAAGTTTTAGAGGTAATTTGTTTCCTAGTAATCCATAATCATTACACTAACTAAAGAGACAAACCAACTAAATGCAACGTGCCTCAATTCTTGTTTGAAAAAACTGGAAAAATTTGAATGGCTATTAAATGGTATTAAAGCATAATCAATAACTTTTAGGTGTGATAAACTGTGATTATGCAAGAGAAGTATATTTAGGGGATGCACTTTGAAGTATTTAGTAGTAAAGAGTTGTGACTTTGCAACTTCTTTTCTTTTTTTTGCGGTACGCGGGCCTCTCACTGCTGTGGCCTCTCCCGTTGCGGAGCACAGGCTCCGGACGCGCAGGCTCAGTGGCCATGGCTCACGGGCCCAGCCGCTCCGCGGTATGTGGGATCTTCCCGGACCAGGGCACGAATCCGTGTCCCCCGCATCGGCAGGCGGACTCTCAACCACTATGCCACCAGGGGAGCCCTGCAACTTATTTTCAAATGAATTTGCAAACATAGGCACTCAGCCACATACAAATAAAGCAAATTTGGCAACATTTTAATAACTGCTGAATCTAGGTGTTGTGGATATGAATGACCATCATACTACTTTTTCAATCTTCCTTAATGCTTGAATTCTTCTGTGATCAAAAAGTGAGGAAAATACAATACTGGTATTTTTGCTAAAATACTGGAAGTTTTACAGTATTAATAATAGAACATAATTTCTAACAAGTGATCCTTAATTTCTAGGTATCAAGTAAAAAATTAATATAAATTGCAGTCTTACAGGAGCTGTTTCCTGTACTACCAATCTACTTCCCTGAATAATGACCCCTTAACACAGATTTCTGTATGAAACCGTGAATACAGCTGGAAAGCTACAGGTCAAAATAAATGTAATTAAATAATTAATTAGTTGGATTTGCTAGTTCCCCCCAAGTCCCATAAACCAAAACCAACAGCTGCCTCAATTTGTCTATCTTCCCTTGGCCTCAGGACTAGAACAGCAGCTACCATTTGAATGACTATTTGCCAAGCATTTATAAAATTTCTGAATCTTACAAGAATTGTGTGAGGTGGGCATAACTGACTTCTAGTAACATGAATAATACATAAACACACTATTATAAAAGTTTCAAACAATAGAGATGTTCAAGGCACGATGTCAAACAATGAAGTCCCCCTTGCTAAGCCCCCCACCCTTGCCCTGAGTGTAAGCAGGTCAGCACTTAGGGCAGGTAAATAGATAGATGAAAAAACCTGTACAAAAATCAGGGACTTCTCTGGTGGCGCAGTGGTTAAGAATCCGCCTGCCAATGCAGGGGACATGGGTTCGAGCCCTGGTCTGGGAAGATCCCACATGCCGTGGAGCAACTAAGCCCATGCGCCACAACTACTGAGCCTGCGCTCTGGAGCCCGCGAGCCACAACTACTGAGCCCGCACGCCTAGAGCCCGTGCTCTGCAACAAGAGAAGCCACCACAATGAGAAGCCCGCGCACCGCAACGAAGAGTAGCCCCCGCTCGCCGCAACTAGAGAAAGCCCACGTGCAGCAACGAAGACCCAATGCAGCCAAACATAAATTTATTAATTAAAAAAATCCTGGGTCAGGCTTCCCTGGTGGCACAGTGGTTGAGAGCCCGCCTGCCGATGCAGGGGACGTGGGTTCGTGCCCCGGTCCGGGAAGATCCCACATGCCGCAGAGCGGCTGGGCCCGTGAGCCATGGCCGCTGGGCCTGCGCGTCCGGAGCCTGTGCTCCGCAACGGGAGAGGCCACGACAGTGAGAGGCCCGCGTACCGCAAAAAAAAAAAAAAAAAAAAAAAAAAAGTACTGGGTCAATAATTGGGAAACTCAAATCACCTTAGCTCCATAAGCCATGGCACAGCCATAAAAGTCTTCTACACCACAACAAAATCGTTAGGGTCATGCCTCCTCATACTTGGAAAACACCGTCAAATAATTTCTCAACATGAACACAAGGACTTTAAAGGGATAAAGAAAAATTTTATTTGAAAAAAATTTATTTGAAAGAAATTTTCCTGATATGTCAAATCCCTTGTGTTTAAAAACAATTTTATCATCTATGTAATTAGAGCTAACACTGCCTAAACGTTTATCAATGTAACAATAACTATAATGATACGAAAATAAGAGCAACCATTTTTTATTCAAGGAGAGTGAGTATCCTCAGTAGTCCACTGAAGTGAATAACCAAAATTACAATTCAGTTCTCGTTAGCATAATTATTCAGCCAATATTCTAGGGGTCTAGGATGAATAGGCTTTATAGAGAATGCCACTATAAATGAAAATAATCTTATTTATAATGCAGTTAAAGCTACATGAAGCATCACCCTAACACCGTAAGAATGAGATATGCCAGCAGGGCAAATGGTAAATTAGTTTGGGGATTTTTTTTTTCCCCTCTTTCTTTGATTGATAATTTTGCCTTGGTTACAGAACAACTTTATAAACCATTTTTAAGACAAATTCATTCCATAGGTTATTTCATTGTGTACCTACTTTGTGTAAGCCTTGTGAAATCAGAATGCAACAGTACTGGTTGCCTCTCAGGGTGGGCTGGGGCAGGAACGGACTGAACCAGCACGAGGTGACTTTCTAGAGTAATGGGAAGGTCTGTATCTTGACAGCGATTTGGATTTTACAGCATGTGTCAAAAATCTGCGAGTGTGTACTTAAGATCTGTGCATTTCATGTGAAATATAAATTTGACCTGAAAAGAGAAAAAAAGTAAAGAACTCCAGTGAATGATATATTGGTGTGTATGCTGAAGCCACTGGAGGGAAGGGCTCTTTTGTCTGCAATTTACTTTGAAATGTATCAAAGATTAAGCTGTATTGATAAATGGAGGCTGGATATGTGGTAACAGTAAAATGTTCATGGGAGAATCTAGGTGGTAAATATACAGGTGTTCACCGTGAAGCCCTTTCAATTTGCATGCTTGAAATTTTTCATAACAAAGTGTTTGGAGGGAAAAAGATGCAACCTGGCTAAACAAGAGAAGACAACAAAAGTTAAAACAGTAATTTAAAAATATTTTTAAAAACTTTACCCAAATCTGCTATGCAACACTGTCCATTCTTCTTAACCAGGATGTTTTTGCTTTTTAAATCTCGGTGAGCAATGGCTGGTTTCCCTTGGGTCCCAAAGATCTCTATATGTAAATGTGCGAGACCACTAGCTATGGACAGCACTATTCGCAGGCAGCTCACTGTGTCCAGAGTAGTAAGCTGAAGGTAGTCATACAGCGATCCCATTTCATGATAATGTGTGATTAACCACAACTGTGTACTGGAGTGTCTTGATGTCATGTCTGAAGCTATGAAACCTGGAGACAGCAAGAACAAAATTAATAGACATGTGAGAATTTCACATTACAGCTTAATTTACTATACAGAAATAGTGACCCATACAGCAGAGATCACCTATAACAAAAAATAATTAAACTTACCAACTGCCATAAAAGGTTTACAGAGGCATCAACAGAGAAAAATAATGTATTTATACCTTAAGAAGACACTGCTAGTGAATAGGAAATTTTCATATTCATTTCCATTGTAAATAATCCTTTGAAATTTTTTTTACATTGCACTAAGATTCAGATAGAAGGGGCTTCCCTGGTGGCACAGTGGTTGAGAGTCCGCCTGCCGATGCAGGGGACATGGGTTCGTGCCCCGGTCCGGGAAGATCCCACATGCCGCGGAGCGGCTGGGCCCGTAAGCCATGGCCGCTGAGCCTGCGCGTCCGGAGCCTGTGCTCTGCAACGGGAGAGGCCACAACAGTGAGAGGCCCGCGTACCGCAAAAAAAAAAAAAAAAAGATTCAGATAGAAATAATGTCTTTGTGTTTACCCATAATGAGAGTGTTAAACCCTTTATCATGTTGACATTCCAGGCATAGATCATTCATCAACCACCCAGAAAGAACACAAAGCCTAGAACCTAGACACCTGTGTTCTAGTCTTGATCTGCCTGTTCTAGTCTTGATCTGCTTTATAACATTAGGCAACTCATTTGGGCTCTTTGGATTGTCTCTGCTATAAAATCAAGGAGTGAGTTTATATTAAATGTGACTGATTCATCGATTTAAAAAAGGAACCTATCAAATATAACAGGCACCTAGGATGCTCTTTGTCAGTCACACAGGAAAACCAAGATGATGGTGTTTGTTGGCTAGAAAAGAAGACAGAGTTAAAACGGAAAAAGTATGATATAATGTGAAAAGTCCTGTAATATATATGTGCAAAGGATAACAGGAGCCCAGAGCAGGGAATCATAATAATTCAGACTAGATGTTACAGTAGGCTTCCATCATGAAGTGACAACTGAAGTCGTCTTGAAAAGAAGTGAGATACTGATCCTGTGATAAACTGTAAACATGAAAAAGAATATATATGTATAACTGAGTCACTTTGCTGTACAGCAGAAATTAACACAACATTGTAAATCAACTATACTTCAATAAAATTTTTTTAAAAAGTGAGATATTGAAAGATGTAGATAAAGAGGAAGGAAGAAATTTTTCTAGACATTCTAAGGGGACTTTTCAGCACACTGAAAGAACTCACAGTCGGAGGTACTTCCTAACCTATGAAATAAATGGTGATGTGTGTGCCTGTCTTTCCTGCTACAGAGGTGCTTTCCTAGCGTTATAGATCTATACCTTATAGACACCCATATGGACAGTGAAATTTGGAACTCAGAAATACAAGGGAATTGTTTTTTTTAAAGACAGATATGGCTTGAAGAATTAAATGACTTGTGAAAGTGTAAAGGAAAAGGAGAATACATAAACATGCCATACTTTATATAAAGTACTTTATATAAAATTTATATCACTTGCACAAATATTTTCTCATGGAATTTTTCTCAGTAGACCAGAAAGATAAATATACTCATTTTACACATGATGAAGTTGCTGCTGGGAGGTGCCAAGGATCACACAGCTAATGATCATACAGCTATTAAGTTGCTACCAATTCCAAATTTGCTGCCAGCTGCTCTGATACACCATACCTTGCATAGGAAAGTTCTGGGAACAAAGAAACGTTTCCCTGTTTGATCATCATCATCATCGACAACAGAAGCAGCTAATAATTAGTGAGAATCAGCAACGTGCCAGGCACAGTTCTAAAAATCCTACATGCAATCCTCCAACAACCACATGAAGGGGGCAGATTACATCACTGACATTAAGGTCACTAACCGTCCCCAGCAATCTGGCACCAGAACCCATACTCTTACCCACCATATCATCCGGCCCTCAAACAAGCTGGCTTCTACTCGAGAAAGACAATCTGACATTTGTACCTGTGGGATATCTGTAAAGTGAACCGAATATCACTTCCACACCTTGATCCCCATCTCTTTCTCCCTCTTCCTCTAAACTGGTCCCCACAGCCAGACTTAGTCTCTCACTCTTCCCTGTTATCCCACCTGCCTCTGTCTCCCCATAGCTGCTTCTCTTAGAACCCTTAGCTGGCCATAATATCAAACAAAATGTGCACTTACACATTTATTTATTCTTGCTAAAGAAACTGTTTCTGCTACAACAAGGTCCTACTGTATAGCACGGGGAATTACATTCAATATACTGAGATAAACCATAATGGAAAAGAATATAAAAAAGAAGGTCTGTATGTATATAACTGAGTCACTTTGCTGTACAGCAGAGATGGGCACAACACTGTAAATCAACTGTACTTCAGTTAAAAAAAATTGCAGAGCACAGGCTCCGGACGCGCAGGCTCAGCGGCCATGGCTCACGGGCCCAGCCACTCCGCGGCATGTTGGATCTTCCCAGACTAGGGCACGAACCCGTGTCCCCTGCATCAGCAGGTGGACTCTCAACCACTGCACCACCAGGAAAGCCCTGTTTGCACATTTTTTGATGGCCATTCTAACTGGTGTGAGGTGATACCTCATTGTAGTATTGATTTGCATTTCTCTAATAATTAGTGACGTTGAGCATCCTTTCATGTGTTTGTTGGCAGTCTGTATATCTTCTTGGGAGAAATGTCTATTTAGGTCTTCTGCCCATTTTTGGATTGGGTTGTTTGTTTTCTTGATATTGAGCGGCATAAGCTGCTTGTATATTTTGGAGATTAATCCTTTGTCAGTTGCTTCGTTTGCAAATATTTTCTCCCATTCTGAGTGTTGTCTTTTCGTCTTGTTTATGGTTTCCTTTGCTTTTTATGGTGCAAAAGCTTGTTTCATTAGGTCCCATTTGTTTCTTTTTGTTTTTATTTCCATTCCTCTAGGAGGTGGGTCCAAAAGGATCTTGCTGTGGTTTATGTCATAGAGTGTTCTGCCTATGTTTTCCTCTAAGAGTTTGATAGTGTCTGGCCTTACATTTAGGTCTTTAATCCATTTTGAGTTTTTGTATATGGTGTTAGGGAGTGTTCTAATTTCATTCTTTGACATGTAGCTGTACAGTTTTCCCAGCACCACTTACTGAACAGGCTGTCTTTTCTCCATTGTATATTCTTGCCTCCTTTATCAAAAATAAGGTGACCATATGTGCATGGGTTTATCTCTGGGCTTTCTATCCTGTTCCATTGATCTGTATTTCTGTTTTTGTGCCAGAACCACACTGTTTTGATTACTGTACCTTTATAGTAGAGTCTGAAGTCAGGGAGCCTGATTCCTCCAGCTCCATTTTTCTTTCTCAAGATTGCTTTGGCTATTTGGGGTCTTCTGTGTTTCCATACAAATTGTGACATTTTTTTGTTCTAGTTCTGTGAAAAATGCCAGTGGTAGTTTGATAGGGATTGCGCTGAATCTGTAGGTTGCTTTGCGTAGTATAGTCATTTTCACAATGTTGATTCTTCCAATCCAAGAACATGGTATATCTCTCCATCTGCTTGTATCATCTTTAATTTCTTTCATCAGTGTCTTATAGTTTTCTGCATACAGGTCTTTTGTGTGTCCTTAGGTAGGTTTATACCTAGGTATTTTACTCTTTTTGTTGCGGTGGTAAATGGGAGTGTTTCCTTAACTTCTCTTTCAGATTTTTCATCATTAGTGTATAGGAATGCAAGAGATTTCTGTGCATTAATTTTGCATCCTGCTACTTTACCAAATTCATTGATTAGCTCTAGTAGTTTTCTCGTAGCATCTTTAGGATTCTGTTTTGTATAGTATCATGTTATCTGCAAACAGTGACAGTTTTACTTCTTCTTTTCCGATCTGGATTCCTTTTACTTCTTTTTCTTCTCTCATGGCTGTGGCTAAAACTTCCAATACTATTTTGAATAATAGTGGTGAGAGTGGGCAACCTTGTCTTGTTCCTGACCTTAGAGGAAATGGCTTCAGTTTTTCACCACTGAGAACGATGTTGGCTGTGGGTTTGTTATATATGGCCTTTACTATGTTGAGGTAGGTTCCCTTTGTGCCTACTTTCTTGAGAGTTTTTATCACAAATTGGTGTTGAATTTTGTCGAAAGCTTTTTCTGCATCTATTGAGATGATCATATGTAAACCACATGATATTCATCTTTAATAACTTTCTCCAAAATGAATATCCCAAACTATAGAAGCACCACTCAAAAGAAACTAAATTACTGCTATGTATTTGCGTAGCCTTCACCGATTCCTCTGGCCAAGGGAGAGCAGCATCTGATTGACTGAGTGATTGATTAAATAAATAAATAACTACAATTTATTCTCTCACCTTCTCTAAGTCCCCAAGTTCTTAGAGAAGGATTTTTGTCTGTCCTGTTAGTTAGGCTCTAGACCTTCAAGAAAACTGACTTTTAAATAAGTAAGATTTTTTATAAAACTATTTACCACTCAAGTGTGAATTGTACAACTACATTTGCTTCAACATGCTAGACAATTTTTATGGGACTTTTGTATTTTGAGTCAAAGCACTCTACTGTTAGTGGAGACTGAACAGGTGCCCATACACTGGAAGCCTGGCCCAGCCATTGGACGTGTTCATAACACTGAGAGAACGTGATAAGCGCAAAAGCCTCTTACATAACAGCCAAAGTCATCCTCCCAGGTGCCTCATAAACTAAAATAAAACCCCAAATCTTAAGTGAGGTAAGCAGTGCCCTTGTAAGCCTCTCACTGGCAGTTCTCGTGGGAACCAGGTGCTGGGCAGCTCTGATACCTGAGGAGTGAGGCCACCATGCTGGGGAGCACAGGGCTTGAGAGTGTTGGACCCCAGAGCCAGACTATTGGGCATCCACACGGCTCACCATCCTGAGCTGGGTGATCCCACATGTGTCACATAAAATCGTCACCTTGGTTTCCTCATTTATAAGATATGGATAGCACCGTCCTGTATCTCAAAGGGTTACTGTGAAAATAAAGAGTTATTGTAGGTAGAATGTTTCATATGATGCCTACCACACAGTAAGTGTTCAAGAGTAGCTGGTTACTATTATAGTTCAAAATAGTCCTGGGTTCAATTACAGCCCCAAAGTTTGTAATTTAATATCTTTTTCAGGTAGTTTCCTTCACTTCCAATTGGTCTCAAGGAATTCTGACTGATTAAATGGCTAAGCAGTACCTTTTAAGAGTATGTGGCAGTTCTGGAGATGGAGGGTGGTGACGGTTGCACAATATGACTGTACTTAAATCTCGCTTATATGATTAAAATGGTCAACTTAATGGATATTGTACCATTTCTTTTAGTGCTATAATCGCTCTTAAAAATTTATTTTATTGAAGTAGAGTTGATTTACAATGTGTTAATTTCTGCTGTACAGCACAGTGATTCAGTTATACATATATATATACATATATATATATATATTCTTTTTCATATTCTTTTCCATTACGGTTTATCACAGGATCTTGAATATTCCTGTGCAATACAGTAGGACCTTGTTGTTTATCCATCCTATATATATTAGTTTGCCTCTGCTAATTCTAAACTCCCCTACTCCCCTCTCCCTTGGCAACCACAAGTCTGTTCTCTATGTCTGTGAGTCTGCTCCTGTTTCACAGATAAGTTCATTTATGTCATATTTTACATATAAGTGATATCATATGTACCATATTTTTTCTTTTTTAAAGAGTGTAAGATGAGACTTTGGAGTGAAATTGTCATATTAACTGAAACTCCCTGGTTTCAGTCATGAGGAAAAGGATGCTCAGAAACATATAACTTTGGCCCAGAGTCACAGAGTGGGCCTCTAATGATGCTGAGAATAGAAACTGGCTTCCCAAACTCCCAGACGCTGTTCCAACCACCAAACACAGCCTCCCGTCATTCACTTCTCTGCTGACTTCTACACCAGACACAGCAGAAGGAACAGCTGAAATCCAAACTAGTCATTGGAAAGATATCATTTTGGGGGGGATAAACAATGAGGGCCCATAATTTTATACGTGTGTGTAATTTAATTATGTATTTCGAGGGGGCTAGAGTTAGCAATACTCAAGGGTGGGGGAAATCATGATGTGATATTCAAAACAATCTTTTGATAGGAAAGAAAATGTCACAGAAAACCTTAAAGTCTCTACATCCAAAAAAACTGCTAAGGCAGGGAAAGAAGTTTAACCAAAAAAAAAGGTGGTACATTTCTACGAGCTGTCTCAACTAAGAGGACCGACTACACAGTAAAATTAATCCATACAGCTGTAATTATGATGAGAGTAACAAGATCTCATGAATTCACAGTTTCCATGGATCATTATGTAACAAGAAGTGGACAATGTTTTGCCTTCTGTGATCACACTAAGGGAACCTAACTTCCCTCACATGAATCATACTGCAAAGGTGACTTTCAAATTTCCTGCGTGATTAAATCCAATTTAATCAATATTTACTAAGCACCTACCACGTGCAGGGAACTGTCCTCAGGACTGGGTGTGAAAGCAGAAACAATGGAAATAATTCTTGTACTGGGTGTACAGTGGAGTGGTATCACAGGTCATTTAACTCAAGAGCATGGATAAAGTGACTACTTGCATAGCACGGCAACATCTAGAGCGTTTTGATCAATGAGCCCATAAGCCCATGAGCCCATGAGAAGAGAGGGGCTGCCTGAACATGCCCTTCCTTCAGTGAGTCTCAGACCCCACGTGCTTCTCAGAGTACGTGCACCTGCCCGTTAAGAGTACTTCTACTAAGATGTGACACATATATACAATGGAATATTACTCAGCCGTAAAAAGAAATGAAATTGAGCTATTTGTAATGAGGTGGATAGACCTAGAGTCTGTCATACAGAGTGAAGTAAGTCAGAAAGAGAAAGACAAATACCGTATGCTAACGAGTCTGTCATACAAAGTGAAGTAAGTCAGAAAGAGAAAGACAAATACCGTATGCTAACACATATACATGGAATTTAAGAAAAAAAAAGGTCATGAAGAACCTAGGGGTAAGACAGGAATAAAGACACAGACCTACTAGAGAACGGACTTGAGGATATGGGGAGGGGGAAGGGTAAGCTGTGACAAAGCGAGAGAGAGGCATGGACATATACACACTACCAAACGTAAGGTAGATAGCTAGTGGGAAGCAGCTGCATAGCACAGGGAGATCAGCTCCGTGCTTTGTGACCGCCTGGAGGGGTGGGATAGGGAGGGTGGGAGGGAGGGAGACGCAAGAGGGAAGAGATATGGGAACATATGTATATGTATAACTGATTCACTTTGTTATAAAGCAGAAACTAACACACCACTGTAAAGCAATTATACCCCAATAAAGATGTTAAAACAAAAAAAAAGAGTACTTCTACTGTTTAAAGATAAGTACTTCTTGTACATCATGACTTTTTTTTTTTTTTTTCCCATCATGACTTAATTTAACACAGCCAGTGGTTTATCTGTTACCCAACCTCAGTCTGTTCCAGTGTCAGAGGAAATATTGGGACATTTAAAGGTAATTTTGACTGTAGATGAACTTTCACCTCACACTATGACTCTAGAATCTAAGAAGCAATTCCATGAGCTAACTACCATGTGGTTAAGAGTTAGACCATCCGGTGTGATTCTCAGCTCCATTATTTAACCTGCTGGGTGATGTTAACCTCTCTGTACCTCCATTACCTTATCAGTTACAACCAGGAAAATAAGAATATCTGCCCTCTTACGGTCATGGTGAAGATTAAATGAGAAAATGTGCATGACACAAAGCAGTGCTTACTGCATAGTAACTATAGTCATTGTTGTTGTTAACACACATGCATCTAACTGCAATACAAGGCGGTCACGATAAGAGTTATATAGGAGGTAAAAAGTGCAGGAGTGCAGAAAAGCCCAAGTAAATCCCTTGGGAGAGTCTAGAAGGGAATTAAGAAGTTTTGATGAAGGAAGGAGTGGGTAGAGGGTGGAATGGGGATAGTGGGTGACCAAGAGCAACATGAATGAAGACACAGCAGCTGAATGTTCAAGGGCAATCCCAAGGAGTGACAGATATTGGAACTGACTGCACGTGGGCATATTTGTACAGGAAGTAGCAGAGTCCTCTTGGGACCCCAAAACAGGGAGTCTGGAATGCCAGGCTCAGAAGTCATAAACGTTGCAAGCGATGTGGGAGTCATCAAAGACACTCTGAGCAGAAGTGTCTCAGCTCCCCAGTGGAAGATAATTCAGTGTGGCAAGATGGACTGGAGAGGGGAGACCCATAGCAACGATACAAGTGAGGAGGCCTAGGTGATGGTGAGGGCCCAAGGGGGAAGGGCAGGGGAGAAAATGACAACAGCAACTGAGACAAGTCTGAGATGGAACATACCGCCAAACTGTTAAAGCAAACCTTTGGACAACTGTCAAGCCATGATTTGTAGACAACCTGACTCAGGCTTAATACTAACCTGGCAATACTGGAATAGAAATGAATTCTGGCAGTGGCCTTCCTATAAGCCACACCTGATCCCGTAGCCATGCAGTGGCCAACACTATCCTATAAAGAGTCCAGTTCTATAGAAACTTTATAGCCACTATTAAAGAAGCACCCCAGGCAGCACTCATCATATATGTATTAGTATAAACACATGTAGAAAAACTTTTCAAAACCAAAGAAGTCAACAGGCTAAAGGAATATTCTAACCCTTTATACTTCCATAGCAGTATTTCAATGGGCTCTTCACATATTTCACAAATGTTTCCAAGCTTTAGTTTCCAAATTAAAATGTATGCTAAATCCTTCTCTAAATCTGGGCTTTAAAAACGATGCCTTGTTTGAAGGAATGTGCATTTAATTACGATATCCCTGGGAGCTATGAATCTCTAGGAAATCGTCCAAAGATCTTTCTTCGTTTGATTCAAGTAATAAATATTCAAAAAGGGTGGGGTAAGCAGAACCACAGAGGAAGCCTTGAAGTGAACAATATGGGGCAAGTTTTTGTTATCTAAGTAACAACCTGCAGAGGAAGACTTAGCAATAACAATTTCCTTTTCATCATCCAGAGAATCTTCAAACTTAGCTTCTTCGCAGACTTACACAAGCAATTCATGTGGAAAGAAAATTAAACAGCGTATAAATGCTGATGGTCCCTATGTCACCATTTAGGAGAGACTTGCGAATTCAGACACACCAAATCTGAGAGGGCAAAGGCAGGCAATTATTTCTTCCTAGAAGAAAATTAATGAGGGGATAATTTTTGTACTTACCTAAAATATTTTCATGCCTCAGCATCACAGTGTTGTACAACTCTGTTTCCCTGAACCACGACTTCTCATCCCGGGAGGAGAAGATCTTCACAGCGACATTCTCCCCCTGCCAACTGCCCCTCCACACCTCACCATACCTGCCTTTCCCTGTGGAAAGCAACACAGAGGTGACATTGGACAGTAGAACAGGACAGGTAGCCAACGAACTTCATGCTAGCAACTCTTAACCCCTCCCGTGGAAAAACACAACTCAGGGGTATAAATACCACTACTTTTTGCCTGTAAAGACATCCAAACATAAGGTGGAAACTGCCCCTCCCGGCCACACCCTACTGTGCTATCAAATGAAACACTCTCAGAATCTGCATCTGTACAATGAGCTGCTAATTACAAAGTTTACCTTTACATTCCTCTGTGAAAAGGTATGAAATGCATATGGTTTGTAAAAGCACATGAAAGTGGGACTTCCCTGGTGGTCCAGCGGATAAGACTCCGCGCTCCCAATGCAGGGGACATGGGTTTGATCCCTGGTCAGGGAACTAAGATCCCACATCCCACACGCCACACGGCGCGGGCAAAAAAAAAAAAAAGCACATG